>NW_028277111.1:0-622500 GCF_059951505.1 Python bivittatus | reverse complement strand
CAACCCAGGTCACGTAGTCGTCATGGGCGTATTCCTGACCTCTTTCCCGCCTCCCTCTGGCCCCTGCGCCCAATCAGCTGGCGGCAAGGCCAGAAGGCTGAGCGGCGATTGGCTGCTTTGGAACTGAGGCAGAAATTTGAAATCCCTTAACGGCAGTTGGTGGTGAGGGAAGGACGAGGGAGTGACTCCGATGCTTGCTGGAGAGGTAGGCCTGGCTGAGGGACTCCTTCTTCCCTCAAGGAGGGGCCCTTGGGGACACGCCGGAAAGGGGAGCGGGGCTGCAGTTTTCCTCATGGTCCTTGGCTCCCATTGGTCCCCCTTCCCCCAGCAAAGTGGCCGGCAGTTCCGTGGGTCAGTCAAGGAGGGGAGGAGGCTTCACATAGGTTCTCCTGAGGGTCATGAGGGGAGGGCAAATGGTGCAAGCCTATATTATATGCGGGAAGGAAGGAAGGAAGGAAGGAAGGAAGGAAGGAAGGAAGGAAGGAAGGAAGGAAGGAAGGAAGGAAGGAAGGAAGGAAGGAAGGAAGACTTCTGCCAGCAAAGTCAGTATGGAAGCCAGCAGCAAGTCGCTCATACTCCCACTGCTTTTTTGCCTTTGGTCATTCTGTTTCTCTGTTTAGGTAAGGAAATATCTCTGAAACAATGACCCAACAGGTCATGGGGTTGTCTAGTTTATAGTGGAACTACAGGACAGGGCAGTATTTATAATCCCCAAATGGCAAGGGGAAAAGAAAAATTGTGCAAAAGTGGTGATGAACCCCAAACCACAGGCCTGTCCTTCCTACCACTCTGTTGGATTTGCAGCTCCCATGCTCTCCAGATGGTGTGGCTTGTGTGCAGGTCTTGACTTTCTGGGCCCACCCCATGGATACTCTGGTGGACCACTTCTGGGGGGCCAAGACTTGTCCTTAGCATCTTGGGTGTTGGGGGGGGGGGAAACTACACTGGGTGGAGCAATGGTGCACATACATGAAGTACACAGCTAGGTGAAACTAGGATTTTCAAGGATTTTTCCCCCGTGTGGTTTGTTTTAACTAAATCAAGCCAATCCAGCAGTTGTATGACAGATTTTGGCCCTGTTCTGAATGATAATTCTATCAGCTCCCTCCTAATTGTTCTGAGTGCACACAAAAGTAGTCATTTGCAGAACTCACTCTCTCCAGGAAGTGTCTCATATCCCATGAGCCCTTGCACCAAGACAGCCCTGGCAAGGGCCCTGTAATGGAATGTGGGGAAGACTTTGGGAGAAGGGGCCCAGAGACGCTGCCAAGGAAATGGTCAGATAAGAGACAGGATAGCCCGCAGCTGAAAAGTGGGTGGGGCAAGATGCTCAGAAGGGACTCTCCCTAGTTTCTCAGGTGGTAAAGGAGACAGGGTGGAGGAAGAGGATTGTATTTTCAGACTTGCAAGATTCTATCAATGTAGCATTACAATAAACTAAAATTAGCTCATCTGGTTGTGATTCCTATGTAGTTTACTCCACAAGGCCAACATCAGTTGTGATACATTGACAGAATCTTGCAAGTCTGCAATACAATTCCCCCCCTTTCTCCTTTACCATGCCAGAAACTAGGGAGGGTCCCTTCTGAGCCTCTTGCCCCACCCACTATATAGGTGTGGGCTATGCCATCTCTTATCTGACCATTCCCTTGGCAGCGTCTCTTAGCCCCATCTCCCAAAGCCTTTCCCACATTCCATTACAGGTCCTCTGATCTTTCTTTCTTTCTTTCTTTCTTTCTTTCTTTCTTTCTTTCTTTCTTTCTTTCTTTCTTTCTTTCTTTCTCTCTCTCTCTCTCTCTCTCTCTCTCTCTCTTTCTTTCTTTCTTTCTTTCTTTCTTTCTTTCTTTCTTTCTTTCTTTCTTTCCTGACGGTTTTGTCTTTCTGCCAGGTTTGGAGTGTGTTGCTATTTCAGCCTTTTTTCTCTTCAGCTCTTTTTCTTACATGGTTTTATTGGTGGGTATTGTTGTTGTTTTTGATATCTTTACTCAGTCTTAGCAGATAGTCATAATTCAGTCTTAAAATCTGCTTAGTCCAACAGCCTACTTCCAATATAGGGGTCAGCCAAATACTTCTGAAAAACTGATGATCAAAGTGTCGTATTACCATTGCTGCTGATAGTTTGGAGCAGGCTGACCTATACATGGAGGATTTATATCAGAGAGCACATTAAACTCAACTCAAAAAAATCTCTGGTACCTTCCACAAGGGCAACCTTTCTGAATGTGCAGTGATGCACCTACTGAATGGATAGCTGTCACACACTCCCAAAATTAGCAAAATCCTTCCCCCACAAACTGACAGTGCTCCTATTGTTGCTAGAGATCAAGATGTTCTCAAAGTACTGTCCCAAATCTTGTACGGTGAAATCATATCAGAACCAAGAATAAGTGAGAGTTAAGTTGTAACTACAGAGTAAGAGGTAAATTTATAACTGTACTTATAACTGCTGTAAAGAAGATCGGAAGCGACTTCTTTGTATCTTTTTTCTTTCTTTTTTATCTTTCATTTACTTTTTTTCCTTTCTTTCCCTTTTTGCTTTTTTCCCCTTTGATTTCTTTCCTTCTCTTTTCTTTTTCTTACTTTATATTAGTTTGTCTTTGTTTTTGCTTTCCTTCTTAAAAATATTTAATAAAATTGTATACCAAGAACCAAGAATAAGTGAAGCTGGCTTCATTCTGTCAACTCTGCCTATTAAATTTGTAATGCCTTTTCACGAGCGTGAATCTTGTGTGGGTGGGTGTGAATTGTTGAGACTAAAGAGCATGATTAATTCAAATCATTGCAAGAAAATGAGTTCCTCCATTTCCTTTGATGTTTTAAATAAGGAATTATTGTTTGCACAGCTGGTCATTTAATTGGGAGCCAGAACTGGAGGTAAAACATTCTAGAAACTGTAACTCTTCTTCAGCAATAAACTATGTATTCTAGGAAATATTCCAGGAAATTGTGAAGAGCAAGATGAAGGGATGGGATCAAACTTTTAGAAGCATAGAAACATGGTCAAGCAATACTGGCTCAAAACGTTGACCAGGTTTCCAGCCCACAGAGAGAGGAAAGGAATATCCTGCAGCCCCCTCCTTCTCACTTCCTTTTAAAGAGCCCCACTGCCAACATTGAGGAATGTCAGCAAGATAAAAGGAAGAATAGGGGAGAGGCTCTTTCCTACAATTGGAGCTCAAGTGAAGGAAGCATTGGAGCCTCAGGAGAGCTGAGACGTGGAAAAGCTAGGTCAGTGTTTCTCAACCATGGGAACTTTAAGATGTATGGACTTCAACTCCCAGAATACCCCAGCCAGCATGGGGGAGAGATGTACTTTCAGACTTGCAAGATTCTGTTAATCTAACCCTCCAATAAAGTAGAATTCGTTCATCTGGGCGTGCTTCCTGTCTGGACTACCTCACAAGGCTGACGTCAATCTTGCAAGTCTGAAAGTACAGTTCTCCCCCGTCACTTTTACAGTCCAAGAAACTAGGGAGGGTCCCTTCTGAGACGTTTGCCACACCCCCATTGCTTCTGCAGGCTCAGCTGCCGCTTATCCAACCGTTCCCTGGCTGTGGCTCTTCTTCCTGTCTCCCAAGGTCACTCCCACAGACCATTACAGAGCCCAGTAGCAGCGAAAGAGTCAGGCCAAGGGAAGCCCATGGCAGCAAGAGGCTCTTGGTCATTTGGGGCTGGCAGGAAAGACCAGAAGTAGCCCACTGGGAGAAGCCACTGAAGCATTTCTGCTAACAGCCCTTGTGAAAAAGACATTGGAATCGTGATTAAAGCTGCGACAGCAGTCCGGCGTGACTCTAAAAAAAAATAAATGCAACTTCAGGCTGCTTCAGTTTCCAAACCACGGAAAGTGATACTCCACTTGATTCTGCTTTGGTCCGGCTCCACCTTGACTACTGTGCCCGTTTCTGGTCATATGATTCAAAAATATTGGAACAGGTTCAAAGGGCAATGAGGATAATCTAGGAACAAAAATTTAAGCCTGTGAAGAGAGACTGAAGTAGTTGGATACATCTACTCGTGAAAAGAGAAGTCTGTGCAAGATATGATCATGTTCTTCAAATAATCTTTTAAATGGAGCAGTGCATAAAAGGTTGAGAACCCTTTTAAATTTTCAATATTTCTGAATAAATATGACCTAAAATGTGATCTGTTCTCCATACAATCCCTAAAATTACAAATTGTTGACAGACAGGTAGTCCTTGAGTTATGATGGCAATCGGGGCCAGAATTTCCATCACTAAGCGATGCGGTTGTAAAGTGTGTTATCATGTGACCACATCACTTAGCGATGGCAATACCTGCAGCCCCTGTTGCTGTTGTTAAGTGAGGATTGTGGTCGTTAAGTGAGCACTTCCTGGCAATTTCTTGCTAGCTTCCAACAACCAAAGTCAGTGGGGAAACCAGGTCCCAGGTGGCTCCCAAGCAGCCTGGTGGGCAGGTAAGTGGCTACTGTCAGGTGGGAGGGGGAGCAAGGGGGTGCGCGGATGGCCAGGGAGGTGCAGCATGAATGCAGGAGGGCTTGGGGTGACTGTTGCTGGGTGGGAGAGGTTGTGTGAGTGGCTGGGGAGGTGCAGTGTGTGCATGGCGGGGCTGGGGGAGGGTGAGCGGGTGGATGAGACTTACCTGAGCAATTTGCAACCTTTCCTGCTGGCTTCCCCACTGACTTTGCTTGTGGGAAGCCAGCAGGGAAGGTCACAAATTGCAATCATGTGACTGCGGGACACAGCAACTGTTGTAAGTGTGAGCCGGTTGCCAAGCACCCAGATTGCGATCATGTGACCCTGGGGGAGCTGGGACAGTCAGAATTTCAAGGACTGGTCATAAGTACCACTCATTCAGCACTGTCATAACTTTGAACAGTCATTGAACGAGTGATCATTAACCAAGGACTACCTGTATAGAAAAAGGTCAAGGCCTTTTCTCTCTCATTCCAGAATGCAGGACATGGAAATAAAGATTTAACTTACAGGAAGGCAGATTCTGAATGAAAAAATTCAGAAAAAAATTCCTAACAGTCACATTCCCTTGATGATGGAAACCATTTCCCAGCAAATTGAGGGGCTTCCCTCCATCAAATGTATTAAAGCAGAGGCCGGCCAGCTGACCAACTGGGATGTTCTCATTCCTTAGTGTTCCTGGACCAAGAATGACGGTGGACTTCATGTCCTAAATGGTCTTTTCCAATTCTTTGATTCTGCATTCCACTGGACGTGCTCCAGGGGCAAAACAAGATTTAATGTTGCTGTTCTAGAGCTGCTCATATCCAACCCCAGACTATGAAGCCCCATGTTGGGGTCATGGATCTCCCCAGAGAAAAATCCCCACTTTGAATCTCTAAATGGACAAAACACAAAAGAAACAGGAGAACAGGACCGCTGTCAGCACTGCTACTTGGGTTGATGTATCTGCATGCCGCTACTCTATAATTCATTTAGCGAACAGCCCAGATAATAATCCCACCATAAACCGAGCATGAAAACAAGAACCATCGCAGCTGAACCCGACATAAGAAATTTATCAACAGCCTCATAAATACCTTTGCCTAATCAATTCAAAGATTCAAATGCTACAAAGTTCACCACCACCAGATGCTCCTAAACGCCCATGGAAAGCAAAAGAGCTTTCCACAGTTTCAGGACTTCACAAAAACCCTGGCCATAGAAAAGGAGGATACGGGGCCTGTCTTATGACTCCTTTTCCTGGGGTGCTACTTTTCTATGTGCGGGGAATTGTGTTGTATTTATTTACTATTTTGTTACAAACCTAAATTCAGCCACACGGCTTCCCATTTTGAAAAAGAAAAGGGATCCAAGAATACCGTTTGAAGAACGCCCGACAGTACCATGAAAACAATTTGCATTCTGAAATTAATTGGAACTGAAATTTCATCACTCGGGGAAGGACTATTGAAACAGGGTACTTATTGCTTTTTATTTTAATTTAGAAGTTAGCCATCTAGTCTATATTTGATCTCAGAAACGCAGGGTCCAATAAGAGGTTAAGCGATCGAGGTAAGCACTGACAATTCCAGTATTGACATACATGCCAACTATGGTGGATAGAAACTCTGAAAGGCCACACAGGCAAAGATATTTTAACTAAACGTTTTGTCAGACCCTCAATTATGGGTTGTCCTGATCATAGTATACAAGACTTTCCATGGAGCCTTCTTTTCCTCTCTGGGGTAGATGAATGTATTTTCTTAGGCTAAACCCTGCCCCACCAAGAGCATTTTTAAAAAATGGGCAACTTTTGGTTTTCAATCAATCTGCGTGAGGTTCTCACTTAATTTTAAATGCCTCCTCAACTGCTCCGTTCAGAACTTTGGAAAGAATGATTGGTTCCTCTCTTTGGAGGCTCTTGGGAAGGAAACAGGAGAAGCAGAGGGATCAGAAGAAAAAGAGGAGATCTGTGGATTTTTATCTCTGGCCCTATCCTTTGTTGTATTTCGTTCCATCCACAATCATCACCCAGCCTATTATAAACTACTCTGGTGCCTGGCACCATTAAAATAAAAACACAGTAATATTTTCAATCATGGCCAAGATCACATGGTAATTAGTGATCTCACAAGATGATTTTGAGGGAGGGAGGGGAGACAAGCTTGCAAATCTTGAATTTCTCCCCCCAAAACATAGTTCTCAGCAGAACCTCCCCTTCCCCAATTTAAAGATTCTAAACATGTTAGAGATACCTTATGAGCATTATGAAATCAGAAATCCACCACTCAGCTTTCTCAGAGTGGCTTTTCACATAGTTTTCACACTATGTACAAGCAAGGGGAGACTCCCCTAGCTGGCCATGGTGGAAGCTATACTTCTCAACCTTTTCCCAGTGTTAACACACATGGCTTTCCTCCAGCATGACTTCTCCTGTGTTAGAAGGAAAACTCTTTTGATTTGGATCCAATTTTTCAATGAGTCCAAGGTTACAGTTTTATTTCCAAATGATATTTATCTGTGATCTTTCTCCCAGCTTTGCTCCCTGATGGATGTTAAGATCTGACCTCTCCCCTAAATGCTTCTGATCTGCTGAGTGCCTGGATGGATGTACTCCTGTATGAACTTGTTCATGTGTCATCAGGCCAGACTTCTGACAAAAGCTCTTCCCACAATGTGCACACCGATATGGTTTCACTCCAGTGTGAATTCGCTCATGGGTGATGAGGTTTGACCCATCAGTGAAACTCTTCAGGCACACAGAACACTGATATGGTTTCACCCCGGTGTGGATCCTCTCGTGAACCCTCAGGTCCGTCGAGGTGCGGAAATTCTTCCCACAGTTGGAACATTTGTAGGGTTTCTCCCCCAAGTGGATTTTTTCATGGGTGGTAAGAGTTCCCTTCTGGCGGAAATTCTTTCCACACGTCAAGCATTTGAAAGGCTTCTCACCCATATGAATTTTTTCATGTGTCGTGAGTGTCCCCTTTTGCCGGAAGCTTTTCCCACAGTATGTGCATCTGTACGGTTTCTCTCCCGTATGAATCCTCTTGTGGGCAATGAGGTTGGAGCTGCTGGTAAAGGTTTTCTGACACATAGAACACCGAAAAGGGGCCTCGCCTGTGTGAATTGCTTTGTGGGCCTTTAGTTGGACAGATTTACGAAAACCGATACCACATTCCATACACTTATATGGCTTCTCTCCAGTGTGAATTCTTTCATGTACCCGAAAATTGGAGTTCCATCGGAAACTTTTGCCACAATGGCACTGGTAGATTTTATGGCCAGTCTTGGCTTCTTCTGGATTGGAATCACTTTTCCCAACAGAAACAGTTTCATCCAAGCTTCTTCTTTGGGATTTCCATTTTGTCTCTGGACCCTCCTGGTTCCCAGGCCTCATTTCCTCCTTGCAAGGCTGGGCTGTGATGTCTCTTTTTAGTATCTCATCTTCTGGTGCCTCAGAAGTGGTCTGATGAAGATGGTTGTCTTGGTTCATCTGCCCATGACTGTCACCTTGGGGAAGGAAGAGGGTTGTTAAGTTTTTAGATGAAGCTGAGGTCACATTCTAGGTCAAGGTTCTGCAGGATTAAGGATTTTTCTACAGAGTTCACAAAGACTTGCTTTTGCCACTGTATTAATTGAGATTCCTTGCTACTGGGTTTTATATAACGTAAGCCTCTTTGAATGCTTACAGTGTAAACGCAGGATACCTGTGTTTTTAAGTATCAAATACTTCATAACTATGTGGGCTACTCCACTACAAATTTCACGTTGGGGTTCATGTGACACAACCACTTTGTTTTAAAGGAAAAATCTGCACATTCCTGACCTAATAAGTCATGGAGAAGGTGAAGTTCAACAACTTCTCCACTTCATGATATCTTTCTGGCTGTGAGGAATATTTTGAGATGGGAGGACAATTAATGGTTGTAAGACTGTAAGACAAACTGTTCTAGATAAGAGTCTAGACTTCTGTTCTAGACAAGAGTCCATGTAATTTGACCTGGACTTGCCACCAAGACCGGGCAGAAGGTTCTAGGTCAGAAAAGGGCATAAAGGAAATCTCCCAGCCTACTTCATGGAGCACATTTGTCTCCCTACTTGTGCAGGATTCAAACCTGGTTCTCTCACACCTGAAGGAGAATTATACCGCTAGGATCAATGCTAGATTAACAACTCTTGTTTGGATGTTAAAGATCAAAGGAAAAGTGTTCAACACCTTTGGCCAATCAAATGCAGCTCATGCTTACCAAATGAAGCCACGTCTTTGTCAATGTCCAGCTTGGTCTCCTTGGACAGCTGCCATCCCCATGAACCTAGTGGTGGAAATTGGCCTCCCTGGGAAGGGTCCTCAATTGCCACCCCCCTCAAAGGACCTGGACTCTGGAATGACACACACAAAAATTATTCAGTGGAGCAAAATCCATAAGCCATGATGGGAATAGGTAACCTACACATGTCAGGCTTCCCATCTTTCTCTCAGTGTGGGGGGAGATTGAAGCAATTTCCCCTTTGCTTACTCTGAATGGAGGCAGGAGGCCAGAGAGGAGTGGAGAAGTAGCCTTGGAGAATGGGGAAGATACCAATCATCCTCCAAGTGTTCCTTAATTTTATCTAATAGGTCCAAAGTTTGGAATTAGAAAACCTCTATTTTTGGACATTTCTCTCCCTCTACTTTCCCCTTTTGTTCTTGGACATTGGGTACCTTCAGACAACCAAGCTCTACTAGATTCTCACAATTCCAGAAAAAGCAGAGAGTGGAAAATGCATTAAACTCTCATTCTCCTCCACCTTCTGGAGGACTAATTGAAGACCACCACCAGAGCCCTCACCTCTTCCTCCTGTTTCACCGAGCTCTGCTTCGACAGGAACTCCTCGGCCAGGAGCACGGCCCCAGTGCAAGTCTCAGGGCTGTGAGCCCTGACCCAGTTCTGCATCTCCGTGGGCAGGACGGTCAGGAACTGCTCCAGGATCAGCAGCTCCAGGATCTCCTCCTTCGAGCACCTCTCAGCCTTCAGCCACCGCCAGCAAAGTTCCTGGAGATGCCCGTAAATGGCCCGGGGCCCCTCTGTCTCCTGGTAGCAAAACTGCCAGAAGTCCTGGTGCTGCCTCTCCCTGGCCAGGGCCTCCCCTCGCAAGATGGCCTCCTTTACCTTCCCATAGTCTCCTCTCTCTTGGCTGCCGAGGCTGTTGAAGGCCTCCTCAATTTCTCCACTGAGTCCTGGCACAAGAAGAGTCACCCACTGGTCCCGGGGCCACCAGCAGGCAGACGCAACTTGCTCAAAGGAAGCCAGGAAGGTCTTCACGTCGGCCCATGGCTCCACCTTCTCAGTGTGGCCCCTGTTGGAACAAGGGCCCTGCAGGCTCCTGAGGAACTCCTGCCACTGGGCTTCCCAGCACTCCTGCAGCCCCTCTTTGGGTTCACATTTCACCTGCCGGAGAGGGCCCACCCCAGAGGGGGCTTTCACTGCCTCCAGGTCTGCCCAGAGCTTGACCAGGGAAGTGCTCTGTTTCTCGTTTTTCAGCTCCGGGTCCTCCATCACCTCTTCCTCCACGGACATGTTCACCTGAACACTCAGGGTCTCCATCACTTCATCCCTCCTTACTACCAGTCCATGAATCTCTTGCTAAAATATCAGCCTTCTAATAATCTGCAAGCAGATGAAAAAAAATATGCAAAAGAATATTTAGAAAGTAACTCTGTACCAAAGCTAAGACTATATATTTGTAGAGTCTTCCTGATCTTCTAGATTTCTTAGTTCAAGGACATGTTGGATTCACGATCACTCCATCCCCTGAATGGTAGAGTCCTAGCAGATAACATCACACCAACCAATTTAAAACATACCAATATTTTTTTCCTATGTTCCTCATATACGTTCTGATGCTCCTGTCCATTTTGTTCTTTTTGCTAAAAGAAGAGGAGAAACTTGGTTCCAGCAGCTTGGCCAAAAAAAGAAAAGAAGGGTTTCTTTTTTCTCTTTTCTTTTTTTACAGAACAGCAGGGCCACACCCCCCCACACACACACCCCCGTTCACCCGCAACAGCCGCTGGTCACAGAAACTGACGAGGTTCCGTTCAGAAGCCGGCGAACCAACCGCCACCTCCCGTGCATTCCGCTGCAAAACCCTCAACTTTTGCACGCGTTGGCATGAAGTGGACGACGTGGGCGACACGCGGGTTGGGAAAGACGCGATCGCGCCCTCGTGTTCGGCAGCAGTTTGCAGACGCCGGGGCAATTCCCTTCTCCCGCAGCTTCGCTCACCTTCTCCTCCAGCAGGCGCGTCCTCCGCGCCCCGACAGCTGCTGTTCGCGCCCCACGGCTGGGAAAAAGAGAGTTCGAAAGCCGGCTTCTTCCCCCTCGAGGAGAAATAAGGGGGCCAGAAGAAGCCGACGGTCCCAGCCAAGGCGCGTGAAGGAGAAGGAAAAGCCAGCCGTCCACAGCGAACCTCTTTTCAGGTCCGGATTCGAATTCCCGCGGGCGGGAGCATCCTGCCTACGCCGCAGCGACCAGCGGCGCTCAGACCCCGATTTGGGATCTGAAGTGTAGCTACAGCCCCCTCGAAATGGAACTGGAGCCTCTGGGTGGTGGAGAAAACACCCCCGTCCTCCTAAAGCCTGGCTCTCTAGGAGTCGGTGGTTTTAACCCTTGCCGCGGACGACGGTGCCTACCATCGGGGCATCTCGTCTGTTCTCCGGTTCCTCCGAGCGGTTGGCCGGCGGTCACGGGTTGGCTTCCACCGGGCAACTTTAATGCCTGGAGAACAAGATGGAAAAATCACTGCCCCGCCTCTGCTCCCAGCGAACATTTTCCACACCAGAGTCCCCCAGGGAGCTTCTGTGACTGCGATTTCCCCACTTTTGGGTCTCCCCACAACTTGGGTCTCTCACCTTTAGTCCAGCCCTTTCACTACTTACACCAACCTGGCTCCTAGATATGACTGTAGATGTGGATATAGACACACACATATTTGCATTATGCCATTTAGCTACCTTGGGATCGCAGGAAGGGCAAATGACAAAACCGCTTCTGCCTTTTAGGATCAACCATCAACAGTAAAGGAACCAGCAGTCAAGAAATACACCACAGACTAGCACTTAGTAAAGCAACCATGAAGGGCTTGAAAGAGATAGTCAAAGGCCGTGATGTGTTTATGCCTACAAAGATCAGAATCGTGCAAGCCAGGGTATTCCCTGTGACACATGATGGAAGCAAAAGTTGGACTTTGATGAAGCAGGATAGGAAGAGTATTGACGCCTTTGAACTTGGGGGTTGGTGAAGACTCCTGAGAATACCATGGACAGCTGAGAAAACAAATGGATCAGAGAACAAATCATCCCAGAGTTGTCCCTCGAGGCATAAATGACTGGGCTGAAATTATCTTATTTCAGACACATTATGTGAAGACCCAACTTTTTGGAGGCTCTGATGCTGGGAAAGGGGGAAGGAAAGAGAAGAAAAGGGCAACCAGCAGCAAGGGAGATAGACTCAGTAACAGTGGCAATGGGGGCACCCTTGGGTGGCCTGAAAGAACAGGTTGGGGACAGGTCATCATGAAGCAGATCTATCTACATGGAGTCCTTGGTGCTCTCTGAGCTTGGCTGTTTGCTTGCAGACGTTTCGTTACCCAACCGGGTAACATCATTCAAGGCGTTAAGATTAGGCTTGAGAGCAGCCTGTTATTTTGCAGGATGCTGGCTCTCCCTTAAACAATTTCTAAAAAAAAAATAACAAATGAAACCAGGAATGTTCATAAGTGCCATCTTCAGAACCCAGGTAATCATAGAATCCTAAGGTTTGAAGGGATCTTAGAGGTCTTCTAGACCAGGGTTCCTCAACCTCACCACTTTAAGTTGGGTGGACTTCAACTCCCAGAATTCCCCAGCCAGCCATGCACCTTAACCCTAACCCTAACCCATGCTGGTTGAGGAATTCTGGGAGTTGACGTCCACCCATCTTAAAGTTGCTGAGGTTGAGGAACCCTGTTCTAGACAATCCCTACTCCAGGCAGGAATCTTCAGACCCTCCCTGACAAATATCTGCCCAACCTTTGCTTGGAAACCTCCAGTGATGGAGCTACCACAATTTCAGGAGACAGGCTGTTCCATTGCTTAATGGCTCCCACTGTCAGGAAATTCCTCCTTAGTTCAAGTTTGGGTCTTTCTCTGCAAAGCTTCCACCTGTTGGTTCTTGTCCTATTCTTGGGGACCATGGAGAATAAGTCCACACCCTCTGCCCCATGGCAGCTCTTTGAGTAGTAGAAGACTCGTGTCATGGATTGGAAGACTGCTAGCATGCCAAAGGGCTTCAAGCAAGAATGGGCTATACATGATGCTTATGGATTTCTCCCTTGGTGCTTGCCAGGCCCCTTCCTCCATCTGAATGCCTATCTCAATTTTTAAAAAAAGTAAATTAACTGGGGAGCTGATAGACAACCAAACAGCACCAACCTGCTCACTAATCTTTGTAATCCTCCTCAAAACATAGCACTGTAAATTACATCTTGGGATGTGCAGCTTTCCCTGATTCTTGACTGGCCACATATACCAGAGCGAGGCCACCACATATGGCCGGTGGCCATGCTGTGAAACTGAAGGAGGATCTACTGTATGCAAAATGGCTGCCATGGAAAAGTTAGCCAATGACAAAATGGCTGTTTCCAGAAAATGGTGGCAGACCCGGAAGGGACTTTTTGCCAACCCAAAAGAAATGTCAGGATGGTAAGCATTTGTCCATGGAGTCACAAAAGGTCAAATCCAACTCCAGGGGGGTTTGCAGAGGAATGTGTCAAAAAAGTCAAGATGGTGGCCACAACTGCATGATGGAAGCAATCATCTTGACCTTTTTCAAACCCTACCCCAGACCCCTTCCAATGAAAACATCAAGAGTTACAGTGCCCTATGAAGAACATGACACTGTTAAAAGGGGACAGCCAGCGCACGGGAACATGAAATACCTGAAGCTTCAGGGCAAATATATTTCGCTTTATTGTCCAAAATTAGAAAAGAATTCACCCATGGAAAGTTAGGGTTATCTATTGCCAGATCAGCATAGTTGCATTCCATCTTACATTCTGGATAGCAATAGTCAGTCTGACGACGTCAGAAAACAGATAAAAAAGTATTCTCTCTCAGTACGGCCACTTGTGATCTTTCAATTAAATAGATACAGTGGTACCTCGGGATACGAACTTAATCCGTTCCGTGACTCTGGGCGTATCCCGAGTTGGTCGTAACCCGAAGGAAATTTCCCCATAGGGTTCAATGTAAATCCGGTTAATCCGTTCCGCCCTCTGAATTTGGTCGCACCCCGAGGCAAATTTCCCCATAGGGTTCAATGTAAATCCGGTTAATCCGTTCCGCCCTCCGCCCGAATTTGGTCGCAACCCGAGGCAATTTCCCATAAGGTTCAATGTAATTACCGTTAATCCGTTCTGGTGTCCACGGACCACACGGAAAGCGGCCGGGCGCGGCGTGGTGCGGCGCGAAAACGGCCGGGTGCAGCGCGGCGCGGCGTGAAAATGGCCCGGCGTGGCACGAAAACGGCGCGGCGCGAAAACGGCCCGGCCCGGCGCGGCGCGAAAACAGCCTGGCGCGGCGCGAAAACGGCCGCGGACCACGCGGCAGGGCCGGAAAAACAGCCGCGGACCACGTGGCACGGGCGGAAAAATGGCCGCGGACCACGTGGCACGGGCAGAAAATGGCCGCGGACCACGTGGCACGGGCGGAAAATGGCTCGTACCCTGAGGCGGAGTTCGCAAACCGAGGTAAAATTTTGGGGCCAGAGCTGGTCGTAACCCGAAAAATTCGCAAGCAGAGGCGTTCGTATCCCGAGGTATCACTGTATTTCCATTAAATAGTTCCCTTCCTCTTCTGCCTGTGTGCAACTATATAGCAAGTCAGTAAGCCAGTGTTGTCCAAACTTGGCCACTTTAAGATGAGTGGACTCCAACTCCCAGAATTCCCCAGCCAGCATGGCTGGCTGGGGAATTCTGGGAGTTGGAGTCCACTCATCTTAAAGTGGCCAAGTTTGGACAACACTACAGTAAGCTGATCAATATGCTATTCTTTCATTTGCAAGGTGAACCAACAACCTTTGTAGAAGAATAACACATCCACAATCCAGAACAAATCAATCTGAGGCATTACAGTACAGGGAATATTATTTCAGAATGGGGCAGAGAGAAGAGCTGGAGAAAGACAGTGGGGGCTCCTGGTTTACAATCTCTTCCTCGAGCTTGAGAAGATGTGTTCCTGCATTCAAAACAAGCAAACAGCTACTCGGCTGTGTTGTGAGTTCTCTCGTGTTCAAAAAGTTCTGATTTGCGGCCGAAACTTTTCCCGCAGTACGAGCACATGGCCCGGTGGATCCGTTCGTGCAACAACAGACGGGAACTCCACATGAAGCATTTCCCACAGTGCAAACATTTATAAGCGTTCTGCCCTCGATGAATCTTCCGGTGGACTTTGAGAGAGCTGTAGGTCGCAAAGTTTTCGCCACAGGCTGAGCACTTATAGAGTTTCTCCCCAGTATGAGTTTTCTGGTGCTTAAGGCAGTCCGAGCGCCGACTGTAGCGTTTCCCACACTCGGAACACATGAAATATTTCTCCTTGTCTGCGCTGAGCCCCCCTTGCGGAATCCAGCCAAAATTATTCCCACAGTGGGAGCAGATATGGGAGAACTGCCCTGCGCGGATCCTCTCTCTTTCTCCACAGTGGGAACATATATACAGTTTCTCATCCACGTGGGTCCTCTCGTGGGTCAAGAGATCGGAGCTGCTGCTGAAGGTCTGGCTGCAATGCCAACACTTGTAACGTTTCTCCTCCGGGTCAGTGTTGTCACACGCAACAAGGTGGGAACTTTGGCTGAGGCCCTCTGGGTCATATTTCCCCACGGTGTTGAGGAAGGGGGATTCATTAGCCGCTTGGAAACCCCCTTGTGAACCCACCAACCGGTCCATTCCCATCTCATTTTCATTTCCGTCCTGCTTCTCTGCTCTGTGTCCGCTCCTGTCAGGTTTACCTGGAGCCAGGAAGTAATTCCCTCTGGCAGATCTCAGCGATGTCCTCTGTCGCTCAGGCCAACCATTGACTGCAGGAAAAAAAGGAGACAATCTAGCTAGTACTCAGAGATTATCTTAAAGGTAAGAAACCTTGCATTAAAAAAGAACACAATGTTTCATCATTCATACTCATTTTTCAGTTCAGTTCTAGAATATTTCTAGGAAATTAGCTCTATTTTCCAATGACCTTTCCTGTTTCTTTCACCTCTTCCCCTATCTTCCACTATCTGAGATCCATTTTTGCTTACTCCTTTCTTCTTATATTTTTGGGGGGAAGGGGTGACAAAGCTGTTATGGGATGATCCAGAATGCAAAGTAGGCAGGGCCTGTGAAAAATAAATTAAATACTCGCCTCCACACTTTCAAACAGGAATGGGCAGTTTTGGGGCAGCCCAAAGCCACCCTTAGTATTTTGTAACAGGCTGAAGACAGATTGCATGTGTTGATACAGCTGTTGGGAAGGATTCTAGTTTGCATTTCAACTATGATCTGCTTCCTGGCTATCTTATGCTGCAAAATCCATCTGTTTTCTACCTCAGAATGTTAGGAAACTGTGACGTCCTCCTTCAGGACTTCCAGTAAATTCACAGGGGCCACAATCAGGGGACTTTTAAACTGCATGCCATCTCAAAGCCACTGGTTGTCCACTCCTGCCTTAAACAAAAAACAATTTACAATTGTTTCCTGCAAATTCAGGTCACCCAGATGAGTTTATCAAAAACATCCCAACGTCATGCTGTGATGTCCGCTGGGTCTGTCTTTGTCTTGTCTTTGCAATGTAGTAGGCCAAAGGTGTAAAAGCTGTGGTTCTGCTTTTGCTCAGGGCTGCTCAGCCCTGAATTATCGGAATCCATCTTCTGTCCTTTCCAATGGAAGAAAGAGCTTCCAAGCTCAACTCTTGTGTTGAAATATCTTTCTTGCTGGAAAGGCTGTTCTTATAGCCTGGGGCCTTGGTTCTAATCTCAGGCTAGGACTCAAGGCGAGATTCAATTTAGCGCTTAGATACAATGCTTATGAAGTACTTTCTGTTAGTAAATTTCTCTCAGCCTACATTTTATCAATCAGACCCTCAGAGAGGCTTACCCAATGAGCTTTCTTCCCCATCTGCCTCCTCTTCTGCTTGTCTAGAAAGCTGTGCCTTCACCATGTCTGACAGACCTTGCTTTCCCCTGGGGGACTGCCCAGACTTCCCCTCCAACATTCCCATAATCTGCAGCAGAGAAGGAGAAGCACAGGTTGAGTCAAAGAGCCAGTTTGATGTAATGGGGAAGATGCTGGGCTAGAAACCAGGAGACCATAAGTTTTAGTCCTCCTTTGGACATGAAAGCCAGCTGGGTGACTTTGGGCCAGCCCCTCTCTCTTAGCCAACCCACTTCACAAGGTGGTCAAGGTGGGGAAAATAGAAGGCAGGAACATTAGCTATGGATGCTGTTTTGAGATGACCAAAAATAAAGTTCGGACAAGAATCTAATAATCAATAAATCAATTAAATAAAAGTGGGGCATAAGGGAGATTAGCTTGTAGACTTCTTAGCTGCTTTCAATACTAAGAACAATGGTTTCCATCTAGATTACCTGTGAGGGTTGGGGGTTGGAGGTTGGAGGTACTTCAGGAAATCCTACTGGATTTGCTGTTACAGCTTGATGGGCAGATAGAGGTTATGGCCAAGAGGACCTTTGCCAAAATCTTGGTGCACCAGTTATGACAATAATTAGACCAGGAAGACCTCATAACTGTAACTCATGCCCACATGACCACTTGTTTGGGCTGCTACAATGGGTTCCTCATGGAGCTGCCTTTGAAGAGCGCATGGAAGTTTCAAGTAGTCCAGAATGCGTGGACTGGTTAATTAGTGGCTGGAATCAGGAGCATCTGATGAATCTGTGTTTCAGGCTCTGCACTGACTTCCAATTAGCTTCTGGGTAAAATCCAAGGTCCTGGTCATCCTTTAAAAAGCACTACTTGATTTGAAGATGCAAGGACAGCCTTCTCTGACTGGAATTAACTCACCTAATCTGTGCATCCCAGGAGAAATTGCTGGTGATATTCCATTTCCAAAAGGTGTGTGTGTATGTGTGCGTGTTGCAAGGAGGGTTCCTCCAGCACCAAAGATCAAAAATATCAAGACTCCTCCTATCCTGCTTCTTCAAAGTCCAACTTTTGCTTCCATAGAGTATCACAGGGAATACTATGGCTTGCATGATTCTGATCTATGTATAGTCCAGCTTTAAATCCATCACATCTTTAGACTAGCCTTATCGATCTATGCTTTAATGATTTTGCAAGGCCCACCTCCCAACCCAAATCCATTTGCAGAGGAACGCTTCTGGGGGGCTTTTCAGATTCCCCCTCCATCATCCCCATCATCTGGAGCAGCAAAGGAGAAGCAGACGTTGAGACAACAGGGCATAAGGGGGATTAACCTATTCCATGGATTTACAACTGAAAGGTATTTTGGAGCAGTTTAAAACAGTGTTGGTCAATCTTGGCGACTTTAAGGTGTGTGGACTTCAACTCCCAGAGTTCCCTGGCCAGCATGGTAGCTGGGGAATGCCAGGAATTTAAGTCCACCCATCTTGCGTTGCCAAGGTTGAGAAACACTGGTTGAAAGGACTAAACACAAAATTCAGGATAAAATATGCTCTTTGCAGCTTCTTCCAGGGAGAGGACACAGCAGGAATTTCAACTTGGACATTTGAGAACTGCAAGAGAGAAGCCTGGTTAGATCCATACCTTTCACAGGTGTGAGGTTGTTTGTTCCATTTTAGTTTAGCCTGTTTTGCAGTCTTTATTCCATGAATTAGGGCTTAGTGCAATGTCTGAATCCAACCTCTAACTCCAAATCAAATCAGACCGATATGGTCAATTTTTAAAAAATAGGCAGCTGAAATCACTGGCAGATACATCCAGGAAAGGCTCTCAAACAGATTTATGATTTTTTTCCTACTATACTTCCAGGATCTAAGGCAGTTTCCCAATTACCTCCCTTTCTTGCATATAGAATTAATTTAGGAAAGTCAGCAACTGAGAGGTAGTCTGGAAGCACCCCTGCCATATACACAAAAATCAGAGGCTGCTGAGCCAGAGTCCCATCGATAAGGAGAGCCACACTATAGTCCAGTTTCTAAATTCAGCTCTAACTTGGAGCATGTCAGTACTGCGATGAAAGAAACGTTTATCATTAACCAGGGGTATATGTCCATGTCCCCTGAAGTGTTTGCTCTTCACTGCTGCCTGGCTAATATTCCAGTTACTTTCTGGTCAATTTTTTATTTTTGTTTGTTACCTATGCTAACAAATCAAACAATCAGCGCATAGTCACTTATCTACCACTTGAAAAAAAAAGCACCCCTCCTCCCAAGACTACAGGATGAAAAACAGAAGTCCAACAGTTCCATTTTGTGACCACTCCTGTACCTTACTTGCTTATCTGGAGGACCAAGAGCCACATAATTATAATAGCCACCTAATCATAAACAAGCCATATGTTCAGGTTCAGAGTATATGGGAAATCAAGGATGAGACATATTGTGGATTATGATGAAGACTCTCTGCCTTCATCACAATCTCAGCAAGGATTGGGCGCACTGATACTATGGATTTGTATGTCCGGCAAACATAAGTTTGTTCTATGCTTTAATAACCTTGCAAGGCCCACCTCCCAACCCAAATCCATTTGCAGAGGAACGCTTCCTGACAACTCCTCTGCATCATCAGATCTCCCCAAAGCATTCTTGCCATTCTTGCTCCAGAGAAGTAGAGCTTGCCGGCCCCAAGAGATGAGCCAATAACTTTGCTAAGCCTGCAGGGCATCTCACCACACGGGGGATCTGGGGCATCACACACCCCACGGTCGGCCAAGGTCGCCACTTTCCAAACGGACTCACCTGCTTGCTCCAGCCTTTGACCTCCTGCTGCCCCACAAGGAAGTCCTCTGCGAGGGACACGGCCTGGGCGCAGGTCCTCGGAGCGTTTTCTCTCAGCCAGCTCTGCATATCCGAAGGCAGGACGGCCAGGAACTGCTCCAGTGTCACCAAATCCAGGATCTGGTCCTTGGTGTGCTTTTCCGGCTTCAGCCACTCGTGGCAAAGTTCTTGGAGATGCCTGCAGAGCTCGCGAGGCCCCTCGGCCTCCTGGTAGCACAACTGCCGGAAATGCTGGCGCTGCTTCTCCAGCCTGGCCCCCGGCCCGCTTACAGCTCCCTTCTGCCCCTTCCTGCTGCATGCGGCCTCCCGAGAACTCTCATAGTCCCGCTGGGCTTCCGCCGCCAGGGGCGGCTGGGCCTGGGCAAGCCAAACTCCTCTGGGACAGTTGCTGGCGTCCCTCATCCTCTGAGAGAGCACCTGGGTTGCTTTAGGGTCAGCCCAAGCCAGGGGGGGGCTTTCTCCACCAGAATCGGGAGCCTGCAGCGTCTTCAGAAACTCTTGCAGCTGGGCATCCCAGTTTCTCGAGGGACCTTCATCCGGCTCTTGTTTCACGTGATGGATAAACTCCTGCTTAATCTTCCCAGTTTCTGGGAGGTCTTCTCTTTTCCTTCCTTCCCCTGGTTGAAGGCCTGAAGAACACTGTACTTCCATTTTTACTTCTGGATCCACATTTTCTTTTAGGAGAGACTTGGTTGCCTCTGCTTTATGTGTGACGGCCATTTCCTCCACAGAAACTAGCTTTATTGCATTTTTCCTTTCTCTTTTTCAGCATCGATCCTCAAGGGATGTTGCAGAACTCTTGTTAGATCCTTCAAGTATCAGCACCATAAAGGATTCATTCCACAAAACGTCTTGGAACAAATGCAGCAAAATATCAGGAACTTTCAACTGCTTTTATGTGAGACAACAGGATTCCCTTTTGCTGTGCAGGGCACAAAAACAGATAAAAATTACAATTGCAGTAAGACATCTGGAGATCTCTCATGAAGGGAGGGTGTCAAGTGGTGGACACAGGATATTTTGGTGGGGCCGAGGATAATGCAAAATGAGCAGGTTCCACCATACGCATGGGGTGGGTGATGTTGGGGGTTGTGATAAGGTCAATTCAAGCATTTGCCTTGATTTGATTGTCTAGGGCAGTGTTCTAGGGCCTGACTGATTATGTGCCATCAAATTGTTTTCGACTCCTAGCGACCACATCGATAGATGTCTAGGGCCTATCTTATGTTTATGCTTCTACCACAATGTGGCAGAAAATTGCTCCACTGATCTTCAGTGATCACATTCAGCAGCATGTGAATTTTGGGATTGTAGAAAGGCAGTTAGGAAGCCAGTTTGATCTAGTGGTTAAGGTGATGGACTAGGAGTGCGGAATTTTGAGTTCTAGTCCTGCCTTAGGCAGAAAAACCAGCTGGGTATCTTTGGGCCAGCCACTCGCTCCCAGCCCGAGGAAGGCGGCAAGGGCAAATCCCTTCTGAACACGCTGTCCAGAAAACTGCTTGAACATGGGCCACGTAGTTACCAGAAGTCAAGTCTGACTCAAAAGGGGGCGGGGGTGTTATGTGGCTGAACTCAGGTCGCAAAGTCCCCACCCATTTCCGTAACTGTAATATACATCAGGGGTTCTGCCTGCTCTGCAGAAAGTTGCTAGATTCTGCTAGAACTAACTTTCCAACTCATGTCAAAGTCACATTGTCTGAAGACCATTCATTCCTTCATCCCTTCATCCCCATTAGCTGCCTTGCTTTGCTTACCTAGATGCTGTAGCATTTCTCAGTCTTAGTAACTTTAAGATGTATGGACTCCAACTCCCAGAATCCCCCAGTCGGCACCTAAGGTTGAGAAACACTGGCTTACAGTAAGGTTCCAGTTCTAGGCAGCAGGCACACGAACCTGGTTTTGTGGCCAGGCTGTTTTTCTCTACCATAGAAGAGAGGATGGCCCCGGTTTAGTGCTTGTCACACTTCATAAGTGGAAAATACCAAGTTAGATGATTTAAACTAAATAGCTGTTTATTAGCATATTATGAAGGTAAGAATAATCACACAACCAAAACGTTTGCGTCTGATGCCTTTCATTGAGGCAAGAGCATGGAGGGAGAGGGAGTTAAATCTGAGAAATTCCGCCCTCGGTGCTCAAACGGCACTCCCGACCAGCGCCCTCCTAATTCGCAATTACCTCTTCCAAAAACCTCAAGCTCTCTGGCTCCCCACGACGCGCAAACCAGCCAACCCCATTTCCGTCCAGAGAGACGGGCGACCCCAGCCCGTGCGGGGCTGCACCGGATTCAGCGCCTCGTGCCAAGCCAGGAAACGGGCTGCATGGAGTAAACCCCGCTGGAATACAGGACGGGGAAGCCTGTCGTCTGAACCCGGCCGCGAGGGCATTTGCAACGCGGTTAAGAGGTAATACTTGGCCGGCGGCGCCCCGCTCTCGTCCGCCCCAACGCTTGCAGCTTTGCCATCTCGTTTGCACGAGTGAATTCCGGGAGCGGCTGACCCTCGCGCGGGCCCCCAAACCTGAGAACGGGCATTACGTTGGGGCGTGAAAAGAAATGGACGCGACGCGCGCAGCCGCCCGCTGCATTAAGCGACCTGGAAGTCGCGGGGAGAGACGCTTTTCGCGTTAAACCTCCCGGGCGCCGCGCGGAAGGGCAAACCGGAAGGAACGTTCCTTAGCCAGACCCTGAGGCCGCTCTAGGAATAACCCCTCCGACTCCTTAACCCCTTTAGCGCCGGGGGGTTGAAACGGGCTCTAGAGAAGGATGAAGTATGGCGGATCTGAATATTCCAAAGGAAGAGATTAATGTCGAGCAAAAGAAGGGCGCGTTACTACTGTTACCCCTTGAATTATTACTACAGATGCTTGTAGCTGAAGCCAAGCCCGCTTTCCTCTTTCTGCAAGCCTGTATTCTTTGGAAAAGCTGAACTGGGGCGAAGGGGGTGGGGGGGCTGCCCCAATTCCAGCTGTTACCAACACTTCAAAAACCAGAAATGGGGTTTTAAGTACGAAAGGCAGAAATCCTTCAGCTTTTCAAGACCGCAGGGTAGTTAACTGTATAACTGTCTTTTAAAAACCACCATGACCTTAAGAAAAACGTTAAAGGTGGAAGAGAGGCATTAAAGCACATAGGAGTAATCTTTATTTCTCCTGTATTTAACAGGGTTATGAATCTCAATGGGATTGTTGAGGTTGCCCACGAGGGCCTATTGCACTGGGGTGCAGAGTGAGAGTTATTGAAAGAAGCCAAAGTCACGTTCTTATTGAAGGGCCTTTCACCGAGGAACAGGAATAAACACCAAACAGAAGGAAAAATGGGAGACTATATGCTATACTGGGTGGAGTTTGGCTAAGGCAATTTCAGTTCAAACCACGGCTCTGTCAAGCACATCCTCCATCTCTTTCTCTCCCTCTGTTTGAGCTGAATTCACTTCACCGAATTGGGATGCAGATAAAATGAAGGCAGAGACAAGAAAGGGAGAATGACAGCTGGGGACAGACTTCCCTGGGGGCACAGACTATGTTTTCATGGAGAGTCCATGAAAAAAACCCAAAATCTAGTTGTTGTTCATCTAGACCAGTGTTCCTCAACCTTGGCAACTTGAAGAGGTCTGGACTTCAACTCCCAGGATTCCCCAGCCAGCCATGCTGGCTGGGGAATCCTGGGAATTGAAGTCCAGACCTCTTCAAGTCGCCAAGGTTGAGGAACACTGGTCTAGACCAACTTTCCTCAATGTGGTGTCTCTACCTGAGACAGACTATAATTCCCTCCTATTCACTCATCAGTAGAGTCTGGGCACTGATGCTTAGCACTAAAATAGTCAGTATTTATTCTCTGTAAACCTAAATAATTATATTCCAGTCTTAGGATTATTCAAGCTTTGTTTCCACGGTAGTAAAAGCCACATGAGCCGGGAATCCTGGGTTTTGTAATCCTGGCACCATCTGGCGACCGCTAAGTCATAGAACGTGAAAGACATGAAGCTGCAAGGCAAATATATTTCACTTTATTGTTGAAAATTAGAAAAGAATTCAACCATGGAAAATTAGGGTTATCTACTGCCAGATCAGTGTAGTTCCATTTCATTTTGCATTTTGAAGAGTAATAGTCAGTCTGACATCAGAAAAGAGATTAAAAAGTATTCTCTCTCAGTACATCTGCATTTCTGATCTTTCAATTAAATACTTCCCTTCTTTTTCTTCTCTTGTATGCAATTATATAGTGCCTTGTTAGGCTGATCAATATGCTATTTGTTATTTAATTTGCAATACGTGCCAATAGCCTTTACAGAGGAATAACACATTAACAGTCCTACTGAAACAATCTGGTGCACTGTAATATATGGAATATTACTTCAGACTCACACGTACTAGTATTGTACATCGTATTTCAAACCCTCTGAACACGCTGCATTTCTACAGCAGCAAGTTGCTAAACATATAAGCTTTCATCATTAGGGCCTGTGGTTGTTCAAGGCGATAGACAAGGCTGTTCTTTATTCCAATTCTTAATGGGTATGTGGCCCCTCTTTTGATCATGTTTAGATCAGAAATTCCCATTAAGTTCACCAGAATGTCCTCTGAGAAGACATAGAAGTTTGTGATGAAAGAATTAAAGGCTAAAAAGGGGGGCTTAGCAATGCAATCTTAAAATACATTGACACAGAAATAGGTCCAGGGGGTCCAACGGGTAAGAATAAAAGAATGAAAGTGAAAAAAGGGGAAGTGATGCTTAAAATAGTTTTAAGTGCTAAGGAGGTGGGGAGACAGAGATAATTAATGAATGAATGAATGAATGAATGAATGAATGAATGAATGAATGACGCAAACTTCCCACTGTCTTGGAAACTCCCAGAATTCTCTAACAACCTGGCCAAGGAACATTCTTGCTAGGAATTCTGGGTACTGTAGTTTCAAAACATCTGGACCTGGGCTGGGGAAGGCTGCTTTACTTCAAGCTTCCCCAGTGAAACTCCCATCTCAACCTGCCCACAGGGCTGCGTCTTCCCGCTTTTTTGCCGGACATTTTTTCTTTTTTTAACTACAGTGGCGAGGTATAGCACCAAGTTCAGTGACAGCTATGACATCAGCCTTCTGTCTGCCATCTCAATTTCCACCACATGTTTCTGGGCAAAGGAAGATTCTGCCATTCTGTGCCATCAGAGGCCAAAGGGTATTCTCTTCCAGGCGTACATCCTTTTTTGCAAACATTCTGAACACGTAAATCCAACGTATAAGACCACTTTTAGCAATTCTGCATTTCTAAGTATGGTTCACAAACCACCTTGGAGTTTAGAGCGACATTGGAAAGGTGGTTTTTCTTTTAATATGAAATCATAAAGAAATTCATATATGAAATTCTTCTCTCCTAAGGCTCACCCAAGCTTGGAGCGTCAAGCCCTTGTGTGCTGTCTAAAAAGTAGCACTGGGAGCATGAAAAATACTCCATTTGGTTCCATTGTCTTCAAATTTAATTGCAATCCAGTTTAGCTAATAGACGGACTATGTGGTTTGATTTAGGATTTGATCTCTGGAAAATAACTCGGTGTGCCGACGTAGCATCAGCCTGCAATGCTTTAAAGCAGCTATGTCTTTTCCTCCAACAAGGCAGTTGCTCTCCGAGCTAGCACAGGATCCTAGGAAAACAAAACTGCTTTAAGGAATTACAGAGAGTTGCTACATTCACGCTCTTAAATGCTCCGAATCGGAATCCCTGCACAGCCCTAGTTAATACAATTACTTTCTAGTAAATTATTGAAATGTTTTTTCTACTTCTGACACATTAAAAAAAACATTCTTGGGTAATATATCTTGGAACCTGCCAGCAACCACAGCCAAGGTTTTCAGAGGTCATGTGTATCTCTAAGCCCTTCAAGTTGGGCTCTGTCGTCTCAGGTTCAGAAAATCTTTTCCTGCACTTGAAAGAAGGCTACTCTGTGGCTGCGTGAGTCCTCTCGTGTTCACACAGCTCTGATTTTCGGCTGAAGCTTTTCCCGCAGTACGAGCATGTGGTCTTGTGGATCCGCTCATGCAGTAAGAGACGTGACCCGGACATGAAGCATTTCCCACAATGCAAACATGTGAACGTGTCTTGTCCTCGATGGATCATCTGGTGCACTTTGAGAGAGGTGTAGGTCGCAAACTTTTCGCCACAGGCTGCACAAATATACAGTTTCTCTCCGGTGTGTGTTTTCTGGTGCTTAAGGCAGTCTGACTGCCGAATGTAGCATTTCCCACACTCGGAACACATGAAACATTTTTCTCTGTCTGCGCTGAGCCTCCCTTTAGGAATCCAGCCAAAATTATTCCCACAGTGGGAGCAGATATGGGAGGACTGCCCTGCACGGATTCTCTTTTTTTCTCCACAGTGGGAACATATATACAGTTTCTCATCCACGTGGGTCCTCTCGTGGGTCAAGAGATCGGAGCTGCTGCTGAAGGTCTGGCTGCAATGCCAACACTTGTAATGTTTCTCCTCTGGGTCAGTGTTGTTGCACGCAACAAGGTGGGAACTTTGGCTGAGGCCCTCTGGGTCATATTTCCCCGCGGTGTTGAGGAAGGGGGATTCATTAGCCGCTTGGAAACCCCCTTGTGAGCCCACCAACCGGTCCATTCCCATCTCGTTTTCATTTCCGTCCCGCTGCTCTGCTCCGTGTCCGCTCTCATCAGGTTTACCTGGAGCCAGGAAGTAAGTCTCTCTGGCAGATCTCAACGATGCCCTCTGTCGCTCAGGCCAGCCATCGACTGCAGGAAAAAAAGGAGACAATCTAGCTAGTACTCAGAGATTATCTTAAAGGTAAGAAACCTTGCACTATAAAAGAACACAATGCTTCATTATCCATACTTGTTTTTCAGGTCTGCTCTTGGATATTTCTGGGAAATAAGTAGTTCTGCTTTCCAGTGACCCTTCCTGCTTCTTTGTTAATGCCACCACAGCAGGAGTCAGCAATCCTTTTTCGTAGGAGACCCACTCTTGCTTTCTCCTTTCATCTTTCTCTTTTGGGGGGGGCAGCACTATAAGGTTTAAGGGGAGGAGCCATAACACAAAGCAGGTAGGACCTTGGAGAAATGAATTAAGTCAATCCCATATCCCAAGGCTTAAAATCAAGACTCGGTGGAGTGGCTGAAAGTTGGAAAGGCAGGAACTAGAGAATGTCAATAGGCAAACCTATCTCAGGTCTTAAAAGTCCCAGTAAATATCCATCAATTGGGTGGGGGAGGGGTGGAGAAGCTTAGCGTTTATACATTAAAGTATGGATGTATACAATCTTTGAATGGCTTTGTACCGCGGTGGGCAATCAACTCTTTTGTCGGTGGGTTCATTCCTGCCTGCCGTAAAGGTTATAATCTGGCCAAGTTCTGAGTCTTCTGTCAAGTACTGGAAGAAGCTCTAGAGCAGGGTTCCTCAACCTTGGCCGCTTGAAGTGTGTGGACTTCAACTCATATGCTCTAAGGCAGTGTTTCTCAACCTCAACAGCTTTAAGATGTGGACTTCAACTCCCAGAATTCCCCAGCCAGCATGCTGGCTGGGGAATTCTGGGAGTTGAAGTCCACACATCTTAAAACTGCCAAGGTTGAGAAACCCTGATCTAGATAACATTGAAGGCGCCACTGCCAGTTGGTATCAGCTCCTGGAGACAAGCAGCTTAAGGCTGCCATGAAGAAGAGCCCAACTTACTTACTTATCTAATTTGTCACCGTCCATCTCGTTGAACGACTCTGGGCAGTTTACAGAACAATGAACATCAATGAAAATTACAAAATGACAATCATAAATAGAAAATAAAAAGATCCAAAATAATTGGCAATCGCTCAGGGAGCGTCATCAAGGCACTAGCCACCCCCAGGATTGGGTAAAGTTGTTATCCCCCCATGCAAGCTGGCAGAGCCAGGTCTTTCATTCTTTCCGGAAGGCCGGGAGGATAGGGGCCTGCCGCAACTCTGGGGGGAGAATGTTCCAAAGGGTGGGGACCACGGCACAGAAGGCTCTCCTCCTGGGCCCCGCCAGTCAACATCCCCTTGCTGACGGGACCTGCAACATGCCCTCTCTGCCTGACCAGGTTGGATGGGTTGATGTGACGGGGGTAAGACGGTCCCTCAGGTAACCTGGACCCATGGCATGTGGGGTTTTAAAGGTGATAACCAACACTTTGAATTGGACCTTAACACTTGATCTGTCGGGCGCTCAAAGTGACTTACCCAGTAGGCTTGCATCCCCTCCAGCTTCCTGCTTGGCTTCCCTAAAAAGCTGCGCCTTCACCATTTCTGACAGAGCTTGGTTTCCTCTGGGGGGCTTTTCAGATTCCCCCTCCATCATCCCCATCATCTGGAGCAGCAAAGGAGAAGCAGACGTTGAGACAACAGGGCATAAGGGGGATTAACCTATTCCATGGATTTACAACTGAAAGGTATTTTGGAGCAGTTTAAAACAGTGTTGGTCAACCTTGGCGACTTTAAGGTGTGTGGACTTCAACTCCCAGAGTTCCCTGGCCAGCATGGTAGCTGGGGAATGCCAGGAATTTAAGTCCACCCATCTTGAGTTGCCAAGGTTGAGAAACACTGGTTGAAAGGACTAAACACAAAATTCAGGATAAAATATGCTCTTTGCAGCTTCTTCCAGGGAGAGGACACAGCAGGAATTTCAACTTGGACATTTGAGAACTGCAAGAGAGAAGCCTGGTTAGATCCATACCTTTCACAGGTGTGAGGTTGTTTGTTCCATTTTAGTTTAGCCTGTTTTGCAGTCTTCATTCCATGAATTAGGGCTTAGTGCAATGTCTGAATCCAACCTCTAACTCCAAATCAAATCAGACCGATATGGTCAATTTTTAAAAAATAGGCAGCTGAAATCACTGGCAGATACATCCAGGAAAGGCTCTCAAACAGATTTATGATTTTTTTCCTAGAATACTTCCAGGATCTAAGGCAGTTTCCCAATTACCTCCCTTTCTTGCATATAGAATTAATTTAGGAAAGTCAGCAACTGAGAGGTAGTCTGGAAGCACCCCTGCCATATACACAAAAATCAGAGGCTGCTGAGCCAGAGTCCCATCGATAAGGACAGCCACACTATAGTCCAGTTTCTAAATTCAGCTCTAACTTGGAGCATGTCAGTACTGCGATGAAAGAAACGTTTATCATTAACCAGGGGTATATGTCCATGTCCCCTGAAGTGTTTGCTCTTCACTGCTGCCTGGCTAATATTCCAGTTACTTTCTGGTCAATTTTTTATTTTTGTTTGTTACCTATGCTAACAAATCAAACAATCAGCGCATAGTCACTTATCTACCACTTGAAAAAAAAAGCACCCCTCCTCCCAAGACTACAGGATGAAAAACAGAAGTCCAACAGTTCCATTTTGTGACCACTCCTGTACCTTACTTGCTTATCTGGAGGACCAAGAGCCACATAATTATAATAGCCACCTAATCATAAACGAGCCATATGTTCAGGTTCAGAGTATATGGGAAATCAAGGATGAGACATATTGTGGATTATGATGAAGACTCTCTGCCTTCATCACAATCTCAGCAAGGATTGGGCGCACTGATACTATGGATTTGTATGTCTGGCAAACATAAGTTTGTTCTATGCTTTAATAACCTTGCAAGGCCCACCTCCCAACCCAAATCCATTTGCAGAGGAACGCTTCCTGACAACTCCTCTGCATCATCAGATCTCCCCAAAGCATTCTTGCCATTCTTGCTCCAGAGAAGTAGAGCTTGCCGGCCCCAAGAGATGAGCCAATAACTTTGCTAAGCCTGCAGGGCATCTCACCACACGGGGGATCTGGGGCATCACACACCCCACGGTCGGCCAAGGTCGCCACTTTCCAAACGGACTCACCTGCTTGCTCCAGCCTTTGACCTCCTGCTGCCCCACAAGGAAGTCCTCTGCGAGGGACACGGCCTGGGCGCAGGTCCTCGGAGCGTTTTCTCTCAGCCAGCTCTGCATATCCGAAGGCAGGACGGCCAGGAACTGCTCCAGCGTCACCAAATCCAGGATCTGGTCCTTGGTGTGCTTTTCCGGCTTCAGCCACTCGTGGCAAAGTTCTTGGAGATGCCTGCAGAGCTCGCGAGGCCCCTCGGCCTCCTGGTAGCACAACTGCCGGAAATGCTGGCGCTGCTTCTCCAGCCTGGCCCCCGGCCCGCTTACAGCTCCCTTCTGCCCCTTCCTGCTGCATGCGGCCTCCCGAGAACTCTCATAGTCCCGCTGGGCTTCCGCCGCCAGGGGCGGCTGGGCCTGGGCAAGCCAAACTCCTCTGGGACAGTTGCTGGCGTCCCTCATCCTCTGAGAGAGCACCTGGGTTGCTTTAGGGTCAGCCCAAGCCAGGGGGGGGCTTTCTCCACCAGAATCGGGAGCCTGCAGCGTCTTCAGAAACTCTTGCAGCTGGGCATCCCAGTTTCTCGAGGGACCTTCATCCGGCTCTTGTTTCACGTGATGGATAAACTCCTGCTTAATCTTCCCAGTTTCTGGGAGGTCTTCTCTTTTCCTTCCTTCCCCTGGTTGAAGGCCTGAAGAACACTGTACTTCCATTTTTACTTCTGGATCCACATTTTCTTTTAGGAGAGACTTGGTTGCCTCTGCTTTATGTGTGACAGCCATTTCCTCCACAGAAACTAACTTTATTGTAGTTTTCCTTTTTCTTTTTCAGCATCGATCCTCGGGGGATGCTGCAGAACTCTTGTTAGATCCTTCAAGAATCAACAGCATAAAAGATTCATTCAACAAAACTGCTTGGAACGAATGCAGCAAAGCCTCAAAAATGTCTAATTGCCTTCTTTCAGATAACACAACTCCTTCTTGCTACCTACACTGAGAAACAGAAAATTACAACAAGCAATTATGGGACTAAAAGATATTCCAACAGTTGGAAGCAAGTAAGGAATTAAACAAACAGTATTCCTGTAATTATTCAATAATTGGAAGAAATTCTATTCTCCTAAACCTCTGGGGATCTCTTATGAAGGGATGGTGTTAGGATTACATACTTTGAACTGGCAGGGGGCTTGGAATTGAGAAACTGAGTTTAGAAGTTTGCCTGCATTTCATTTTATGGTTACCCTAAAGATTTGTTCTATTATGTTCAGTACAGGAAGAAATCATCTGTTTCCTACCTGCAAAATGTTAAGGAAACCCTCTTTTCTTTTTCCTTTTCCTGATCAGTAGACTCACAGTTTTATATATTTTGGAGGATACATGACAGCCAAGTTTCCCTCCCATCCCATCAAGCAAAGCATTCCCCCTCTGATTTCCCAGATCAAGTTAACAAACCAGAAAATTACCTGGTAGCTGAACCCAGCTTCCTAGGATGCTGGGGTTGAATGATGAAAATGCTAATTTTCACCCATTACGTCACTACATAAAAAGGCTTATATGGAAGAGAGTGTTGAGAAAACAAAAGAGGAATAGTTTGTTGAGATCTCTGAATACAGGTGCGTCACAGGTCACTCTTTTACCATACCCCAAAGTAGGAGTTTATCAGATATGGCAGGTAGAAAACACAAAACTAGAGTTTAAAATGTTTGGCTGTATCTAATGGGTACATTTAATGGGAGAATAATAACAATACCATCAACAACATCTGCCTATCTCAGGCCCTTGGGAAGGACTTGATAAGTAGATAAAAATGCCAAATCCAGTCTAAACACCTGGCTGACTGTGAGACCATAATAATAATATGGGTTTGGTGTCACAGTCAAAAGCATAGCGGAAAGAGAGTGAAATCTTCTCCCCCAACAACGATGCTGAGAATTATCTCCTTTTATGCTAAAACAGCCTTTCCCAACTTAATGCTTTCCTGATTCATAATTAACTTCAGCTCTTGTTTCTTTTTTGCCCACTGAAAAGTTTTTCCTTGCAACTGAGTTTTATGCAGCAATCGATTACGTCCGCTTATTTTGGTGTCTCATGTTTTTTTTCCCCTGCCAAATGGGTTAGGCTTAGAGTTAGCAATCTGTGAATTTATGTACCTGTGCTGTAACCACAAGAAGGCTATTACCCCAATCAATTATGTCCATGGTGGGCAGAAACTTTTTGGATATGAGATGTTTATCTATCTGTCTAATTATCAATTGGAGAGCCAGTTTGGTGTTGTGGTGAAGGCACCAGGCTAGAAACTGGGAGACGGTGGGTTCCAGTCCCATCTTAGGCACCAAGCCAGCTGGGTGACCTTGGGCCAGTCCTCTCTCTCAGCCCCAGGAAGCAGGCAATGGCAAACCACTTACCAAGAAAACTGCAGGGACCAGTCCAGACAGTTGCCAGGCGTCTTCAAGACTGACTTGAAGGTGCACACACACACACACACACAATCTGCCAAATTTGTACGCTGCCAGACTCTCAATGATTTTTTTTAAACTATTGGCTGGCAAAAAAAGAAAAAAAGAAAGAAAGAAAGAAAGAAAGAAAGAAAGAGAGAGAGAGAGAGAGAGAGAGAAAGAGAGAGAGAGAGAGAGAGAGAGAGAGAGAAGATGACAGCCTTAACTTTAAAAACTTCAGAGTGATTATCTGCTTATGACGGATTGAGCCATGAAAAAGCCAACTCCATTCAACCCCGGGTGTGGCATGACCTCAGCTCAGGGCAAGGCAGAATTCAGGGTGTTGCATGAACCCAGGAAGTTGGATTCATGAATAAACCACGATACACGAACCCCGGAGAAGCATGTCGTACGAAGTTGGCCGCAAGACCGCTTAGAAACCAGCTGGCCGTGCATTTTAGTTCCTTCCCGCCCCGATTTCCCGTAATTTGCCATTTCACCATAAGCTGATTCTGGAGCTACCAGATCTTTGGTCGTCGGCATTGAGCAGCCCAGATACGGTCATTCTAGCTGGGACCTGCTAGAACGAATTGCCGCCTTGAGTTATATATTTAAAAAAGGAGCAATAATAATAATAACTATTATTATCATAATAACTAGGCTTGTCGTATTGGACGGCAGCCAAGAGATGCAGAACCCTCTAACTCTTATTTTTGCAACCCAGATCTCGCAGGCCCAATACAACGGCGGTGACACGTGCAGCCGTTCCCCACGACCCGCCGCCTCGTTCCCTTACCTGCTCTTTCTTCTTCTGCGCTCCCCGGGAGCGAGTCGCGGGCTCAGCAGCAAACAGGAAGGAGCTTTCCTCAGCCATCTACGAGGCCCCTCTAGAAGCATCAGCTCTATGCCTTTAACTCTTTCATTGCCAAGGAGTTGCGGTCGGGCTGAAACTGGCTAGCGGAAGTGCTGAGGCCATGCTGGCTGGGGAATTCTGGGAGTTGAAGTCCACACATCTTAAAGTTGCCGAGGTTGAACAACACTGCCTTAAGGGATAATTGTATTGCGTCATTATTATTAAATTGCATTCCCAAACGAGGGAGGGGAGAGAGGGGGAGAAATTACCATCTTGCGGTTTTAAGTTTTAACTGGATTCTTTTTTTTTTTAAGTGACCTGAAAGGTTGAACCAATTAGAGTGAAAATTAACTTGGCGATATATTTTGGGAAGATGTGTGTGTGTGTGTGTCCCCTAGCATATCCTTACCTACTAGGCATGCTAATCCATGGCTAAGCATGGTTTACTGATACCAATAGAAGAGAATATGTGTAGCTCAGAGTTGAACTGTGGAGTCCTTGGACCCAGCTAGGTAACCTCTTCAGTGCTAGAAGGGAGTGGGGTTTGCTCTCTGTTTATATACAGCGGCATGCCCTGCCAGTGTGGGTGGGGGTGGGGGGTTATTTTGTTTTGTTTTATTTTATTTTTCCCTCTGACAGTTCCTTGACTGGTATTGTTTACTGCTGATTGCACGTCTGGTGATAATCTTGGTGGCAACCTCTGCCCATCTGGATGAGGACTGCTGGTGAGGAGATGTTCTGGTCCTTTGGTTTCCTTTTTATTGTCTCTTTTGAATAGTGTGTCGATGTGGTTTATCTCTATGTGTCTATTGATGGCTGTCTTGTCGGGATGCCAAGCTTCCCAGAATTCCCTTGCGTTTTTGGATTTAGCTTGGTCTAAGATGCTGAGAGTTTCCCAGTTGAAACTATGGTTGAGTCTGTCCGTGTGTTGGGAGATTAAGGAGTTTTCATCGTGTCTTCTGACTGCTGGCTGGTGTTCATGGATGCGCTCTGCTAGTCTTCTGCCTGCCTGTCCTACGTAGTGGGTGTTGTAGTCCTTTGTATGCTGTAGGTGACTCTTGTTTTTAATTCTTGGGCTACTGGGTCTTTTGGTTTGCTTAAGATGTTCTGGACGGCTTTAGTTGGTTTGTGTGCTACGGAGATGCCATGTGGTTGTAATAGTCTGCTGGTGGTTTCTGAGACGTTTCTGATGTAGGGCAGTGTGATCCTTTTCATAGCTTGTGTTGGTTGTGTTGTAGTAGGTTGAGTGGTCAGGCACTTTTTGATAAAGTTGCATGGAAGATGTTGTATAGGTGGCCTGTTTCCTTTTTCTGCTGTTCTGGGTTGCCGCAGTGCATTTGTGCTCCTTTGAATAATGTTCTTACAGAGCTCCTCTTGTGGGAGGTTGGGTTGTTGCTTTGGTCATGGAGTCCTTCTGTCTTCCGTCTTCTGTCTTTGGTCATGGAGGGCTGTCTTCCGATAGACTTGGGTCTCTGATTTGCTGTTGTTTCCTCTGCTGATGAGGGTATCCAGGAAGGGTAGCCTGTTGCTGTTTTTCTCCTCTCTGGTGGATTTTATTCCTTCGAAGATGTTGATGGTTTCATGTGTCTTCTCTAGTTGTTCCTTTTTATTATAACAAAGGTGTCATCTACACACTGGATCCATAATTTAGGTTGTATAATGAAATGTTTGCAAGAAAACAGCCAAGCTCAGAGACCTCCAAGGACTCCACATGCTTTACTGAATTCACCCAGTTTTCTGCATCTACAATATTCACAACTGCAAATGCAGACCACACTGTGCTGCAGCATCTTTGGCTGGCCTTTGGGACTAGCAATTCTCCAATGCATTTCAACAAAGCTTTTGGAAAAGTGGGGGAAAAAAAATCTCTGCACGTCCTTCTTTGCTTCGCTGCTTTTGACTGGAAAACACACCCAGAGTTGTTGAGAGTTGGGTGGCATACAAATTTAATACATTTTTGTTGTTGTTATATTGTGTAGACCAGTGTTTCTCAACGTTGGGAACTTTAAGATGTGTGGACTTCAACTCCCAGAATTCCCCAGCCAGCAAGGCTGGCTGGGGAATTCTGGGAATTGAAGTCCACACATCTTAAAGTTCCCAACGTTGAGAAACACTGGTGTAGGCTTACTATCTTGGTATGGCCACAACTAAAGACCATTGCCAGGAAGGGTTAATGCAATAGAGTTCTGAAGCCTAGAGAGACCCAAGCCTGTGGCCAAAGAAAAGTTCCTTCCTGTCTTTCTTGGACGGGGAATAAATTGGCTGCATTTTGCAGCCCGGGAGAGATGCAGTCCCAAAACCGGGTCCTTTAAAAAAGCCTCGGGGAGGACGACTCCGGCGTTGCCCGATAATGTTCATTTTCCTATTTCCAAAGGCCTTTTCATTGAGGTCTCCTATAATAAGCCCAGGAGAATGAAAGAAGAAGCTTTACTTAGGTCTGTCTGCATCCTGAATGGACGATGCATTTCATGTTTTCTTTCCAAATCTTTATTATGGCGGGGGGGGGGGGGGAGGCTTGTGAGAATTTTCTGCCTGGGCTGCCAAAATACTTGCTCCCTCTCTGGATCTCAGCCACGTTGACCTGGTGTGTGTCTTGGATCCCATTTCTTTGGGAGTGCAAGGGTTTGGGTGGTTTTGAGTTTTGCACGTTTCTCCCTTGCACGTGTATCCCTTGCACGTTGCACATTATCACTAGCACGTTTTCTGAACAGCCTGTTCTCTGGACTGGATAGTCTTTATGTGTCCGTTACCCGGATGAACATTTGCACGCATGGGCCACATCTGTCTTCGAATGAATGGGCAGCACATTGCTGTCCCTTAAGGGAGGACTGACCTGCGCAAAATCTGAACACGAAGCTCGCCACGGTGTTACATGTAATCTGTGTCTAGTATTTGCAGCTGGACTGCACTGCTTTTGCAGGCGGCTGTTTGACGGGGTCTCACACTCTCACTAAACCATGTTTTGTGGTTTGTTTCCTTAGTTTGAGGTGTGAATGCTCCATTAGGGTTTAGTGTTACATGCAGATCAGTCCATTGAGACTGTTCAGTCCAAGAATCCTTACCTGCTGTTATGGGCAATTATAACTTAGGTCAGGAATGACTTTCCCACCACCGTGGTTTGTGAGCACAGTTGGGAAATTCAGGAGGTCAAGAAGTGAAGCGACCTTGTGTCTGCTGGGAGCATTGCTGTATGAATGAGACGGTTGGTTCCCTTAGCATATACTCTGTACTTTTTATCTCCTTGCCAGCCTTTTAACAAACATTGCATTTGTGAAAAGGTGCCCCGAAAAACAGAGCTTTGGTTCCAATGCCTTTTCTCTCTTATTTTCTGTCCAGTATTTTTCCTTCTCAGTGGAGAGCCCTTGTGCCATTTTCAAGAAGGTGGAAAGTGTTTACACTTCGATGGGTGATTAAGTTCCATTGAATGAGTCAGGTCTGTTGTGTCCTTCAAGGAGTGCTGCTAATAAAGACAACGGAAGAGCAGGCCAGTTCCTGCGGGAGGAAACGTCTACAGTGCAAGAGGCAGAGGCTGCTGAGTCTCTGCTACATCAGAATATGGATCCTGAAATAAAAATGGAAGAGCAGGACTCCATTGACCCCAAGCCAGGAGAGGGAAGAGCACATTTTCTAAACACTGGGAAGGGCAAGGAAGAACCAAGGCATAAGGTGAAACAAGAGCCAGAGGAAAGTCCATCAAAGAATTGGGATGCCCAGTTGCAAGAGTTTCTGAAGACACTGCAGGATCCTCATGGAAGAAAAGAAGTTCCACAGTTCCTTGAGCCAAAGCTGCGGGGTGGTCCTAAATGGTCTTGGATGTCCTTCCAAGGAGGGATGGATACCAGCAAGTGGTCTAAAGAAATGTGGATTTCCCAAATCCAGACTCATCTCCTTGGAACGACCCAACAGGATTGGGAGACCCTTCGGGAGGCTGCCCATGACGGGAAGGAGAAGGTTGGAGATCTAGCTGAAGAAGCCATCAGGGTGGAGACAAGATGCCATCACTTTCGAACCCTGGGCTACCAAGGGGCCAAGGGACCTCACGATTTTTGCCAGCAGCTCCAAGGCCTTTGCCACCAGTGGCTGAAGCCAGAGAAACACACCAAGGAGCAGATCCTGGACTTAGTGACCTTGGAGCAGTTTCTGGCTGCCTTGCCTCTGGATATGCAGAGCTGGCTCAGGAGAAAGGGCCCAGAAACATGTGCCCAGGCAGTATCCTTGGCAGAGGAGTTCCTCCTGAAGAGGCAAGAGACCCAGGGATGGGAACAGGAGGTGAGCGTGTTTGCAACTGGGAACATTGCTGTTCTGGTGTTCATAACCACACAGCATAAATTAAGTACTCCCCAGTCTTGATAAAGAATACATGCCAGCTCACCAGCTACTTTTATCTGTCAGGATACAGTTCCTCTGATGAGGACAAGGGATTAAGGGACAACAGATCAAGGATGGCAGGGGAAGGTGTTTGCACTGGGAGAGCCAGTTTGGTGCAGGGGTTAAAGGCACCAGGCTAGAGACTGGGAGGCTGGGAGATCTAGTCCTGCCTTAAGCATGAAGCTGGCTGGGTGACTTTGGGCCAGTCCCTCTCACTCAGCCCTAAAAAGAAGGCAATAGCAAACCAGTTTAAAAAATGCTGCCAAGAAAACTCTGTGGCCTTGACCCTGTAGTTGCCAGGAGTCAAGACTGACTAAGCACACCCAAACAAAATAAGTTTGCACTGGATCAAGGAGAGAATCCCATGGACCATTTGCTGGTAATGTGTTTGTGGGTATTCGGGCACCTGGGATACTTCTAAAAGGCATCCTTGGAAACCTCAAATGAAGTAAAAATTCTATATATGAAATCGCACAGGATCCGATCTCATCAGAGTTCAGTGTTCTCGTATGAGATATGCAAGAATACATATCATTCCTTCGTGAGTGAGGTAACACGCACATAAATAAAAATGATATGTTGAAGATAGTATCTGTCCTGTTGAATAGATGACATGACGTGGGAGCTGGCTTTTTAAATACTAAAATGATTATTTTTAGGGGTCACATAAGAAATCACAGCATGGTGCCTGGAAAGGTTACCAAACTTTGCTGCGCAGGAGAGCTGAAAATAAATGTTTGAAATAAATGAAAATAATCACATGGCTGATTCTCAGTAGCCTGAGGATGCTCTGGGGGCAACCAAAAACTAGCTAGCTAGCTAGCCAGCCAGCCACTTGCTATTTGCTACTATTTACTTGCTACATTGCCAGAATCCAAAGACTCCTGTGGTCTAGCACAATAAAAGCATAAAACAGTAAAGGCAATAAAAATTCTAGAACTTTTATTGCCTTTACTGTTTCATGCTTTTAAAATTCTAGAAGTTTTATTGCCTTTACTGTTTTATCCTTTTATTGTGCTAGACCACAGGAGTCTTTGGATTCTGGCAATGTAGCAAGTAAATAAATATAAATACATAAATATAACAAGTAAATAAATACAGTAAAGGACTTCCAAGCTAATCTGTCAGTTTCCAGTGCTCTTTAAAAAAAAAAAAATCTAGGTAAACTGCTCAGAAATCCTCTTTTTTTTTAAAAGAAAAACTGAGGAACAGGGAACTAAGTCAGTAAATAGTGCCTTATTCACTCACTGCACATTTTGACTTCATCATGAATTCACTTGGAACTGTTCCCCCCTGCCCCTCTCCAGGTGACAGAAATGTCAGAAGATGACTTTGGAAAAGCTTCCAAAACAAACCAGCCTCCATCAGAACCACCGAAGGATCAAGATTTTGGAAAGGTTAAACCAGAGGATGATGACAGTGGAAACTTGAGTAAGTCACTGAGAGTCGGGCAGCATATAAATTTAATAATAAATAGATCTCCCTGCGGCAGGTCCCACTGAATATTGTAAGGTTCTTGGACTCCCCATCACTGTCATGTTTCTAAAATGAAAGGCTCACCCCAAACATGGAACATGGGAAATATATACTGGTGTAGACTTTCACAGCCAATATCTGTTAGGCAGGGTTGAGCTTCAGGGTTTAGTGACCGTGGTCTAGGCAACAGATTTCTGAATCTGTTTTCTAGACCACGGTCACTAAACCCTGAAGCTCAACCCTGCCTAACATGGGAAAGTAGGAGATTCCAACCTTGATGTACAAATCTGGGGCACAAACCACTTTCTTTAAATATAATTCATGTTCTCTGTGTCTCACAAGGGCAGGAGCTTCAAAGTCAGTTCATAATTATCATTTGCTTCCCATCTTTCTTTAAGATGCATCTGCGTCCATATAGGGTTTAGCCATATGCAGAGGAAGTAAGGAATAAAAATGATCTTCAAGTGCAGGATTAAGGAATTCATGACCAGTGGTGTCCACGGCTTCATAGCCTGGTGCTGGGGAAATCTCTTTTGGTTCCTGGCAGTTGGAGATACATAATCCAGGCTCTTCCCTGGAAGAAGGGAGAATGAAGTGCAAATATTTGCTATGTGTGGGATGGATTTATGTATTTATTTGCTGAATTTGTGTGCCTTCAGATCCAAGCTGACTCGTGGCAGTTCATACCACAGCAATTAAAACATCTATGGTATAACGTAATAAACCATAAAAGCTCCACAATAAACACTGTAATTCTAAGATCCATAGTAAATCTGTACATATCCACATACATACTCATGCAATAATCAAATTACTACTATTAATGTATTGTTCATTCTGTTTATCTGTTTTTCATTCAAGGAATGTACAGAGAAGCTGCCTAGATAAGTCAGCTTGAAAGTGGGAGATAAAAGTCATGCAGTGATTTTTATACCATGGTGGACACTTGAACCTGGGTTCCCACTCAGTGCTTTAATCCAAATATCAACCCATTCAAGCCTTGTTCTGTGCAACCATGAAGGGTTTTGGTGCCTGGCAATTGATTGAGGTCTACATTCTGCACTCTTCCTACCATAGTTGGGGGCAAAAAGTTGAATCCTATGGTGGCATATCCAGAATGGCAGGAAAAATCATTGGGCAAAATGATTGCTTATTTTGGGGGGACACCACATTGCTGGTAGGAGAGGGCAAGCCGTCCAAATTATTGTCAAATAAGGGAACAGGTTAACACAAAACATTCCTGTTGATGTCCAGTTTCCTTCCTTCCTTCCTTCCTTCCTTCCTTCCTTCCTTCCTTCCTTCCTTCCTTCCTTCCTTCCTTCCTTCCTCCCTCCCTCCCTCCCTCCCTCCCTCCCTCCCTCCCTCCCTCCCTCCCTTTTAGCAGGCATTGGGTGGCTGAAGGAAAGTGGCAAGCTGAAACATCTGTTGAAGAGTTCTGAGAAGACGGAGCCTCTAAGGATGTTTCTGAAAGTTGCCACCAAGAGTGATCTGCTGGGTTTCAAAGAGAACAATGAAAACCAACAGACAGCACCGAGGCACAATGGAAATGATGTAGGGAAGCAGGTGGATCGGTTAATTCAATCCCCAAGTGTTTGCAAAGGGGCCAGTCAGCCAGCTCTCCTGGAGGATGAGAATGAGATCAATCACAATGGGAGCAAGGGAGGTGTTGATCAGAGCTTGCAGATTACAACAGATGAAAGCACCGATGCAGAAGAGAAGCCGTTCAGATGCTGGCACTGTGGCCAAAGCTTCAGTAACAGTTCAAATCTGGTGACCCACGAGAGGACCCACGTTGGTGAGAAACTCTATAAATGTTCTTACTGTGGAGAAAGTGAGAGGACCCATACAGGCCAGAAGCCCCACAAATGTTCTCATTGCGGGCGTGCTTTTGGCTGCATTGTTCACGAGAAGATCCAGGTGGGAGAGAAACCTTATGCGTGTTCAGAGTGTGGGAAAAGCTGTAGTCAGAAATCTGATCTTTTAAAACACCAGAGAACCCACACAGGCGAGAAACCTTATCAATGCTCCGTGTGTGGCAAAACCTTCCGAAATGGGTCAGGTCTCAAAGTACACCAGAGAATCCACACTGGAGAGAAACCGTATAAATGTGTGTACTGTGGGAAGTGTTTCAGCTGGAGCTCGCACTTCCTATCACACGAGAGAATCCACACAGCTTTGTGCTCCTACTGCGGAAAAAGTTTCGGTCAGAAGTCAGAGCTGGTGGAACACGAGAAGACTCACGTAGCAGAAGATTTGTTTGCGTGTTTTGCCTGCGGGAAAATCTTTGAACTCAGTTCTGAACTCGTGGCACATGTCCAGACTCACAAAGAGAAGCCGTTTGAGTGCTCGGTCTGTGGGAAAACCTTTAGGAACAGTTTGCAACGCATTGCGCACCAGAAAGTCCATACCGGAGAGAAGCCACATAAATGTTCCCTCTGTGGAAAAAACTTTAGCCAGAGACAGAGTCTGATTGTTCATGAGAGAATCCATACTGGAGAAAAGCCACATAAGTGCTTAGTGTGTGGGAAAAACTTCCGAAACACCCCTAATCTTAAATCGCATGAGAGAACTCACACAGGAGAGAAACCATATAATTGTTCCCATTGTGATAAAAGTTTCAGGTGGAGTTCACATCTCATATTGCATAAGAGGATTCACACAGGAGAGAAACCCTACAGATGTTCTGATTGCGGAAGAACGTTTGACCGGAGATCCAACCTTCTGGTGCACGTGCGAATCCACACGGGGCAAAGACCATACATCTGTTCAGATTGTGGGAAAAGTTTCATCTCCAGCTCGGTTCTTTTACGACACCAGAAAGTCCATGTGGGAGAAGATACTGCAGTGTGCTTAGAATGTGGGAAAGATTTCAGACAGCGCCGGGACCAGACGGAAAAGATTTCAAAATGTTCTGAGTGCACCCAAAGGCATTCCCTGAGTTTGGATCTTCAGCGAGCACAGATGCAAGCAAAGAAGACATTTGAATGCTTACTGTGCAGCAAGACTTTCAGGAACAGCTCTCATCTCATTACACATCAGAGTGTCCACACCAAAGTTCAACCAAGCCAGTGTTTGGATTGTGGGAGAAACATAATTAGGAGGCCCAACCTCATTGCCCCTTTGAAAAACCACTCCGGGCAAACCCCACAGAAATGCTCAGAATGTGAAAAACAGTTTAACTAGGTCCTGGAGGAACATGCGGGTCTCAACTTTCTTCCGTTCATCTCCTGAACGTTACACCATCTGTCCCTTAAAAAAAAAGATTCTTGTGACAGAGGGCATCCATGGGGGTGGTGGGTGAGTATGTCAGTCAAAAAAGTCGAGATGGCCGTGACTGGAATCAAAGCTCAGTCCCTTTTATGTATGTGTTGATGTGCATCAAAAAGAGGCAGGGCTTCAATCGCGTGGTTGGGCCTCCATCTTGAGCGTTTGGAACCCTTCCACAGATGGTCACTGTCCTCTGTTAATTCCCACATGAACATGTTGCTCTAAATTAGGGCTGCATATCATGTGAGCCTTGGGCTCACCAGTGAAGCCCTTTCTATAGCCCAAGTGGGCCTCCCCAGCCCCCCCCAAAGTCATGGAAAATTAGTTTTGATTGGGACTGAATACGTAGGTAGGTGTGATGGAATGGAATTATGAAGGCCAAGCTCAGGGAGATAAACATTTTCTTATCTCACCAGAACCGCGTGGGAGGAACAAGAGGATGAGACTGGCACCTCCCTGAGGAATTCACACTGTTGTGGCTGGCTGACTTGGGAGCTGGGGTTTCAGTCTGGGAAGATTCTTGCTAGAGGTTGTAGCTAATAAACATAGCCGGACTGAATTGGCATTGTCTCTTGGAGTTCCTTGGGCTAGGACTGACATCAATCTGTGAATTCCTCAGGGAGGTGCCAGTCTCATCCTCTTGTTCCTCCCACGCGGTTCTGGTGAGATAAGAAAATGTTTATCTCCCTGAACTTGGCCTTCATAATTCCATTCCATCATAGTAAGCATTATATGAACTGTATTTAATAAACCTATATTAATTGTTAAATTCAATTCAATTTAGGGGTTGCCCTGGCTCCTCCCATGTTTTTGGAGAAACTCCATGTGGTCCTTGGCCTGAAAGAAGCTGGGAATTCTATTTTAAAGAAATACAAGTCAATCAGGAGAGAATGAGACATCAGCATGCTTGCTGGTGAATTCTGGGAGTTGGTCCACCCTTCTTAAAGTTGCCAAGATTGAAAAACCCTGTCTTAGAACACTCTCTGAGATGATCCTTGATGGAATGGAAGTTGAGATTCTCTTCCTTCCAGCTCTCTTTTATAGACATGCCGGATTACCTAAGGTTTATTGCTGGTTTCCTCAACATCTTTCATACATTTTTAGTGGTGGTTTTTCTAGGAGTCTGATTAGTGTCAAGATGTTCTTTCTTGTAATTGGACCATGATAGTACCAAATACATGAATAGTACATTCAAAATTCTCTCTCCCTTCAACACTCGTCTTGGAGCATCTTGGAACGTCTTGGGTTTATCTTGCACAATCGCTCATGTATTTCAGATCTTTTTCCAACAAGCATAACTTTGGAACCTTTTAGTGAAGTGTTTTTCAAACTCCTCAACTTTAAGATGTGTGGACTTCAACTCCCAGAATTCCCCAGCCAGCATGCTGGCTGGGGAATTCTGGGAGTTGAAGTCCACACATCTTAAAGTTGCCAAGTTTGAAAAACACTGTTTTAGTGCCATTAACTCATTAAGGTAGTCTTGGGATCATTCATGAATAAGATAGCTAACTAAACCATAGCTTTAGGACAATGTGGGTTGTTAATTTGTCTCCCGCCAGAGCAACTGCTCTCTTGGCTACCTCTTTTACAAAAAGGTTTATAAAAAGTAACTTTCTTCTCTCTGGTCAAGAGTTCTGTGGTTCAAGAGCTTATCAATCCTGACGTGAAATCTGCAACAGCCAATTCATTCCTTAAAAAAAAAAAAGGTTAACATTGGGATGCAAAGTACACGACCTAAAGGTCATCTCAAAACCAAGGTTTGGGTTGATGAAAATATTTAGCAACTATTGTTCTTTATGTAGTTCTTTAAACTCTGCATTTATAAGCATCGGTGTGACAACCCGTGACGTCACTTGTCTCACAAAATGATCATGGACATAATTCAAATGATGTCACTGGTGTCAGAGGCATCATCATTATATTATTTGCATGAAGATGTCACTATTGCGTCCCCACAAACATTCAAGCTGATGAGAGGCATTGACATCACACAGCAAGCCGTAACAAGGTTGGTTTGTTTTTAACTTAGTGTGCTGTGTAAATCCAGTTGGGATATAGAGATCCTGGTTTATGGCTTAGTCTGATATGTGAACCCAATCGTTTGTGGCTTACCCATCATACAAGAATTAAACTGACCTGGCATTCTGCTATGTGTGACTGTACACTCCCAGTCATTAGCTCTCGTTCTTTCGTTTAATCTCAGCCAATGACTTGATTTGAAGAAGATCTTCAGATCTTTACATTTCATTTTCTTGCTGTTGGACTCTGTTTTCATTCCACTGTTTTTTTTCTTGGTTTTAATGAATTAATTCAGCTTAGATGCTGCCCTGTTTCTGAAGACTCCATTTCTGAAGACTTATTTTGGTTTCTGCAACCTGATGGCAGAGCAGTCTCTATTTTCCTTCCTGAGCTGGTTTCAACTCCTTTTTGAAATAACTTTATTAGATTTTTAACATAAAGAGATAAGAACTAACGAGAACTAATAATTAAGACAGAAAGCAGAAAAGAGAAAAAGGTAAAGGATGAAAAAGATCAAAAGTGCAGAAAGAAAAAAAAACAGAAATGCAAAAGAAAAATGGCTTCCAACTTTCTTTTTCAACAGATACATGTCTAAAGTTGCTTCAAGTTCTTTCTCTAAGTTTAAAACATAACATTCATTTTTTTCTAATGTCTACTATTATTTCTAATCATCGAATCCATATATCATGATTTCATTTTTTTCTCTTTCACACAAAAAGTCCAAAAAGGGGCTGTGCTCACTCTATTGCTGAGTTGTCACCTGTCACAACTTTGGTGTGGTCTCTCAGATCACATTTTGCTTGCTGTGAATGAGCCAAGAGTTCATGAAAGATTCTCAGAACATTTTCCTATAATAACTTTTGGGTTTGTTGGAAGAATTTCTGCCCTATCATTCGTTCCTTGCTCAGGTCAGAACACCAGACACCTTTATGCAGAGTTCAAAAGCTATTAGTGTTCAAGATGAAAGTGTTGAATATGGCCGGCCCCCAGGCAGGGGTGGAACCCTAACCCCAACCCTAACTACTAGTTTACGCATGTCTAGTTCTAGAATTGTCAACTTTTACTTTCCTTATAAGGAATAGTCTAATTTCTCACTTTCTAATGGGCACATCTTATTTCTGTTGCTAGGACCATAATAGAGTCCTCTTATGTTTTTGATTTATTTTATTGCTTTGAAAATAACAGAAAAAGGAAAAAAGGGAACAAAACACAAAAATTATACATTGTCAAATAAAAATACATAAGTGCTTAAAAAAGAAGTGAAAAGAATACAACAGAAAAAATATAAAAGAGTCATCACAACTATGAACAGTTGCAATTCTCTATATAATTTTCTAATACATTATGCAAGTGTCTGTGTGTTTGTAACACATTTATATAACTACCATGCTTTTTTTTAACCTGTATTTTGCATAAATGAGTCCCATATTTTATTGTATTTATCCATACAAAGTCTACGTCTATCGGCAATCCGCTCGTAAGTGGCAAGCGCAATCAGGTCTTCAATCCATTGAGTGAATGGGGCCATGCATTTATCTTTCCAATGCGTCAATATCAGCCTTTTGGCCATAGTAAGAGCACGAAAACTCCATTTATGGTGTCCAGTTGTCAAATTCCATGTACTAGGTACGTAATTCAAGAGAATATTATCCTCTGAGAATTTTAGTTTTTGTCACACAGTCACATTTAGATGGTCCACTACTTTCTCCTAAAACTTAGTAAGTATAGGACCCTTTCTTATCTATGTTATGTGACACTCTTGCATCTATGTAATGGCAAAGCACTAACTTCCCTTCTAAAATGGCATTACTTTACTCTTTAATAACTACTTTCCAATAGGTTACAATATCCCAATATCCAATATGTGTCTTTACAGTTGTTAAAAACAGTCGACTCAGGTGCTTTCCTTAAAAAACAATTTCTCCAAATTCATAGAAGACAAGTGTATTTATAATTACATGAACCAAGGTATCTTCACAAAAGATGCTGCTAAGAATATTTGATATTCAAGCCTATGGAAGCATTTGAATTTTACTTCCAAGACTGAATATTATTTTATTTTTTAAACACAACTAAGTTTTTGTTGTCGTTTAATTTTTCTTTTGTGAAAACTACACATTGAGGTCTACTACTACTTTTTCCATTGTTCTGAAGTCTGCTATTCACACTTGGAAAAATTATTTAAAATGCCCCAGAGTGCAGCGTTTTCAACTTTTATTAGTGGACTGTCTGGGTGGTATGGAATGGCTTTATGATGTGCAGAGACCATATGTCTGATGACTGTCAAGGCTTCTGAGATAATAGGGTATCAAAACAAACATCTAATTCATTGATTCGGTCCAGATAGTAAAGGTTACTCCATATTTAAAACTCTGGTCATTAACTAGATACTACCAGGAAGCTGAGAAACCATAAGGTGAATACAGAGGCAACCCTTACCTTCTGCTTGATTCCACCTCCAAATGAAAGTTTGAATAATTTTTAAAGCTAAAATGAGTAATAGTGTTCGATGGGCCTACATGGGGTCTCTAAAGCTTTTCACTGCATATCCTGAATACAACTCCTCACCTTTTCTTTTGAAAGTGATTTTGCAAACATAGCTCCATGGAGTCCTTGGGGTTCTCTGAGCTTGGTTCTTTTCTTGCAAACGTTTCATTACCCGGCTAGGTAACATCTTCAGTGCTACTGAAGCACTGAAGATGTTACCTAGCTGGGCAAGAAAAGAACCAAGCTCAGAGAACCCCAAGGACTCCACAGTTCAACCCTGAGCTACACATATTTCACCTCTGTTGGTAAACATCGCTCCTTTAGGAACAACTTTTCCTCTTGCCCGAATTAATTTGACCACGGGCACACGCATCCCACCTTTCTCCAAGGTGCAAAGTTCTATTCCATCACTGTAGCATCTGGACATCTGTTGAGTGTTGCCCATAGCAATGGGGCCTGCGGGCATTCCAGAAGCCTGGAACATGTCCTCTCTCTGGTCGTCGTGGGACAATAATGGCCCAAGCCGGTTGTGAATGACTTGCAGTGAAAGACTGGAAGGTGACCTCTATAAGGTGGTACTCAACTCTATCTGTGGCTGTGATACTCTTTCCCCCAAAGACCTCATCCTCACAAAGGTGTTCATCCGGTTTTTGATTGGGTTGTCATCATCTCCCCACTTCTGGTAGCTCCATGTTTTTTTCATAGTTGCTCAAGAAAGAAATGGAGCCATCAGAAAATGTTGCTATATGTTTATTGGACACCTCAAAGAATGCTTATAAAAATGGGTATCAGATTTCTTGTCTAAGAAATTTGATTCCTGTGATTGAACATGTTCAGCTGTGGGGTTTTGTTTTTGTTTTTGGTTCCAGATAATTACAGAATTACATCTCTATTTAGTTTGGGAAAGAGAATTACACTGTACAGGCGGAAAGTTATATTAAAGAATGGATTCAAGAGACGTGCACCTTATTGATCTTTGAAATATCCCCTTATCTTAAACCTGAGAAGATGGAGCAATATTTTTTGCATGGTCTACCATGACTTCATTTCTTATGAATCGTATAGGGTCTCTCTTTCGTAGCCTTAGATCTTTTTAATCGCAGTTATGGATTCTTTGTACTCTCTCGTTTATTTTTTATTATATTCTGGTAGCTCTGTTTCATCTTGAACATGAATGACAGAAAAGAGAGAGAAACCGATCAGGTGAATAAGATTGTTGGCTTTGGGGAGGGAAGTTTTGTTTAAGATTTTAGCCAGGCTAAAGTTGATGACCGAATTAACTTCAGCCCACTGGGTTAGTTTATGGGGTCATCTGTTGGGCAAACCCCAGACCAGTGTTTCTCAACCTCGGCCACTTTAAGCTGTGTGGACTTCAACTCCCAGAATTCCCCAGCCAGCATGGCTGGCTGGGGAATTCTGGGAGTTGAAGTCCACACAGCTTAAAGTGGCCGAGGTTGAGAAACACTGTCCTATAGGATGAGCTTTGCTTACTTGCCATTTTCCTCCCCACCCCCCAAAAAAACCTAGCTAAGATAATCGCGCCCCGACGCTTTGTTTCTCCCCCTGCAGCTCAGAAGGGGTTAACCACACCGAGCTCTCTTTGCTAGAGAGGCCCGGAGGCCCCACTCCTTCCTCCTTCCTAGCCCTCCCTCCCTTTAGGAGGGGGAACCTCAGTTCTGCATGTATTTCCTCCGCCCCCCCCCCCGCCCCGCCGCTTTTGCACAGGCTGCGATGCAACGGCTGCAAGGAGGAGGTGAGTCAGCGGAAGGCGAGGCAGGAAACCGCTGCCTTGCGCAGGCTTTGCAAAGCGGGACCTGCCTTGCCCCGGTTCCCCGATGCTCCCTGGCCCCGGGAGGCAAAGAGGAATCCAGAAGAGAGAGGTTGGGAACCCGGATCCCATCAAGGAGGGACTTGGGGTGGATCTCCAGGGCAGGATCCCCCCCAGCACAGCAGGGTGGCTTGTCCGGGTTGGAGGGAAGGGATCTCAGAAAGATCCAGAGGGGAGGGGAGGGAGGGAGCCGGCCAAGAAGCTTGGATCCAGACTCCAAAATGGGCAAGGAAGAGTTTGCTGGCTGGATCTGCCCGGAGTAGGCAGTCGGTGCATTTCAGGACAGGGATCTGTCAAGTGAATCCTCAATCCAGCCCCATCAAGCTGGATCCTCTCTTCCTTTCTGGTTTTTTTCGAAGCTTTCTTTACTTACAGGTTACCCCCGAGCAGCGTTTCTCCACTCGGGCAACTTGAAGATGCGCGGACTTCAACTCCCAGAATTCCCCAGCCATATGGGGCATTCTGGGGGTTGAAGTCCACATGTCTTCAAATGGCCAAGGCTGAGATACAATGCCTTGCTTGTTTATTTGTCTTTGCTTTGGGGTGTTCCTCATTTCAGAAACTTTTTAAAAAATTTTTTAAAAATTTTCTATTTTATTTTAAAATAGTAAAATACTATATTTTTATATTTTATTGTTTTGGTATGTTCCTCACGTCGGAAACTATTGTAAACTAGGGGGACGGTCTCGTTCAGAGGGAGCTCCAGGGGCTTCAGAAGACAGTCAGGGCTTGCAGCTTGCCCCCCCCCCCCGCCATCTAAAATAATTGACTATACCACCGGTCCTGAGTCAGGATAGGATGCAGGATTACTACAAAAGGCCATTTTCATGGAGAGGGCATTTATTCATCTATCTACCTCTTTATTTAGCAAAACTGCCCATCTCACAGATGTGACTCCAAAACCATTAAAAACAAATGTAAACAACTATTTAACAACTATTAAAAACAATTAAGCATGAATAAAAACCAAGCCTGGGGGAGAGTAGACAACATCCTAAATGCGATATCGCAGGCTCCCTGTTCCCATGGGATCCTCAAGGTTGCTGGAAAAACCATGTTTTAAGGGCTTTCCGGAAGGCTGGTAGGGACGGGCTGACTTCACCTTGGGGGGGATGATGTTCCAGAGGGCGGGGGCCACAGCAGAAAAGGCCGTTCAGACCCTTCAGATGGAACTCTTTAGCAGATGAGTCCGTAACATGCCCTCCTGCCAGACCTGATCGATGGGTAGTTGTAATCAGGAAGAGGTGATCCCTCAAATAACCAAAAATATATGGCACTCTTTACTGATACCTCCTGCATGAAGACAGATAGAGGCTCCAGTCCTGGAACAAACTGGTTTTTAGGCCAGTATCCTGCAGCAGCAAACTGGAAATGACTTAGTTTCTCCTTCTCTCAAGATCTAGAATGGCTTTTCCCAATGGGGTGCCATTTGTAGATGTTGGATTTTGGGTCCCCTAATTTAATTTCTGAATGGCATGGCCAACAGGGTCCAAGAGCGGTCACTAAAATTCGACACTGTTGCACTGATTATGTACATGGCGCATAATCAATCAGTTGATGGCCAACAGGATTGTGAGACTGAAAACCAGCATTCATGGAGGTGGCGTATAGTTACAGCGACCACATTTTCTTGGAAAAAATAAAGGACAAACCTGAGAAAGGGGCAAATCTGAAAGAAGTCCATAAGGATAAAAAAAAAATGTTTATGTTTAGAACTTTGCTTTACAAAGGAAAATTCAGGAGCAAAACCAAGAAAATAAATAATTACATGAAATCAATCTAGAGGACAGCTTTCTGAAATAAAGGGCGTAGAGTCACTGTACATATAGTAGAACTGAAGAACTGTTCCTACGGTTCTGGGAATAGTTGACTGAGAATAAATTCAAAATAAATAAGCCAGGCACCGTGCATTAGGTACTTGGTAGAAGGTGTTTGTATTTCAATTTAGATGTGTGTATTAGAGGAATTCATGGAGGATAACTTTCCTGAGTTACAGAGATAAATGGATCCTCCAGGGAATATTAGAGGGTTATTGTAGGTAGCTCAACAAATGGATCCAACTGTACTGGGACTGTGTCTTCCAGAATTCCCATCTGTGGGAATGGCAAATGTTGAGCTTTTCCAACATGTCTAGGAGACACCAGTGGGGGGAGGACTAATAAAGCTACTGCCTGAAGTTGATGGTGAAGTAGACCTTTGGCGAGATCCAGCAAATGGCTCTTCTTTAGAGACATTGTACCCTAGCTGGGTGTGGGAAGACATTTGGTGGCCAAATTACAGGTAGTCCTCGCTTAACACCACAATTGGGACTGGGATTTAGGTTGTTAAGCAAATCATCACATGACTGGACCCAATTGTATAACCTTTTTTGCAGTGGTCGTTAAGTGAATCACGTGGTTCCCTATTGATTTTGCTTGCCGGAATCTGGCTGGGAAGGTTGCAAATGGCGATCATGTGACTCTGGGATGCTGCAACTGTCGTAAGTGCAAGCTGGTTGCCAAGCGTCTGGATTGCATTCACATGACCGCAGGGGTGCTGCAACAGTCGTAACTTTGGGCACCAGTTGTAAGTAACTTTAGTGCCATCATAACTTTGAAAGATTGTTAAGCAAGGACTACCTGTATTTACACCATTGGAAAATTGGTTGTCTACTCCTTTTGGAAAACTCTGAAGAACAGAGTTAGGCAACTTTCACAGAAACATTTGTGTCTCCGGAACGTCACCCATTCCTAAGACGTAAGCCTGTGGGGAGGCCTTTGGAAGAAATAAAACAAAATGAGATCAGGAATGTTGTTGGTAACCTTGATTGTAATTCACAGAGCAAAAGGAAGTAAAAATGGAGCAGGAAGACCCAGAAGGGGCTGGAAAAGAGAAAAATTCCAAGGCTGTTCAGAACAGTCTCCATGGCACTCAAGCTGGGGTTGGTGCCGAACTTCGGCTTCAGAAGCTTTTGAAACCAATCAAGCAGGAACCGGAAGATGAACTGCAGCAGCGCTGGGAAACCCAGTGGCAGACATTCCTCAAGACCATGCAGGCCCCTTACTTCCCAGAAAGACGCCCACAGCTGGCTCAGCCCCCAGCAGAGGAGAGTCCTAAAGAATTTCAGTCTTCTTTTTCCTCCTTGAAGGGGATCACAGAGACTGGGCTATGGCCTAGAGAAGACTCGGTCAGCCAGGAGACCCGCAGGACCAGTGAGAAGAGCCCCGATACTTCTGTGCAAGTGAAAGAAGAGATTTGGGGCGAGGACGTGGATGGCTTGGAGGAGCAGAGCCAGCGTTTCCATCAGTTTTGTTACCAGGAGGCTGAAGGGCCCAGAAATGTTTGCGAGCAGCTTCGGAGGCTTTGCCACCAATGGCTGAAGCCCGAGAGGTACACCAAGGAGCAGATCCTGGAGCTGGTGGTCCTGGAGCAGTTTCTGACCATCCTGCCTGAGGAAGCACAAGGTTGGGTCAGAGAAGGCAGGCCACAGACCTGTGCCCAGGCTGTCACCCTGGCAGAGGATTTCCTCCTGAATCTACAGAGAAGGCAGCAGGTAAGGGCTTTTCCATTGACACGCTCTGGAAATCTTGACTGGGGCATAGTGAATTCCTCTGTGGCAGTGTTGTCCAAACTTGGCCACTTGGCCACAGTATGGCTGGCTGGGGAATTCTGGGAGTTGAAGTCCACTCATCTTAAAGTGGCCAAGTTTGGACAACACTGCTCTATGGCATTATATATCGTGCCTCTCTGCTTCGTTGCACAGTTGAATGGCCAGATGGAGCATCTCTATACAGAGAGAGTCTATCTGTATAATAAATTTGGAAGATCAGTAGGAGCAGATCCTATCTCTTATCTACCTGTCTATCTGATTTGCATCCTACCTTTCCTTCAGGAGCTCAAGGTAGCAGGCATCATGCTCCCTCCTCCCATTTTCCTCACAACAACCCTGTGAGGTGGGTTAGGCTAAGGGAGAACAACTGGCCTATACCGTCCCCAAGGAGGTTCAGTACCTGAAAGGCTACTAGAATTTGTGTCTCTAGTATCACCTGTGTTTCCAAGAATACCTCTGGGCCTAAATGGTCCCCACTGGCATTCTCAAAAAATAAAACTGTAGCTGGTAGTTTGTTTGGTGCTTTGCCCATCAGGAAAAAAAAAAAAGCAAAAATTAGCTGGAGTAGTTGGGAGTGTCTTAGAGATGTGGATGTCCCTTCTACCATATGACTATTTTATGGCTGGCCTTTTGTGGTTGGCTATATCAGTGGCAACCACTTGGGAATGGATGGATGGATGGTCAGCCTGTCAAGCTAGATTAGACTAGGAATCCAATGCCATGGAAGCACTTCCTTTATTTTAAAGCTACAGTAACAGAACCTTACAAGTCTGAGTGTGCTTCTCCCCTCCCTCCCTCTCTTTATCTTTGTGAGAACTAGGGAGGGTCTTGTCTGAGACATTTTCTCACATTACATTCCTGCCCCAGACTCAGTCCTCTTTTATCTGACAGTTTTCTTGGTAGTGGCTCTTCCTCTGGTCCCTCAAGGCCATTCCCTCTGTCCAGGGAGGGAGGGAGGGAGGGAAGGAGGGAAGGAAGGAAGGAAGGAAGGAAGGAAGGAAGGAAGGAAGGAAGGAAGGAAGGAAGGAAGGAAGGAAGGAAGGAAGGAAGGAAGGAAGGAAGGACTGCTGATCAGAACACAGGCACCAGATTGTCCTGTGCTTCCAATAGCTGTTGGAGGCCAGCCTTGGTGTGGGTCACAGCATAGGGTAAGAGACAGGCCTATGTTTCCTCAGCCCTGTCACTCTGTTTTGGTTGTGTCCCTGATCTGCTGCAGGAACTGGAGCCTTTTGAGGAGGTGATTGTCAATTCCCCCAAGGCAGAATTGGATCCATCAGACACAGAGGACCTGGGGCACTCCATGGAGGTTGAGCACAATAGCGATGGTGACCCTCCCTTGTTCAGTAAGTGTTGGTGGAAGGAGTGGCTGACCGTGACTGCAAATGGTTAAAATCCAACTTCAGGTTGACTATACAGGTAGTCCTTGTTTAACAACAGTAATTGAGACTGGCAACTCCGTCACTAAGCAACACATTTCTAAAGTATAACATTATGTGACCATGCCAACTTACATTAGCAGTTGCAGCAGTTCCAGTTGCCATCATTAGATGAATCCTGTGTGGTTGCAGCATCCCGCGGTCATGTGATCACCATTTGCAACCTCCTGCTGGCTTCCCCATTGATTTTGCTTGTTGGAAGCTGGTGGTGAAAGTCGCAAAGGGCAATCACATGACGCAGGATGCTGTGACTGTCAGATTTACACACCAGTTGCCAAGTGCCCAAATTGCGATTCTGTGACCACAGGGATGCTGCGACCGCCATAACTACGAGGACCGGTCATAAGTCCCACTCATTCAGTGCCATTGTAACTTTGAACGTTGGTTGAATGAGTGGTCACTGAACGAGGGCTACCTGTATGTCAAGGTTGCTTAGGGGGCAGTATGGAAGGAACCTGGTCCTGACAGGATCTACAGAGGGCTTTTTGATGGGATTCTTCTCTCTTTCATTCAAAATGCTTCTGTCATCAATCTAAGTCTTGTCCTAGGAACCTTATGGAAATTGCAAAACCAATACCAGAAGAATAAAATCAAATTTAAAAAGTGATAGAAGTGCAACCTTGGAAAGGTAAACTTTGCCGTTGTCTGCATAATTAAACCCTTTGAGACCTTTTCCCTTTGGTAACATAATGAGCTGCAGTGGAGACTTGATGTCCAGAAAGAATCCGAGGTGGTGGGAAGTGAAACTCGTTTATGCTGCACATTTCCACAAGTAGGAAGAATTGATGCCCACCATTGCCCACTGTGGTATGCAGATGGCATGAAATGCACAGCCTCAGCTTCCTTGGCCAGCAGGAGAAGGTCTCAGGGCTGGGAGAGACTCTTCTCTGAAATCCTGGGATGTTCATCCCCATCACTGTAGGCCAGGATTGAGGGATCAGGAACGTTCCAGAGTTGCTGAACTACAGTTCTCAGCTATTCCTACCCCACATAACCAATAGCAAGGGAGGTGGGAGTTGTAGCTCACCAACATTAGCAACAGTGCTGGTTTTCCATCTCCGAGGCAAGCAGCCCTGAGTCAGTAACCCAAGGGAGAGTTTCCTCATGGGTTAAGTGAGATCTCTAGGGCTGAGAAAGAAACTAGAGTATCTTGAAATATTATTAACAATGAGCACGTTCCTATTCCAAGGTCACTCTTACCTGGGAAGTGGTCAGTTAAGCCCTTCAGTTTTACATTCTGGGAGCGAGAAGTTTAAAAGGCTTTCAGAGAACTCATCTGACTGAATTCGCTAATGAAGTGCATTTATTGATTGATTTAAATTTATTGGCTGCCCGACTCCAGTGGACTGCTAGAGTTTGGACCTGTTCAGTTTCCAAGATTCTATATATTAACTTCTTTTCGACGATCAGCCTATCTAATGAGACCCCTTGTGAATCTTTCTTGTTGGGTTTTACTTTGCCTTTAGGGGTGTGTTGCTCCTAAGTGTATCTCTGAAGATGGAGGCATCCAGGCCAGAGTCTCAGCAGTTCGTATGGATGTTAGCTCTTCTTTGACCTTCCTTACCTAATTCCCTAACTGTAAGAACAGATCGACAGTGGGACCAGTGACCCAGAGAAGTGGTGGCCTCTCTTTCATTGGATGTATTCAACTGTGAACCCATCTAGGGGAGATGCCTCAGGATTCCTGCACCGACCAGGGGTTGGTCAGCCCAGACTAAGAAACCAATGCCATATAAATCAGGACAACTTTTATTGTAACAGCTATAAGTAAGAGAATCTTGCAAGTCTGAATGTACTTCCTCTTCCCTCCCTTTATTTTTGTGTGAACTAGGGAGGGGCTTGTCTGAGTCATTTTCTCATGTGACTTCCTTGCCCAGGGCTCAAGCCTCTCTTATCTGCCTGTTGCCTTGGTAGAGGCTCTTCCTCCTGTTCTTCAAGGCCATTCCCTCTTCCCTCTACAGTATTGGACTCATTAGCCCCTTCAAATTTGGGTTCTCAATGAAACATCTTGGCCCCCCGTTACAGAAATATGGGTGCCGAGTGCATTTATGCATTTCTGTATTTTATCCTTTTTGTAGGCTGCCTCGATCACAGACCTCTGGGTGGAGCATGGCGAGCAAAATGCAAACACAAAACACAAAAACTTTCTATTGTGTCCTGTTTTAAAATACATTCATGCAACTAAACCAGTAGTCACCCACAAACACATGATGCCAAAGGCCCATTTCAATAAAATGATTTTTTCCTTGTTGTTTTGCTGCTCCTGTACAGTACAGGAACATAGACAGTTGTAGAGTCGGCCATTGGCACATCTACTTGGAAAAAACTCTCAGTTGGGCCTGCTAGAGCAGTATTTCTCATCCCTGGCAACTTTAAGATACGTGGACTTCAACTCCCAGAATTCCCCAGCCAGCCATGCTGGCTGGGGAATTCTGGGAGTTGAAGTCCACATATCTTAAAGTTGCCAAGGATGAGAAACACTGTGCTAGAGACTGAAGCTTCTGCTCACAAAAAATATATTCTGGCACCATGCTATGGCAGCCTAATGCAGAAAGGAAACCTTTCCTGCTAAATTCCCAGTTTGGGATTCCTGAGTCACTTTCCTTTAGAGAAAGACATTAAATTCATCTCTTACTCATCTGCATCCTACCTGTTTCCATCAGCTCCTCTATTGCTGTAGGGAAGCTGTCAGGTTTTCTCCAATTCAATGCCAAAGTTGTAGGCTGAGTTTGTGATTCTGTTTGGGCAGGTGACAGAGAAAGGACCCAGAGTCATCAGCCGGAGGGAACGGAGCATGGAGAATTAAGCAGGATGTCTGCAAACGACGCAGGAGGACAGGTTAGCCCAGATCCTTGCTTTGCTTCAGGATGTGAGAACGAGGACCAGAACCTTCACCCGAAAAGCGCCCCAAAGGCTGAATTCAGTGACATCTCCTTAGAAGGAGACAGAGGGACCTTTTTCCAGGTACCTGAAGTAGCAGGAAGGTCAGAAAGTCAGGAGAGGCTGAGACATACCCAAGGACGCTCAGCCAGAAAGGTGCCCCCCAAAAATGTGGTTTGCAAGGAAGATGATTCAGACAGAAGCCCCATCCGGAAGAGGCTCCCTGAGCACGTGTCCCCAAAGATGGCCCCAGAATGTAGCGGCCCGGGTTTTGACCTCCCTCCACCAGCCAAGACCCTGTCCTACGAATGCTCCTACTGTGGCAAGCAGTGGCCCTGCCAGTCCCAGCTCCGCCGGCACGTCAAAATCCACACAGGCGAGAGGCCTCACAAATGCACAGACTGTGGGAAGAGTTTCAGCACCAGCTCCAACCTCAGCCAGCATAAAAGGGTGCACACCGGGGAGAGGCCCTACAGCTGCAAAGACTGCGGGAAAAGCTACCGACGCCGGGCCTCCCTGGTCCAGCACGAGCGGGAAACCTGCCGGAAGGGGAGCCACTTAAACGCTCCGGCGGTGGGGTACGTCGTGCTGGGGAACTGCGCTTTGCTGTGTATGAAGAAATCGGCGCAGGGTGGGAAGAATCGTGTGATCGCGCCAAAGGGAGGAGAGGTCCCGCTCGCAGCCCAGCCCTTAAACCTCTTAACGGGATATTCGCAAGAGAGAAGCCGTGCTGAAAGTTAGAGGTCCAGAGAACTGGAGTTGGAGACGGGATGCTGCCTGGGACGAAACAGGACTCTGGGCTGGGGGAGAGGAACACAGATGGGGGAAATCTTCCTCGGAGCCCAACGTCTGCGGGAAAGAATGGGCAGGGGGGGTGTTGACAATTAGGGAAACTCTCCTGTCTCAACATCCCTGGTGGAAACCAAAATGCAGGACTAGGAGGACAGGCGGGAGGCTGAAAACGACCGACGGAGGGCACCGCTGGAGGATCCTGCAAATAGGTGGCTTGTTCGGCCTCTTGGAGGGGAAAATGTGCAAAGAAATACGGAGAAAGGTTCTGATTGGAAGAAACGTCCTCTTGAAACTGGCTGGCCCTATTGACAGGCTCACTGAGCCATGGAGGGCATGCCGAAGGGTGCACCGTACCCCAGCCGTGGGCAGCAGGGCTGTGCAGAAGTCTGGATTCCAAATGAAAAAGAAAATTCGGAGCCGGCCCGGGCGTGGTTGTCACACTTGTCAGCAACTCCTTAAAGAAGCGGAGTCTTTTCTTGGGCTGATACGGCTCTCCTGGAAGAAGACACCTGGTTTCAGGATGTCCTGCCGGTGCAGTTCCAAGTCACCCGCTCTGCTCAAAAGGTGGATTGTTGCACAGTCTTCATATACAGTAGGGTCTGACAAATGCCCTGGCAGTGGTAAGGATTATTCTTTTGCAGGTCCAAGCTGAAATGATCTCTACAACTGCAAATCACACAGGTTCACTCAGTTTGCAGATAGAGGTTTGTACCGTGGGCGGATCAGCTGTCACGAGTCCTTTGGAGTAAATCCAAAACCTCGTTCAGACTCTTTCGGAACGCCAGCAGTGTGAAGATAAGCTTTAGTTTCAGTGCACCTGGAAGGAGAAACCATATAAATATTCCAAATTTGAGAGACTCTTCTTGACCCCATTGCCTATTTTTCAATATAAGGGCTGGGACAGGCAACCTTGTGGTTTCTGAACATTGTAAAAACTATTTCTTCTCCCATAAGCAACCCCCATTTTAAAAAAGAAGCAATGAAATCATAGAAGGTTTCAGCAGAGCTCAGACTGGATTTCAAACCCACCCTTAGTCTGCTGTGAAGCATCTATATGGCACTTTGGGGTTCAGTCCTATTTTTTATAATAACTTTATTACATTTTTTAAAAGAACAATAAAAACTAACCAAAACTAATGTTAAGAAAGAAAAAAAGAAAGAATTGGGAAAAGAAAAAATAGTAAAATGCAAAAGTGCATAAAAGAAAAGGAAGAGAGAGAAAAAAAGAATTGACCCAACCGCCCCCCACAACAGATATAAGTAACAATATACATCAAAATTCTTGCTCTAAATTTACTACATAATTCCCATTATTTCTATTAACCCATATTATTGCCCTGGGGCTTAGTATTGATGGGTAACTCTGCCTGATAGAGCGACCGTATATAGTTGCCAGCATAATTTTCACTGACATGCCGATGTGCCAACATTGGAGCCCAAAGGGGTATTTGTGGCTGTGGCCAGAAACAGCATCCTGAGACAGCATTAAGCAGATCTGGCGTGACAACAAGATCAGCAATTGGTAGAACCCATGAACCAAAGTAGAGGTGGGCTCCCCTTCACTGGCTGTGTCTAAACAGAGGCTAGACAGTCATCTCTAGGGGAATGCTTTAATCTGCATTTTTGTACTAAGTGTTAGATTGGATTTCAGGGCCCCTTCCAGTGCTGCAACTCTGAATATACCTGGCCGGGGAACAGGGGACACATACTGAACAGGTATACAGTAAATGAGCTTTACTGCCAGGGTCTTTGGCATCTTTTCCAAGCATGATTCTCACGGAGTCTTCTTTAGCAAGATTTATTAAGGAGAAAGGGGTGGAGTTACGGGAATTCTGGCAACTGAGCTGCTGCTGATGTACAGCCAACGTATTCCAAAATACGTCAGGGTGGGGACTTCCTTCTCTTCTTCCTGATTGCCGTACTGTGAATTAGCAGGTCTCTTCTCTGATACCGCTAGAGCTTGCGGCTGGTTATTTATATAACTTTCTTTATCGGTCTTGAGAACTATTATGTGTATGTAGCAGCAGAACCAGGAGGGCCATTGTCAGATCCCCTCCATCTAAAAATATATATTGATTCAACACAACAGAAGCTTCCAGTCCATGAAAGGAACTCGTTGTGTTCCAGTTTCCCAATGAACAACGGAGAGCTTTCTAGGGTTTCTCTACCATCTGCTAAACTCGTTGCACTTGAAGTGTGCCTGTGGTTGTGCAAGAAACAAAATCGCTCAGATTCAGTCATTTCTGGACTCAGTTTCTCTAGAAAAGTCACGGAAGGGTGGGGTTTCACTTGGCACATCAAGGAGGACATAGGGGCTGGATTCCCACCATACATTGAAACCTAAACTTGGGTTAAGAAATTACAATTGATATGTTCCCATAATGCGCTGAGCCCAGAGAAGCTTTATGATGATTTAATTCCATTGGGCCTTGTGTGAACACAACCTCTGAGTCTGCCTTAGCTTAATCACACATGTCATATGAACTTAGAGTCAAGAAAGTAAGCAAGAGAGACATGGACTCTGCCCTTGTGGGTAGCAATTCCAAGTCTCCCAAATAATATTTGAGACATATTCTATTGACCTTTGATCGAAACGCCAAGGGTGATCTTGATCTGGAGAAACAACTAAAATCGGGAACAACGAAGAAAGAAAGTAAATGGTAGACGTGTCATGATAAATAGGTAACATTTTCATATATCTGAAATCAGAAGAATTTCATGCTTTTCCATCTTCAGTCTTACCAATTATTCCATCAAAGAACCTTGCCATCACCAGGATAGGAAGGCAGAATTTGCTTTTCAAAAAATGACATATGCATGTGCACGCACATAAACACATATATAGATATATTTGTAGGCATTCTGCTATTATGTTTATAGTTTATGGCAGTGTTTCTCAACCTTGGCAACTTTAAGACGTGTGGACTTCAACTCCCAGAATTCTCCAGCTGGCTGGAGAATTCTGGGAGTTGAAGTCCACACGTCTTAAAGTTGCCAAGGTTGAGAAACACTGGTTTATGGTAATTTTAAAGACATTCCTACAGTGCAGGAAATAATCACAGCTTTGTGGATCCACAACATCATAAACCCCACATCCATCATTGATTGTGGCCCCAAAATTTTGGCACATTTTTAAGCTGTCCAAAAATCTTCGCTCAGGAACCGTATGACAAAAAACAGGTGGTGAAAGAACGAAGAAGCAGGAAGACAACTTGCCCTGGACATTATGACTGTCAAGTCCACAGGTCAAGCTCACTCTGAAAGTCTGAAGGCTGACTCCGTTTGTTAGTGGTTAGTTGTGTCAAATTCCACTTTGCATTCAGAGAACGGAAAAATGTGTCCGCATCAGCTCTGAAATGCAAAAGGTTCCCGTTTTGTCGCCCAGCTCTGTTCAAGCGTGGTTCTTGGCTAGCTTCAGGTAAGGCCAATTGTGGCCTTACCTGGGGCAGGAGGACCTGGCGACAAACTCCTGCTCTCATCCCCAAGCATTCTTCTCCGTTTATCAACTGCTTCCTTGCAGAAACAAACTAAAAACGGGGAGAGAACGCTTGCAGTTTGAAAAGGATTTCAATGCCAGCTTTCCACAGGAAAGGTCTTGGCAGAAGACATGGAGACCTGGAAACCCGCAGCCAGGATGGAAGGGGAGGGTGGCCTTGCACCGCTGACCACCCCATGCCTCCCTCCCTGGCCCAGCCTCTCTAGCAGCCACCACGGCCACTGCCCAGTGGAATTCACTTCTCCATTTGCCCTGTGAGCAAAGTTGCACCGCGAAGCAGCCGTGCGCCATGGGATTCCAGCTTCACCCCCTTCGCAGCCTCAGCCCCGCGTCGCGTCCGCTTGGCTTCCCAGCCCTGATTCAGGGAGGTTGGGGGCTGCCTCGGGGGATGGGAGTTGTAGTCCAACACTCAGGAGGGGTGTCTGGCTGGGGAATGGTGGCCCATCGGCGGTTCATAGAATGCTGGCCTTGGAAGGGTTCTCATTTCTGACAGATGATCCTCCAGCTGTTTGAAGACCTCCAGGGAGGGAGGGAGGGAGAGCCAGTTTGGGGTCGTAGGGAAGGCAGCAGGCTAGAAACCGGGAGGCCATGAGTTCTAGTCCCGCCTGAGCCCCGATGCCAGCTTGGGCCAGTCCCTCTCTCTCAGCCCTAGGAATTAGGCCAGGCCAAACCACTTCTGAAAAACCTCGCCAAGAAAACCGCAGGGACCAGTCCGGGCAGTCTCCAGGCATCAAGACTGACTCAAAGGTGCAAAAAAGGGAGAGAGTGTGGAATCAAAACGCAGGACAGAAATGCAAAATAATCAAGGCTTCACTGCAGGGTTTATTAGGCAGTATGTACTGGAGGGGGGCCCCACCGAAGGTTAGTGGGAGACCCTCCCTGTAGGCAAAATGGATGCCCTGATATTTATACAGCTGTACAAGAAGGGGAAGGGAAAAGAACACATACATATTCATATGATGATGATACTTCTCAAGTTACTGTCTGTCCCCGTTCTTGGCTACTATCTACAAGGACGGAACAACTGCTATCTATAAGGGAAGCAACATTGTCAGAGGGGAAGAAACAAATTGGTTCAGGGTGCCAACTGCCAGGAAGAAGGCATCCTTCCTTACATTGCTATGGGGATGTTTGTGATAAGGAGTTTACAATCAGCCTAGTTCACACCAGCTTCAAGGATGCTGCAATTCCTTTATGTTTCAGTTTTATTAAGGCGACCCCATTCGTCTGAAGCCTCTAAAAACTTGCTTCTTTCACCCAAAGATTCCCCCAAAGACATGTTTTCCTCACAGGAGAACGTGCCACATCACGTGGCAGCCTGTTCCACTGGCTGATGGCTTGTACAGTCAGAAAGTTCCTCCAGGGTTCTCCCCTCAATCCTAATTTGTTTCTTAGCTGAAGCAGATTGATTTCATTTTGTTAGAGCAGTGTTTCTCAACCTTAGCAACTCTCAGATGGGTGGACTTCAACTCCCAGAATTCCCCAGCCAGCATGGCTGGCTGGGGAATTCTGGGAATTGAAGTCCACCCATCTGAGAGTTGCTAAGGTTGAGAAACTTTGTGTTAGAAGCTAGCTGCAGCCCCAGTAGGGCTCCCACTGAGCCTTGCCTTCTTGCTGGAGTTGAAGTCGGGCAGCGCCTAAATCAAATAAATCAAATAAAATTAAATTTTCGGCATTTATAGACCCTCCTCCGCTCATTGCCACTGTACAGATATACAATTGCATTGTGAAATATGACACCTCTGAAACTAGAAGGTCAACTTTTTTTCTTAAGCATCATAACAATCTGAAGAATTATAACTAGGATTGTAATAAGGTTAAGAACATAATTAACACACTGGTGCTGTTAATACAACAATGCTACTCCTACTATCAGTAATTATTATGCCTATAATAATGAATGCAATTAATATCACTACAGTAATGTCAGTAATAATTATGGCTGTAATAATGAAAGCTATTAATACTATCACAATAACAATAATAACAGCAATAATAATAATTTACTGTTAATATTGCCACTATAGTAATAATGATGTCAGCAATAATTATGCCTATATTATAGGAAGAGAGCTGTGCTAGTCTATGATGACAAAAAATCAGGAGGAGTCTGGTAGAATCTTTTCTGATTAACAAATTGTATTATTATTATTATTTTATCCCACCTTTTTAATAAATAACTCAAGGCGGTGAACATACCCAAAACTCCTTCTTCCTCCTATGTTCCCCACAAGAACAACCCTGCAAGGTGAGTTGGGCTGAGAGAGAGGGACTGGCCCAAAGTCACCCAGCCGGCTTTCATGCCTAAGGTGGGACTAGAATTCATGGTCTCCTGGTTTCTAGGCCAGCTCCTTAACCGCCACACCAAACTGGCTCTCAATGAATGAATGAATGAATGAATGATGATGATAATTCAATATTATTGTTTTATTTATCAAAAGGCTGAATTAAGGGGAGACCATTTGTAGAGGACGAGCACCATTATGGAGAAACAAATGCCTCCAGGCCTCTCCTTTCCTCTGTAGAGGGAAGAGGGAACGGCCTTGAAGGACAGGAGGAAGCGCCTCCACCAAGGCAACAGGCAGATAAGAGAGGCTTGAGCCTGGGCCAAGAAAGTAATCTGAGAAAATGTCTCAGACAAGCCCCTCCCAAGTTCACACACAGATAAATTGAGGGAGGGAGAAGCACATTCAGACTTGCAAGATTCTGTTACTGTAGCCGTTACAATAAAAGGAGTCCTGACCTACATGGTGTGGATTCCTTAGTCTGGTCCTCTTGGTAGGGCTGACACCCTCACATCCCCGAAATGGACTGTTGCTAATGCTTTCTGTGTTATTCAGTGACAAAAAGGTGGATAAGTGTGAGTTTTGAAATATTGCCTTCCCTGCTTCCCCTGGGTAGTGTGAGGGTGGGGGCAAGCTGTGACCCCCCCCAGCCCTATTTTCTGGAGGCCCCAAATCTGCTTTAATTGTGCCATCAAACTGGAGCATCCCACTTGCTAAGAATCGGTGATCTGTTATTATTTTGAAGTGGGAAGTGCCAGACTTTTGGGATCAATGGGTACACTGGGGCATCAACACCGAGTGACTCCCTCAGGGCCCTGCTAATCTCAAAGACCCATTAACTACAAGTCAAACTTCCAAAGATGAATCTTAGCATCTTGGCCCACATACTTTCTCCTACCCCAACTTCCTTTTGATTTTTTTCTGGACAGGAGGCCCCTCTTCCAAACAAAACACCAGGCTTCAGCCACATACACCCCCCTTTTGATTTGCTAAGAATGCTCTGGGGTCTGATGGTTCTGAGAGGAAATGTTGCAAGCAAAGATGAGAGATTTGAGGCTGTTGCTTTACGCTGCCGTGGTTCCATTTCTGTGTCTTTGAATCAAAAGAATCTTATCTTCACTTCTCAGGTGATAAATAGAGTGTATTTTCCTGAATCTTCCTTGGCCCGACATTTTAAGTCCACCACTGGCAAGTTGACAAAGAAGCTGACAAGCCATATGATTTTTTTTCCTCATTCGTACAACAAAGTGGTGTCATGGGAGGGTGGCAGGCCACATTTCAAAAATCAGTAGATTGAAACCACTCTGCATGAGATGAATGCAGCCTTTTTACCTGGATTCAGACTGAATGCATACAGAATGAAAGGATTCCCTTCCTGCTCCTGGTGGGGATGGATCAGACTAGACATCCAGACTAGAAGGGAACTCCTTCCCACTCCCGCTTTTTTTTTTGGCCACTGATCTCGTGTATCTTGCTCCACACTTAATGGCACTTGAAGAAACTGCCCCAGGTTTTCCTTTGGCCCCATCAATGTAAGGAGAACCCCAGGAGCCATCTGACACTTCCCCACAAGCTTTCTGCAACTTGGTAGCTGCACAGGGGGACAGCCTCACCCAAGCTTTCCAAACCCGCAACCAGGTTAAAGTCATGGCTAATACATGTCTTCCTCCTGCTTTGTCTGCCAAGAGGTGAACAGAATGCAGAGAGTTACATGTGAAGCTCTAGAACAGTGTTCCTCAACCTTGGCCACTTGAAGAGGTGTGGACTTCAACCCCCAGAATTCCCCAGCCAGCCATCTTGAAGCACCTTCCTGGGTAACCACTTGACATGCTAACCCACTGAACCACGGAGACCAGCACAATGCTCCCATTCAGGGTCTCCCAACAAAGTTTCTCAGCCAGCACTGACTGACAACCATCCATGAAGCCATGAAGCCATGATGGACACCCATTCTCCCCATTCAACACTAGCTTGTGGGACAGACACTCCGTTTTTGAAGAGGGGGATACATCGTCCATAAGCTAGAAATACAAGAGGTGGTCTGCATAAATTTGGATGAGCACCAGGTGGCAGCAAACAGGGATTTAGGTGGCTCTGTGTTGCCATCTAGTGGTTATCCAAAGTATGCAACTCAAAACCGGTTAGCCTAACACAGCATTTTTCAAATGTGGCGACTTGAAGAGGTGTGAACTTCAACTCCCAGAATTCCCCAGCCAGCCATGAAGTCCACACCTCTTCAAGTCGCCACATTTGAAAAATGCTGGCCTAACTTAAACAGTGGCTGCTTTTGGTTCTTGCTTCAGAGATGTCATCGTAGAAAAGAAATTATCATTATGGGTCAAGATGTAGGCTTGTCCCACACTTTGCCCAGGGGCTCCATTTTTTGCAGTGTTACACAACAGTGGCACCCACAAGACCCCACAACCTTGTGAGATGGATAAATTAACTTATTTGATTAGAGAAAAGACACGATCTACCTTTATTCCTGACTGGAAACCTCTTATGGACTTTTTGCATAAAAATAAAAAAAAAAACCCTGTGGTTTATGGCTTTGATGATTAGACAGGATACATTATAGAAAGAAGAGTAATATGATGTAACTTTAGAGAGAGAGGTTAAAATATAATCGTACTTATAATTGCTGTGAAGAATATCGGAAGCCACTTCTTTGGATCTTTTCTCTTTCTTCTCTACTTTTCTTCAACTTTTTTTCTTTGCGTGCACTTTTTGCTTTCTCTTTGCTTTCTTTCTTTTTCTTTTTTCTTCCTAACTTCTTTTTCTTTTTCCTTCCAAACTTCTTTTTCTTTTTTCATCCTAACTTTATATTAGTTTGTATTAGTTATCTTCTTTTTTCAAAAGTTTCAATAAAAATAGAATAGAATAGAAATCTTTATTGTCATTGTACAACTTGTACAACGAAATTAATGCCACCCCAGTGCAGCTTTAAAAATATAAAAACCATAAAACACATAACACACATAAAACACATATAACACAACCTTCACATTCCATATTGCACAACCCCTGATGCTGCATTAATACTGCACTATACGATAGAATTCAGTATAGTTGCAGCTCTAAGATAGAAGCTATTCTTCAGCCTGTTGGTCCTTGTTTTCATTATCCTGTACCATCTGCCAGATGGTAATAGTTCAAAAAAAGAATGTCCCGGGTGGGATGGATCCTTAAGAATATTTTGAGCCTTCTTAAGGCAGCGGGAACTGTAAAGTTCTTCCAAAGAGGGGAGAGGGAAACCAATGATCCTCTGGGCAGTGGAGGGAACCCTCTGGAGCGCTTTCCTATCTGCCACCGTGCAGTTAGCAAACCATACACAGGTGCAGTAGGTTAAAATACTCTCAATGGTACAGCGGTAGAAGGTCACCAGCAGTTTTTCATTCAGTTGTTGTTTCTTGAGAAGTCTCAGGTAGTAATAATCTCTGCTGGGCCCTCTTAACCAAGACTGCAATATGAGCACCCCAGGTCAAGTCCTCCTTTATAATAACACCCAGAAACTTAAAACTGGCCACCCGCTCCACTCGGTCTCACTTCTGACTTTTGGAGAAGATTAGGTGGTCTCTTGGATGTGACAGTTGCCTGTTTATCAAGACTGGGGAGGCTGAAGCAAAACTACCTCACCCGGGACACAGATGCAAGGGAGAAGGTCGAAGCCCCAAGAGTCACGTCCCAAACTGGTATTCACAAAATACAGCAAAGTACTTGCTTTACAAAGGACCGACTGGGGATGCTCAGAGAAAGAGATGCTGAAGGAAAAAACCCTAATCAATGCTGGAGGCACCACGGCAGCGTCTTAGTTTATTTTTTCCCAATTTAAAAACAACAGCAAACAAATGTTTACAAGACAGTTGGGATAGGGAGAAGGGAGGGTACTAAGGGAGAGACTTGTGGGTATAATGATGCCCAGTGGGGTTATGACAGGACAGCAACTTACCTTGGAAGCCAGCCAAATAGGAGAACCCTTGAGGGATCAGAGGCCCTGTCCTCTAGAGATGCCCAGATCTGCCTTAGGTCTTTCCTTCTGACATACTACAAAAGGAAAAAGGTCAACAGCAGCTTCCTTCAAAAGTTTCTCACTACAGACCCTGTTTCTCCAGTAACGTCTTTGAACCTAAGGGGTGAGGGCATCATCTTGGCCAAAACAAGATCATGCACCATTTCTTGCAAAGCCGAGGATCAAACCAGGAAGCTTCAGGTCTAGTCCAGCACTCTCCAAGCTGAGCTACAGTACTTCGGCTACCCAATAGAAAAGGGATGAGTTTGGATGCCAGCTCTCTTTCAGTGGGAAAATGACAGCGTTCTTGGCACAGGGACATTTGTTGGGTCAGGAAGAAAATGCAGCTATTATTGGGCCGTGTGAGCATTTTGTCTGGGGCAAAACACCTCCGTGTTAGTTGGAAAGGTGGTAGCATCTTGTCCTGACGCAGAATCTCAAGTTAGCCTGTGGTGGCTGGATTAATAAAAGCGACTGGGTCAGGACCCTGGAGAGCTCCCACTGTGGGGCTGGGTTAAGACGATGTGATTCCTTAGCTCTATTTTATAGAGCCCGTGGCTCTTAATCCGAATTGGCCGCTGCAAGGTGGCCAAGAGAAATGCAAAGTTCTGCATCTGTTAGGAAAAATGTTGAAGTCCACACATCTACAAGTTGCACGAGTATAGAATGGCAGAGAGGCAACTTAGCATTAGTACATGTGAAAGGATCTGGGAGTTCTTATCAACTGCAAGTTAAATGTGAGCCAATCAATAAATAATAATCAAACATTTAAACAAACGTGAACCAGCTGCTAAGAAGACAAAGGCTGTCTTGGGGTGTACTAACAGGAGCACAGAGTCCAGATCATTGGAAGTAGTATTTCCACTCTGGAGTCCTTGGGGTTCTCTGAGCTTGGTTGTTTTCTTGCAAATGTTTCATTACCTAGCTAGGTAACATCTCACTGAAGAGGTTATCTATCCGGGTAACAAAACGTTTGCAAAAAAACAGCCAAGCCCAGAGAACCCCAAGGATCCACAGTTCAACCCTGAGCTACACATATTCGCTTCTATTGGTATTTCCACTCTGTCCTGACCTGGTCAGACCTCATTTAGAGTCTGGTTCTAAGAAAGGACTTGGACAAATTGGAGCAAGTTCAGAGGTGGGCTACCAAGATGGTGAGGGGTCTGGAAACCAAGCTGAATGAAGAAATGATCGAAAGAACTAGGGATGTTTAGCCCACTCAAGAGACAACTGAGGGTATATGATAGCAGTCTTTCTGAAGGGCTATCTTATAGAATAGGGAATGGACTTTTCTGCTACTGCCCTAGTGGACAGGACCAGAGTTTGGAGTTAAAACTAGAGGAAAGCAGGTTCAATCTGGATTGGTCATCGATCAGTAGATCCTGCAATAAGTGAGATATTGGAACAAAATGACCTGTAAGATATCTTCTCACTCTATGGTTTCCATGGAAAGCTATAGAAGTGTCTCCTTTGAGTTTCTTTATTTACTACACCAATTTCTATCCCATCACCTCACAGAGCTCTAGGTGCTTACAATAGTAAAACAGAACTGTAACAATAAAAAATAAGAATGAAAATAAATATTATGTCCATCATCACGAAAATGAAAAACTGCAGAAAGCAGCAACTTCAGCCCCCAAAGGCACAGTAATATATGGTCTTCGTGGCCTTTCTAAAAGCTAGACAACCCCGCATGATTGATTCATCCATAAAGGTGTTGAGTTGGAGCTATCAAATAAGAGGGAGCTGTGTGTGATGGTCCTGTCAGAAGAACTGTCTTCAGATCTAGAAGAGCACCAGGAGAAACCAACCTAAGACCAAGACAGTATCCTTGGATCATTAGTCAGCCTCCAACCTCATCCTCCCTGCTCTGATCAGGATCCTCCTTCTTCTCCTCGCCCCCTAGATCAGTGTTTCTCAACCTCAAGAACTTGTAGATGTGTGGACTTCAACTCCCAGAATTCCCCAGCCAGCCATACTGGCTGGGGAATTCTGGGAGTTGAAGTCCACACATCTTCAAGTGGCCAAGGTTGAGAAACACTGCTCTAGATCACAATCATCTGAAAATAAAGACTTGAAAGCTATGCCAAGAACCAGCTGATCCTGGCAGGACTACTTAGGACCAGCTTAGGAGCTGAAGGAAGCCAGACTTGGCTGTGGGCCTAGGCAGAGTCGGAGGCTGCTGTGAATTAGGGATCATGGCCAACTGAGCTTGGAAAAGTTGCTAGAACAAGGCTGAGCCTTGAGGCCTGGTTTCAGTCTCTCCCAGGCTTTTGACTTGACTTGTCTTCTGACTTGACACGTCTGCCCCTTCTGACCCTGTCCTTCCAGGGAATGGTGTGTGCCAAATTTAGACTGAATTTACAACCACCATCTCTGGTGGTTCTTCCCTTGGAAAGTGAGTCTGACTGTGCATGATGCAGAAGAGCATGTGTCTGTGTGTGTCTGGGTGGTGTAAAGATACAGCCCAGCTCTCTCCTTCTGTCACCGAGCCAGAACTGAACTCTTTCTGCTCAGCAAACATCATCATTCTGCCTGTTAGCTGGCCCTGCAGCAGCAGAAACAGACTGACAAATCACATCAGCCTATTCCCCTCCCCTCAACCCTCTGCTTTCAGACCAGCAGAGTAGCGCAGCGGGAGCGTGCTGGGCCCATAACCCAGAGGTCGATGGATCGAAACCATCCTCTGCTAGGCCAAGGGAGATTTTTTGTTTTGTTCTGGTCACCACGCAAAAGGAAACAAAACTTCAAGAACACGGCCACACAGCCCGGAAGACCCACACCAGCCATCGAAGAAGGTGGGTGTTCGGCTGCTGCTGTTGCTGCTGGTGGATTTCTTTCGTTTTGGGCTGAAATGTGTAAGATGCAGCTCCTTTTCACTCACTGTCCTGAAGCCTTGAAGCCATCAGTTTTTGCTGTTCCTCAGCTTCGCTTTCTGAGTGAACCTGACAGAGGCGCCCTTTGAATCTGGAGTTTTCATCTTCATCAGAAGAACACATGTGCACCCTGATATTGCGTGATAAGCTCCATCCCCTACATACAGTGCTGTGTGTACAAAAGAGGGACAGTTTGCCTTGCGAGGCATGTTTTATGATTTGCTCTTCCCTGCAGAGGTCCATGGAGCCCGGGGATCTGATGGCCTCCTTGCTGAGACCGTTTGGCTGCACACCAAGAAGGATCTCTGCAATTGTGCCCTTGGTGGACAGCTTTGTGGTCTCGTGGCCTAATACTTCTTGCAATCTTCCCAGTGACATAGGATCTTGCAACCAGGTTCAGATCACCACCAACACGTTCTTTCCTTTAGCCTTTTCATGCCAAGAAGTCAAGCTATCAGATGGCCAAAGCTGTCCAATCAAGCAAAAGACCCAACCAGTTGGAATTTGAACAGACACATGGAGAGCTTAATGGGTTAGCAGCCCATCCCCTTCACCATACAGCGAAGGGCAGGGCACTGGGAGAGCCTGAACCAGTATCCTTCTGGTTAACAGTCAGATGAGCTAACCTATTGCACCACAGAATCAGGTACTGTTTCCTCTCCATGTCCCTTGGTTGGAGGATTCATGGCTCATCCTTGCTAGGTAACATGAGGTCCCAGTAGGCACACCTTTCCAGGGGAATTCCCTTTCCATCCAACAAAGGGGTCTAGTGCAAGGATGCTGGACCCATAACTCAGAGGCTGATGGGTCGAGAAGCATCTGCTACTAAGCAGTGGATGTCATGAATGTTTACCCTGGACAGGACTCAGGAGAACAGGGGTCTCTTCCCACTGTTCTTCAAGAGGCAGGGTCTTACTCCTTCACCATTCTTTGGCTGCAGGGAGAGGCAGGGCTGTATTTCTGTTCTTGAGAAAGTAAAAATAGCATAGGTTTTGCTGGTTCTTCTCAAAGAGCAGCCTCTCTTCAGAATGGTTTCTTGGTTTTTCTTGAGATTGTAGAAGGTTGGACTAGGTGATCCTTCTGGTCCCTTCCTCCTTTATAATTCTACGATTCTCTAACCCAGAGTTTCTCAACCTTGGCAACTTGAAGATGTGTGGGCTTCAACTCTCAGAATTCCCCAGCCAGCATGGCTGGCTGGGGAATTCTGGGAGTTGAAGTCCACACATCTTCAAACTGCCAAGGCTGAGAAACATTGCTCTAACCAGTTTCATAATTGGCCCCATGCTACAAAACTGCAAAGATGGAGTTGTTTTCCATGTGTCTTTTTTATGCAGAGACTGCTGGGAACAGCTTCTGAAGCAGCTATCCAAGCCCAGAAAAAAACACAACAGTCTTGACAATTCCAAAAAGAAATGCTCTGTTCACACTGCTTTGTATTCCAAAGCACTTATTTCGGAAGATTTGCACAGCCATAACAAGAAATCATCCATAGCCTGGGAGAATGCTTAGAAGGGTCTTGTTATCCAAGAACATTTGCTGATGTGTTCTGGGGCTGGCATCACTTTTATGAGAACAAAGTCTTGGAAGCAGAATTAGATTACCTTAATGATCCTGCAGACATTAACGTTGGATGCAATCTGAAGAACCAAGTAAACAAGCTGTTGATTTCTACTGGGAATATAGATCAGGTTACTGAAGAAGACCAGAAGACATCCGTGAGCTAACACTCTGTGGAAGGATGGGTTGTAAAAAGAGTGTAGGCAACTGGAAATTGTGTACCTTCCCCTTTATTTCTAAAGCACCTCAGCGTCCAGATGGGGGAGAGATTGTTTAAAAAGCCCTGTGTTTGGAACAGCTGGGTGTGGTGGTAGTAGTGTGGTAGTGTGTTGGGTGTGTAGAAGAGAGGCAGAAGGAAGCAAGGGAGAGAGCAGCAGTCAAGGTTTGTGGAAAAGCCCAGAGAATAGTAATAGATATTCTAGGGATAACAGTAGTATGTAATAGAGTGATATAATAGTAAGTTGAGCGATAGAAATATAGGTTAGGTGAAAACTGTATTAGTGGGACACCTCAGTAGAAAAAAAAAAAACACTTTTGGTACTGTGAATGTTGGTTTTCTAAGTAAAGGACCCCCAATATAAAAAGGGAAGAGAAAAGTCTTTGTGTGCAGTGTCTCCTTGGGAATATCTTGATGAGTCTGGGTGATCTGCCCTTGGATATTAAACAACCCTGTGACTCACTCACACCTCTGGCAGTTTCTCTTTTAAAGATTTGAACTTTTATTTTTTATTTTTCTCATTCAAGTCTATTTACTTCTGCATATTCCATAGAGAGGCTTTTAAAATATCTTTATGAATTTGGGAAAGTCCATGTTCAGTTTTTTTTTTGGATACATTTTTTATGCATTATCTACGTTATGCATATTTTGGCCTGGAATACTTTGCCCACCCTGGTTATTGCATTCACATGAACGTGCAAATAGTTTATTGTTCACAATCAGGTGGAAACACTTAAAGCAGGAGACGCTAACCAAAAGAGAAACCCCTTCTGGGGTTTGGTTTCTGGGCTGCTGAGCTGGGCAGAACTTTTTGGAAAGCCAATGCTCACTGAACATTAGTGAATTTTATGCTGATAATGTACTTACAAAGTTGCATGATGCTAGCTTAACATGGGCTACAAACACTTTAGAGAAGAGCCAAAGTAGCTCAGTTGGGAGAGCGTTAGACTGAAGATCTAAAGGTCCCTGGTTCAATCCCGGGCTTTGGCAAAGCTTGTGAGTAGGGCATATTTTTATAGTCTCTTCTCAGACCTCTTGATACATGATCCTCCATGACCAGAAGCTCTAGCCAAAGGAAACTGGTCTTCAGAAGACTGGGATTCTCAAACTACAGGTTGCAAACCCGGGGTGGATTGTGAGCAAATTTAAAGGGGGGGGGGCACATTTGGGGGGTTGTGCATGCAAAGCCAGAACCTTGCCAGACCACATTCCTGCTCTTCCTGGACAAACTGGCTGTCAGTTTGTCCAGGCAGAGCGGGTGTGAGTTTTCATAGTAATCAGGACAGATTGGAAGGAGAGAATCTCTACAGCTCAGGGTTGAACTGGAGAGTCCTTGGGGTTCTCTGAGCCTGGTTGTTTTCTTGCAGACGTTTCATTACCCAACTAGGTAACATCTTCAGTGTTACAAGAGTGTGGGGTTTCATTTGGGTAATGAAATGTCTGCAAGAAAGCAACCAAGCTCAGAGAACCCCAAGGACTCTACAGATTGAAAGGAGTCGAATGAGGGTTTGGGTGTTTTGGATTTTAATCTTCAGAGTTGGTGCCTATAAGAGGATCATCAATAAGCTGGGATCCTCAGCTGCTACTCTGCAGGTGCAGTAAAAACAGGTAGGTAGTGGAGTTCTTAACCCTGTGATTCTAACTTTGAAAATTGTTAATTATAAATCAGTTAATCCCAGGTGATACCTGCATTTTTTTTTCCTTAGAGACTCTTTGTGGAACTTTAACACTCACATTTTTTAGAGTTGGAACAGATGGTTAAGGACCCACTTTTGTTATATGCCAGAATCCCCACAGAGGAATCATACCAAGCATTTACAGCAGTAATTTAAATTGGGGACTTTACTTTCAGAATGATTTAAATACCCTTTGAAATCTATTGAGTAGAAATATTGGGAATCAAGAGAGAAAACTGGGAAGTGATTGGCCTTTCATTTGAAACAGAAAAAAAAATGTTTATTTCCTGAATCCAGATTAATGGACAGCTATTTACCAAAACAAAATCTACTAATCAATAGTTTTATGATGTTTATACTGTTATATTAACCAGACTTTTGTAACTGAACAGCAAATTACTAATTTCCTGGAACATATTGAAATGGAAGAGATTTCTCTGGAACATAAAAACATATTTGTAAACATATTTGTAAGCTCCACTAGGTAGACCGGACCAAAAAAATCAGAACAGGAAGATCCTTTGATTGAGATTGGCTACAGGAACAGGACCTGCATCTCCTCTTCCTTCTTACATCTCAGTGAATGAGGAAGCGTCTGTCTGAGCCACTTCTTCTGAATGTTGTCTGTCCTTTGTGGACTTAAACTATGTTTCACCCCCGTTCCTCTGGCAATGGAACTTGCATATCTCCATCAAGGTCATCTTTGTTATTCTCTACATATTGACAGTAAAAGTGATCATAGGGACATTGTGATCTGTGAAACTGGGGAAACCCTGGACCAGATGGACTTCCAGTTGAATGGCAGAGAATTGTGATAGACCTACTGGCTGTTGGAGGTCTATAATGAATCATTTAATTAAGCAGCTTTCTGAAAGGGTACATTCAGACTGGGATAGCAGAAAAGACAAAGGCCACCCCATGGAGCTGAGTTTGCCAAGAAATCATCCTCTCCCCATTGAGTCTAACATATATAAATCCAGTTTTATTAGTCAACAGAGCAGAGCCAACACTACAGCAGGCATTTGGACAGATGCCAATGGCTTCTGCTGGCACATTGGGGTTCATCTCCCCCACCTGTGATGTAATGAAATAAACAGAATCCACCCCCCCCCCAAAAAAAGTTTAAGGTAAGATCAACAAGAAACCCATATGGATAAATTAAAGATATTTTTAATGCATTTACAACTACAGAATCACAAATGTTCACGGGAAGAAAGCGGTGCTCACCCCTCTCCGTGCCTCTGTGCGAATAAAGCAGACATGCATACAGGTCGAGGGGCTACAGATGGGCGCAAAAGGTGAAGTTTAGTCTAAGGAGAAAGCCACAGAAGGCTGGAGAACAGGCGGTGGAGTCACAATTATCTCAAAAGGAAGCACTGGCTAATTCGGATTTGAAGGAAGGGCAGATACCAAGACTCAGCTGCTGAATCAGGACAAGTGGCGGGTCTTCACTGGACGTTCTTCTTTTCGTGGAAGAAAGGCCATTTTCTTCTAGCTAGACACACACTAAACAATTTGAATTCTGGGCCGTAGGAGGGCTCAGCACTAGCATTCTTCAACTTGGACCACTCCAGCAGCATCAGATTATAATGCCCATCATTGGAGGAGGCCAGCCTGACTGGGGACGGTGGGAGCTTCTGCCCAACCATCTTGAGGTTGGCAAGGCTCTTGTGGAACTTTCCAGGCACTGAGCTTCTCCTGGACTGGCAAGACCTGTGTTCGAATCTCTCCTGACTTATGATACAGGACGCGAAATCAGATGAGATGGAGGTCATAGCTATGTGTTATCTCCATTTTCCTCCAATGGAAAATATGAACATGGGTGATAGAATATCCTATGATTACAAGGGCACAGCATGCCTACAGTATTTATTATTATTTATTTAAATTTATTATAGCCCAACTTGGTATTTCATGAGTACCAAGGAAAAACAGAGAAGTATGGAGAACGTTCTCGCTTAGGAATGTTTTGAGTGCAAAATTGCCAGCTTAGACTACAATATACCCCATTTGATTGAGGCTCAAATCATGTTGGCTTAGTTTGAAGGAGGATTTCTCAAATGCACAGTAAGGGCTGAACTTGGGCTCACAAGCCTGTACTGGTTGCACATAATTTTGGGTCAAAACAACAACAGTGGCAAGGGAGAATACCCCCCACCCCCAACCCTGCTTTTATTGGAAGGGTCAAGTGATCTACCTAATGATTTCAAGTCTCCTTCAAGTTGAGCTGAGCTCCTGATGACTTCATGGACCATGTAGTATTCTGAGATGAGTATGGACGAGGTTTGATGTTTTCTGATTGCTCTCCCAGTCTTACAGCCTGGGATCTCCTGGAAGTCTCCCATCCCAAGGCTATTCAGGCCTTAGTTTTTCCAAGATCAACCAAGGTTGGCTATGTGCTGTCTTCTATTGGTCAATCTCCACATTGCCATGTGTCATACTCTTTCCCTTCCCAATCCTCTTTTTGACCAGGAGAGGACAACCACATAAATTCTTGAATGTGCCTACCACCAGGGTTACTGTAAGACAAATTAAGATTCCCCCTTCTCACCTTCTATTAAGTTGCCCTGAGCTACTAGAATAGGTTACCATTTATGGACTAGGCCAGTATCAATTTTACCCAACAATGTCCTGCACTGAACTGTTAGAATCCATGTGCCCAATTTCTGAACAAACCCAACTCCATATAAGGCAGCAGAGAAAACTCGGAGAAGCCCTAAACCAGTCTTCTTCAAACTTGCTGGCTGGGGAATTCTGGGAGTTGAAGTCCACCCATCTTTAAGTTGTCAAGTTTGAAAAACACTGCCCTAAACTATAAAATCAGTGTTGATGGAAGAGGAGTTACTGAAGAACCTGATGCAGAAAGCCTAGATCCTCTCTAACTTTCTAAGTAGCTTGAAACATTCCTGGCATCCAGACACTGGGCCTAGGAAGGAAGAGAGGGTCAGCTTCAATTCTTCTTTTTCCCAGAATCCTCCCTGTTTTCAATCTCACTGATCCAAACAGTGGAAGAAACATTTTAGAGCTGCTTCCTCAGCCTTTGTAGGTAGGTGCTCAATAACTGGAGAGCAAAGGAAAAAAAACATAGAAAGGGAACATGTGGCATTTCAGCTCCTCTGTGGCTCCACACTTGTTTTATACACGTATTGGATACAATGCCCTATTTACCTGCAAGCTCCTTTCTTTCCAACAGAGCCACCCCTCTTTCTTCCCTATTTCCCCACATGCAATGCGGGGAGCACCACATTCTCCAGAATACAAACAGAACACCCCTCTGGAGCAGTTCACACATGCAGATTACGTGCTTGCTAGATGCAGGACGCTTTAAATAAGGACTCAGGATGGGTAAACAGGCCTCCTCACATCTCTTTCAAATCTCCACATTTCGCAGCGTGGCCATTGCTCAAGTCTGCGGCCCATGCATGTGTGAACCCAGTCAGAATCTTCCCTCTTCCTCCTAGAAACGCAACACACCTCTGAAAAATTCTCTCTTGCACACACTTCTGGCCAGTACGTCTCTCCTGATTCCCACTTGGTACAGCACTGCCCCATATAGAGAGAGAGAGAGACAATGGAAATTAAGAATAAAAAGAGGAACCTGGCTAGTTCACACCCCCAAGCCCTGCATTCTGCTTCCCATCGTCCACCAAACACAGCATGATGGCAACTCAGTCCATAAACCCCCAAACATTACAGGACCGCAATGTTGACATAAGAGAGAGCAGCGGTTCCCACAGGGCATTCTGGGCAGTTACAAGAGCCAAATATCCTAGAAGTGCTCCTGATCCAGGCTGAGTTTGCACCACAAACTAGGTTAGGCGACAATGGGGCTAATCTCTCTCTGTCTTGGAGAGCTGAGTGAACTGGGCCATTCCATTACGCCAGAAATATTTATCTGTTTAGTATGTTAAGTGAACGACATTGAGCCATTGTGCTTTGTCAACCTGAGGTTAGTGTTTAGGGTGTTGCGTGAACCCAGCCTTGAGGTCTTCTCTGCAACTACTCGGGCATGATTCCACACACTGTGGTTTCCTGGCAAAAGGGAGAAATCCCTGGAGAACACTTTGCTCAGAGCTGTAAAATATGCACAGGTAAAGTGTTTCCTAGATCTTTTACGATATTCAGAGCATGACTACTCAGGGTTCCTTTAGCTGATCAAGTCGCGGGGAAAGGTCTTCTTGATGGCAGGCAGGGAGAGAGACACGGAAAAATGTCTTTGTTTCCCAACGATCTCCCTGTCAAAATCCCCCTTAGCTATTCTTTCTTACAGCAAGGCTGGTTCACACCGTCAGCTGCCGAGATGGGCACAGCTGGCCCAGGGGACGCTGTGAGACAGACTTGCACTGAGTCAACCCTTTGGCCCCACCTGCTTGATATGTGGCCCACATACTTGGCGTTTACCTCAATGGGCGATATCTTCTGCCTCTTTCAGGAAGATGGGAGCAATGTTCACACAAGCCAAGCCTGCATCTTCCGCATGCTGAAGTGCAGGAAGATGCGTTGTGGCCAGGGTACGCACCAGCTGGCCTTACAGATAAAGCCGGGACGTGGATCTTGCAGGAACGTCCCTGAGCTTATGGAAAAAAAAAAGAAAAAAAGAACAAGGTTCCTTAAAACAAATAAACAAACAAAACTTTCATGGTACATCGAGGAAACGGAATGGCCCTCAGGATTACAGATGCTACGCCATCCCGGAGATATAGGATTCCCCGCCAGAGTTACATGAAAGCCAGCCCTGGGAAGGGCGGTGCCACATTGGCAACGCTTTCCTCTCTACGAACATTTCAAAGGTTCTTCTCCTGTGTGGACTCTTTTATGGCTTAGAAGGTGGGAGCTGGATATAAAGCACTTCCCGCACTCTAAGCACTCGTAGGGCTTTTCCCCCGTGTGGACCCGTTTATGGCTGACGAGGCGAGAGCTGGAAATGAAGCTCTTCCCACACTCGGCGCATTCGAACGGCTTCTCCCCCGTATGAGTCCTCTTGTGCGTGATGAGGGACGCCTTCTGCCTGAAGCTTTTGCCACAACCTGAGCATATATATGGCTTCTCTCCTGTATGGATCCGGCTGTGAGCTGTGAGGTTGGAACTCCGGCTGAAGTTCTTCCCGCAGTCGGGGCACTTGTACGGCTTCTCGCCCGTGTGCGTCCGCTTGTGATCAGTCAGGTGGGAGCTGCTCCCGAAACGCTTCCCGCACTCCAGGCACTCGTAGGGCTTCTCTCCCGTGTGGACCCGGATGTGGTTGATGATCTGGGAACAAGCGCTGAAGCTCTTCCCGCAGAGCGTGCACTCGTACGGCTTCTCCCCCGTGTGAGTCCGCTTGTGCGTGATCAGGGACGCCTTCTGGTTGAAGTTCTTCCCGCAGTAGGAGCAGCTGTAGGGTTTCTCCCCCGTGTGGACCCTCTTATGGGTGATGAGCTGGGAGCTGGTGCTGAAGCTCTTCCCGCACTCGGAGCACTCGTAGGGCTTCTCCCCTGTGTGTGTCCTCTCATGGGTGATGAGGGAGGCTTTCTGATTGAAACTTTTGCCGCAGACGGCGCACTTGTGGGGCTTCTCGGGCATGTGGGTCTCCTCGTGCCTCATCAGCTCAGAGGGATGAGAGAACCACGTCTCACAAACCGAGCACTTGTAGGGCTTCTCCCCAGTGTGGATCCTCTCGTGGATAATGAGGTGAGTTCTCTCATAGAAACTTGCCCCGCAGAATGAGCACTTGTGGGGTTTCTCCATCGGCTGAATTTCCTGGGGGCCAAAACTCTTGCCGGAACTTTCCCCTGAGTCGGCGTGGCGGGGAGCCCCCTCCTGAAAGGAGCTTTCCCGTGCACTCCTGCTGCTTTCCTCAAAGCGTTTGGTTGCCTTTCCGGGATGGCTTTCGGGATGACCTTCAGAGTTCTCCTCCAACTCAGTGCCTTGGAAACATTTCCCAGTTCCTCTTTCCAGGGACAGTCCACCACTAACCGTTGGCTCGGGCCGGTTGGACTGGAAAGACTCCTCCTCTTCTTCCTCTTCCTGCACCTGCTCGTTCCCTGCGGTGACAAAAAGAAATAAAAGCCAGTCAGGTTTCTCCATCGTCACCAACCCTGGAGAGCACAAAAGCTTTGCTCTCTCTTGGGCCTTCAGCAGCACAAGAAATCCATGGAATCATTCTGGGGAGATACTCTCTAGGGTCACCTATCAATGTTTCAGATTTTAACCAAAATTGTTTATTTTGTTTTGGGGTTGGATCTACCCTACACTGCCTGGAGTCACAAGGTTTGAATTGGGTGGACAAATACTTTATTTAAATACATACTCTTGGGTCAATCATCAGCTCTTGTACCAGCCTGTTAAAAAGATGCCTACCCAATGTTGATCACGCCATTCCAGATGCAGGGAGTCCCCAGGTTAAGAACACCCAGTTTAAGGAACCTATTATAGCAACATTCAAGTTAAATACACAATGATTCGAGTTCATTACACAATACTACTTATACAGTATTATACAATAATTTGGTTCCGGCTTACATACAAATTGGACTTAAGGACAGACCTTGGGAATGGAACCTGTTCTTAAACTGGGGACTTCCTGTATTTATTTATGGTTCTATGGAAAGAGGTGGGGGAGCAGAACAGAATGCTATAGTTAGGGATTTCTGTAGTGGACAATGGGTTGGACTAACTAAATGATCTCCAAGGTCACAGTCTATGATAAGAAGTGACCTCCTCCTTTGACTAGCTGGTAAGACCGTAAAAAAGGCCGGTGTACAAAATTTGCAGGATCACGTCTCTCTGAGAGTACCTGCCTGTCCTACCGGATTGGATGAGGTAGGCATCTTTCAGGTACCTTCCCTGAAATCTTGCCATTTAGTGGGACCTCAGAAGCGTACCCTTTCTGGGGCTGCCCCTACCCTATGGAACCCTCTCCCCCCAGCAATCTGACAGGCCCCCACCCTTTTAGCCTTTCGGAAGGCCATCAAGAGCTGGCTTTGGACCCAGGCACTGGGGCAGAGTGAGGATCTCAGGAGATGGTTGTGGGGCATTCCAAGGGGAAGGGGTGCTGGGTTTTGTCCTGTTGGTTTTATGGTTTTATAGTTTTAATAGTTCTGGATTTTATTGTTGCAAGCTGCCCAGAGTTGTGTTTTTAGATGGGCGGCCATACAAATCTTTTTAATAATAATAATGATGATGATGATGATGTTGTTGTATTGGAATATCTGCAAGAAATACCATTTGCCTGCAAGCAAGAACTGGTGGGACCACAAAACAGACAAAGTAATAGAAAAGGAAGAAGCTAAAGTGCTCTGGGACTTCAGAATTGAAACAGACAAGCACCTGCCACACAACACCCCAGACTTAACAGATGTCGATAAGAAAGACAAAAAAGTCTGGAGAGTGGACACTGCAATACCTGGAGACAGCAGAAGAGAAGAGAAAGAACTGGAGAAAATCACAACATATAAAGACCTGCAAATAGAAGTAGGATGACTGTGGCAAAAGAAAGCAAAGATGGTACCAATAGTTACAGGAGCCCTGGGTGCAATCCCAAAACATCTGGAGCACCCCTTGAAGACCATTGGCATTGACAAAATCACCATCAGTCAATTGCAAAAGGCAGCTTTACTTGGAACAGCTTCCATCCTGCGGCAATACTTCTAACACCATCAAAAAACAAGATCTGTCTACCCCAGGTCCTTGGGAAGGATTCGATAGGTGGATAAAAATACCAAATCCAGTCTAAACATCTGGCTGACTGCGCAACCAACCATAATAATATAAAATAACAAATAATAAAATGTCATTCCAAATCATGCTGGTGCATGAAGATGAATTAGATGATCAGGAAAAAAGAAGGTCGGGTTGTTTGTGTCCAGCTATAATGTGATAAAAACCGTGCTCTCTGTGCAGCTTGTGGGAAATGGTGTTAAATGGGGCTGCGCAAAGCTTCAGAAGGTGCTTTTTTTGAAAAAAAACTTTGAAGCAAAGCAGTACCTCAAAGCCATCAGACCACTTTGATCTAATCAACCAAAGGGGCTTCTCTGGGTATGCCCAGGAACCATTTGTGTTGAAGCAAGTAGGCTGGTCCCCACCTGGATGCTCCTCTGACCCAGAACAACATTCCTGGTTCAAGGAAAATGCTTTGCCAGTCAGAGCGACCCCGATCTAAGAGGCTAAGCGCTTTGCCACAGCTGTCACCCGATCTAAGAGGCTAAGCGCCTTGCCACCCTCTCCCCGTGTTCCTGAAATCCCTTCTCTCCAAAATGACGACCTTCAGGAATCAGAGTGTTTGGGGAAGTTAAAGGGGTAACTGGGATCACGTTGCAAAACCAGTGGAGGGAGCCTGCACACCTGCTTGGCAACTCTGCAGGGAGGATGGAGAAGGGAAAAAGAGACCACAAAGAAACCATAGCCGACAACAAAAAAGGTAAGGGTTCAAGCTAACTTACCCGACAAGGTGGCCTCCCAATCATCCTCCTGCTTCTTTTCCAAAGGGAGCTGCATCTTCAGGACATGAGGTGGAGAATGATCCGATTTGGGGGAATTAAACCCCTGTTCTAAAGATCCTGACACCTAAATACAGGAAAAAAAAATGCATTTGAGTATAGTTCAGTGCAGGAGAAAGATGATGATCCCATTTACCTGTCTGCCTCCTGACCAAATCAAAATGGCTGATGGTCTCAAACATCTGGTCATAAAAGATAAGCTGCTACTCCTGAATGTGGAGGCTCTGTAGTTTTAAGTGGGAACAAGCAAACAGCGTGGGCCATAGATCAGCTTAATCTCTGCTGCACCACCACCACCGTTTTTATGCCCTCAGACTTTCTGTATAAATTAGCAGGTGTTTAACCAAGAGGACAGATTATAGCAGAAGAGAGCTGGCTGACTGAATTGCGTGTTAAATTTCATCCAAAACAGGGCTCTATTTCTAAACAGTAAATTAAGCTGTGATTGGCCAGCGATGCAGGAGACAGAGGTCCAAGAGGTTTTACTGAGCAGGAACGACATCATGATCCATCCAAATGACAGATGTCCTTTGATCTGGCAAACGAATGAGGGGATAATACGGCTTTCAAGCATTACTAGTTGTAGAAGAAACAGAAATCAGCAAATGAGTAATACGGTTAAGCAGAATGTCAGAGTCTGCACACTCATTCCCAAAGTTCAGTAAATCTGCTGGAGACTAAACAGTTCCATCCAAGATTTCTTTATTGGGAGAAATGCACAGCAGCTATAGATTGTTGAGTCTAATTCTACAAAGCAAAACCTTTCCCTTTTAAAGCCCAAACTCCCCCCCTTGCTCCTTTCTTTTCCTGCTTGAAATTCTTTGCGCCTTGCTCCGGTTCTCACAGTGCTTGGCCTTCGAGATGCCTGTGTAAAGATAACAGCACCTGGCATCCTCTCCCCACTTCAATGGCAGGTCAAGCAACTGGCTTGCAATTAACATTTTTACTATTAACCATTTACTATTTTATTTATTTTTTATTTTATTTTCAGACTTGTATGCTACCCATCTCCCCCAACGGGTGACTCTGGGTGGCTCACAATAATAAAAAAAAAAGAAAAAACACAGGTCTCTCCAGACATGGATACAATCTATAAATAATTAAAAAACATATATTAAAAATGCCCTAAAAACCTATGATTTTAGCCCTAAAAAACCTGTAAGATGCTGGGGGGGGGGGAACAACCTATCACCCCACCAGCCATCTCCACAGGTGCGGGCCCCCCTCTGGCCCCCAGGCCTTCTGGCAGAGCCAGGATTTGATCCCTTTCCTGAAGGCCATGAGGGAGGGGGCACACCGCATCTCAGGAGGCAGGATGTTCCATAGGGCGGGCGCTGCAGCAGAAAAGGCCCTCTGCCTAGAGTCCACCAATCGAAATCCCCTGACCGGTGGGGTCTGCAACCTGGCCCTTCTGCTGGACCGAGTGGGGCGGGCTGAGATGAGCGGAGCGAGGCGGTTCCTCAGATAACCTAGTCCCATGCCATGAAGGGCTTTAAAGGTGATAACCAACACCTTGAATTGGACTATGCATAATAAAACTAAATTAAAAGCAATCGAAGATTCTAGCTTGCGTAGATCCTGACATGCCACCCTCCAACAGAACGAATGTTCTCACATTTGAAAGAAAATCTGAAAAACAGAAAGAATATATATACAAACTGTAAATTACAACAGTGTTCATTTAGGCTTATCAGGATATTTTGAATGAAACAAAGAAATGAGTTTAGGAGCTTTAACATTTGAACTGTCAACCCATTCATGGTGTGTTTTAGGGAAATGTGTCCATTGAACCAGGTATTGTAGTTTGCCTTTATATCTTCTAGAGTCCAATATGTCTTTAACTTCAAAATGGCTTTGTCCTTCAATCATGATGGGACTCGTAAGTTTTATTGTTGGATGCCATGTATTTGATTGTTTGAATGATTTCAGTAAATTCACATGGAAAACAAGATGTATATTTCTGTAATGTTTTGGCAAAGTCAATTTGAATGCAACAGGATTAATAATTTTTTCAATGGGGAAAGGCCCAACGAACTTTGGGGCAAGCTTTTTACAAGGCTGGGAGGATTTTAGGTTCTTGGTAGACAGCCATACCATGTCACCTACTTTCCAGGTAGGGTTTGCAGTACATTTTCTATCAGCAAACTTTTTATGTTGGCTTCTGGCTTTTTGTAGCGTTTTTACAATGAGAGGCCACAATTGTGTAATTGATCAGCTGAAAGTTCAGGAAAGTCCTTTAATGGTAGCTCTGGGAAAGCCGGAAAGTCCTGACCAGAAGCTATTTTATAAGGTGTAAATCCAGTACAGTGGTGCCTCGGGTCACGAACGCTTCTGTTCACGACCAATTTGGGTCACGAACAGCTCCAGTCGCAAAATTTTGCCTCCGTTCGCGAACGCCGGATCGGGTCACGAACAGGATCCGCAGCCATTTTCCCGCCCGTGACACGGTCCGCGGCCATTTTCTGCCCCTGACACGTGGTCCGCGGCCATTTTTCCGCCCCAACACGTGACCCACGGCCATTTTTCTGCCCGACACGTGATCCGTGGCCATTTTCCACCCCTGACACGTGGTCGTAGGGAGGGGGACTCTCCCTCCAAGCAATAGCCGCCTCCCTGTCCTCCGCGCCAGAATGGATTAACCGTAATTCCTTATGGGAAAATTTGCTTCGGGTCGTGACCAATTCGGGTCGCGACCAGAGTCACGGAACCAATTAAGTTTGTGAACTGAGGTTCCACTGTACTTTGGTGCACAGTATTGTTGTAAGCTGTATTTGTTTTCTTTACAAATAGCATTGAGGCCCCTATAGTCAGTACAAAGTCTTAAACTTCCATCCTTTTTCTCCCGAAATAACACAGGTGCAGCCATCTGTGATTTAGCAGGTTGTATAAACCCTCTGGCCAGATTGGTGTCTATAAACTCCCTTAAAGCTGCCAGTTCCTTTTGAGTCATAGAATATGTTTTCTTCTTTGGGAATTTAGCCCCCAGTTCAATTTCAATAGCACAGTCAGTGTCTCTATGGGGAGGCAATGTGTCTGATTCCTTTTTACTGAAAACAGCTTTCAAATCTCTGTAAGGTTTAGGAATGTTCTCAGTGGACTCCGGGTCCAGGTTTTGAGGCTGACTCCCACTGCTTGCGGTTGCAGCCGTTGCCCCTTTTTCCTTGCCCGAGTCAGACCCTAGATAGACCCCATCTGCAAACTGCATTTGTCCTGTCTTCCAAAAAACTTGGGGGTCCCACCTTCTCATCCAGTTTGCTCCCAAGATTAGGGCATAACTACCCAAAGGAGCCACTAAACATTTAAGAGTCTCTTGGTGGGTCCCCACTTGCAGTTCAAAAGGCTCAGTGCGGTACAGCACAGCCCCTCCCCCTGCTTGGGATCCATCCAGTTGGGTGAATACTATGGGAGTCTTTAGTTTTTTCACCCGTAGTTCTAAAGCGTTGACCAGAATTGGACTGATCAAACAGCGCGAGCAGCCTGTATCCATTAACGCAGTTAGCGTAGCTCTGCGCTCCATTCTGGGCGCTGAAATAGTCACTTTTACGGTAGTAACACTCACCCCCTCGTCTTCATCAGAATCGTTGTCCTCGTCGACCTTCGTCACCGCCGTTTTGTCAGGGGGCGGATCGGGATCGCCTGTGGTCTTCTGCTCCTTCCCCACCAACCCTTCTTCATAGAGGATGAGATCTGGGAACAGCGACTCTGTTCATCCCCTCTTCCCTTTACCGCCGCCAGGTTTCTGAGCAGCTCCGGGTTTCCGCAGCTCCTGCGCACGCGCAGTCATCGGTTTAGTGCAGGCAGGTGCAAAATGCCCCGGCTCTCCGCAACGAAAACAGACGCATTGCTTTGCCGCTCTAGGAAATTTCTCGTCTCCTCCTCTCGCTGGTGGTTTCCGAGGCGCCTGGGCTGGACCGCTGGACTTCTGATTGAATTCTGGATCCACGGCCATCCATTCGGCTTCAATCTCTGCGGCGTGCTCGATCCATCCCTCAAGTGTACGTGGGCTTCCTCGCGCGTAGGCTAATTTCCACAGGTTGCACCGCAGACCTTGCTGGAAGCAGGCGATTTTAAACTGTTCCGGCCAGTTGGGTAGCTTCCCCGCGATGCTCCGGAATTCTAATCTGTATTCGCCAACACTGCGAGACCCCTGCTGCACTTTAATTAATTGGGAGCAAGCTCGCGTGACTGCTCCCGGGTCCTCGAATCTCCTACGTAGGGCTGTTAGAAACCGGCCAAGGTGGTGCAGCTTGGGCGCTTGGGCTCCACGCATTTCAATCAACCACTCCCCTACTTTTCCAGAAAGCGCCCTGCAAATGTAGATCACGCACTCTCGGTTGGAGGCGAATAGGTGGCCCGTTTGTTCCATGAATAAGGTAACTTGAGCCATGAAGCTAGCCAACTCACTCGGGTCTCCGCTAAATTTCTCGGTTAAACCCCAGCGTTTTAGGAGGGCGCCTTGGTTGGGTTGGGGCAGGGTGGGCAGTCGTTGAGCCGTCGGAAAGTGTGCAAGTGGTGCGGCTTGAATGGGCGGAGGCCCCTGTGCTGCCGGAGTTACTGTCGTGGGAGGAGGGGGGTGACTAGTAGCGCCTCTTCCAACCTCTCTTCTCCGCACTCCCCCTCTGCCTCGGAGCCCCGAAACATACCTGAACGTCGTATTATGTTACTTAGCCCTCTCAGCTCTTGTCGAATCAAGCTGTTCTCGGCTTGCAGCATGCTCATGCCCTCCTCTATGGCTCCCATGCAGGTGGATTCAACTCTCCCCATAGTCAGAGCCCAACGCTGTTCGGGACCCATGTCCAGGAACGACGTTCCCCCAAACAACTCTTCCCTGCTCCATAGCTTGGTTAAGCGCCGTTCGGGGTCGCAGGGTGGAGGAAGGCGGGCGTAGGTTGCTGTTAGGGGTTCTTCCTCCTCTTCGCACCCCCCCACTGCTCCGAGTTCAGGGCTCTCTTCCTCCATCTCCGCAGCCACGGGGTGTTCTGTGAGAGGGGTTTCCATGGTGGGATTTTCCCCTGGGTAAATCCCTCACTTGCAATGGTGAGACTCAACAAAATGTCAGAGTCTGCACACTCATTCCCAAAGTTCAGTAAATCCACTGGAGACTAAACAGTTCCATCCAAGATTTCTTTATTGGGAGAAATGCACAGCAGCTATAGATTGTTGAGTCTAATTCTACAAAGCAAAACCTTTCCCTTTTAAAGCCCAAACTCCCCCCCTTGATCCTTTCTTTTCCCGCTTGAAATTCTTCGTGCCTTGCTCCGATTCTTACAGTGCTTGGGCTTGGAGATGCCAGTGTAAAGATAACAGCACCTGGCATCCTCTCCCCCCTTCAATGGCAGGTCAAGCAAGCATCCTGCAATTAACATTTTTACTATTAACCATTTACTGTGCAGTGTGAAACTAAATTAAAAGCAATTGAAGGTTCTAGCTTGCGTAGATCCTGACACAGATGCTCAGTACGGGTAGTCCTTGCTTACTCACTGCTCATTTGGTGACAGTTCGAAGTTATGATGGCACTGAAAAAGGTTTACGACTGGTCCTCGAAGTTGTGGCCATTGCAGCAATCCTGCGGTCACAGGATTGCCATTTGGCACACATTTATGATGGTCGCAGCGTCCCATAGTCACGTGATCGCCATTTGCAACCTTCCCAGCCAGCTTCCAACAAGCAAAGTCAATGGGGAAGCTGGCAGGAAATTGCAAGTCGTAGTCATGTGATGTCATGCTTAACAACCGCAGGTGATTTGCTTAGCAACCGCAGCGGAACTGACGTTGTAAGTCAGGTGCAGTCATGTGGCATTGCTTAGCAACGGAGTTGCAGGTCCCAACTGTGGTTGTTAAGGGAGGACTACCTGTACTTCTTTCTTTTGTCTGATGACAAGGTTCTTATTTTAGGTGCATCACTGACATGGTAATACTTAGCCTAATTTTGAGCATATTCCTTTTTAAAAAATTAAAAGCAATTGATTTGAGGGTTCTGGGGAGGATTAGGCATGCACTATTAATTACGCCAATAAAATACCTATTGAGACAAAGAACAAGTAAAACTTAAAACTACATGGAGGCATGTCAGGCCTTCGAGGTAGTCCAGACAGGAAACTAAAACTGGTCTAGTGGTGAAGGCACCAGGCTAGAAAGCAGGAGACTGAAAGTTCTAGTCCCACCTGAGGCCTGAAAGCCAACTGGGTGACTTTGAGTCAGTTCCTCTCTCTCAACCCAACCCACCTCACAGGGCTGTTGTTGTGGGGAAAATAGGAGGAAGAGGGAGTATTAGGTATGTTCGCCGCCTTGAGTTATTTATAAAAATAATAAAGGTGGGATAAAAAATCTAAAACAAACAAAAAAAACCCCATGAGTACTAATACTACTTTTATTGTAAGGTTACAACAACAGAGCCTTGCAGATCTGAAAGGTCTTCCCACCTCCCCTGCCTTTACTGTCCAGAGGACTAGGGAGGGTCCCCCCCCCCCGAGATGATTTCTCCACTCCCATTCCTTCTGTGGGCTGAGATGCCTCTTATCTGACTGTTGTCCAGGCTGCGGCTCTTCCTCCTGTCTCAAAGGTTATTCTCACAGCCCATTACAAGACGGCATCACACTCAAAATGCCACGACTTTGTCTGCCGATCCCTACTCTCATTTATAATTCAGCAAGGCGCAAACACTTTTTACAGCATCAGAGATGCCATGTCAAGTCCACGATGTCCAACTCCCAGTTCTGAAGCATTCTCACGCAACCAAGCTTGGTTCAGACAAATACTTCTTTATTAAGGGGTACATGTAGCTTGTAAACAGAACATTGCTAAAACTAACGCCTTGGATAAACCTCCCTCTATTTATCCCCCCCCCCCCTTATTGCCTGGCGTCGTGATTCCTCTTCACCTGTTGTTGACCTCTCTCCTTCCTCCCCCTCCTACCCGAGCTTCTTCCTGGTTCTTTGGGGCCCAGCTGCCTTCCCGGCAATCAAGCCAATCTAAATTGCCCATATATGGTTAAGCTGCTTCCCAACTCCCATTACAACCATTAACAGCCACCCCCCCCCAGTTACAAGTGGCAGAAACAAATCAATCCAACTCCCAACGAGTGCAATACAATGGAAAACAACAACAGTTGGGTGATGCAGGTTCTGACATGCTGCCCCCCCCCCAAAAAAAACCCTCTTCACCACGATGGCCAGGAGCCCTAGAAATAAGAAAAAGAGGAACTGGAATTATGAAGACATACATCCCATAGAGTTCAACACATTCACCTGGGTTTGTTAGGATAATTTTTATAAAAGTCCAAAATTAAGTCAGGAGCTCTAACATGTCTTTTGGAGATCCATTCAGCCAATGATTTAGGGAAATGTTTCCAATGTACCAAATACAGTGGTGCCTCGGGTCACGAACGCTTCTGTTCACGAACAATTCGGTTCACGAACAGCTCCGGTAGCAAAATTTTGCTTCCGTTCGCGAACTCCGCCTTGGGTGACGAACAGGATCCGTGGCCATTTTCCCTCCTGTGACATGTGGTCCGCGGCCATTTTCCCACCCGTGACACGTGGTCCGCGGCCATTTTCCCGCCAGTGACACGTGGTCGTAGGGAGGGGGACTCTCCCTCCAAGCAATAACCGCCTCCCTGTCCTCCACACCAGAACGGATTAACCGTAATTACATTGAACCTTATGGGAAAATTTGCTTCGGGTCGCGACCAATTCGGGTCATGACCAGAGTCACGGAACCAATTAAGTTCGTGAACCAAGGTACCACTGTACTGAATGTCTCCTTTGAATTTTCTAGAGTCCAATATTTCCTTGATCTCAAAGTGTTGTTCCCCCTCGATCATAATAGGTTCAGGAGGGGCCACTGCTGGCCTCCATTTATCAGATTCCTTGTAGGGTTTCAATAGTTCACTGTGGAAGACAGGATTAATCTTCCTGAGGGTTTTGGGGAGTTTCAAACGTACAGACACAGGGTTAATTACTCTATCCACCGTGAAAGGTCCTATGTATTTGTTATCAAGCTTTCTACATACTCTGGAAGATTTCAGATTCTTGGTAGATAACCACACTTTGTCCCCCACTTTCCACGGTTCATGTGGGGCTCTCTTCTTATCCGCTTGTGCTTTATAACTTTCTCTAGCTTTTGCAATCGCTTTTTCAGCGATTGGCCACAATCTCCTTATCCTATCACCCCATTCATCTACTGTTTTAACTCTTATTTGAGCGTGAGGAAGTTCAGGTATAGGAACAAAGTCTTGCCCTGATACAATTTGGAAAGGTGACAGCCCAGTACTATCGTGGACAGCATTATTGTAAGCCACTTCAGCATAAGGTAATAATTCCACCCAATTGTCCTGTTGATGGTTTATGAAACATCGCAAATATTGTTCCAACCCCGCATGCCTCCTCTCTGTTGCTCCGTCTGCCTGAGGATGAAAGGAAGAGCTCATTGCTTGTTTAGACCCCAAAAGGGTTAAAAATGCCTTCCAGAATTTAGATGAGAACTGGACCCCCCTGTCGCTGATCACTCTTTCAGGACAACCGTGTAATCTGTATATGTGTTGGATAAACAATGCAGCTAGTTCAGGTGCTGAGGGGATGGTTTTACACGGGATGAAGTGAGTTTGTTTAGAGAAGAGATCAGTAACAGTCCAAATTACAGTCATTTTCCTGCTCTCTGGCAGGCCTACAATAAAATCCATGGCTATTTCTTTCCATGGTTTTTCAGGGCTTGCCACAGTTTGCAACAATCCACATGCTTTCCCCCCTTGCCTTTTGGCCATAGCACATACAGGACAGATAGTTACATATTCCGCCACATCCCTCCTGAGCGAAGGCCACCAAAATTGCCTGCGGAGTAGATGTAAAGTTTTGACAAAGCCAAAGTGTCCTGCTGTTTTATCATCATGGCACCTTTGTAGTACCAATTTGCGAGCCTCCAGGGGCACATACAGTCTATCTGCTTTCCACCATGCCCCCTCCCTCTGGGTCAGTTCTTCCTTATTCTCCTGGAACCATTTATCCTGTTCCAGGAATCGATTTAAGTCCGTTAATAACTCTGACTTGATGAGGGGTTTGGTGGCATTACTTTGTGATCTGGTGACTGCAGCTGCCAGTTCTGGCTCCCGCCGGTTGGGGATTACAGCTGACACCACCTTCTCTGTTGGCTATTGTGCTGGGGCAGCCTGGAAAGAGCATCTGCCAAGAAATTCCGCCCTCCCGGGAAGTATTTTAAAGTAAAATTAAATCTGCTGAAGAATTGCGCCCATCTTATTTGTTTAGGAGACAACTTTCTGGGTGATGTCAAAGCCTCCAAGTTTTTATGATCTGTCCAAACCTCAAAAGCTGCCTCCGCTCCTTCCAGCAAATGTTTCCAATTCGTTAAAGCCCATTTCACTTCGAAAGCCTCCTTTTCCCACACCAGCCACCTCCTCTCAAGTTTCAGTGAACTTTCTAGCTAAGTAAGCACATGGTTTTAACACACCTTCCCCATCCCTTTGAAAGAGTACTGCACCAGTTGCTACATCTGAGGCATCTGCCTGAATAACAAAAGGCTTTGCTGGGTCTGGGTGCTTCAGGATGGGTTCAGCAGTGAATAATTGCTTGAGGTTTTCAAAAGCCTCCTGACATTCTATTGTCCATTTTAAAGAGGCCCCGGGGGCTTTTGCTCCTGCCGTGGGTTTGTACTTCGTACTTCGTTTTTAAAAGATCAGTCAAAGGGAGGGCTACTTGTGAAAAATTAGGAATGAACTGTCTGTAAAAATTGGCAAAGCCAAGGAAACTTTGCAGTTGTCTCCTGGTTTTTGGGGCCTCCCAGGCTAGGATATCCCGCACCTTACTGGGATCCATTTCCACTCCTTTATTAGATATTCTGTAGCTCAGATAGTCAATGCAATCCTTATGGAATTCACATTTGGAAAGTTTTGCATATAACTGCGCATTTAGCAGTTTCTCCAGCACTTTCCTGACCAATTTCACATGTTCCTCCATTGTTTCAGTGTAGATTAAAACGTCATCCAAGTATACCAACACTCCTTGGTAGAGAAACTCGTGCAAGACCTCATTAATCAGTTGCATGAATACTCCAGGTGCACCTTTTAATCCGAAGGGGAGAAGTCGATACATGTAGTGTCCCAGCGGGCATCTAAAGGCAGTGCGCCATTCGTGCCCAGCTTTTATGCGCACGCGGAAATATGCCTCTCTCAAATCTAGTTTGGTAAAAATCTTCCCTTTCGCCAAATGAGCTAACAAGTCTTTCATTAATGGCAGAGGGTACTTGTTCTCTGCGCACATTGCATTTAACCCCCTACAGTCCATGCATAAGCATAAAGTCCCATCTTTTTTTTCTCTGAACAATACTGGCGCTGCCAGGGGGGATTTGACGGGCACTATGAAACCCCGGCTCAAGTTTTTGTCAATGAATTCCCTCAATGCCCCAATTTCCTTTTGGGTCATTGAGTACATTTTTGGGGTTGGGTACTTCGCTCCTGGCACCATCTCAATCTCACAGTCTGTGGGGCGATGTGGTGGTAGTTGGTCAGACTCCTTTTCGCTAAAGACTTTCGCCAAGTCCCTATATTGCCAGGGGATTTCCTCCCCTCCTCCCGCGCGGGGCTCCTTCCCTTGGCGCTGCTCCTTCAGGGCTGCTGCCCCCAGCTCCCCTTGTTGGTTGGGCTCCGCCTTCGCAATCCCACGCCCGCCATCCGGAAAGGTCAGAGTCTTTTCCCGCCAGCTGATGCGGGGTCCCACCGTTCCAGCCAGGACATGCCCAGAATGAGGGGGTAACTAGCCAGCGGCGCGACCAGGCATTTTAAAGTCTCCCGGTGCATTCCGACTTTTAACTCAAAAGCCTCTGTACAGTAGCGGACCGCACCTCCCCCCACCGCTGTTCCATCCACTTGCCTGAAGATTATGGGAGTCTTCAGCTGGTGCACTTTTAAATTTAATCCGTTGACGATCACGGGGCTGATCAAACTCCGGGAGCAACCTGAATCAAGCAATGCTGTGAGCCGGGCCTGACGAGTCGATCGTGGAGCACGGATCACTACCTCATACGTCATTGGACTCACCTGGATGTCCTCGATCAATTTGCTTGGGATCGGCTGGTCGCGCCTCGGGCTCTCCTCCCTCTCGCCAGTGCTCTCCCCTTCCCCTTCGTCCTCGCTGTCGGAGAGGTAGGCAATTCTCAGCCTCTCTTCTTCGCCTCTCGCCGCTGTGATTTTCCGTGGGGCTTTCATCGCTCTTGCAGGTTTCTCGGCTTTTTTCCCTTTCAGCGCGGTTTGTAGCCTTGGGTTCTGGGGGCAGGCCGCCACGAAGCGCCCCTTCTCGCAGCACATGAAGCAGGCTTTCCCCGCGGCCTTGCCGAGGGGGCTAACTCCTTCCTTGCCGGTTTCTGCCCTGTTTCCCGTGTGGCGCTAGGGGCCCGCCATCTCGCCTCCGCGCCATGCGGTTTGACTCTGGCTAGTTGCGCCTCCAACACGGAGACGTGGGTGATCCACCCCGCCAAGGTCTCCAGGCACCCCTGCACCACGGCCCTCTCGAAGAGCCGTGGGTCTAGCCCCTCCTGGAACACCCGCACGAGGAACGCTTCTGGCCAGTCAGGTAGTTTCGCCGCCAAACGCTTGAACTCCAGCACGTACTCGGTCACCGAGCGAGGCCCCTGCTTCAGCTCCCGGATTGCCTCCGCTGCGTGAGAGCGGGCACATTGGTCCTCGAATCGGTCCCGTAGGGCGGTGATGAAGCGGTCAAAGTCCACCAGTTCTGGGGCCTCCGCTTCATTCAAATCGTTCACCCACTCAGCTGCCACGCCTAGCAGGAAGCGGGACAGATACAGCACCCTCCAGGCATCGCTGGCAAACAGGCGCCCGCACGTGCCCATGCAGATTCTCACCTGGTTCAGGAAGGCGGGCAGTTGGGCAGGGTCTCCTTCGTACTTTTCTACTAGCCCCCATCTTCGCAATAGGTCCCCTTCTGCCTGTTGAGGTCGTGGGGCGGCTTGCTCCTGGTCCGCTCCCCCGCCGCGTCCTGTGGGGGGTTGGACCGGAGGCCAATGAGGGGGAAGGGTCGGTGGTTCTAGCGGAGCCATTAGGAAGGGCTGGTCGAGAGGCGCCGGCCCCTATATGGGTTTGGGAGGTTGCACGGAAGGTTGTGCCAGAATCCTCAGCTTGCCCAATTCCTCCCTCAGTGTGCACACTTCGCCTTCCAGCTTCCTCACCCGTTGTCCCTCATCCCATGGCGTTGCCACTTTGGTCGCGGTCCCCATGGCCCTCGACCATCGAGGTTGGGCTGGCACCTCTGGGGTGAATCCTCTGGCGTCTTCCCAGATGCTCAGGTCTCTCGGTGGGTCCCAGCGATGGCCAGTCGCCTTGTTGGGGTCTTCGGTCTGGCGCCTGCTAGCGCTTCAGTGAGGGGGATTTGCTGTTCCTCCTCTGCTGCTAGTGCCTCCGGTGAACTTTTCTGCAGCTCCTCAGAGGCCATGCTAAGTTGCTGCAAATTCCTCGTAGAGTTTCCTCTCGGGTGAAATCCAGTATCAGGGAGTTTTATCAAAATGTCAAGTCCACGATGTCCAACTCCCAGTTCTGAAGCATTCTCACGCAACCAGGCTTGGTTCAGACAAATACTTCTTTATTAAGGAGTACATGTAGCTTGTAAACAGAACATTGCTAAAACTAACGCCTTGGGTAAACCTCCCTCTATTTATCCCCCCTCCCCTTATTGCCTGGCGTCGTGATTCCTCTTCACCTGTTGTTGACCTCTCTCCTTCCTCCCCGAGCTTCTTCCTGGTTCTTTGGGGCCCAGCTGCCTTCCCGGCAATCAAGCCAATCTAAATTGCCCATATATGGTTAAGCTGCTTCCCAACTCCCATTACAACCATTAACAGCCACCCCCCCCCCTTAGTTACAAGTGGCAGAAACAAATCAATCCAACTCCCAACAAATGCAATACAATGGAAAACAACAACAGTTGGGTGATGCAGGTTTTGACATGCCATCTCCCAAGGCCGCTCTTACCTTTTGCTCCGGCTCCTCAGAGTCTTGCAAGAAACGTTCAGCCAGGGCGACAGCCCGTGTGCAGGTCTCCGGCCCATGTTCCCGGACCCAGCTCTGCATCTCCGGGGGCAGGACGGTCAGGAACTGCTCCAGGATGAGGAACTCCAGGATCTGCTCCTTGGTGTGGGTCTCCGGCCTCAGCCACTGGTGGCAGAGCTCCCAGAGCTGGTTGCAAACCTCCCGGGGCCCCTCGGCTTCTTCGTAGCAGAAAAGACGGAACCGCTGTCTCCGCATCTCCATGTGGACGAGGTCCTCATCCAGGACCTCTTCCTTCACTTTCACGGGTGAATCCTGGCTACTCCCATAGGGCTTACTGTCACCCAACGTGGTTTGAGGTATGCACTCTACTTTTGGCCACTGGCTAGCTTCTTCTCCTCTCTTGAAGGAGGTTGGACAATACTTGGGGTCTTCCCCCAACATATAGTGAGGGGACCGGGGATTCCTCCACCCCGAATGAGAGGGCTGCATGGTTTTCAGGAAGTCCTGTAATTGGTTTTCCCAGCACTGGTCCTCTGGCTCCTGCTTAAATTGCTGGGGGGGCACAGCCCCTTCCAGCAACTCCCCAGTGGCCGCGATCTGGACCACATGAAGGTCTCGTGCTGTGGCCTCCAAGCCCTCCTGCGATTCAGCTCCAGCAGCTTCCTGTTCCTCCATTTGGGTTTCTGAATCCAGATCCTGCATTGAAAATGAAAAATCGGGTTACTTAAGAACAAAAAAGGTATCCAGCCCCCCACCCCAGCACATACTGCAAGGAGAGCACCAACTAAATTAAGACTGCAAAAAGAGTCCTACGGGTCTTGACCAGGGTTTTATCAAGTCTCCCTTCTCCTCCAGACACATGAGACGGCAACCTCCAGATTTCCCAGTTAGGATGCAATTCTGGGACTTGCAGTTGCACCACATCTGAGGAAGATAGATCTTACCCAACTTTGTAGACCATCAGGAATTGCATGCAAGCTAGTAAGTGAGCTGGTGGGGAGATGGGGACAAATGACCTGCACAGAAACCAACCAAACTTTCAGAAGACGCCACCGTATCTTCCAACGCTGCCTTTACCTTTCGGTTGAGATCCGTCACATTGAGTTTGTTTCCTATCTTGGAAGCAACTTAGAAGCGACCTACAATTGCCTTCTTCTGGGGTATAGTCTGTCTGGCCTACAGCCCTGAGATTTTCCGGGTGTAACTCAACAGCTGGTTTAGGCTTTACATCAGGGTAGTTCTTCTTGTTTAGGTCCAAGGGTTTCATTTGGAGTGGAGCACGCTCGGGAAGGGGGGCAAGGCAGGGACCAGTGCCAAATTTGGGTATCGTTGACTTTGAAGGTGACTACAATTCTATTAAATAGAATTCATTGGCTGAATCTCCCTGCATTGCATTGTTTTTCCTTTTCCTTTCTATCACATTAAGTATTATCACTTGATAGTTCTTGGGATGAGAAGTAGGAACCCCATATGCAAGTGTGGGGCAACAGACTGCCTACCCTATTTTACATCAAGTCTGCTCTTCTCATCTGTACCGGTGCAGAAGAGCTGGACCCCCAGATGCCTATTAGAAGCAAAGTCTCAAAGAACAGAACCTTGTTCCCTGTTCCAACTCTAATAATGACCTGCGTCTATGCATTTCACTCAAAATATTTATAGCCCATCTTTTAAAGGAAAAGCCACTGAAAAACACCTTGCAGGTATGAACATAATGATAATAATACTGTTTTTTAAAGTATAAATCCTTATATCTAATTGGAAAAGGGACAATGAAATAGATCAGGTGAAGGTCAGTGATGCAGGTTTAGCCTGAAGGCCTTCTCCATCCATCCTCCTATTTCCTCCATTGGTCAGACAGATGCCTCTGGTGAGAAATCCATGTGGGGCAGCCGCTGGCATTCAGAAACACGCTGTCCCTAAACATGGAACATCATCATAGACTTTTCCTCTATGATTCTGAACCATTCCCTCTGAAAGCCGTTTAAACCAGGGAACACATCAAAATGCCGGGCTATGAAGCCTCTCTTTGGGGAGGTTTTGTCTATTATCACTCATACCCTGGTCATCTCCTGGCTGGACTACTGCAGTGCGCTCAACGTGGGGCTGCCCTTGAAGGCGACCGGTCCAGAATGCCACCGCTGGAGCCATGATGGGCACCAGTCAATTTGCTCATGCTCTGCTTAAGAGCTGCACTGGTTTCTATGATGTCTCCGGGTTCAAGTCAAGCTGTTGGTTGTCCCTTTCAAAGCTGTTCATGGATCAGCATATCCTGACTATCTACGGGATCACCTACCTCCAAGGGGTGGAATGGAGTATCATCAAAAAGGGCAAGGTTCCCGCCAGCCAAGCTCAGACGGGAAAGCTCAAACTACAATATTTTGTTGAAACTCTCACCTGTCTAGCCCATTATTTTTCAAGAAATGCTGTAATTATACTTTTAAAAAATCAGAATCTATACTAGTCTTTTTAAAATTTTGTCAGGGTTTTAAATTCTTCATTTATCTGTGCTAGCTTATGCTGCTTCCGAATATTTTTAAAAATAATCTCGCTTTACTTTAAAAATATGGGGAAACCCCTCTGGGCATCTATTTTCTTTCAACAATCAGGTGTAAATAACAAGGATTTTAAAGGATGTTAATAAAAAGATAACTTGGGCAGGATGACGCAAGTAGGCAAGCTATTTTTGAACAAGCATATTCACCATTGTAGGATGCTGGTCTACTCTGGGATGAGTTGCTTGCCTCTATGGAGTTCCACCCTTTCTAGACCAGTGTTTCTCAACCTCGGCCGCTTGAAGATGTGCGGACTTCAACTCCCAGAATTCCCTAGCCAGCCATGCTGGCTGGGGAATTCTGGGAATTGAAGTCCACACATCTTCAAATGGCCAAGGTTGAGAAACACTGGTCTAGATACTCCCTTGATGGAATAAGCTGGCCGGGCCACGTTGGAGCTTTCTCCAAAGAGGAATTTACTCCAATCCCTGCAGTCTATCTATAACCATGTGTGGAGGAAAGACAAAACAGCAAAGCGGGAACTGGGATACTGAAACAATCTGCCCCCGAGCCCTGGCCACAATCCAGGGTCTGCTGAGAAGTTGCGCCCGCTCCATCTGAACAGAGGCACCAGCTAGAAACAACTGAGTCGGCAACAGATGCAGCTTTCTAAGTGTGCAATGAGTAGAAAAGCAGGGCACCAGTCCTAAAAAACAACAATGGAAAAATAACAGATACATCTGTCCAGGCTTCCAGGGCCAAACAGAAATAGGAAAGGGGTCAAACAAGTCATTTAAGCCTGTTTTTCTATTTTTCTTTTCCAACTGACACTGAATAAGCGTGCATTTGGGTTTCTTTTACCTTTAGGCTTTGTCATGCCTTTTAAAAAATTGTAATTAGATTAAATTAAATAATTGTAATTCAACAAAATCAATTAATTTAAATTTAAATTACTTAAACTACTAGCATTATTACTACCACTATCACTATTACTTCCACAATGTTACTACCTCTTCTTTTCTCTTTCCATACTTCTGTTGCTACAAGATGCTTCTCCGTTACCCTGCTGGCACTTGTATTACATTTCCTTATTAAAAAGAGTGAGATCCCCCAGGATTGTACTATTTCAAGCCCAGATGTGAGCAGGTAGTTATGCTATTACTTGAATATTGATCATTGTCAAAACAGCCACCCTGGGATTCTGGTTAAGGAACCGGACTTGGATTGGGGAAATCCAGGTTCAATTCCATCTTCAGGCACGGAAGCTAACCTGGGTGACTTTCGAACCAGGCATTCTTTTCTCAGCCCAGCCTACCTCACAGGGGTATTGTGAGAAAAACTGGAGGAGGGTGTGCTCCAACAGGCCACCTTGAACTCTTGGGAAAAAAAGGTATCGACATTTAAGAAATAAGTAATAAACAGAATGGAACAGCAGGAAGTTATGATGCTAATATAATATCAATACAGGTAATCTTCATACAGCAACCACGATTGGTCGTTGAGCAAAGCAGTTACTGAAACCACTACTGGGCTTATGATCTGACTTCAGCTTTCCTTGGCTTTACAGACCTGCAAAGGTCATAAATGCGAGGATTGATGGCAAAGTTACTGTTTCATCACTATCGTAACTGCAAACAGTCGCTATACGAGGCAATCACTAAACAAGGACTACAGCAGTCCCCGGGTTACGAACAAGATCCGTTCCTAAATCTGTCTTTCAGTTGAATTTGTAGGTAAGTTGGAACAGTTATTCAGTGTCAGTTAGTCAAATGTTTGTCTTAGTATATAGTATATATTTTACCTTTCTATGTATATACAACACTTAAGAAACACTTCCAAATACACTAAAACATCTTAAACATAGTAGTGCATGCGTTCGTTATTACAAACCATTATATTTAACTCAATTTTTTAATAAAAAAGCCTTTATGGCAGCCCATTCCTAAGTACGAGTTGTCCGTAAGTTGGAGGTTCTTAACCTGGGGACTGCCTGAACCTGTATGTGCTTTTCATTGTGCAATCTGGACAGAACAGAAACCAGATTGAAAAAGCTAAGCCGTTTCCAACAGAAGCCCACAACTGTTTTGAGGATAAAGTCCTAAGTTAGGAATCTCAAAACTCTGCAGCCACGTGTGGCCGTTCCAAGTTATTTTTTTGCCACCTACAACAATACAGTATGTTGTATGCGCTGAGGATGGTACCCAACAAGGCCAGGGTGCAGAGTGCCATGTAAATGTTCCAGCTGGACCACGGGGAGGGCTGCAGGGAGGAGGACAGCCTGCCAGAGGCCTCATGACCACCCTCAGCCCAACGTGGCGGGCAGAGCCTGGGCTGCATGGTCAGTGTCCCAAGGCCTCTCGGACAACCAGCATCGCCCTCCAGGAACCCCCACCTTGTGCTCTGCAGCAGCCCTTGGCACCAATGTCTCTGGGCAGGGTAGCGGGGAGTGAGGCTTGGCCAAGGAAAATAGGGCTGCCTGGGGCAGGTAAGGAGGAGGCCCCCAATAAGGAGGGCTGGGTCTGGTTGCTCCACCCCGAGAGTCTCTCTACGGGGCAAAGAGTGGGAAAGACTGACTGCAAGCAAGATCCCTCTGCCCTGCAAAGGATGGAAGGCCAGATTCTGCCCGGCTAAGACAGAAAAGGGAATATGAACAAGAAAACAAGAACAAGAATATGAACAAGAAAAAGCACTTCCTGGATTCTTCATCCTAGGTATGATCTTGACAAAGACTCTGCATATCAACTGAGCAGTAAACCCAAACACTGGAATTCGGATGAAGGCAAAACGCTGCCAGCTGCGTGGCAAGAATGAAACGGCCCTGTTTCGCAGAACCCTTTTTTTCAGACTTAATAAATATACATGTAATGGCCTGCTGTGATATTTCCAATTTTCATTTCTGACTCACACTCTCATATGAACAGACTTCAGTGTCGCAGCACTCAGGCTAACGGAGCAGTCCTTGTCTCGCACTCCTAATGGCTGGAGTTTGAGACCCTGGCTCAAGCCACTGAAAGCCCACCCCGGCACTTTTATTTGAGCTCAGAAACAATCACACAACTCCACACATTGAATTTCACACAATTAGATGTTCCAGACTGGTTTTTTTTAAAAGGCCAGCTAGAAATCGCGAGACGTGCCTGTTGCTGATACAAACACACCTCTTAAATGTGTAGTAAATGCATGTTAATAACTTGGGGTTTTAATCAGACCAAACCTGCCTTCTGAATCGAAGTGGGAAAAAGTCTCGAAGATCATCGATCCAACCCCAGTGAGCGAAGATGGATAGGTAGAGAGCTACCCTGCCAAAATATTCGGCCAAAAGAGAATTTGCTTTCTTTCAACCCCCTGCCAAGCAACTCACATCACCAGGAAGTTGTCACACGGATTTAAACGACAAATTCTTGTAAGATGAATCTTCAGTGTAAGCCCTACCCACCAGGAACAACAGACCGGCTACGTGTCCCATTCTAGATAGGACAGTCCTTCCAAACTATCTAACTTCCCCTCCACCGTTTGTCATCTCTGAGATGAGCATTTGGCAAGGTTTAGGTCAATGTTTCTCAACCTCAGCAACTTGAAGATGTGTGGACTTCAACTCCCAGAATTCCCCAGCCAGCATGGCTGGCTGGGGAATTCTGGGAGTTGAAGTCCACACATCTTCAAGTTGCTGAGGTTGAGGAGTACTGATTTAGATCTCCCCACATTGCCTCCTCTGCTGCAAAACTTTTGACATGCTAGCTATGGAACCCAAAGATTTGGGGAAACATGCTGGGGACCCTTCCCCTATCTTCACTCCCTCCTTTGGGCCCCCATCATGAGTTCCCTTTGAGAAAATGAAAAGAACTCCTTAGACATGCTCCATCTTCCACGCAGAACAGCAGCAACAGGGAGAGAAGCAAATTACGGGGGTAGTTTTCCCAGAGAAGACTCTCCACCATCTCTTGTCCCTTACAGTGGAGCCGAGGTCTGGAGGGACTCCCTGATCCCCCAAGGACACTCTGTAGCCCCCCAACGCAGGCCCTGCCCCTCAAGGGGGGAGAACATGGGCTTTTACTACCTTTGCAGGCAGCATCTGTAAGATGAAGAACCATCACCGACACAACCATCAGGAAAAACGTGCCACCAGCCCAGCCAGGGCATCGGTGCCCTTCTGCAGCCGGCAATCCGCAATTTTCAGCCCGGAAATGTGCAGGGCCGGCCCATTGCAGCAAAGCCACCGAGCGTCTTGGGGCATCTTAAGGACTAGTATATTGATGAGACCAGCGCCCTCAGCTTACTCCGCTGCCATCTAACGGCACAGCTAAAGTTTCTCCCTTGCGCCTCCTTCCCTCCAGCCAGGGCTCCTCCATCTCTCCCCTTTCCTTGCCCCCCCTCCCCAGCATCTGGCGCTTCCCCCCCCCACCGCAGGGGACTTCCCCCCCCCTTGAACTCACCCCTGCCTCGCAGCCTTTGTGTCTGCTGCAGCAGCAGCTCTCTGATGGCTCCCAGGTTGGGGACCAAGAACCGAAAGGCAGTTTCTCATGTCACCAGAGGCAAGAGGCGGGGCGGGAAGGGGAGGAGAGGAGAGGGGAGTCTGCCCGCCTGCCCGCCTCCCTTGCCAGCTTTTGAATCAAATTTCCACCGCTTTTCTAGGAAGCACAACTTGGTCAACTTAACCCCTCACCAACCAAAGAGGAGAGGACTTGAACTCGATCCCAGGGGCCTCCTAAGGTGCCAAGGGGGGGCGGTTACAGCCAGGGAAGCTGGAGCCAAATTGGTAGACCCACTTTTTCAGAGCGGAACTGCAGAGGGGCCCACTGGCCAGGGATGATGGAGGTTGTAGCCCAGCCTATCTCCGGGGAAGAGCAATTCAGGGGAAGGCTACGCAATGTGGAGCGAGGAGGGGCGGTCAATTCACATACATTTTACCGACCTGCCCGTAGCTGTACGAGCAGCGAGCGCCACGTTTGTTGAAGGATGGAATGCCAGGGCATAAAACGCGGTATCGATTCGTTTGCTGGAGGCACATGAAATATATATGAGCACAGCATTCTCAAGTTGAGAAAAGATCCAAGCAAATCCAAGCAGAGTGAAAAATGCGATTAAAAACACACTGATGCCCCTGAATGTGAAATTAGATATATTATTTTTTCCTTCTCTCTTCTCCCAACGCACAAACACGCTCTTTGCCCAGATACAAATTGCAAGCAACTGGATCAGATGGGCAGAATCTACAACAACGTCTTGCAGCCACATCACCACCACCATCATCCACCACCACCTTTATTTTCTATGACAGCCCAAAGCTTCTGCTTCCCCACAACCACCTTGTGAAGTTTTCAGGAGCCAGCTTCCAAGCCTAAGGGGAGACGAAACAACATTTTTGTCTGCACAAGCCCAAATATTTACAAGGCAAAACAGCCATTTGTCACCGGGCCTACTTTTCACAAAAAGCAAGATTAAAATAGGCAAACTGATTTTGGATGGAACTTCCCACATCCCAAATCTGTTGAGTTCTTTCAGCTCATGTTTCTGGAAGGAAAACTTCTAAGTTCTCTGTTGAATATAAATCACCACAATACTCGTTTGTGCGTCCGTTACACAGGGAGGACAAACTCCAGGAGGGAAATAGATTTAGCAACTGCATGGTCTTTGCTCCTCTGAAACACCAGTAGCTGCATGGGATTCGGAACCTTTTTAAAACTTTGAGAAGTTTTCAAACTTCTGGGGAAGGGCAGAATATTCCTTTGAGACCCCTCTTCTTCTTTTTCTTCTCACTGCAACCCTATGGCAATATTATAATTGTTTTGTAAATATTGTTGTTTAGCTTTGTTGTACGCTGCCTGGAGTCACTTGTCGTGAGATGGGCGGCCAAATAAATATGAACACTTTGCTTTTCCATTGCCATTCTCCACTGCAGGCACTAATGGCTGGCTGGGGAATTCTGGGAATTGAAGTCCACCCATCCTAAACTCCAGAAGGCTGAGAAACACTGCACTAGAGGAAACCTACAGTATTTGGGGAAAAAAATCTTGGGATTATATTGTATTGCTTCAGATGAAAAGTATGCATCAATGTGATGATGTCTGAGGCTAAACTATGGTTGAAATGGTCGTCGATGATCATTCCCGGAAGTAGGGGACAGAGAGATGCACAGAGTAACATACATGTAGGATAGAAAGAAAGAGAGAGAAACCACAGGATCCACCTTATTATTTTCACATAATAAATGTCTGGGAGGTCAATGAACAATCTGAAACTTCATGAAGGGGTCGAGGAGCCAAAGAGTTTGGGGACCCTTGATCTAGTCCAACACTCTGACCAAGGCAGGAACCCTCAGATCATCCTGGACAAATGGTTGTCCAACCTCTGCTTGGAAACCCCCAGTGACGAAGCCTCCACGACTCCAGAAGACAGGCTAGTCTCCTGCTTAATAATGGTTATGATCAAAAAAATCCTCCTTATTTTGAGTTGGGATTGTCCTCCGTAAAGCCTCCACCCGTTTTGGGTTACACCAAATACACCAAGCTCTTCTTGTTTGCTGAAGTTTTATTTTTACGTCCTTTAGTTGCTGGTTCCGTGTTCTATTTTTTTCCATTGTTTTCACTGTAACAGATTGTTTTAATTATGCAGGGAACTCCCTCGGGGGCCGGAAATAAACATTCAAGGCAAGACTCTGCCCCGTTGCAACCTTAGCCCACCCCCCATATCCAAGGCAGGGGGTTGCAGTTCTTCCTGACACTCTCCTTGCATTTCCCTCCGCCAGATGCAAACATGCACAGAAGCAAAACCAGGTTCACAGGCGATGCTAAGCTAAGGCACAAGGAAGCTTAAGAGAAACCCATAAGCTGTTCTGAATCGGACGTGACCGGAATGGCACGTAAGCCGCGCGGAATAAAGAAATAAAAACCAATACGTTTTGCAAAAACACCCCACATGTTGCAAAATTTATTGTCAGGCCACTAGACTCAAAATGATGTGTTCTGGAGCACACAAAGGGTCTTCTTCCAATCTCTAGGGCACATATATTTAAAGAAGACTAAAGTGCAGCTTTCCCCTGATTCTGCTAGTGGTGGGTGGCAAGTGAGCGTCCTTTTCTATTCAACACCCAGACTGGTGTGTGGGGAAGGGCTGGACTAGCAGTGGGGAGGCCCTCTGGGCCAGTCCCTCCCTCTCAGCCCCAGAGCCAGAGTGGGGTGATGGGGAAGGTGCTGGAATAGGAGCCAAGAGACCCAGGTTCAAATCCTCTCTCAGTCACGGAGGCTTGTGGGAGAATCTCTCCCAGCCCCATCTGGAGAAAGAGAGAAAGCATCATTTTTCCCCTTGTGCTCCAGTATAAAATGCAGAATATCAGTCCAACCAACATCTACTCCTTAGCAGCAGCCTGGTACAAAAATCTCTCTTTCTGTAGTAATGTTATGCAGATTATGGAGGATGCTACATGCAAGTCTCCCATTTCTGGAGGAGAACAGGTTGGGGAAGACCATCCACCCAATTCTGCTCTGAGCTGTTGTGGACTTGTTTTTCAGCTTCTGGCATTTTGCTTTTTTTCCCCCTGCCCCTTTGCTGGCTTTTTCCCCAACTGATCACATTCTGCCTTTTTTTTTTTTTTTAAAACTCCAGTGATTTGCTTTGCTTTGTTTCTTGGCTTTTTTTGCGGATTTTATTGCTTTATGATTGATTGCTTTAATCTGTTTATGCACCGTCGCTGGCTCCGTTGGTTTGCTGTATAAGAAAAGCCGGGCGCAAAACCTTTAAATGAGGGAAATAAATAAAAGCCAGATTTCCCTGCCCATTTTCGGGGCCTCTTAAAGTCACCGAGGCCTTGTCAGAATGAAAAGCGGCAAAATTACCCCTCGGCTCAGACTAGGATTTTGTTAATTTTTAATCTTATTTGTCTGCCGTTTTTGTGAGTGGAGAACCCTGAAACACGGTTTAAAACATTTCTCCCCATCACTCAAAAACACAGCATACGGTGCTAACAGGATAGCAATGGATCTCTTCCAAAAGCCGATCCGTTCAGCCCAAATTGTATTTATTTACTTGGCAGTTTTCCTAGCCTGCCCCAATCTGGAGACAGCTTAACAAAGTAAGAACATCAAACAGCATTAAGAATCACACACCAAGAGGGAGACTGCAAAAAATTCAACTTTGGTTGAAAGTTCAGCATAATAAAAGTTTTACAGACTGTTTTATGAAAGGCTAGGAGAGAGGGGGCTACGTGAGCCTCGGGGGCTAGGGAGTCCCAAAGCCTGGAAGCCTTAGAAACAGAGAAGCAGGGTTGTCCGCAGGAGAGGGGTCAAAAAAGTCAAAATGGCTACTGTATCAGTTCAATCAAAGTCCTACCTGGTAGTCCCACGGGCAATATTTATCAATGGAACGATGAAAACAAAAGGCAGTTTCTAGTTCTTGCCATTTTAACAAAGTGGGTCGCCAGAAAGTTTGGCATGCTTTTTAATTGGTTTAATAAAGATACGCTTTCTCGCTATAGTGATATAAGCATCAATTAGCACTGGAGACTACTGCTATAATATTTTTTCTGCAAAGCAGCAGTATGACAAGGTATTGACAATGTCTTGTGCGGTGAACCTCTTACAAACTAGGAGGGAATGAGCCATGGAAAATTCATAATAACCCCCCCCCAAACAAATATTTTCTGCTCGAAACGCATGACAGCTTGGCACAAAACCCCTCCGTTACGTCCGACGGCATTTTTTTAAAAAATGGACACTCTATCCCAAACAGAAAAACAATGGAATATCAGAGCCCCGCCCGATTGGCAGGCAGCTCTGCCCACTAGGTGTTATTGCCACACCCACTGGAGCCCATGCTCCACAGCCACCCAAGGGCTGCCCACTGTCTCACTATATCACTTCTCCAGGGTTTCTAGGAAGGGAGTTGAATCCAAGAATCCAAGGAATCCTTTTTTATCTGCCTGAATCTTCAAGATTATAATGATTTCATGAGCTCTAGGTTGTCCTTTTGGAAGTCAACCAGCTTCCCTCCACTACCCCTTCTAAACATTTACTGGCCACGTGGCTATCTAGATCACAAACGCAGATTCACAGTTCACACCAATGCTGTTCATAGCTGCGAGGGATTTAGGGTGGGTCAACCATCTCTATGGTGGGTTTAAGGACAGACTCATTTCCCCCTCTAGAAATGCCAATAGGGGAATTTTTGGATCATTCTTGACTCATGTATATAAAATCAAAAGCGATGTGCTTTGGGTGCATTCCTGTCTGCGGTCCTAATTCTTCATGGCTGCGTGGAACGAAGAGCTGCAGACAGTCTTGCCTTGATTAATCTCATAAAAGGACTAACCAAGTCACTGCAATACAGAGAGCGCTCTCCAACCAGGCAGGTTGCTCATCGGCCAAACCCTCAACAAGGCAGTCAGCAAACCAAGATCCTTTTAAACATGCTGCTTCCCTCCAAGAAAAAAAAATGGCACGGATAGCAGATGTACGAGCAAGGTTGGCTATGGGGAACCTGCAGGTTCTGATGGAGGGTATCTCTGAATAACAGGCTGGCAGCAAATAATAAGAACTAGGAACACACAAGACCTCAGTCGAGTATTTCTCAGCGTTGGCAACTTTAAGGCGTGTGGACTTCAACTCCCAGAATTCCCTAGCCAGCAAGGCTGGCTGGGGAATTCTGGGAGTTGAAGTCCACACGCCTTAAAGTTGCCAACGCTGAGAAATACTGCCTTAGTGAAATCAATAGGTCCAATCCATCTGTCCAGGATTTTTGACTACTTAGATTGGTAGCGCCAAACACCTTCTCTAGGTAAAGCAGGTAGACTGCTACTGAACTACAGTCCCTTCAGGACTATTGTATTTTCACAATAACCCTGTGAGGCAGTTCAGACTGTGATATACCTGAGGGAGGATTTGAATCTGGGTTTTTGCAACTACAGTGAGTCAACTGAGGGCCCATTGTTGCAGGAGCTCGCGGTCTCCTTTTTCTGCAGCACATAGACACTGCTCAAATCATAGTTGCTGAAAATCTGGTGGGGGGGGGGAGTTTGCTCTTTTGAATCAGGGAAGACCAAGACCCAGAGGGAAATCGAAAATAACCTGAAAAAAGCATAAGCTTTTTTTCCAAATTCCTCCCAGAGTCACGGGAACTCGGGTGGCATATAAATTGAATAAATTATCAATATTAACTCCATTCCTCAGGCCCTGCTCATTTCAGTGACATGAAGCCACCCCTTGCACATCAGTGCCCCAATCCTTGCAACCCTCGTGCAACCCCGGCAGTTCTTAAACACCCATTTAAATTCTTTTTGAATTCTAGGGCTTGACAGCTGAGACAGACAAGCATGTCATGAATTAAATTTGCTTCCCATAGGTTAGCTTTCTGCTTGCAAAGACTCTCCGCTCCCTTGGAGATGCTTTAAACCAGATGTTTTCAGACTTGTTCAGGCTGCAGAACTTGTTACTGTAGTTAAAAAAAAAGTCCCAGAACCCCTGATCAAGAAGCAAAGCTTTAATGATTAAAAAATTGGCTGTATTCAAGTGAAAATTTCCCCCCTTAGTCTCCTACAGAACCCCATCAAATTATCACAGAAATGTAGGGTTCCACAGAACCATTTGAAAAACTTTGCTTCAAAGCAGTGTTTGTCAACCTTGGCAACTTTAAGTTGTGTGGACTTCAACTCCCAGAATTCCCCAGCCAGGTGGGGAATTCTGGGAGTTGAAGTCCACACATCTTAAAGTTGCCAAGGTTGACAAACACTGCTTTAAAGCAAGAGAATCCCCCTCTTGTAAATGTTCTGAAGTAGTATTGTCCAAAAAAGGTGTACTATCCACATTTTTTTAAAAAAAATCCTCATAATTAACAGTGGATTCACATGTGTGTGAAGTCCTTATGTGGTTTGTTCAGGCTTAAGTGGGTTCATAAAACTCTTAACCAAGTTAAAAGCCTAGCAGTTGCTTTCACAGAACTGGTCAAGCTAGGTTTATTTTAACTGGTGGGGGGAGGCAATGTGACCTAGTGGGCTGCTGGAACCTAGAAAAATTAGTTAATTCAGTCAAGAGGTTCACACTGTTTAATTCAGGAAACCATGGTTATGCAAAACAGCACACACAACCAAGTGTATACTATCCAGTAAACCACAAAGAATAGCCTTTTAGTGTTAAGCGCAAAGCCAACCTCTGTGTAAGTGTGTGCAAATGTGTGCAAGGGTGGGCACACATACACGCACCCACTGATTTTTAAACCACCAAAGAGCCCCCCCCAGGCAATTTCGAAGGGAGTGCAACCCACAGAGAGTCTCCCACTATTTCAAGACAAACGTCCCCAGAGCCCACAATATCTTTGCACGAAGCCCCCATGACAGGAGGGGCGAAGGCTGAGAAAGCCAGGACGACATTACAAGGAAGAAGGATTCCTCCTCCGAGAAGGAGAGCAGCCGAAACCAGCCCAACCCAAAACCTCGGACTGGAAATCTGGTTTTGGGGGGGGGGTCGCCTTCTGCAGCCGCCTCAAGCCCATCCGCAGGGAGGCGCGCGCCCCAAATCGCGCGCGCCCCCGCAGCCTCCCCTGCTTAATTTCCAGGGTCAGTTTCCCGCCCGTTCCGTCCCTTATTTACCTCTGGCATTGTCAACCCCGCTTTGCAACCTGGGGTCCCTTCGCCCCCCGCCCCAAACCACCTCCTCCCCCTCCCCCTCGCGCCAGCCCCTCACCTGCCTCCGCTCCGCTCCGCAGCCGCCCGCAAAGCTAAACTCAAACCCAGCTTGCCCGAGACAGACAGGAAGTGCCGAATTTATTTATGGGATCCCGTTCTTCCCCCCGTCCCCCCACCCCACTCCGAAATCTCCTGCCCCTCTAGCCACGGCAGCTTGATGGTTTCCACCCTTTAGCGAGCGGGCGGCGCGCGCTGCGCTCGGCGGAGGAACCCGGGAAGGGAGGGGGCCTTCCCGCTCAAGGAGGGGCGCGCGACGCCCCCCGGGGGCACGCTGGGCCGCCTGGGGCCCCCACCCCCAAAGTCGGGAGGCTCGGTCGAAAAGCTACAGTTCGTGGCATCGGAATTAGGGCCACCCAGGGAAAACGCACGCTGACGGCTGGCACGCTCGATGAAGTTCAGGTTCACAGTGGAACAGTCATCTGGGGTTCTGCCGCGGGCTTCCGGGGCCACAGCTGGCTTGGGGGGGGCTCAGTGGGTGCACCCCCCCGATTTAGAAAAGCGACCTGCCTGTGCACACTCCCTTCAGCAGACGACTCTGAAGGCGTTCCCGCATCTTTTAACTTTGGACTTCCTCTTCTGCAAAGCTTACATTTTCCAGGTCCTTCCCCCCCCCATCTTTTCTTTTCTTCCCTCTGAATGAATACTTTTCATTAATATTGTTGCGCGTTTTTGTAGTTTCCTCCTGTTAGTTAGTACAAGAACACTATATATAGGAAAAAACGTAAGAACCTCCAACCACCCCTCCTCCCCAAAATTAAGACTTTTCGAGCACCCATTCCTGATGCAAAAACAGAAGTCCCAAAAGGTTACCCCCATCTCCAGAAGCCACCTAAGCCCGCCCACTCTGGCTTTGACTCCAAGCCATAAACCATGATTTTGAAACCACAGTGGCTGGGATTGTTTATGCAACACTAAGCTACAATTAAACCATGTTAGGATTTCTAAACCTAGCTTAAAGCAAGTTAGTCTTTTTTAAGCTGCCAAAAAAAATCTTTGTTACAGCTAAGCTACTCTGGGAAGTCTTTTATGACTGGAAAACAGACAAGTATGGGGAAACAGGAGTGGGTGAAGAAGCTATCTTTCTGCTAGCATTGTATTTTCTTCCTAATCAGCAAAACAGCTGTTTCAGGCAAATTCTTCCTTGTTTCCCCCCAAACTGGCATGTTGAGATACACCTCCTGAGAACATGGAGGTCCTCAAGTATGCAGAAAGGCTATTTAGTGATATTTATTTATTCAATTATTCCTAAGCTGACTTCCAGGAAATCAGTATCCTTGCCAAGGGTCCAAAGTTCCAATTAAAATCACCATAGCCAAACTGAAAAGGACTGATTCAGGAACACCAGCATTTCATAACAAGAACCCATTTTAATTTTTTAAAAATCTTTTTCCTGCAAATGTGCAAGGATGACCCTGCACCCATTTCCTGAGAGGGACATATACAGACACAATTGATGGGGAGCCCCGACTGAATCACTCCGACTTGGATAACTGAGTCTGAGATACCGAAATTGAAAGGCATATTACCTTTCTGATAAATTGGACTACAACACCCAGAAGACTTTGCACAGCTAGCAGCTGGGGATTCTGGGACCTGCATTCCAATCTATTTGGAGCAGTGTTTCTCAACCTTGACAACTTTAAGATGGGTGGACTTCAACTCCCAGAATTCCCCAGCCAGCTATGCTATGCTGGCTGGGGAATTCTGGGAGTTGAAGTCCACCCATCTTAAAACTCCCAGGTTGAGAAACACTCATTTGGAGGGTGTCAAGTTGAACGTATAAGTGAGCCTTCAGAACTGCAGAAATACAAGTGGTACCTCGGGTAACGAATGCCTCTGTTAACAAACTTTTCGGGTTACGACCAGCTCCAGCCGCACAAATTTACCTCGGTTTGCGAACTCCGCCTTGGGGTACGAACAGGATACGCGGCCATTTTCCCTCCCGTGATATGGTCCGCGGCCATTTTCCTCCCCTGACACGTGGTCCGCGGCCATTTTCCACCCGACACGTGGTCTGCAGCCATTTTTCCGCCCCTGACACGTGGTCCGCGGCCATTTTTCCGCCCCTGACACGTGGTCCGTGGCCATTTTCCGCCCCTGACACGTGGTCCGCAGCCATTTTTCCGCTCCTGACACGTGGTCCACAGCCATTTTTCCGCCCCTGACACGTGGTCCGCGGCCATTTTTCCGCCCCTGACACGTGGTCCGCAGCCATTTTTCCGCTCCTGACACGTGGTCCACAGCCATTTTTCCGCCCCTGACACGTGGTCCGCGGCCATTTTTCCGCCCCTGACACGTGGTCGTAGGGAGGGGGACTCTCCCTCCAAGCAATAGCCGCCTCCCTGTCCTCCACGTCAGAACGGATTAACGGTAATTACATTGAACCTTACGGGGAAATTTGCTTCGGGTCGTGACCAATTCGGGTCGCGACCACAGTCACGGAATGGATTAAATTCGTAACCCAAGGTTCCACTGTATTTAGCTGAAAGCAGCTCTCTAAAATATGCCTGACTGATTTGATTTTTTGATTTGATTTGAACCGTCTATGGGCGCAACCAGAGGGCCCCATTAAAATGCTCTCCTCCGTTCCCTTGAAGAGGCAGAAAACTACCCTAGCTTAAATTAAACTGCCCTCCTTGCCAATTGCCCTCTTTTAATGCAGGACTAGTTAAGGACAGCAATCGGTGGATCCCCCTGGCTTGGTTTCCCTCCCACCGGTATATCACCTGCTCACAGGAAAAATAACAAACGGCAGCTTTTCTTAATGTGTGGCGGGACCTGAAGGAGCAAGGGTAGGCAGGTTTTAGGTGTTTTAGCCACTGTTTGGGTTAATATTACCCAAACAACAGCTGGCTGGTACAGAGGTGCTGCACCTCTGGACCCGGCAGTCCGGCTATTTCGGAGCGCAGGTCTGGTGCTCTTCTGAAAGAGCGCTAAACCCGTGTCCCAAAATCTCCTGGCTGGCAGTCACAGGGATAGTAAAGTGGTGCAATGTAAAGAACGAAGGTGCAATCAATAGCAAGCAATCTCCCTCTTTGACTAGCGCTGCAAGGGAAGGACAGAGTGGCAGGGAGCCATGCCTGGCCAGCAACATCTGGAAGGAGCCCAAGAATGAACGCAAATGGCCCTGCCCTCCCCCCACCATAAAAACAGGCAAAAGTACAGCCGCACAAAACCCCTTGTGGCAGAAGCGGCTGAAAACCCATTATGCCCTCCTTGGTGGTGGATCCACCGAGAACATTCAGCTGTCAGAGCTGGACTCCCTTTTGTGGGGAAATTGACTTTTTGCTCCATGCAGCCCTGGTGCCCTGTGCAGGACAGAAGAGCACCGCTCCTTGTGCTGGCAGACACATCTGTGGAAAGCCAGATGTGCCCCAGTCAACAAGGCCACGGAGGAAGAGCTTGAAGCTCTTTCATTACCTACTAGCAACACACTGCAGCGAAGGCCAGCGCAGGAGAGTTTTGCCCCCTCTCACGAAATACTCAGACTCGAGACAGGCCAGGAAATCCTTGGCTTTACAAGAACTTCAGGACAGATTTAAAAAAAATAGTGGCGGAAAAATTGCACTAGAACAATTAATCTATGGAGCTGCTTGCTTCCAGACGCGGCAATGGGAGCCCAGGGAAGATCATTCTCTTCCAGCCTAAGAGAGGCACACCAAATCATCTTTCTAGGATAACGGCTGCAACAACCATGAAAAATGGAGCTTCCAGACTCAGGAGCAGTGTATCTCCCAACAGCCATTTCACTGCTGGGGAACTGATTTTTTTAAAGGCTGTCTTCTTGCCGTTTGAGTTTTTGCAAGCCTAGGGCTGGCCCATCAGTGAAATCAGAGGCTGGGATGGGCCAGCCCTCCGATTTTCTTTTAGGTCGCCCTTACAAGCCGGATTAGAAAACGAGCCAGCCCGTCTCAGGAAGCCTCCGCAGAATCCGAGGCTTTGGTCAACGTGACAAAAGCCGCCTCGCCATGACATCATGCCGGCCCCGCCCCTTTCGAATCTCCGCGGACTGTCGCGAATCACGGACCAAAGGGACGCCGCTCGCATCTCGACGCTCCGATGCCGTTTCTGTCATTTGTCCCCCACCCGACGCTTCTACGCCGTCTTTTTACGCCTCCCCAGCACCTGGATGGCGAGGTGTACTATGCTTGAACATGGAGGTTCAACGTTCCATAGGAAGGTTAGGCTCTGCAAGGGCCAGTTGTTGTACACTCGCCTGGGTCTCAACCAGGAGAGAGCTAAGCAGGTATATTTGAATCTTTTTTTTAAATACAGTGGTATCTCGGTTCACGAATTTAATTCGTTCCACGATTCTGGTCGCCAACCGAATCAAATTTTCCCATAAGGTTCAATGTAAACACGCTTAATCCGTTCTGAACCATATGTTTTTTTTTTAAACCACAAAAATATGACACAAAGTACAGTACAGTACAGTATGAAGAGGGGGAACACTAACCTTGCTTGAGGCGACTTCGGGGAGATCTCCTTCAGGGGTTTCCTCACTTCTTTGTCTCTTAGCGGCAGGCTCAGTTTTGATGAAAAATCTGTCTAATGTCACTTTTATTTTCCTGCGCTGCATAACCCTCCGGAAATGAGAGACCACGTTATCGTCCACCAGATTCAACACTCTGTTTGTCACAGTTCTGTTGGGGTGGTGCTTCTCAAAGAAATCCTGGCACTCATTCCATTTCTCCATGATGGACTTTAGCACATCACTGCTCACCTCCTCCCCGTCCTCCTCTTCCTCAGTGGAATGCTCCTCGCCACGCGCTTTCTGCTGCTCACTCTGGAGCTCAGCAAGTTCTTCCGTGGTCAGCTCCTCCTTATGGTCCTCAACAAGCTCCTCTATGTCTGCACCATCGACGTCCAGACCCATGCTCTTGCACATGGACACAATCTCCTCCACTACCTCTGCATCAGACCCTTCAAAGTCACGTTCAGTGACACATTCTGGCCACAGTTTCCTCCAGGCTGAGTTTAAGGTTCGGCACGTGACATCTTCCCAGGCTTTGGCAATGAGGTCGATGCAGTGGAGGACACTGAAATGTTTCTTCCAGACTTCTTTCAGAGTCAAGGACGTCTCTTCAGTGACATTGGAACACCTGGTGAAGAGCGCCTTTGTGTACAGCTTCTTGAAGCTGCAGATCACTTGCTGGTCCATGGGCTGCAGAAGAGGTGTCGTGTTGGGGGGGAGGAACTTGACCTTTATGAAGTCATACTCGGGGTCCATGTCATCCACCAAGGCTGGAGGGTGTGCTGGGGCATTGTCCATCAGGAGAAGGCACCTTTCAGGCAGCTGGTTGTCAGAAAGATATTTTTTAACGGTGGGTGCGAACACCTCGTGCAGCCATTCCATGAACAACTGCCTTGTGACCCAAGCTCTCACGTTGGCCCTCCACATGACAGGCAGTCTGGCCTTGTTCACACTGTGTTCCTTGAACGCACGAGGGGTCTGGGAATGGTACACCAGTAGCGGCTTAATCTTCAGGTCGCCGCTTGCATTCGCACACAGCAAAAGGGTCAATCTGTCCTTCATGGGCTTGTGCCCTGGCAGTGCCTTTTCCTTCCTCCTATAGGTTCTCTCTGGCATCTTCTTCCAGAAGAGCCCTGTTTCATCGCAGTTGAACACTTGCTGAGCGATGTATCCTTCTGCCTTCATGAATTGCTCAAATTCTGTCTTGTAGGCTTCTGCAGCACCCTTGTCAGAACTGGGAGCCTCACCATATCTTGTCACACTGTGGATGCCACTTCTCTTGCGGAATTTATCAAACCAGCCTCTGCTGGCTTTAAATTCTTCACTTGCTGTGCTTGTAGAGGGTTTTTTTTGCAGTAAATCACTGTGCAATTTCCTGGCTTTTTCGCAGATCATAGCTTCACTAACACTATCACCTGCCAACTGTTTCTCATTCAGCCACACTAACAGCAGCTTTTCCACCTCTTCCAGCACTTGTGTCCTCTGCTTGGTTAGCATCGTCACTCCTTTTGCCACGTCGGCTCCTTTGATGGCCTCTTTATTCTTCAAAATAGTCGAGATTGTCGACTTCGGCATCTGGTACTCCGAGGCCAGATCAGTCACACGAATGCCACACTCGTGCTTTTCTACAATTTCCTTCTTCAATTCGATCGTTAGCATTTTCTTCAAAGCCTTCTTCTTGCCATTCTGGCTCTGCACTTTGTCACCTTCATGATCACTCTGCACGTTCTTTTTACCACCATGCTTGCTCTGCACTTTCTTGGGAGCCATGCTGGATGTACTGGCTGTGCTAAAAAGCACCCCAAAAAGCTTCACAGGAAGTGTCTGCCTGCGACCGCGATCTCGCCTAGAGGAAGCCACGACCACGTGTCAGAGCAGGGGAAAGGGCCGTGGGTCGCGTTCGTCACCCGACGCGGAGTTCGCGAACGGAAGCAGAATTCTGCGAACGCTGCTCTTCGCGAGCCGCACTGGCCGTGAACAGAAGCGTTCGTGATCCGAGGTGTGCACTGTGTTATTTACTCAAGGACGGTTTCCCTTTAACCGCCCCCCCAACTCCCCCTTCCTGAATGCCTGATTCTTTCTCCGATCTCACTCTTTTTCCCTGAAATGTTCAAATGGGACTTACCCTTCCGCCCTGCCGCTTCCAGCGCACGCGCAGCGAAGTGAAAAAAAACAACCACCCCAAACTCTAAAAGTTTTATCCAAAGGAGCTACAGGAAAAGGAACGCAGGAGGAGGAGGAAGAAGAGAGACAAGTCTGCATTTCTCGATCCGCTCTAGGCTGCCAAGCTCTGTGCCTTTAACCCTTTCAGCTTTCCAGAGAGTCGCACGGGCAGGACTGGGAACGGATTCCCGAGCCAGAAAAACAATCTCAGGCCCTGGATCCTTAGCTGGGAGTTAATTTGCGGAAGCCAGCAGCCGGAAAAGCATTGTCGAGCTGGGGCTGAAAGCAACGCGGAAGCAAAACACCTGTCTTTGCAATCATGATTCCGTTTTGGAATCCGTTTGCCTAGAGATCAAAACTGGAGTTAAGCCTTTGCCGCAGCCGTAACCACAAGAGTGCCCAGAACCGGTTTTAAACTGGTTTTGAGGAAGTACGTTTAGACTGGATCCATGGGCGAGGGACTTTCCAGTGGTGCACGTGACCATGAATATGTGCATGTAACGTTGCTCAGTTACACATGCTCAAATGTCCGGTGCATTAATCTGCTAAATGAATCATGAATCTAGTGACTGTATGAAAGGAGACTTCTAAGCTTCGAGGACAGTGTTCTCAACCTTAGCAACTTTAAGGTGTGTGGACTTCAACTCCCAGAATTCCCCAGCCAGCACTGCTGGCTGGGGAATTCTGGGAGTTGAAGTCCACACATCTTACAATTGCCAAGGTTGAGAACATTGTTCTAGCGTGTGAGCTTTGAGCTGCACTATTGAAACTCCATAACAGTGTGCGTCAAATCATTTTATTTGTGTAAATGCAGCCAAATCTCTGTGGTCTTGTTCAAAAGTGAACGAACAACAGCACAACACACTCAAAGCTGCTAATCAAAGTAGAATTCAAGAAGGTGGTCAGAGAAACGACAACAAACACTTTTTCGAAAGGCTGGAAATCTTACATGGAGTTTTCGCTGAAAGAAGAAAAACAGGATATGATGATTTATGGGTTTGGGGATTCAAATGAGGTGGACTAAGCGAGGGGCTGAAGGGATTTGTAAAACATCTAAGCGGGAGGCAGAATGATAAGATTGTAATTATCTGTTGAAGAGAAGGTTGGAAGTAATTCCATATATTTTATTTCATAACTTTAGTTTTCTTTTTTCTTTCTTTAGATTTGTCTTTTACTTGATGTAAAATTCTCAGTGAATATAAATAAAAAGAAAGAAGGGGGGTCCGCAGGAAATGGTCAAAAAAGTCAAGATGGCGCTCACAACGGTGCAATCCAAACTCTACCCATTTTTACGTGTGTAACCTTTTCGATGATACCCTGGAACACCCTGGAGAAGTAAAATTACAGAGTGAAGTTGATGACTCTTCCAAAAAATGGAAAATATTCGTCAGCCAAGAGTCTGAATTCCTATCTACCAAACATCGTCTAGAACAGTGTTTCTCAACTTGGGAACTTTAAGATGTGTGGACTTCAGAATATTTTACATTATTTTATGTATGTCTGTTTGAAAACGTATCAGTATTTGGCTTTTGGGGGAAACAAAAGAGTCTGAATTCCAATGTGATGGAGGTAAGGAACTTCATTACCCTCTCATTTTTCTAGCCTTCCTATACCTGATTTGACTGCTCCGCTGGGCACTGGAAAAGTGCCAATGAATTGAAGCTCCCTATCCTCCCTGTGGGCTTTTAATGCTAGCTGCTTGGAAGAAAACACACGAGGACAACGTTGCATTGTGGCTATAATCTCAAGGACGTGACAGATCCGGTTATGAAAAGCAGGAGATGCCACAAACAGCACGCCACCCTTCGCCAACATATGTAAATTAGAGGGGGAATCCCGTATTACCAGCACTGTGCGCTGCAAACTGAAGAACTGACTAATAATAGCTATTGTCGTTTTAGTTGTGGGTGAGCCAACCATGGTTTAGCAACAGAGCTTGTTCAAAGGCCAGGACCCTGCCATCACAGGGAAGGGAGAGGAAAGCAGAGGATTAAAAGAGTTACGCAGAGGAAAGCCCCATTCAGAATGCTGTGTGGCTTCAGGATGGAATCCAGTTTACACTTGGGAGTCAGCTCGCTTAGAATCAGTAGGAGCAAGGTGGATAAGATCATTCGTGGAAGTCATGGGGGCTATCAGCCTTGATGGCTGCGGGGCTGCCTCTGAAGCTGGGAGACCAGTGGGCTTCCTCGTGGGGTTGGTGGGCCACTGGGAGAAGAGACGGCCCCCTTCTGTTGAAGGGGGTTCTATTTTTTTTCTTTTCTTTTCTTTTGGTTGGGTTTCAGTTTTTTCCTGAAGTGCAAAAATTGTTTTAATTGTGTATTTTTAGTGTATTTAATGTATTTGAGTATATTAGGTGTTTGGGTAATTTTTTCTTGTAATCTGTAATTTTTTTTTAAGTGCCCAGTGCAGCTAGTCTGATGTTGGCTTAGTGTGTTGTATAAACCAGGCCATTGTGGCTCATTTAATAATCCATGCTTTAAAAAAATAGTGTTATGATCCATGCACCCTGCCCTACTTTTAATAATGGTTTGAGAAACAAAAGGCCCCACATCATGCAGGACAGATCTAAATGGTATAGTTTGCACAGCAAATTCCCTGCTGATGTCCACCTGAATAATAATAATAATAATAATAATAATAATAATAATAATAATATAGCAGCAGCAGCAGCTGCTGTCGCCACTGCCAGTTTGGTGTAGTGGTTAAGGCACCAGACTAGAAACCCAGAGACCCTGAGTTCTAGTCCCCCCTTAGACATGAAGCCAGCTGGGTGACCTTGGGCCGGTCACACCGTCTCAGCCCTGGGAAGGAGGCAATGGCAAACCATTTCCGAAATCTTGCCAAGAAAACTGCGGAGACTTGTCCAGGCGGTTGCCAGGAGTCAACACTGACTCGAAGGGACCGCAAAAAAGAGGGGGGAGAATTGTCTGCCTGGGGAGTTTTAGAATAAAGCCATTCAATGGGCATTAGGGTGATGGTAGGGTTTGGTTAAGCACAAAATAATAACAACCACCACCACCAAGGGAATGCCATGGCTTGCACAGTCCTGATCTTTGTAGATATAGACACATCACGGCATCTGAGTATCTCTTTCAAGGCCTTCATGGTTGCTGTGAGAAGTACTAGTCTGTAGAGCTCCATATGTTAAAACATCTAGACATCAGAATAGTTTTTTCCCTTGTGCCATTGCTCTGTTAAATACTATATGATTTGATATGTACTGGACAGTGGCTTCTTCTTTTGGAAAAGTTATTTTACTGGGCAGTGTTATTGTTACTGTTTATTAATTTTCTGTTGTTATCCAAACGCACCGTCGATCTTGGTGTTCGTCACCGAAGACAAATTCCTTGTGTATGTTTTATACTTGGTCATTAAAGTATTTGTATTGTATTGTATATTTCTTGACTGCTTGTTCCTTTACTCTTGAGGGTTGATCTTAAAAGGCAGAAGCTATCAATATCACTTCAATATCTTCACTGTCAATTCTAAGGCTGGTTGTTCCACCTGTTGTCATTCGTCACATTACATTCATGCACTGTACGAATATGTTCCAAGTGGCAAAATGCAGGCATCTCCTCTCCCCACCATCCCCCTCCCCCAGCCAGACCCTGATTTAATACTTGGAGCCTCCCAGTACAGGGCACTTCTAGCAAGGCAGGCTGGCATTTTGATGGTCAGGGAATCCCAGAAAGGGGGTTCCGGCTTTTGTGGAGATGAGAAGTTAACCGGGCCTCCTGGCCGTGCTAACTAGGTTCACTCCTGGTGCTATTCTTGCTTGAAACGGGTGATCTTTCTCCTTGCAAGGAGTTAAATGCACAGACCTGGAGTGCCTCAAGCAGCTTGCAGATTGGCACCCTCAGCGGGGCCATCTTCTGATTTGCCTCGGATGTCTTTCTGTCTTGCACAGCCCTTTCTCCAGGTTGCAGTGTCAGAGCTGCAAGCAGAGGAGGAGTTAAAGTAACCCCAGATCCAGGCTGCCAACCTTTCATTGCCTGCTTCAGCTGCACTTATAAAAGATCTTAATCTGCAGCGATGTGTTCAACTCCTCTGCCAGGAAAATCTCTTGTGATTACTTCTGCTGTTGGGCATAGGAGCAGACCAGGATGGCAACTGTCCAGAAGGGGGGAAGCTACCCTTGCAGCCCTCTCCTGAGATTGTAAAAGAATACAGGTAATTCTCAGGTTGCGACAGCAATTGGGACCAGAATTTCCGTCGCTAAGCGATGCGTTCATAAAGCAAGAAGTCACATGACTGCATCACTTAGCGATGGCAATCCTGGCAGTCCTGGTTGCTGTCATAACTCCAGGACTGTGCGGGTCATTAACTGAGGACCTCACGTGACCTCGATGTGGGAAGAGCCGGGAGTCCCAGGCAAGCAGGCCGGCAGGCGAGAGCTGCAGGCAGGCGGGTGGGTGCTGCAGGCAGGTGCTATGGAGCACGGGTGGGTGCACAGGTGCCATAGGCAGGTGCCATGGGCAAGTGCTTTGGAGTGTGGGCATGTGCTGCAGGTGTGTGCTGCAGGCTGGCAAACAAAAAAGCAGCAGGAGCAGGAGCAACTTGCAACCTCCTGCTGGCTTTCCTGTTGACTTAGCTTCTGGGAAGCCAGCAGGGAAGGTCACAAATGGCAATCTCATGACGTGGGACACTGCAACCATCATGAGTGCGAGCCGGTTGCCAAGTGCCCGAATTGCAGGGACACTGGGACGACTATAACTTTGTGGACTGGTTGTAAGTCCCCTCATTCAGTGCTGTCGTAACTTTGAACAAACGAATGGTCATAAATATGAGGATTTTTCATCCTATTCATTGTAACTGCCAATGGTCGCTGTAAGAGGCAGTCGCTAAACGAGGACTGCCTGTAGTTATAGTGGTAAGATTTTACAAAATAAGCGGGCATCCTCAATTTTATTTATTTATTTATTTATTTTTAAAGAATGGTTATGCTTTAAATAATAAATCCTCTCCGTCATGCGTTCTTTTGAACCATAACTAATCAGATCAAACCCAGACTCAGTAAGGACACAGTAAGTACCAGAAAGTTACTTTGTTTTTGCATTTCCCTTCAGTAGCTGGGAGTCATTTACTCTATAAAACCAGGATTGCTTACCAAAGGGAATTGTAAAGGTGTTCAATATTTTATAAACTAATACCCCTCTCATTCATTCATTCATTCATTCATTCATTCATTCATTCATTCATTCATTCATCATATTTATGTAGCTGCCAATCTCACAGAAAGTGACTCTAGGCAGTGGACAATAAAAACCATCATAAAATCAAAATGTTAAAACAAATACAATTAAAAACATCAACAATATTATTAATAGCAAGACAGTAGAGGAGATGGATGTTAAAAGCAATGCAGCCATTGCTTTTACTGTTGCCATTCTATCTCCATCTACGCCTCCTCTACTGTGTACAAAGGGTAAGGAACTAACTTGGTTTTTAAAAGTGATGGTCGACAAATTCCTCCAATCCGAACTCTTTCAAAAACCAAGTTAGTTCCTTAGTTTTCATACGCAGTAGAGCTATAGGGAATTTCTACCCCTTATGAAATGGAATTCTTTCAAAACAAGCTCCTCAGAACAGTTTTAGGTGTGCCCAATGGTACTCCGATCCCCTTTCTCTCTGCAGAAACTGGTACATACCCAATTTTTATTTTTATTTATATTTCAAATTCAGACACTGCCCATCTCACAAGGAAATTAAAGCTAGAATAGTTGTAAGGGCATTTAAAGACTGCGCTAGACTCCTAGAACTACCTGATCCCCAACTTGTTAAGCAGTGCCTCCTGGAGCAAATGAATTTCTCCACTGCTTACCTGGCTGTTGTGTTGTCCTGACACTGGGGGAGGGGTGAAAAGGGAGGGGAAGCAGGCATAGAGGGGCCTGCAATCTGCCCGGGGAAGCTGTTCCCCCGGGCAAGCGCTCAGACCAAGAAGGGATAGCTCCTGGGTCCAACAAGGTGACATTACTTGATAGAGGGGACCCAGACCATGGTTTCCCAGTCATATCTGGTGGGGCATGTTATGGATTTTTGCAGGTAAGGAGCACAACACAGAGGAGAACCGTGTTTATTGCAATGATCCTTGGGTGCCTCCTTTACAAGAAAGAGGGACCCTGAACGATGGGAAAGCAAAGATTTTTATTGAGGATTGCAAGGCGGGAAACCCTCGCAATCTGATTGGCTGGCCAGTTTGGGGAAGCTAGGCAGGTCCTTGTCAGTGCACCTGGGGTGAGTTCCATTGTTAGGCAAAAGGGGCCTTTCAGGAGGACAGCAGAGCTGGGAAGTCCATTGTGAAGGGACGGAATGTTGAGACAATGGGGGGCGTGTCCTTGATTGGGGATGGAATGTTGGCGGTTCTCAGCTGTTGCAGTTCCCTTCCTGGGGCTGCCCTGGGGCTGGGCTTCAGTTGGTGAGGGGGCTGCTTGAAAGCAGCTCTCTAAAATATGCCTGATTGATTTGATTTTTTGATTTGATTTGAACCGTCTATGGGCACAACCAGAGGGCCCCATTAAAATGCTCTCCTCCGTTCCCTTGAAGAGGCAGAAAACTACCCTAGCTTAAATTAAACTGCCCTCCTTGCCAATTGCCCTCTTTTAATGCAGGACTAGTTAAGGACAGCAATCGGTGGATCCCCCTGGCTTGGTTTCCCTCCCACCCGTATATCACCTGCTCACAGGAAAAATAACAAACGGCAGCTTTTCTTAATGTGTGGCGGGACCTGAAGGAGCAAGGGTAGGCAGGTTTTAGGTGTTTTAGCCACTGTTTGGGTTAATATTACCCAAACAACAGCTGGCTGGTACAGAGGTGCTGCACCTCTGGACCCGGCAGTCCAGCTATTTCGGAGCACAGGTCTGGTGCTCTTCTGAAAGAGCGCTAAACCCGTGTCCCAAAATCTCCTGGCTGGCAGTCACAGGGATAGTAAAGTGGTGCAGAGTAAAGAACGAAGGTGCAATCAATAGCAAGCAATCTCCCTCTTTGACTAGCGCTGCAAGGGAAGGACAGAGTGGCAGGGAGCCATGCCTGGCCAGCAACATCTGGAAGGAGCCCAAGAATGAACACAAATGGCCCTCCCCTCCCCCCACCATAAAAACAGGCAAAAGTACAGCCGCACAAAACCCCTTGTGGCAGAAGCGGCCGAAAACCCATTATGCCCTCCTTGGTGGTGGATCCACCAAGAACATTCAGCTGCCAGAGCTGGACTCCCTTTTGTGGGGAAATTGACTTTTTGCTCCATGCAGCCCTGGTGCCCTGTGCAGGACAGAAGAGCACCGCTCCTTGTGCTGGCAGACACATCTGTGGAAAGCCAGATGTGCCCCAGTCAACAAGGCCACGGAGGAAGAGCTTGAAGCTCTTGCATTACCTACTAGCAACACACTGCAGCGAAGGCCAGCGCAGGAGAGTTTTGCCCCCTCTCACGAAATACTCAGACTCGAGACAGGCCAGGAAATCCTTGGCTTTACAAGAACTTCAGGACAGATTTAAAAAAAATAGTGGCGGAAAAATTGCACTAGAACAAGTAATCTATGGAGCTGCTTGCTTCCAGACGCGGCAATGGGAGCCCAGGGAAGATCATTCTCTTCCAGCCTAAGAGAGGCACACCAAATCATCTTTCTAGGATAACGGCTGCAACAACCATGAAAAATGGAGCTTCCAGACTCAGGAGCAGTGTATCTCCCAACAGCCATTTCACTGCTGGGGAACTGATTTTTTTAAAGGCTGTCTTCTTGCCGTTTGAGTTTTTGCAAGCCTAGGGCTGGCCCATCAGTGAAATCAGAGGCTGGGATGGGCCGGCCCTCCGATTGTCTTTTAGGTCGCCCTTACAAGCCGGATTAGAAAACGAGCCAGCCCGTCTCAGGAAGCCTCCGCAGAATCCGAGGCTTTGGTCAACGTGACAAAAGCCGCCTCGCCATGACATCATGCCGGCCCCGCCCCTTTCGAATCTCCGCGGACTGTCGCGAATCACGGACCAAAGGGACGCCGCTCGCATCTCGACGCCCCGATGCCGTTTCTGTCATTTGTCCCCCACCCGACGCTTCTACGCCGTCTTTTTACGCCTCCCCAGCACCTGGATGGCGAGGTGTACTATGCTTGAACATGGAGGTTCAACGTTCCATAGGAAGGTTAGGCTCTGCAAGGGCCAGTTGTTGTACACTCGCCTGGGTCTCAACCAGGAGAGAGCTAAGCAGGTATATTTGAATCTTTTTTTTAAATACAGTGGTATCTCGGTTCACGAATTTAATTCGTTCCACGATTCTGGTCGCCAACCGAATCAAATTTTCCCATAAGGTTCAATGTAAACACGCTTAATCCGTTCTGAACCATATGTTTTTTTTTTAAACCACAAAAATATGACACAAAGTACAGTACAGTACAGTATGAAGAGGGGGAACACTAACCTTGCTTGAGGCGACTTCGGGGAGATCTCCTTCAGGGGTTTCCTCACTTCTTTGTCTCTTAGCGGCAGGCTCAGTTTTGATGAAAAATCTGTCTAATGTCACTTTTATTTTCCTGCGCTGCATAACCCTCCGGAAATGAGAGACCACGTTATCGTCCACCAGATTCAACACTCTGTTTGTCACAGTTCTGTTGGGGTGGTGCTTCTCAAAGAAATCCTGGCACTCATTCCATTTCTCCATGATGGACTTTAGCACATCACTGCTCACCTCCTCCCCGTCCTCCTCTTCCTCAGTGGAATGCTCCTCGCCACGCGCTTTCTGCTGCTCACTCTGGAGCTCAGCAAGTTCTTCCGTGGTCAGCTCCTCCTTATGGTCCTCAACAAGCTCCTCTATGTCTGCACCATCGACGTCCAGACCCATGCTCTTGCACATGGACACAATCTCCTCCACTACCTCTGCATCAGACCCTTCAAAGTCACGTTCAGTGACACATTCTGGCCACAGTTTCCTCCAGGCTGAGTTTAAGGTTCGGCACGTGACATCTTCCCAGGCTTTGGCAATGAGGTCAATGCAGTGGAGGACACTGAAATGTTTCTTCCAGACTTCTTTCAGAGTCAAGGACGTCTCTTCAGTGACATTGGAACACCTGGTGAAGAGCGCCTTTGTGTACAGCTTCTTGAAGCTGCAGATCACTTGCTGGTCCATGGGCTGCAGAAGAGGTGTCGTGTTGGGGGGGAGGAACTTGACCTTTATGAAGTCATACTCGGGGTCCATGTCATCCACCAAGGCTGGAGGGTGTGCTGGGGCATTGTCCATCAGGAGAAGGCACCTTTCAGGCAGCTGGTTGTCAGAAAGATATTTTTTAACGGTGGGTGCGAACACCTCGTGCAGCCATTCCATGAACAACTGCCTTGTGACCCAAGCTCTCACGTTGGCCCTCCACATGACAGGCAGTCTGGCCTTGTTCACATTGTGTTCCTTGAACGCACGAGGGGTCTGGGAATGGTACACCAGTAGCGGCTTAATCTTCAGGTCGCCGCTTGCATTCGCACACAGCAAAAGGGTCAATCTGTCCTTCACGGGCTTGTGCCCTGGCAGTGCCTTTTCCTCCTGTGTGATATAGGTTCTCTCTGGCATCTTCTTCCAGAAGAGCCCTGTTTCATCGCAGTTGAACACTTGCTGAGCGATGTATCCTTCCGCCTTCATGAATTGCTCAAATTCTGTCTTGTAGGCTTCTGCAGCACCCTTGTCAGAACTGGGAGCCTCACCATATCTTGTCACACTGTGGATGCCACTTCTCTTGCGGAATTTATCAAACCAGCCTCTGCTGGCTTTAAATTCTTCACTTGCTGTGCTTGTAGAGGGTTTTTTTTGCAGTAAATCACTGTGCAATTTCCTGGCTTTTTCACAGATCATAGCTTCACTAACACTATCACCTGCCAGCTGTTTCTCATTCAGCCACACTAACAGCAGCTTTTCCACCTCTTCCAGCACTTGTGTCCTCTGCTTGGTTAGCATCGTCACTCCTTTTGCCACGTCGGCTCCTTTGATGGCCTCTTTATTCTTCAAAATAGTCGAGATTGTCGACTTCGGCATCTGGTACTCCGAGGCCAGATCAGTCACACGAATGCCACACTCGTGCTTTTCTACAATTTCCTTCTTCAATTCAATGGTTATTTTCTTCAAAGCCTTCTTCTTGCCATTCTGGCTCTGCACTTTGTCACCTTCATGATCACTCTGCACGTTCTTTTTACCACCATGCTTGCTCTGCACTTTCTTGGGAGCCATGCTGGATGTACTGGCTGTGCTAAAAAGCACCCCAAAAAGCTTCACAGGAAGTGTCTGCCTGCGACCGCGATCTCGCCTAGAGGAAGCCACGACCACGTGTCAGAGCAGGGGAAAGGGCCGTGGGTCGCGTTCGTCACCCGACGCGGAGTTCGCGAACGGAAGCAGAATTCTGCGAACGCTGCTCTTCGCGAGCCGCACTGGCCGTGAACAGAAGCGTTCGTGATCCGAGGTGTGCACTGTGTTATTTACTCAAGGACGGTTTCCCTTTAACCGCCCCCCCAACTCCCCCTTCCTGAATGCCTGATTCTTTCTCCGATCTCACTCTTTTTCCCTGAAATGTTCAAATGGGACTTACCCTTCCGCCCTGCCGCTTCCAGCGCACGCGCAGCGAAGTGAAAAAAACAACCACCCCAAACTCTAAAAGTTTTATCCAAAGGAGCTACAGGAAAAGGAACGCAGGAGGAGGAGGAAGAAGAGAGACAAGTCTGCATTTCTCGATCCGCTCTAGGCTGCCAAGCTCTGTGCCTTTAACCCTTTCAGCTTTCCAGAGAGTCGCACGGGCAGGACTGGGAACGGATTCCCGAGCCAGAAAAACAATCTCAGGCCCTGGATCCTTAGCTGGGAGTTAATTTGCGGAAGCCAGCAGCCGGAAAAGCATTGTCGAGCTGGGGCTGAAAGCAACGCGGAAGCAAAACACCTGTCTTTGCAATCATGATTCCGTTTTGGAATCCGTTTGCCTAGAGATCAAAACTGGAGTTAAGCCTTTGCCGCAGCCGTAACCACAAGAGTGCCCAGAACCGGTTTTAAACTGGTTTTGAGGAAGTACGTTTAGACTGGATCCATGGGCGAGGGACTTTCCAGTGGTGCACGTGACCATGAATATGTGCATGTAACGTTGCTCAGTTACACATGCTCAAATGTCCGGTGCATTAATCTGCTAAATGAATCATGAATCTAGTGACTGTATGAAAGGAGACTTCTAAGCTTCGAGGACAGTGTTCTCAACCTTAGCAACTTTAAGGTGTGTGGACTTCAACTCCCAGAATTCCCCAGCCAGCACTGCTGGCTGGGGAATTCTGGGAGTTGAAGTCCACACATCTTACAATTGCCAAGGTTGAGAACATTGTTCTAGCGTGTGAGCTTTGAGCTGCACTATTGAAACTCCATAACAGTGTGCGTCAAATCATTTTATTTGTGTAAACGTAGCCAAATCTCTGGTTCTGCACTGAACCTGGTCCTTCAGGTTCCCCAACAGTGCCCCCATCGCCACTGTAGCTGAGTCCACCCCCCTTGCTGCTGGTCCTCCTCTTCTCTCACCTTCCACCTTTCCCAGCATTAGACCTCCTCTAGACAGCTAGTTCTTAGTGAAATGTTAATTAAAATGTTGACCAGCATAGCCCCCAGAGATATTCTTGTGGCCCTTCACATTATGTAAGTCAAAGTGGGGTCACTTATGTTTGTTTCTCTCTGGGGATGGTCATTCAACCAGATAGAATCAATCAATTAGCCCATATTTCACCATGTTATTAATTAGGATTTTATTGTTTCCAATATTATTCTTCAATTTTTACTTGAAATGTGGCAAACAGTATTTTGTAGCTATGTGGGTAGATGAAGACAAAATTAATTATTTTGATGGACCAAGTAAAGTCTTTAACACTGAAGTCTTCCAGGTTTACATTTGCTGTGGAAAGGAATACTAAAAGACAGTCCTTTAAAATATTCCTTTCTTGGCAGTTTGCAAATATTTAAACAGTATTTTTAAAAATAGTATGATGGTGTTACACACGCTGCTCCCAGGTTTGGTTTATGGTCACTCACTCACACACTCACAGCCTGTTGAGGCACGTGGATCTTGTCAGCCCCCTTTGCTTTCCACTTGGGTTTTCCAGATAGACATGCAGCCCTGGTCAACAGCAGGGAAATAATTGGGGATACACACAAATCACTTCCAACCGAACACTGAGGCACAAGAGGTTCTTTGTAATACACAGAGATCCAGTGAATTTAAAGTAACAGCAAAACTTTACTGGTTGCAAGGTACATTTGCTCTTTCTCCTACACACACACACACACACACACACACACACACACACACACGGTCTTCCACACTTACCCACGTCCTTCGCTGCCAGGCACTAGCTAGAGGGATGGAAGCCGCCAAGTCTGGATGACTCAGATGACTAAGGTGACTCTGAGTGGGCGGGCTTTGGGACCCTTTTATCACCAAAACTCCTTGCTGGGTTGATTTACAAGTTGATGGGATTGGGATGAGGGCTTCCATGTGCTCAGGCCCAATTTCCTCTTTCTGGTTCAGGTCCTTTGTTTTTTCCTTAATGAGTTGCTTCCTTCTTATCTACCTCCTTGAAGGGATCTCATAGATAAGATTCCTGGCTTTTGTCCTCTCTGCTTACGTGCCTGCTTCATCTTTAGGTTATGGCAGCTTCAGCCTAGTCTCACAATGGCTTCTTATACATTTAGAAATGAGTGCTATTTTCATTTTTTGTATAATCTTCCCTCACTATCCCTTCCTCCTCTTGTGTCTTGTTTCTCAACCTTGGCAACATGAAGATGTGGGGACTTCAACTCCCAGAATTCCCGAGCCAGCAGAGATCTGAAAGATGTGCCTGGAAGCAGTGCCAGGTAGAAGAAACCTTTGAAGGAAACAAGAAACCTTTGGAGCAGCAGATTTACCGTGCAGTAATTCCACTAGATGGGTGTGCCTAGCTTTAAAAATCAGGTGGAGACTGTGTTTGAGTGGGAAACCGGAAAAATTGGAAGAGGGAGTCCTATTTACATTGGCTTGAGTAGCCCAAGGAAAGGTGAGATAAATCCAGCAAATAAATAAAAGAGAATGGGCTAGAGGAAACTCATGAGATGCAGAAACAATCAGTTTTGTTTGCATTGACTCAGCCATGGAATTGTTAGATTTTTAGCACTGGCAGGAGAAAGAATGTGAAAAATAATTGTGAACCATAATCACTCTTACTTTTGAATACTACATTGGTGATAGAGCCCGCGATGGGCATAGGAAATGTTCTCAGCGGTGACGGAGAAAGGCTTTTGTTTGAAATACGGGAGAACTTCTGCCAGTCGGAAAGTGCAATGCTGAATGAAATGGGTCTGCTCGCTGCCTCACTTGTACTATAAAACATGAACAGCCAAAGCGTTTAATCTAGATTAATCATGGCAGCCCCAGCAAATCCTCAAAAGGTCCCAAGTTGGAAATGGCTGAAATAAAGCTACAGTATTACAATACCTGGGGAGTTATTTTCGATCCTTTTCCTACAATCTCAGGCCTAGATCAGAGAGTGTTGATACCATACAAGGGCACAGATAGAGCATCTCTGTATTAGAAGCTCCATGTAGCAGATTTTGGCTGGGATGAGTCCTTGTCCAAATCTTCTCCCCTACCCGCCTCTCTTCAAGCCCAGAGACCCACAAGTAGGGCTTGCTAAAAACCTAACCGGGTAACAGAGCCCCACCCTTTCCATCTCCAAGCAGCTGTGAATTATCTGCCCGCAACCTAATTGTTGTACTGACCCTCCTGCCTTCAATTCTCAGATGTTCTGCGCGGAGCTCTCCATGGTCCTGACTTCCTCTGTCAACAGAACAACGGACCTCAAGGGCTGAACAGCCAATGCATTTTACAGGTCCTGAACTAAATTTCAGGCGAACGAAGAAAGATCAGTTCAGGGCAAGTTATCAAAGTTCACAAGACACACTGATCCAGCCTACTTCCTTACACAGTGTAATGAGGTTCTTCCAGCAGAAGGTGTGCATTCACAAATAGGGCTGAGAAGAATGCTTGAAAATACTATGTTTTAAAGCTAACAACAAAGATCTTTGCACTTGCCCCACATAAGAGAGATAAAATCAGCCAATAATCTTGGGGCCATCTTAAACAAGAGCCTCAATCTTCCAAAAGAGGGGAAAAAAGACAAGGCTATTACTTGCTGGCCCCTGTGAAGAAGACCATTCATGGAGCCAAATTTGAAATTATTCCAGGGATTCAATTGCACTGGAGAAACAAATGCCTTCTACATGGTTTTACTGGCAATAAAAGGACTCCTTCAGTTAAGCTCAACTCTTGGTGAATGCAGGCACTCATCCATGCTGCTTTATTGGCAGTTAGGAAGTGATTAGTCACTGCCTTCTTTGGGAATATTTCTTTGACTTTGTAGTGGCAACTACTTCTGGGATTACCTTGTGGTGTCCCATCCATGTAACTAATCAGGCCAAGCCCAGGCAAGTTCAGCGAAGTGCTGCACCTGCTGAGACCTTCCAATAGGGCAGCACAATGCTGTAGAGCATGCACACGCCTGCCTGCCACTGCTTAAACCAAACTTTTTAAAATTCTAGACTTACCTGGTTTAAGAAGATGCAAACCTGGTTTAAGAAGATGCAAACAGTGTTACATGTGCCCTGCAGTATTCTTTGACAACCCTTTTTGCCTTTGAATCTGAAGCCCTTCACGGCTCAACTTTATAGCTACCTAATTTCTGAAAAGGAAGAAATAGGTCTATAATCTCCAGCTCAGTGTTTCTCAACCTTGGCCACTTGAAGACGTGTGGACTTCAACTCCCAGAATTCCCCAGCCAGCATGGCTGGCTGGGGAATTCTGGGAATTGAAGTCCACACGTCTTCAAGTGGCCAAGGTTGAGAAACATTGTTCTAGAGAGCCCAAGGGCCAGATACAACATCATTTGTAGCTTCCAAAAGTCTTGGAGACTGTGTCATCGTGACCTGATTATCAGCCCTGCTCCCTCAGATGTCCCTCCTGGATGGATTTTCATACGTCTGTGAAAATCAGATGAACTGTAGAAACTTTTCTCACACATTGTGCATTTGTATGGTTTCTTTCTTGTATGGATCCTTCGATGGACCACAAGGTTGCATTTTTACTAAAACTTGCGGCTTCTCACCCTACAGCAGGTTTCCGGAGGTGTGAACTACAAACAAAGCTCTTCCCACACTCAGGACACCCATACGGCCTCTCTCCTGTGTGGGCCCTCACGTGGATCACAAGCCATGACCTCTGACTGAAGGTCTGCCCAGTCTAAGCACTGATATGGCTTCTCACCCGTGCGCGTCCTTTTGTGTGTTTTCAACTGGAAGCTTGTCCAGAAGCACTTCCAGCACTCAGAGCATTCATAAGGCTTCTCATCTGTGTGGGCCCTTTTATGTTTAATAAGAGAGACAATTTCCCGAAAACTGCTTCCACAGTCAGAGCACTTGTGTGGCTTCTCACCTAATCCAGAGGCTTTTCCCACATTCGGGGCACTCGTAAGGCTTCTCGCCCGTGTGGGTCCTCTCGTGTTTCACCAGCGACGCTCTCTCACTGAAGCTTTTGCCACAGTCCAAATGCTTGTGCGGCTTCTCACCCGTGTGTGTCCTTTTATGGAGTTTGAGGTGGCAGCTGATCCGGAAGCTTTTCCCACACTCGGAGCATTCATACGGCTTCTCTCCTGTATGGGCCCTCTCACGTTTGATGAGGGGAGCCTCCTTCAATGGATCATTTGCCACAGTTGGAGCATTTATGTGGCTTTTCTCTGGTGTGGATCCTCAGGAGCTTGACCAGAATCCCCTTTTCCCCAAAAGCTTTTCCACATTTGGTGCATTTGTACAGCTTCTCTCCCGTGTGGGACCTCTCATGTTTAATCACAGTGGATTTCGCGTTGAAGTTTTTGCCGCAATTTGAACATTTATATGGCTTCTCCCCTGTGTGGATTCTCTTGTGCTTCACGAGATTTGTTCTCTAACCAAAACTCTTTCCACACTCAGAGCATGTGTGGGCCTTCTCTCCTGAGTGAGTACTCTCATATGGAATAATGGAGGCTTTCCCGTTAGAAAATTTCTCGCAATATACTGTATGTATTTACACAGTTTATTCTTCACCTGTATGTTAGGATGGCTGAATACAATCTTTGGCTACTGTTAGTCCTTGTCTTTTTGCCAGAATCAAAACTGGTTTCATATAGGTTTTGATCACCATCCTCATAAAGGAATATTTGATTTCCTTTTCTTCCTGAATGCCATTCAGGTCCCAGTGGCCTTCCTGACCTTTCTTCAATCCCAGGACCCCTGAAAAATGATATTTTGACTCCTTTCAGTGGACTCTTGCCAGTGTCTATTTCTTCAGATCTTTCCATCTGGAAGGTCTTCTCCTCGTGCTTCAGCACCTGACCCTCACATTCTAAGACAACAGAAAACCTTGAGGTCATTCCCTGTCAATAAAATCCATTTCAAACAACATTTGAAACACTATAAGTTCTACTGTTGGTGGGTCTCCTGAAGCACCTTGACTCCCCCTTCCCATCTGAACCAGGAATCCAGAGAACATCCTCAGCTGATCATTTTCCAGCATCTTCCCGAAGCCCCCAGTGAAGGGCTTCACTATCAAAAAGAATCTATGATATGTTCAATCAAAATCATCCTATGATTTCAACCCATTAGATCTAGTTCTACCCTGTGGGGCGACATTCAATGATTGGATTTACAATTAATTAAACTATTGGCTGGATTATGTTTTGTTGGATTAAGGTTTGATTAATTAAATGCAATTGGTCTGTTCGCAAATTAAATCATAAATGAAACGAATAAGTTCATATATGATTCTAAGCCAAGCAAATCATATTATTGGCTTAGCACAGCCTTTCCCCAACCCAGGCATCTTCTAGAAGCCTGAACCTGAATTCCCAGAATTCCTCAGAGATAGGTCCATGCATCCAAAGAGCCTATAGGTTGGAAAAGCTGGCTTAGTTTGGTATCTGAACTCATCTAGTGTCTGAACTCAACCAGCTGCCCTCTGTTATACAACTCTAATACTTGAAGAGTAATATCATATGTATATGTTGAATTCCCTTCATTATGCCAGTCTTGTTTCCTTCAGCCAGCATTTATCATTTCAATTCCTCTTGAAAAATATACACCATTTTCAAAATAAGTATCGGATGCTGGCCCTTCTCTGGGTTTCACGACATTCAAGAGAGTAGAGAACCATTTTGGTTCAAACCATCACAGAAACTTTTGCAATTACTGACCCTTTGCATCCTTACCTAACGAGTTGGCCTCCCCCTTGCTTTCTTGCTTTATCTCCCAGGGAAGATGAACTATCACAGTTTCCAAGGGCTCTTCCTCCAGTCTGGGGGTTTTTACGATCACATCTTCCAGGGACTTACACGCCTGAAACTGAACAAAGAGAAGGGATTCAAAACAAAGATGTTGTAGATCAGGGTTCCTCAACCTCAGCCACTTTAAGACGGGTGGACTTCAACTCCCAGAATTCCCCAGCCAGCCAGCCAATTCTGGGAGTTGAAGTCCACCCATCTTAAAGTGGCTGAGGTTGAGGAACCCTGTTCTAGATGACAATCGCGGGGGCTGTTCTTCATCTCCTCCAAGGTGAAGGATCAAACCGAGAAATTGCCCCAAGTGAAGAGATACAGAGGAGGGCTGTATTTATACCTCTAACAGCTAGTCAGCTTTTCCTGACCTCCAAACCTAATATTGCAGAGGAAAGCAAACGGCTTCAGAAAGTTATTGCTAAAGAGCTGGCAGCTCTAGATTCTTTTGCGCTGCGATTCTTAAATGAGATGTAGATCGATTATCTCAGGGGGGCAGGAAAATAATTGGTTCCAACTCCAAGTACTGCAACCAAGAACTCCTCTCTATTCCATCAGAGGTGCTGGTTAAAAGAGAGAGAACAAACTGGTGCAGTTCAGACTAGGACAACATCCTCACCACCCAGAATCCTCTTGGTTCTGAAATCAGGTGATCATTGAGAGCCAATCCTGTGCCACTGCATCTTAGAGCCTATTGAGACCAGTATGTCCTGCAACCCCAGCCTGTGTGTCTCAAGATCAGCCTTTCCCAAAGAGGCACCCTTCAATACGCTGAGCAAAACAATCGTCATCTCTCCTGAAGGCTGAGAACTAGCATAAATGAAGATTGCCATAATCAGAAAGATGGTGCTAGATAGGTTTCATATGGGAAGGCAGGTGGCCTTCCTGTTTTTGGATTGGCCAATGTTTGAACCTGCCCTCCCAGCAATGATTTCACATAGAGCAATTATCCAACAGTCCTAACTATCTCCACGTCATGAGAAACAAATTTATTTCCATATCAAAGCAGCAATCTGACTTGCCAGTTTTTTTCTTTAAATCAAGGAACAGCCACCCACCCAAACAATCTGACAATTCTACTATCCACTGCGTTTCTACTTCTCTGCATCTGTTCCTTTGTCACTATAGCCCAGGGTTTCCGAACAGCCGCTATTTTAAGATGCGTGGACTTCAACTCCCAGAATTCCCCAGCCACCGAAAATTGCAGACACTGAGAAACAGGGCTATAGGCAATGAGGAATCACATTCAGTCTTCTTGACATTGATATCGTGTTTTGTTTTATGCTTTCAAGTCAGCGTTGGCTCCTGGATACTGCCTGGCCTAGTCGCTGCAGTTTTTGGGTCAAGATTTCAGGAGCGGTTTGCCCTGGTCTCCTTCCTGGGGCTGAGTGAAAGGGACTGGCCCAGTGTCACCCCGCTGGCTTCGTGACTAAGGCAGGACTAGAATTCACCGTCTCCCAGTTTCTAGCCTGCTGGCTTCACCACTACGCCAAACTGGCTCTCATTCCACTAATAGCCTTATTTTCCTGTTCATTAAGGAGAAAGACTTTCCCTTCTTTTGCAGCCAACATGGAAATACAAAGTAGGCTAATTACACATTTGCAGCGGCATCTGCAGGGTTGTTCAAGAAGGGGCAAATGACGAAAGCGGCATTAGGCCTTTAGGCCACAAGCTCCACTACTTTTGCAGGCAGTGTGATATCACGCATTGTGGTATTGTGGTAGCAGAGAGCTGATGGTGTAACAGCCTGATGCTGCTTTTGTCTTTCTGATGAAAACCTTACACCAGTGTTTCTCAACCTCGGCAACTTTAAGCTGTGTGGACTTCAACACACACCTTAAAGTTGCCAAGGTTGAGAAACACTGTCCTAGACCCTGAGGATACCTTTGTTTCATTTAGCATTTTTCTGGCTTTATTCTCAGTATCTTTTGTGTCTCAGACTTGGTGGAGCAGTCTTGGCTGATTCCTCCTGGTGCTCATCAGCTTCCTGGGGGTTGAACCTCCTGGGTTGCAGGGGCCACTGCCTCTCCAGATCGACCTCCTCCAGAGGCTCTTCCACCTTCACCTTCATGCAGAAATCCAGCTTTTCCCTGTCCATCCAGGGGTTCCCACCGATGTTCGGATCTCTTGGGAGCACAGCCTCCCCTCTGGCCTCTCCACAGCTCTCCTCCTGGGGTTCTTCCTTGACTCTCCCCAAGGGGACCTGGAAGTCCTTGGCATCTTCCTCCAATGGAGCCGGTGCTGGGGGAAGCCCTGCCACCCTTTTCAGGAAATCCTGCCATTGAGAGTCCCAGCGTCGGTGCGTTTCCTCCTCTGACTCCGTCTTAAAGTGGGATGGGCCGTCCCTGCTCAAAAAGTCCCCGATGGTCCTCACTTGGACAATGAGAGGGTCTCTTCCCCTTCTCTCACTTCCCTCTTCTTCTTTGGGTACCACAAGCTCCTCCTCCTCCATAGCTGTTCCTCCCTGCAGTTCCAGGAGGGAAAAGGAAAGGGAGGAGGAAACATTAATGAGGGCAACACAATCTGGAAGGAGTAAAAAGGCCCCCTTCTGCGTCCCTAATATTAGCTCTTTAAGATTTGCAAAATACTATCTCCTTGGAATAAAGACAGTTCCCTGCTGTAGGATTCTTGGGTGATGCTTAGCCTCAGCTAAGAATCCCAGTGCTTAGCCTAAGAATTATAATGCTTAGCCTTGTAACAGAGGCAGAGAGATGAGTAATACTCACTGACCCTAGTTGCTCCTGACCTGCATAGGGATGTCATGGAAACGTTGCCTGTCAGTGGGCAGTTGTCTGATGGAGATTCCTCTCAGTCTGAGTTGTCACACCTCAAGATTGGTATGTTTCAAGCAAATATATTAAATTAGATATGCCCCTAGAGGGGGCAACTTCTGAACAGGACTATTGGACCTTTGCTTTGCTAAAGTGACGGAAGGATGGAGTGACTCCAACCCTGTTCCAGGCAGACAACCAGATTGGCAGTGCTGGACTATGGCTTCAGAGACCTGGGTTTATCTAGAGTCACCATGAGTTGGCTACTATTCGATAGAGCACCGTAACAACAAATTTATTGCCTAAGACACCACGAACCTCTCCACTGTTTTTTGCAGCAACAAACGAATCAGGCTGTTACCACACTGGAACGTTATCCTGTGGCAGTGTATCCCACTGATGCAGCTATGAAAAACAGGCTAGCAAAAGATCAGGTATGGAGCAATCATTCAGGAGATCCAGCTGCCTCATTCAAAGCCTAGGACTGGATCATAGTACAGTAACCAGCGATATAGGATAAGAGTGCAACCTCGCAATCCGAGATCCCAGTTCCGAACTCAAACAAATCCATTAAATGAAACTCTAGCAGACGGATATATTTGGTCGCGATAGAAGAACCGCTGTAATTAATTCAGGGGGGGCTCTACCACATTACAAGCCCCTCCGCTGCCTCTCCCAGCCGCAGATCAACAGGGCTGCCACCACCCCGGCGTCTTACCGCGTCGCGAGCAGTGCAACCCCGAGGAAGGGGCCAGGGAAGACGGCCAGGGACGAGGCGATCGCCGAGCCGAGCCGAGCCGAGCCGAGCAGATCCGGCCGCCTCGGTCAAGAGCGTCACCGGATCGCAGCGACCAGGCAGACGGCGGAGAGCCCCAGATCCCGGATCCAGGTCCAGGCCACGCAAAGTGCGGAAACAAGTGCAACGAGTGCCTCTGAAGCGCACCTGGGAAGCGAAGGTGAGCTGCGCTGCCCGAGCGGGAGGCGGGAGGAAGCGGAGAGGAGACCGCGCGGCTGCCCCAGCGGCTGCCCGGCCGGGAGGGGCACCTACCTTCTTCCCCGGGGAAGCCCTGCGCCTGCCCGCCTGCCCGCCCGCCTGCCCGCCCGGGGGCGGACCCGTCGCCTCGCCTCGCCTCGCCTCGCCTCGCCTCGCCCGCGGCGCTCCCGCCGGCCCCGGCCCCGGCCCCGGCCCCGGCCCCGGCCCGGCCACGCGCCTCCCTTCCAGAGGGGGCTGCCGCCTCGCCGGCCAGCCGCCGCCTCCTCCTCCGCGCACGGGAGGGGGACAGGCCAGCGGCGCCTCTTCGGGGCGGACGCTCTAGGAGGCGGGGCTCTATGGATTTAACTCTTTCGCGCTGCACCCGGCCAAGGAAGCTCTCCGGGGGGATTTGCGAGCTAAGCCTGGCTGTTTGCTTTCTGAGGGAGGTAGGGTGTGTATGGGTGCGCGCGCGCGTGCGCGCGTGCGCGTGTGTCATAGCGCGTGGTGAGAAATCCACAGCTCTCCCCTAGGACTGCTCACTCCCAGCCGATATTCTGACAGCTCCACGTGGGCCATCCTGCCCAATTCTTCCTATCAGCGGACCTCCTTCTCCGAGCATTGGTCCAGTTCACTTTCGTTTACTGCAGCGCGAGTCCTCTTGCTTTCTTGGCAGCAGAAAGGAAGAGATGCTGCTGTTGCCTCGCTCTGGGATGCCTCTTCTAAAGGGCTTCCTGGGGGTCTCTCATCCAGATGCTGAGCCAAGTCACTATAGCTAGCTTCTGAACCCAGACAAAACCAGCCTGACGCTTTCATCTGCTGAGATTTTGCAGATAGAGGCATTAATAGGGGATCTGGAGGGTTGTGCCAGAAAAAAAAAAATGAATGGAATTGAGGGGGAAGAGAATGAAAGTGAGTATTTCTCAAAAAGCAATGACAATTTTATTTCTATACTTCCTATTCCTACAAAGTCAGTGCAGCAAAACAACAAAACATTTTCCCAGCACTATGTCGTGGTTCTAGTTCTGTTTGCAACGTTTTTAGATATTTAAAACGTTTTGCTTTTAAAGCAAACCCTTGGTTTCATTTTAGAAACGTTTAAGCATATCAGGGCTGCTAATATCCTGTCAAATATCCTGTCAAGAGTGTCAAGATGGCAGGCATGTTAGTGCCATAGAAGTCCTGCCTGGTTTGTAGGTGCACCGCATCTTATTTGTTAAGACTCTACTGTGGGTTAAGACCGCCCTGAGAGTTCCAAGGATCTTGGGGTGGAAGGAGAACCACATTGCTAAAAAAAACCTGATTGGGCAAATCGGAAGCATGATGAAAATTTGGTCTAGGCTCACTTCTCATTTTGCCTCCACAAGCAAGGCCAGCAGGGGAATTCTGGGAGTTGCAGTCCACACATCTTAAAGTTCCCAACATTGAGAAACACTGATCTAGATTATCGATTTAAATTTATTGTTTTCATTTAACTCTTTTCCCACCGCCCAGAGTCATTGTTATGAGGTGGGCAGCCATATAAATGATTTAAACACAAAAGATCAGTAAATAAAAGTATGATGATGATGATTTATAAAATTTGTATGCAGCTGACTCTCAAGAACTGTGGGTGTTATTTTAATCACAGGATTTATTAGTTAATCTAATCACAGGAGAGATAAGTGTAGGGGCATGCCTTGATAAAATTTGGAGGGTGAAGAATGGGTGTGGGGCTATGAGGGCACTTCTAGAAAAATCCCCTTTTCTTTGCCACCCACATATTCCCTACTGAATAGGTTTTACTGAGTTATGGCGCAGTTCCTCTCCCAAAACCTCTACAGAGGCCGAATATATTCAGCAAGGCACCATACGGCGCAGAGCAACAACAGAGTTGACCCGTTGATCAGTTCTGCTCATCCCGGCCAATGGCAACTACTAAGATTTCAGAAAAGGGTCATTTCTAACCTGCCACCGATCCCAGAGGTTGAACAAAGAACTTCAATGTGAAACAAATGCTTCTCTATAATATTTTAATGTGTCAGTATTTCTAAAAGCTACCAACACCCATTGTGCTTGACTCTCAGCTGCTGTCAGACCCAGCACAGCAGTGAAACAGTTCAGTTGAGTCCAGTTCCTTTATGTGCTTACACCTTACAGACAGAATCTTGCCAGACCAAATCTATACTACAGCAACTAGTGGGTATACCCTGGGAGATTCTAGGGAGTGGCTACCCTGAACCTCTTTCGCTTCCCACGCTCCCCCTGCGGACTGTGCTGCCTCTTGCCTCCTCCCCCCTCCTGGCATGTACCTCCTCCCTCCTGATAGCCTTGCTCTCTGCTGCAACCCACATCACCCTCCCCTTCGTAGACAGATTCCATCACATCACCCCCTTCTGCAAGGCTGGATTCCCCCTCCGAGTTCTCTGATGACTCCTCCATGTCAGGCGGCTCTTCCTGCAAGACCGCTACAGAATTAGGAAAATCAGCCCCCCTCCCCCTTGGGAGATGCATGCCGGAAGTTGAAGGCTGAGCATCTTCAGTCTCGGCGCTTTCCTGCCCCAGGGCCCCTCCCAAACCTCCCGCCTGTTGACTCACAACCTCCTCTGCCACGCCAGTGAAAGTCGTGCACCAGCACTGGAGTGTGTACATCCCTTGTGTTCTCCCACAAATGCTCGGTCTCTGGGTACCCTTTCCCATGAATCAATATTGGATCCCTTTCCCTCTCTGTGAAACCAAGATTGTGTCCAACCCATATTCTTCTTCCCTTCCACTATCGCTGGTGTGGGGGGGTGGATCCTGGGATCTCAAGGCACTTGGGGGTGCTTCCTTGACTAGCAAGGAGAGATGATAGATGGGATGGACTTTCACTGAAGCCCGTAGCTGCCAATGGAAAGCCACTGGGTTCACTTGTCGAATGACAGCGGAAGGGCCCACAAACTTGAGTCCAATTTCTTAGATGGCCTGGTGGAAGTTAAGAACCTAGCGGAAAATCATGCTTTGTTTCCCTCTGAAATCACCGGCCCCTTCTGCTGCCTTCACCTTTAGAAGTTGCTTTTTCAATAGCTCCTGAGCTGCCTGTTGCTCTCTGAGAAATCCTGCTGTGCTTGGTACAGCTCCCTTCTGTTTGTGGGAAAAACCTGTGGGGGGACTCCATACAATGCTTCAAATGGTGGCATGCCAATCGAAGAGTGCACAGAATTGTTATATGCGAATTCTGCTAAGGGGAGGAGTGCAGCCCAGTTATCTGGGCTGTATGTGCTGTAACATCTTAAATAGTGCTGCAATACCTGGCTAGTCTTCTCCACCTCTCCATTTGTGGAAGGATGGTGGGCAGAAGACAGGTGAACCTGTCCATTCAGCAACTGGAAAAGGGCCCTCCAAAACCTGGAAGTGAACTGACTTCCTCTATTATTACGGGGCTAACCATTCCTCTGTAGCAAAATACATGGTCTAAAAAGAGCTGTGCCGCGGGTAACCCCTTGCATGGTATAAAATGTGCCACCTTAGTGAACAGATCTACTACCACTAGTATCAATGTATATCCTTGCACCATGCGTAGATCAGTGATGAAGTCCACAGACACTGTAACCCAAGGCTGGGGGGGCGGGGGGTGTTTAATGGCTGCAAGAGTCCAGCCGGCTTCCCACGAGCTGGTTTAGCCTGACAGCAAACATGGCATGAGGCAACATAGTCTTTTATGTCTGTGGCCATCTTCGGCTACCAATACTCTTAGAGTCCTGTGGAGTGTTTTAAGAACTCCCCATGGCCAGCTGTCTCATTGTCATGGCAAAGCTGCAACCCCTCCTCCTGTAAAGGAAGGGGAATGTAAAGGCGGCCCTTATGCCAAAGTTGCCCCCTTCCACTGAAAATGGGGAAATAGTATCTTGTTGGGCCCCCGGAGGTCATCCATTTGGGACTACACATACAGGTCCTGCAGCTGCTGTATCTTTATCCGCGCAGAGGTCTTCAGCCTGTTGACCAGCCCCCAACTTCTTGGGTATGTAATCCTTGCACTGTGCCTAAAGTTGTGAGGTTGCAAGATTGTAGCGCGGGGAGGTGGTTGCTGAGCCTTTAAGTACTCTGGCTTATGCGAGAGCACATCTGGTAGCAGGTTTCGGGAACTAGGCCCATACATTATGTAGAAGTCAAAATGGGAGAAAAATTGGCTCCATCTTGTCTGTTGGGGGTGTGTGTGTGTGTGAGTGACTATGTATTCTGCATTCACTCCAAGTTCTTGTGGTCTGTGCAAACCTGTATGGGAAATTTCACCCCCTCCAGCCATTGTCTCCATTCCTGGAAGACTGCCTTGACTGCTAGCATCCCCTTATGAAATATAACATAGTTTTTCTCTGCGGGTGACAGCATGCAAGAGAAGAAGGCCCACGGGAGCAATTCCCCTCCCTCTCCTTTCGTAGCCTGCAGCAGTACCGACAGCAGCATCTGAAGCGTCGGTCTGGAGGACAAACTGCCGTGAGGGATTGGGGTGATGGAGGAGGGGCTGAGAGGCAAAGAGCTGTTTTAAGTCCTGAAATGTGATTGCTCTTGTGCCATCCAAGCAAATTTCCTTCCTTTCTTCAAAAGCTGCGAAAGAAGCTTAACCCTGTCAGCAAAATTAGGAATGAACTTTCTGTAGAAGTTGGCAGACTCCAGGAAGGAACATCTTTCACATTACAGGGGGAGTGCCATGACAACACCGCTTGCACCTTACTGGGTCCATTTGCAGCCCCTCTGTTGAGATCCTGAACCCCAAAGAGTCTAATCGAAATAAATCAAATGCACACTTTTCCAGTTTGGCAAACAGCTTATTCTTCCTCAGCCTTTGCAAGTCATTTCTGATGTGCATCGTATGAGATTCTGCATCCTCAGAATAGATTAAGATGTCGTCCCAATAAATCACTACATACAAATCAATGATGTCAGAAAAAATATGATTCGGGAATCTGGAAAACACCGCCCCACAATTAACAAGTCCAAACGGCATTACTGTATACTCAGAACTTTCCATACCTTGTATCAAAGGCAGTTAGGGATTCACACCCCTCCTTTACCCGAATGAGGTTGTAAGCATTCCTGAGGTCTAACTTTGTAAAGATGCGTGCCTTCTGCATCTGATCTAAAAGCTCTGATATCAGTGGAAGTGGGGAATGATCTCGTATCGTGACCCTATTTAGATCCTTGTAATCACAGACAGTGGGCATGGAAGCTCCCTTGCTCGGCCTCTGTGCTGAAGTCATCTGTGGGTCTGGCTTCCTTGGAACCAAGAAAGTGGGAGCAGAGGCTGGGGACTTTGATGTTCTAATAAATCCCTTCTTAAGGTTTATATCCAAGTATTCTTTCAGAATAGCTAGCTCCTTGGCAGACATAGGATATTGCTGACTGGCAGGGATTTTTGCCCCCGGTTTCAAATCAATCGTGCAATCAGTCTTGATGGGGGGGGGGGGAAGTGCAGTAGCTTCCTCATCCCCCAAAACATCTGCGAAATCAGCATACTTGGTGGGCAGATCCCCTCACCCCTCACCTGGATGCTTGTTTGGGAGCTGAGGAGAGACTGGCCATCTGCATCCAGTGGTGCTGGCAACCTGGGGGGGGGGGGGAGGAGAGTGTTCCTTGTAGGGTTGTGGAATCTCAGCCATGAGGTGCCTAATACTAGGGGTACATGCAAGGAGGCTGTTATGTATAGGGGCAAGAACTCTGTATGTCTGTTGAAAGAGAATTGCAACGGAATAGTGCACTGCACAACGGGACCTGCCTTCAAAGGTAGGGCATCTATCGTTTCTACCTTTATTGTTTTTTTTAAGTGTACCGCCGGTAATTGCCATTTGCGTACCGCCTGAATATTTATGAAGTTCGTGGTAGCCCCTGAATCAATAACAGCTTCCAGCTGTCTTGCAACCAGATTCTAAGGTTATTGTAACAGGGGTAAGAAAAAATGCTTGCCTGTTCTCTTCAGAATGAGCTCTCCTTATCTGCTGGACGGCCCCCCTTGTGAGCTCTCTTGAGGGGCCGGCAAAGTTTCCCTGGTTTGCAGCTGTGGCTGAAACTGTGCGTTTATTGGGGGTTTGCTCTGATTGTCTAGCCCCTTGTTGGATTCGTTGCTGGACATGCTCTTATGATATGCCCTGGGGCTCCACAGTAAAACCAGAGACCCAGACTTCGTCCTCTCTGTTTCTCCTCCAGAGACTGATCTCTTGGCAGCTCCCACTTGCACTGGCTCCCCCACCCCTGAATCTGAGGCTACTGTAGGGAAAGGAGGGAGAGCTATGAGGGGAGACCCACTGCCACTTCTGCTTCCGATACCCCGACTGTTTCAATTCCTCCAGCTGGGCATCAATTATCACGCCACACTGGTACAGCTCATTGAAGGTGGCTCAATGACCTCCCCTGCCTCACCAGCTCATCCCGAAGGTCATCATTCAACCCCTCCATAAACTGGTCAATGAGAGCCACCTCGTTCCATCCGACGTCTCTGGATCATAGCTTAAAATCTGCAGTGTACAATCTTACTCTGTTGCCCTGTTTGAGTTTCCGAATCTCCCGATTGGCTGTGACTCTCTGGATGGGATCCCCCAAAATGGCCTCTAAATCTCCCAAGTAAATCTCTGATAGTTGTTCAGCATTGGGTCGTTGCCTTCTGTCATGGGAATGGCCCATTTTGCTGCCGACCCTTTCAACAAGGTTACTATAAAGATCACTTTCCTGTTCTGAACTCTGCAGGTCTGCTGCCCATGAACATCTTGCACTCCATCAGGAAGGTCCTTAATTGATCCGTGTCCCTTCCATATTTCTCTGGTAAGCTTCCATGAGAACACAACAGCCCTGGCGGTCTGGCTGTGGGTTGTTGAGCATTTTGCCTGAGCCGCTGTACCAACTGCATCACCGCAGCTTGTAAATTATTGACCTGTGTGTCCACTTGCTGCTGGTGCTGCAGTAAGGCGGCTGCTCGATGCGGTGGCGTTAACCGTGCTCCTTGAGCATCTGTAGCCATGATCAAATTGTCCTCCCTCTTCTTGGGAGTATGAGTCTGGCAGGATTGATGTCAGGCCCAGCCAAGAACAACGGTGAAACAGTCCAGCTGAGTTCAGTTCCTTTATTTGCTTACACCTTACAGACAGAATCTTGCCAGACTACATCTGTACTATTGCAACCAGTGGATATACACTGGGAGATTCTAGGGAGTGGCTATCCTGAATCTCTTACTCTTCTCACGCTGCTCCTGTGGACTGTGTTGCCTTTTGTCCCCTTTCCCTTCCTGGAATGCACCCCCTACTTCCTGATAACCTTGATCTCCTCTGCAATCTATCACAGTTGCCTGCTGTTTCACTCCAATAATAGTATCTTCCCTGGATGTTTTCCACAATCTCTGAGGCTGTATGTTAGACCTTAATACTAACCCTGCCCTCTAGGATGTCCCTCCTGGATGGATTTTCATGTGTTTATGAAACATGGAAGAACTAAAGAATCTTTTTTCACACATTGAGCATCCGTATGCTTTCTCCCTGGTATGAATCCGCTCGTGGACCACCAAGTTGGATTTCTTACGGAAGTTTTTCCCACAGTAGGAGCACGTATGGGGCTTCTCGCCCGTGTGCACTATAGTATGCTTCCTGAGATGTGAGCTAGAAACAAAGCTCTTTCCACACTCAGGACACCCGTAGGGCCTCTCTCCTGTGTGGGACCTTGCGTGGATCACGAGCCGTGACCTCTGACTGAAGCTCTGCCCACAGTCTAAGCACTGATACGGCTTCTCACCCGTGTGCGTCCTTTTGTGTGTTTTCAACTGGGAACTGGTCCGAAAGCTTTTCCCACATTCGGGGCACTCATAAGGCTTTTCACCCGTATGCGTCCTCTCGTGTTTCACCAGCGACGCTCTCTCACTGAAGCTTTTGCCACAGTCCAAACACTTGTGTGGTTTCTCACCTGTGTGTGTCCTTTTATGGAGTTTGAGGTGGCAGCTGATCCGAAAGCTTTTCCCACACTCGGAGCATTCATATGGCTTCTCTCCTGTATGGGTCCTCTCATGTTTGATGAGGGCATCTCGTCCAATGAAGCTTTTGCCGCAGTCGGAGCATTTATGTGGCTTTTCTCCAGTGTGGATCCTCAGGTGCTTGACCAGAATCCCCTTTTCCCCAAAAGCTTTTCCACACTCGGTGCATTCATACGGCTTTTCTCCTGTGTGGGACCTCTCATGTTTAATCACAGTGGATTTTGCATTAAAGCATTTGCTGCATTTGGAACATTTATACGGCTTCTCTCCTGTGTGGATTCTCTTGTGCTTCACGAGGTTTGTTTTCCAATCAAAACTTTTCCCGCACTCTGAGCAAAGATACTTTTTTCTTGCTGACAGAGTGCTCCCCTGTTGAACAATGGAGGGTTTGCTGTTACTTTTCTCATATTTATGCAGTTTATCCTTTGCTTGCACATGTGGAGCATCTGGAACACTGATGGTTGGACACCATCTCTGGCTCCTCTTAATTCTGGACTTTTTGCCACACTGAAAATTGGCTTCATTTAAATTTTGATCACTTACTTCAGGCAGGAAAGCTTCAGTGGCTTTCGTTCCCGAGTGCCTTTGTGATCCCTGTGGAGTTATCCTGGAGTCCCGGAAAAATGAACTTTTGACTCCTTCCAATGGACTCTTGCAAATGTCTATTTCTTCAGATCTTCCCACCTGGAAGGTCTTCTCCTTATGAGTTGGTCCATATCTATCATATTCTAAGAGAAACAGAAAACCACTTACGTCACATTGCCCCCCAACAATAAATTCCATTTCAAACAATTTCTTGTATAAATTCTAGTTTGGCAGGGTCTCCTCAAGGACCTAGTCCTCCCTCTTCCATTTGCCCTAGTCTCTTAAAGGCCACCTCATGTTCCCCCTCCCATTTAACCTAGGAAATCCCAAATTCAAGCATCCTCATTTGATGGCTTTCCTACATCAACCTGAAGACTTCAGTTTGGGAGGACATCATCAAGAAGACTCTCTTCTTGGGCAACAGAGAATAGTTCACATATCACTGAGACACTGAGCAAGTGTTTGGATTTGCTGGCCTCCTCCAAATGTCAGATTCTCTAATCTGTACCACTAAGTTACGGATCTCATCATGGAGAAAATCTATCTATGTGGTCATTAATAATCACATTGACTTGATGGCGTATAATCAATCCATCGCATTATGGATGCACCTGACAGAAATTGGGAACAAAGGCGACAGCTAGCCCAATATTACACGCTCAACTTACAGGAGGTCTCTACCTTTTCTAGCAGTCACATCTTTCCCATTCTCTGCAACCTAATCCTTTCAAGCAAAGATTCTGTGAACCAAAAATTCTGTGATGGAAATTGGGACCATCTCTTTCCCCAGAAAATGCCATTTGGCTTGGTGGACCATCAGATGTGAAGGACTGCACAACCAACTCCTACAAGATGCTGGCACTTCCCTGGGTTTCAAAAAGAGTGCAGAGAACCATCTTGGCTCAAAGCACCCCAGAAATGTTTGCAGTTATTGACAATCTGCATCCTTACCTAATGATTTGGCCTCCCCATCATTCTCTTGCTTTATCTCCAGGGGAAGCTTCACCTTCACAATGTCCAAGGCCTCTTCCTCCAATCTGGGAGATTTTAGCATCGTATTCTCCAGGGTTTGGGATGCCTGAAAAAAGAAAAAAGGAAAGTTGATTCAACTCAAAAAAGTCCTGAAGGAAGCATGCACCAGGCTGACTCTCTATCCCCTCCAGGATGACTAACGCTCAAAGCAGCTGGGGAAGATGGGATCCAATTTGGAGATTTAATACAGAAAAATCCCTTTTCCTGAGCCAATTTTGAAGTCTGAATTCCCAAATCAAATCACATGCTAAGTCAGAATTGGATTAGGTGCAATTTGCATACCCCTAACAGTAACACTTTATTTCCTCCACAGCTAATACAACAAAGGAAAGGAAGTAGCTTCAGGCAGCTATGTCCAGGTTGGCTGGCAGCTCTAGATTCTTTTGGGCCACAATTCTGAACTCAGATGTAGATGAACTGGCAGAGAGGTACAGAAAACCATTGGCTGCAACTCTGAAAAGGCTCTTCCCTATTCCACCAGAGATGCTGGTTAGAAAAAGGGACTTTGTGTAGGTCCGACCAGGACAAAATCATCACAACTGAAACATCTCCTGGCTCTGGGAATCACAAGGAGGAAATCCATGCAGCTGCCTCCTAGAAGCCTTTTCAGGTTTGCCGATTACACCCACTCCTCATTCCATTCCAAGGACCAGGTCGTTAAGCGAAATGGTCGCTAGGTGAGAATCACAGTAACTTAGACGTGACCGTAACTGTGCTTGTGACTTTACTTCAGTCTTCCATACTCAATTTCTGTTATCCTTCCCGAAGTGGACATTTTTAACAACTATTTGTACATTCTACTTCAAAATGCTCTTTAATTCTAACATATTTTTGCCCTTAAAAAATACATTGTAACAATGGATTACCTTTTAAATCTTTGCATATCATTCTGACAATTTAAAACTTAGGAACGTTTTTAAAGCTTTGGTTTAATACTGTATGCAGATTTTGTCCTTTTTTTAAGTAGCCGAAATAAAAAAAAGGTCAAATGGAACCTCAATGTATGACAAATTGCTTTATAGGTAGTCCTCGGGTTTTGACAACTTGTTCAGCGACAGTTCAAAGTTACGATGGCACTGATGGGGACTTACAACTGTACTTGGAGTTCTAGCCATTGCAGCATCCCCTTAGTCACAATTACAACATCGCAGCTAGCCACGGTCACATGACCACCATTTGCAACTTCCTGGCTGGCTTCCCACAAGCAAAGTCAATGGGGAAGCCAGCAGAGAAGGTTGGAAGTCGCTCCTGTAAGTTGCTCCTGTTACTTTTTCTCCCAAGGAGCTGTATTACAGAGATTGTAGGGATCTTGTACTCCGCAGCACTCACCCTGCGCAGTGGCTCCTGCTGGCCTACCCATGCTAAGTAGAGCCTGCCCGAGGCACTCACCCACTCATCCGCAGCTCTCGCCTGTGGGCATCCTTGGCTATGACTCTGGCCACATGAGGTCCTCTCTTAACCACCCATGGGGTCTCTGGGTTACAATGGCAACCAGGACTGCCAGGGTTGTGGTCGCTAAGTGATGCAGTCGTGTGACATCACGCTTTATGACCACACCAATAAGTGATGGAAATTCCAGTCCCAACTGACGTCGTAACCCGAGGACTACCCGTATGAGTACAAAATTAGGCATAATAATATTGTGTTACCAAAATAAAGTACATTACAGGTAATCCTCGTTTAGAGACTGCAATTAGGATCACAATTGTTAAACTACATAGTCGCTAAGTGAAACCACAACTGTGCATATGATCTTACAAGTAGTCCTCATTTAGTGACTTCATTTAGCAAACATTTGCAGTTATGACAGTGAAGAAAAAGTAACTTTACAATCAGTTGTTGCATTTACGACCTTTGCAGCTCTGTAAAGCAAAAGAAAGCTGAATCAGGATCATAAGCAAAGTATCTGTACTTCAGATTCCTTTGCTTTGCAGACCTGTGAAGGTTGTAAATTGGCAGCTTGGTTGTAAAGTTACTTTTTCATCATTGCTGTAACTCTGGCTACTAAATGAGGCAGTCACTAAATGAGGACCACCTGTACAAAATCACATTTTACAATTACAGTACCTGTAAACATCAAATTCGATATAAATCCTTTGAAAGGTTCATTTTTTTCTGTGTTTTCGGAAACTTCAGATACGCTGGCATAGCTGGTTGACGGCTGAGGATGGTCTGGGTGTTCTATTCCTGTGGATGGGGAGGGAAATAGGGAGGGAAGTGGAGTTGAGGAAGGAGTAACTTTCTTAAAGAACCCACTATGTTTGGTTTCCACAGTTTTTTTCTTTTTTCCTTCATATATTTCACGATAACACTTTAAGATTTCACACATTTCCCAATGTACCTTTCTAAAACGTTCTACATTTGGATCCATACTTTCTAATTCTGATAAAATTTTGTTAATGCCCGAGAAAACACCAGCCAGTCTTTTCACACTGAATGTTTTGGGCTTAACTTCTACAATCTTTTTTTCTTCTTTTTTTTCTTTTTCTTTTTCTTTTTCTTTTCCTTGTTCTTGTTCTTTTTCTTGTTCTTCCAGTACTCGTTGTGCTTCTAATTCTTCTTTTAGTTCGATTAAATCTTGGTTTGAAAGCTCTCCCTCAGTGTAGGATATCAAATTTCTCAGATCTTCAGCATCAACCTCTAAATCAAGGGATTTCATTAGTGTCAAAGTTTTCTTATTTATTTCATCCAAATTATTTTTTCGGTCCAATCCTTCAAAATTATTTACAACACCAAAATGTTTTAAACGCTTTTTCCAAATCCCTTGCATGCATTTCACACTAACATCCTGCCATGCGGCTGCAACATTTTCAATACAATGGAGGATATTGTAGCCTTTCCAAAACTCGCGCAAGGTTATCCTATCATCCTCCATTGCGGCTATCGCTTTGGCAAATGTTGCATGCAAATAGTATGCCTTGAATGCTGAGATAGCTCCCTGGTCCATAGGCTGAAGGAGAAGGGTGGTGCTTTGGGGTAGATAAACTACCTTTACATCCGGATGGAGACTGTCAAGATGCAGGGGATGTCCAGGGGCGTTGTCCAGGAGCAGGAGAATTTTAAAAGGAATTCCTTTTTGACAGCAATATTCTTTTACTTGGGGTATGAAACAATTCATAAACCAATCCTCAAAGAGGACGTGTGTCATCCAGGCCTTGCGATTAGATCGGTAATAAACGGGCAGTGTGTGCTCACTTATGTTTTTGAACTCCCAGGGGTCGCCTGATTTGTGGATCAGAAATGGCTTCAGCTTGAATCTGGCGACATTTCCACCCAACAGTAAGGTTACTCTATCCTTAAAGGCTTTACATCCAGGTGTTGCTTGGGCCTCTCTGTGTATGTATGTCCGCTCTGGCATTCTTTTCCAGTATAACCCAGTTTCATCCACGCTGAATATCTGTTCAGGGAAATAGTTCCCCTCCGCTATGATATCATCAAGTTCATCCAGAAAATGTTTGACAGCTTCTTCGTCAACCCTTGCAGCTTTGCCTGATATGTGTGCTTTCTGGTAATGAAATCTTTGCTGAAACCGCATAAACCAGCCATGGCTGGCAGTGAATGTTTCGGTGCACTCCTCCCCTGCTCGTTCCTTCAGCGTTGTGAAAATGCTGCGTGCCTTAGCCTGAATGAGAAGAAGGCTAACCGGCAGCCTTTTCTGGATCTGATCTTCGATCCAAAGTATAAGGAGTTTTTCCATTTCGTGGATGAGTCCTTTTCGCTGTCTTGTTATACTTGCGTTCATTCCTGCTGATCCTTTCATCGCCTCTCTGATCCTTGCCTTATCCTTCAAAATAGTGGAGATGGTGGAGTGGGCCAGGCCTTCTTCTCGCGCTATTTTAGTCACCTTCTTCCCAGCCTCATACGCTTTGATGATCTTCATCTTCAAATTGAGATCAATGGCTTTCCTTTGCTTCTTGCTACTTCCTTCAGCTGAACTGGGGTTCTTTCTCTTTGAAGACATCTTGGTATGGGATATAAATGCGCGTAAACAAGTAAATAAACAAAATAAGAGCAGATTATACACCATACTAACTGTAATAGCAAAGATGTGACAGAGAGAGAGAGAGGTTGTAAAAGTCATAAATGCATCTACTGGATGCAAAATGAATTTTTCATTACTGTCATATTTGTGAATTGTCACTAACCGAGGTAGTTGCTAAATGAGGAGTGGCTGTACCTTATTCTGGGCAATTTACTGGAGAGACAGCAGAACACTTCCTTGCTTACAAACCTTTGGCTGGCTTCTCACAACATAAGCCTAAACCTAGTTTCACAAACTACAATACAGCCACTCCTCCTTTTATGTCTACCTCAGTTAGTGACCGTTCACAAATAGAACGGCAATAACCAGTGGGAAAAAAATAATTTTCCAATCAATGTACACACTTATGATCAAATTTCTACGCCTGACAACAATGCACACCACAGTGAGAGTAACACTAGTGTTGCTGCATGAGGGACCTTTATCTGGATGAGATGGCAGCACAATAACCACAGCAACTTTGCAGTGTCTCTCTCTCTCTCTCTCTCTCAGTCACGGGTTCACTTAGCGACCATTTTGCTTCCAATTTAAGGAAGGGATTGCATCGCTAAACAAGGAAAGGGTCTACTGGCATTCATATAATTTATTATGCCCAGACAACTGAACCATATTATGGCTGAATGTGATGAGCATCTTTATGCATGTTGCAAGGCAATGGCAAGGCTCCTACAACATGCTCAGTCACAAACTAGCCAACCCCATATGTTACTACTACTACTACTACTACATTATATTTATATGCTGCCCATCTCCTAGTAACTCTGGGCGGTTATGTTGATTGATTGATTGATTGATTGATTGATTGATTGATCGATTGATCATATGTGGCTGCCGATCCCACATAGTGTGACTCTGGGCAGCGTACAAAACAATCATAAAAACAATTTTAAAAATATTCAAAAAGGACAAAAAAATTAATCTTATAAAAGGCTAAGGGAGCACATCACATTATAAACAATGGAGCCACCTAATCAAATTATCATTCCCTTGTGATCCCCAGGCCTGTTGGCACAACCAGATTTTAAGGACTTCTGGAAGGTCGGGAGAGATGGGGCCAATCTTACCCAGGGGGGACAGTGTTCCACAGGGCAGGTGCCGTGGCAGAAAAGACTCGTCTCCTGGGTCCCGTCAGATGTAACTCCTTAAAAGATGGGACCCACAACATACCTCTTCTGCCAGACCTGATGGGACAGGCAGATGTAATCGGGGAGAGGCTGTCCCTCAGATAGCCCGGCCTCATGCCATGAGGGGCTTTAAAGGTTAAAAACAGCACCTTGAATTGGACCTGGAAGCAAACTGGCAACCAATGCAGCTCACGGAACAGAGGAGTAACCTGTGCTATTCTGTGGGCACAGATAACTGCCCACGCTGCCACATACTGTATCAGCTGAAGCTTCCAGATACTCTTCAAGCGTAGTGTCACATAGAGTGCATTACAGAGTCTACCCAGGAGGTGACCAGAGCATGAGTGACTGTAAGCAGAGCCTCCTGATTAAGGAATGGGCACAACTGGCACACAACACAAAGCTGTGCAAATGTCCTCCTAGCCACAACGGCCACCTGCTCTTTAATCAGGAGTTGTGAGTCCAGGAGGACTCCCAGGTTGCGCACCAGGTCTCTTTGGGGCACTGTAACCCCATCCAGCACCGAAGATGGCATAGTCGCAGGACTGGCAGGCCCAAAAACCCAGAGCCACTCAGTCTTGCCAGGGTTCAGTTGACGCCTGCTGTTCCCCATCCAGACCCCCACCACCTCCAGATACCGGGATAAGTCATCAACAGCATCGCTGAATTCAGTAGGGGCAGAGATGTATAATTGGATATCATCAGTGTACTGATGATACCTCACCCCATGACGACAGATGAGCTCACCCAGTGGCTTCATGTAAATGTTAAAGAGGAGCGGAGAGAGCATTGAGTCCCGCAGCAGCACCACAGTCAGGGCCAAGGGCAGGATCTCTCCTCTCCAATCACCACCGACTGGTATGGACCACAGAGAAAAGAGGAGAACCAGCGCTGTCCATCCCCAGTCCCCTGAAGGATACCACGGTTGATGGTATTGAAGGCTGCTGAGAGGTCAAGCAGAGCAAGGATGGAAGCACAACCCCCATCCCGCTTCCACCAGAGATCATCCAAAAGCATGACCAAGGCTGCTTCTGTCCCATACCCAGGCCTGAATCCTGACTGAAAGGGGTCCAGATAACTCTAGGTTAATCTAGAGTTCCCAAGCTGGTGCTCTTAAAAATCCAGACTTCCCCAAACTGCCACATTTTAATGTAGTACAGGGCGGGGAAGATGAGAACATCTTGAAGGCACATGTTGGGGGACACTGCACTAGATCACTATCAGAGAGGAAAGATGTGACCCCGCAAAAGCTCCTGCAGTAATGCCTTTACCTCAAGGACTTGACAAACAGTCCTGATTAGGTCATCCAAACAGCTTTCTATTCTATAACAAAGGCCAAGATTGCCTTTATTTTATTTATTTTTTCCTGATCAGGGACTGCTCATGACAACAGAACATCTGAAAACACTACCGTCCTCCTCTGCCTTGCTAATCCTCTAGATCCACTCCAGAATCATCTGCTGCAAAATTTTCTCCTTTGGGCAACTGTCTGATCGCCATAGATGAACAGAATCCCCCATAATCCCCTTAACAGAATCCCAGTGTTTTATGTTGTGAGACTATTATTCTAATCGCCTTGTTTCCACGGGGGCTCTTGAGACCAAAACTGAAACACACTATGACCCCTGCTACTACAGCTGGCAAGAAACACATTTCACAGGTTAGTAATTTTGATGGCTTTCTGCAGCTGCCCTCATATTCTTCCCCCCATCCTTTCCCCCCTTGTTCAGTCTTTGGTGTCTGAATACCTTCTGTTGCTCATCAGCATCCTGGAGGCTGAACTGCCTGGGGTGCAGGGGCCACTGCCTCTCCAGATCGACCTCCTCCAGAGGCTCTTCCACCTTCACCTTCATGCAGAAATCCAGCTTTTCCCTGTCCATCCAGGCGTTCCCACCGATGTTCGGATCTCTTGGGAGCACAACCTCCCCTCTGGCCTCTCCACAGCTCTCCTCCTGGGGTTCTTCCTTGACTCTCCCCAAGGGGACCTGGAAGTCCTTGGCATCTTCCTCCAATGGAGCCGGTGCTGGGGGAAGCCCTGCCACCCTTTTCAGGAATTCCTGCCATTGAGAGTCCCAGCGTTGGTGCATTTCCTCCTCTGACTCCGTCTTAAAGTGGGATGGGCCGTCCCCGCTCAAAAAGTCCCCGATGGTCCTCACTTGGACAATGAGAGGGTCTCTTCCCCTTCTCTCACTTCCCTCTTCTTCTTTGGGTACCACAAGCTTCTGTTCCTCCATAGTTGTTCCTCCCTGCAGTTCCAGGAGGGAAAAGGAAAGGGAGGAGGAAACATTAATGAGGGAAACACAATCTGGAAGGAATAAAAAGGCCCTCTTCTGTGTCTCTAATATTAGCTCTTTAAGATTTGCAAAATATTAACTCCCTGGAATAAAAACAATTCCCTGATGCTTAGGTCATGCTTAGTAGCTCCCTAATACAAATTAATTAACATTAAATAAATAAATAAACTGGAGCCCAAGCTCAGGTGAAGCCATGGGTGCTGGTGCTTCAAGCCTCCCGGTCCCCTCCAGTGTCCCTCGGCCTTCCTCTCTCCCTACAATCCTGGGGGCCTCCCAGCTCAGGGTCGGGGCCTGCAGGTTTGCAGCCTTTATGCACAAAAGCTCGGGTGAGCTTGGAATGAGCTCCCTTTGTCTCTGGGGAAATCTGGCCTTTAAAAGGAGTATAAAAGCCTTTTTTTTCCTTTGATGAGTGGCTTAGTTCAGGGCCTGGTCATTCCACCTGGTCTTGTTTAGCTGACAGATGCAAGTTAACACCTAAGTTAAATTAGTTTATCCAGAGAAAGATACAGATATACACATAATCCTCGCTTAGCAAACACAATTGGGACAGGAAACTCAGTCACTAAGCACTGTGGTTGCTAAGTGGAAAATCACATGACCGTGACAGACTCAGAGTGTCACTTCCTCTTCAATCGTTATGTGAAGCAACACGGTTGCTAAGCAAAAAATCACATGACTGTGACTTATGATTTTACTGCTGGCTTCTCCACTGACTCTGCTTGTCACAAGCTGGTTTGTGAAGGACACAAGTGGCGATCGTGCAACCGATCGTGCAACCGCAGGCTCTGTGATGCCCATAAATGAGAGAACTGGTCGCAAAGCAACTTCTTTTTGAGTGTTGTTAGTTCAAATAGTCACTGCTGCATGAGGTATTATCCCCCCGGACCTTTGACTGGCCCCGACCTTCTCGGCCCTGAAGACCCGGCTGTGCCGCTGAGCCTGGGGGTCTGGCAATGGTGGGGAGCTCTTACGGGGGCTGCATTGAGCTGATGTAGGGCGAATTCTGCGGCTTCCATTGATTATGGATAGTTTTTATACTTTTGTGTATTGGTTTTTAAGGTCATCTTAAATTGTTTTTACCTGTTGAGAGCCTCCCAGAGTTGCTTAGATGAGGTGGGGGGGCACAGATCAAATAAATAATAATAGCAATCAGAATCATAACAATGGCAGTCGTGTGACTGAGGGAGGCTGCAAAGGTTGCAAACGATTAAAACAAACTTATTTTTTCAGCATGGTCGCTGAACGAGGCAGTTGGTAAGCGAGCTCTACCTGTATATCATCCTCTGATGGAAACTTCTGCCCGACGCTCACGCACCGGAGTCAAATATTTCAAACAAATCTATTAAATGAAACTCTAGCAGACGGATATATTTGGTCGCGATAGAAGAACCGCTGTAATTAATTCAGGGGGGGCTCTACCACATTACAAGCCCCTCCGCTGCCTCTCCCAGCCGCAGATCAACAGGGCTGCCACCACCCCGGCGTCTTACCGCGTCGCGAGCAGTGCAACCCCGAGGAAGGGGCCAGGGAAGACGGCCAGGGACGAGGCGATCGCCGAGCCGAGCCGAGCCGAGCAGATCCGGCCGCCTCGGTCAAGAGCGTCACCGGATCGCAGCGACCAGGCAGACGGCGGAGAGCCCCAGATCCCGGATCCAGGTCCAGGCCACGCAAAGTGCGGAAACAAGTGCAACGAGTGCCTCTGAAGCGCACCTGGGAAGCGAAGGTGAGCTGCGCTGCCCGAGCGGGAGGCGGGAGGAAGCGGAGAGGAGACCGCGCGGCTGCCCCAGCGGCTGCCCGGCCGGGAGGGGCACCTACCTTCTTCCCCGGGGAAGCCCCGCGCCTGCCCGCCTGCCCGCCCGCCTGCCCGCCCGGGGGCGGACCCGTCGCCTCGCCTCGCCTCGCCTCGCCTCGCCTCGCCTCGCCCGCGGCGCTCCCGCCGGCCCCGGCCCCGGCCCCGGCCCCGGCCCCGGCCCGGCCACGCGCCTCCCTTCCAGAGGGGGCTGCCGCCTCGCCGGCCAGCCGCCGCCTCCTCCTCCGCGCACGGGAGGGGGACAGGCCAGCGGCGCCTCTTCGGGGCGGACGCTCTAGGAGGCGGGGCTCTATGGATTTAACTCTTTCGCGCTGCACCCGGCCAAGGAAGCTCTCCGGGGGGATTTGCGAGCTAAGCCTGGCTGTTTGCTTTCTGAGGGAGGTAGGGTGTGTATGGGTGCGCGCGCGCGTGCGCGCGTGCGCGTGTGTCATAGCGCGTGGTGAGAAATCCACAGCTCTCCCCTAGGACTGCTCACTCCCAGCCGATATTCTGACAGCTCCACGTGGGCCATCCTGCCCAATTCTTCCTATCAGCGGACCTCCTTCTCCGAGCATTGGTCCAGTTCACTTTCGTTTACTGCAGCGCGAGTCCTCTTGCTTTCTTGGCAGCAGAAAGGAAGAGATGCTGCTGTTGCCTCGCTCTGGGATGCCTCTTCTAAAGGGCTTCCTGGGGGTCTCTCATCCAGATGCTGAGCCAAGTCACTATAGCTAGCTTCTGAACCCAGACAAAACCAGCCTGCCAGGCTGTTTGTGTACTGGGAGCTCTTGTGTATTAGGAATTTCCTGTGTCGCTCCTGCTTGTTCTGCTTTGACTTGATAGTGACTAGCTAAGAATTGAACTACAGTAACCTTTGCCTCATTATAATAGTAAAAAACACACCCCTAGGAGTAAACAGCAGATGTTAATGAGCCCTCCATGGCTTATTATGGGGTGCTTAGTTGCAATACGCATGTGCATGATGTAATTTACTCATGGATTTGTTTCAGCCAGTAAGAATCGTGATGAATGTTACCTGCTTAGTGAAATGTATAAAAAGCTTTGGATGACACCCATTTGCAAGCTCGATTTGGGTTCTGATCCTGAGTGTGCCTCTTTGCCTCTGTACAGGAATAAAGTGTGAAAGCCTTCCCTCTACTCTGTGTGTAATCTGGCTCTCTCTCTCACCGCATAAAAATGTGCCCCAATCAGTTGGTCACCCAGCAGCCAAGAATGCTTTCATCTGCTGAGATTTTGCAGATAGAGGCATTAAGAGGGGATCTGTGCCAGGGGAAAAATGAATGGAACTGAGGGGGAAGAGAATGAAAGTGTGTATTTCTCAAAGTTTTCATTTTGACTCTTTCCCGCCACCCAGAGTTATTGTTATGAGATGGACAGTCACATAAATTATTTAAACACAAAAGATCAGTAAATAAAAGTATTATGATGATGATTTATAAAATTTGTATGCAGCTGACTCTCAAGAACTGTGGGTGGTATTTTAATCACAGGATTTATTAATTAATCACAGGAGAGAGAAGTGTAGGGGCATGCCTTGATAAAATCTGGAGGGTGAAGAATGGGTGTGGGCCTATGAGGGCACTTCTAGAAAAATCCCCTTTTCTTTGCCACCCAAATATTCCCTACTGAATAGATTTTACTGAGTTATGGGGCAGTTCCTCCCCCAAAACTTCTACGGAGGCTGAATATATTCAGCAAGGCGCCATACGGCGCAGAGCAACAACAAATGTTGACCTGTTGATCTATTCAGTTCTGCTCATCCCGGCTGACATCTACCAAGATTTCAGAGAAGAGTCGTTTCTAACCTGCCTGCGATCCCAGAGGTTGAAAAAAGAACTTCAATGTGAAACCAGTGCTTCTTTATAACATTTTAATGTGTCAGTATTTCTAAAAGCCAGCAACAGCCATTGTGCTTGATTCTCACCTGCCTGCTGTTTCACTCCAACACTAGTAGCGTCTCTGGACGTTTTCCAGAATCTCTGAGATTGTATGTTACTGCCCTCTAGGATGTCCCTCCTGGATGGATTTTCATGTGTTTATTAAGTATGAAAGAACTACAGAATCTTTTTTTCACACAGTGAGCATCTGTATGGTTTCTCCCTGGTATGAATCCGCTCGTGGACCTCCAAGTTGGATTTCTTATGGAAGCTTTTCCACAGTAGGCGACCTATGGGGTTTCTTGCCCGTGTGCACGATAGTACGCTTCCCGAGATGTGAGCTAGAAACAAAGTTCTTCCCACACTTAGGACAACTGTATGGCCGCTCTCCTTTGTGGGCCTTCATGTGGATCACAAGCCGTGACTTTTGACTGAAGCTCTGTCCACAGTCTAAACACTGGCATAGCTTCTCACCCATGTGCGTCATTTTGTGTGTTTTCAACTGGGAACTGGTCTGAAAGTTTTTCCCACATTCGGAGCACTCGTAAGGCTTCTCGCCTGTGTGGGTCCTCTCGTGTTTCACTAGTGATGCTCTCTCACTGAAGTTTTTGCCACAGTCCAAACACTTGTGCAATTTCTTACCTGTGTGTGTCCTTTTATGGAAGGTGGCAGCTGATCTGGTATCTTTTCCCACACAGAGGATTCATACAGCTTCTCTCCTGTATGGGTCCTCTCATGTTTGATGAGGGGAGCCTCTTTCAATGAACCATTTGCCCCAGTTGGACCATTTATGTGGCTTTTCTCCCATGTGGATACACAGGTGTTTTTTGTCACACTGGAAATGGCTTCATTTAAGTTTTTATCATGTTCTTCATGTAGGGAAGCTTCACTTGCTTTCATTCCTGAGTGCCTTTGTGCTCCCAGTGGATTTCTTTCCTTTCCTTTAATCCCAGAACCCCAGAAAAATTATCTTTTGACTCCTTCCAATGGGCTCTTGCAAAGGTTTATTTCTTCAGATCTTCCCACCTGGAAGGTCTTCTCCATATGGGTTGGCCCATATCCATCATATTCTGAGAGAAACAGAAAAGCATTTATGTCAAATTGCCCCCCGACAATAAATTCCATTTCAAATAAATTCTTGTATAATTTCGAGTGTTGGAGGGTCTCCTGAAGCACCTCTTCCATTTGCCCTAGTCTCTTAAAAGCCTTCACGTTTGACCTACGAAATCCCAATTGAAGCATCCTCATTTGAAGGCCTTCCAGCGTGTATGTGAACACTCCAGTTTGGGAGGACCTCATCATTGGGAAGACTGTCTTCTTGGGCAACAGAGAATATAGTTCATGTATCACAAAGCTACAGAGCAACCATTTGGATTTGCTGGCCTCCTCCAAATGTAAGATTCTCTAATCTGCATCACTAAATTACGGACCTCATCATGGAGAAAATCTATCTATGTAGTCACTAATAATCAATATTGACTTGATGGCGCATAAATCCATCATGTCCACCTGGCAGAAGTTGGGAACACAGGCGACAGCTAGCCCAATATTACACGCTCAACTTACAGCACCTTTTCTAGCAGTCACATCTTTCCCATTCTCTGCAACCTAATCCTTTCAAGCAAAGGTTCCGTGAACCAAAAATTCTGTGATGGAAACTGGGACCATTTCCTTCCCCACAAAATGCCATTTGGCTTGGTGGACCATCAGATGTCAAGGACTGCACAACCAACTCTTTCTGCAAGATGCTGGCACTTCCCTGGGTTTCAAAAAGAGTGCAGAGAACCATCTTGGCTCAAAGCACCCCAGAAATGTTTGCAGTTACTGACAATCTGCATCCTTACCTAGTTAGTTAGCTTCCCCATCATTTTCTTGTTTTATCTCCAGGGGAAGCTTCACCTTCACAATGTCCAAGGCCTCTTCCTCCCATTTGGGAGATTTTAGCATCGTATCCTTTGGAATGCCTGAAAAAACAAAAAGGAATGTTGATTCAACTCAAAGAAGTCCTGGAGGACTTATGCAGCAGGCTTGTTCTCCATTCCCTCCAAGAGGAATAACCCTCAAAGTAGTTGGGGGAGATGGGATCCAATTTGGAGTTGAATGCACAGAAATCACTTTTCCCAAGCCAATTCTGAATTCCCTTCAGGCAGCTATGTCCAAATGGTTGGCAGCTCTAGATTCTTTTGGGCCACAATTCTGAACGCAGATGTAGATGAACTGGCAGGGAAGTACAGAAAACCATTGGCTGCAACTCTGAAGCATAGAAACCAAAAGGCTCTTCCCTACTCCACCAGAGACGCTGGTTAGATAAAGGGACTTTGTGCAGTTCCAACCAGGACAAAATCATCACAGCTGAAACATCTCCTGGTCCGGGAATCACAAGGAGCAAATCCTGTGCAGCTGCCTCCTGGAACCCTTCTCAGGTTTGCTGATTGCACCCACTCTATGTTCCATTCCAAGGACCTGGTCGTAAAGCGAAATGGTTGCTAGGTGAGAATCACAATAGCCTAGACGTGACTGCGACTGTACTTACTTCAGACTTTACTTCAATGTTCAAACGAATCTAGACCTGCCAACCATCTGGACATAGCTGCCTGATGCTACTTCCTTTCCTTTGTCATATTAAGTGTGGAGGAAATTAAGAAACTTTATTAGGGACGTGCAAATTGCACCTAATCTGATTCTGACTTAGCATGTGATTTCATTCTGTTATTGTTCATGACGTGGACATTTTAAACAACATTTTGTATGTTCTACTTCAAAGAGCTCTTTAATTCTAACATATTTTTGCCGTTAAAAAATACACTATAACAATTTATTACCTTTTAAATCTTTGCATATCATTCTGACAATTTAAAACTTAGCAACATTTTTAAAGCTTTGTTTTAATACTGTATATAGACCTTTTTAACAAAGCAGCCTAAATAGAAACACAAAGGTTAAATGGAAACTAAATGTAAGAACACTTTGTTTGCAGGTAGTCCTCACATTACGACCACTCATTCAGCAACCGTTCAAAGTTATGATGGCACTGAACGAGGGGGACTTACGGCCATCCTCAGAGATCCAGAGGTCGCAGCATCCCTGCGGTCATGATTCAGGTGGATTATGACATCGCAGGGAGCTGTGGTTACGTGATCGTCATTTGCAACCTTCGCTGTCGGCTTCCTGTAGGCAAAGTCAATGAGGAAGCTGGCAGGGAAGGTCACAATTCACTCCCGTAGGTCACTCCCACCACTTTTTCTTCCAAGAAACCCTATGACAGAGTATGACAACCCAGGGTTCTCATACTCACTAGGGCCTCCCCACCAGCCTGCATACCATAGTGGCCCCTGCCAGCCTGCCACACTCCACAGCACCTGCTTCTAGTCCCTGCCAACCTGCCCATGGCCCCTGCCAGCCTTCCCACACTCAGTAGCCCTCACATGCGACACTTACCCACTAGCCCACAGCTCTCGCCCGGCAGCCTGTTTGTCTATGACTCCAGCCACATGAATGACCTGTGCAGTCTCTGGGTTATACTGGTAACTTGGATGCTGAGATTGACATCACTAAGCATTGTGGTCATGTAACACTTTATGACCACATTGCTTAGTGATGGAAATTCTGGTCACAATTGCCATCCTAACTGAGGACTACCTGTATTATGTAGGTACAGAATTAGACATAATAATATAGCATTACCAAAATAAAAGAGTACAGGTAGACTATAACTGCGGCTGTCAACCAGGTCAGTGAAACTGCCACTATGCTTATGATCTTACAGGCAGTCCTTGTTTACCAACTACCCCATTTAGCAACCATTTGCATTTACAACAGTGATGAAAAAATAACTTTACAATCAATCCTTGTATTTACAACCTTGACAGCTCTGTAAAGCATAGAAAAGTTGAAGCAGGATCCTAAGCAGAGTATCTGTACTTCAGATTCCTTTGCTTTGCAAACCTGTGAAGGTTGTAAATATGAGGATTGGTTGTAAAGTTGCTTTCTCGTCACCTTTGTAACTGCGCTTGTGACATGAGGCAGTTGCTAAATGGGGACTACCTGTACAAAATCAGATTTTACAGTTACAGTACCTGTAAACATCAAATTCGATATAAATCCTTTGAAACGTTCATTTTTTTCTGTGTTTTCAGAAACTTCAGATATGCTGGCATAGCTGGTTGACGGCTGAGGATGGTCTGGGTGTTCTATTCCTGTGGATGGGGAGGGCAACAGGGAGGAAAGTGGAGTTGGGGATTTTTTTCTTTTTTTCTTTTTTCCTTCGTATATTTCACGATAACACTTTAAGATTTCATACATTTCCCAATGTACCTTTCTAAAACGTTCTACATTTGGATCCATACTTTCTAATTCTGATAAAATTTTGTTAACACCTGAGAAAACACCAGCCAATCTTTTCACACTGAACGTTTTGGGCTTAACTTCTAAAATTTTTTTTTCTTCTTCTTTTTCTACTACTTCTTTCAGTTCGATTAAATCTTCGTTTGAAAGCTCTCCCTCAGTGTAGGATACCAAATTTCTCACATCTTCAGCATCAACCTCTAAATCAAGGGATTTCATTAGTATCAAAGTTTTCTTATTTATTTCGTCCACATTTTCATTGTGGTCAAATCCTTCAAAATCATTTACAACAGCAAAAGGTTTCAAACACTTTTTCCAAATCCCTCGCATGCATTTCACACTAACATCCTGCCATGCGGCTGCAACATTTTCAATACAATGGAGGATATTGTAGCCTTTCCAAAACTCACGCAAGGTTATCCTATCATCTTTCGTTGCAGCTAAAGCTTTGGCAAATATTGCATGCAAATAGCATGCCTTGAATGCTGAAATAGCTCCCTGGTCCATAGGCTGGAGGAGAGGGGTGGTGTTTTTGGGTAGATAAACTACCTTTACGTCCGGGTGGAGACTGTCGAGATACAGGGGATGTCCAGGGGCGTTGTCCAGGAGCAGGAGAATTTTAAAAGGAATTCCATTTTGCCAGCAATATTTCTTTACTTGGGGTATGAAACAATTCATAAACCAATCCTCAAAGAGGACGTCTGTCATCCAGGCCTTTCGATTGGATCGGTAATAAATGGGCAGTGTGTGCTCACTTATGTTTTTGAACTCACAGGGGTCGTCTGATTTGTGGATCAGAAATGGCTTCAGTTTGAATCCGGCAACATTTCCACCCAACAGTAAGGTTACTCTATCCTTAAAGGCTTTACATCCCGGCGTTGCTTGGGCCTCTCTGTGTATGTACGTCCGCTCTGGCATTCTTTTCCAGTATAACCCAGTTTTGTCTACATTGTATATCTGTTCAGGCAAATAGTTCCCTTCTGCTATGATATCATCAAGTTCATCCAGAAAATGTTTGGCAGCTACTTCATCAGCACTTGCAGCTTCACCAGATGTGTGTGCTTTCTGGTAATAAAATCTTTGCTGAAACCGCATAAACCAGCCACGGCTGGCAGTGAATGTTTCAGTGCACTCCTCCCCTGCTCGTTCCTTCAGTGTTGTGAAAATGCTGCGTGCCTTAGCCTGAATGAGAAGAAGGCTAACCGGCAGCCTCTTTTGTATTTGATCTTCGATCCAAAGTATAAGGAGTTTTTCCATTTCGTGGATGAGTCCTTTTCGCTGTCTTATTATGCACGTGTTCATTCCTGCTGATCCTTTCACTGCCTCTCTGATCCTTGCCTTATCCTTCAAAATAGCGGTAATGGTGGAACGGGCCAGGCCTTCTTCTTCAGCTATTTTAGTTACCTTCTTCCCGGCCTCATACGCTTTGATGATCTTCATCTTCAAATTGAGGCTGATGACTTTCCTTTCCTTCTTTCTACCTCCTTCAGCTGAACTGGGGTTCTTTCTCTTTGAAGACATCTTGATATGGGATATAAATGTGTGTAAACAAGTAAATAAGCAAGTGAAAATAAGAGCAGGTTATACATGATACTAACTATAATAGCAAACATATGACTGAGAGATCCTGAGAAAGTTATAAACCACATTATGGTCACAAAATTGTGAAGTCCTTGGGGTTCTCTGAGCTTGGTTCTTTTCTTGCAAACGTTTCATTACCTGGCTAGGTAATGACTTCAGTGGTAGAATGGAATGGGATTTGCTCTCTGTTTATATACTGTGGCATGCCCTGGGTGATGATTGCTGGTGAAGAGAGGTTCCAGATAAGCAGAGATTACCACCAGGCATACAATCAAGCAGTAAACAATACCCAAATCAAGGAACTACCAGAGGAAAAAATAAAACAAAACAAAACCCACACCCCCTCCAACAGTGGCAGGGCATGCCACAGTATATAAACAGAGAGCAAACCCCACTCCATTCTAGCACTGAAGATGTTACCTACCTAGGTAATGAAATGTTTGCAAGAGAAGAACCAAGCTCAGAGAGCCCCAAGGACTCCACAGTTCAACCCTGAACTACGCATATTCTCTTCTATTGGTTTCAAAATTAATTTTTCCTTTCTATTGTATTTGCGAACGGTCACTAACCAAGGTAGTTGCTGAATGAGGAGTGGCTGTCTCTAATTCTGAGCAATTTACTGCAGAGAGGGCAGAACACTTCCGTGCTTACAAAGCTTTGGTTGGCTTCTTACAACATAAGCCTAACCATGGTTTCACAAGCTAAAATGCAGCTGCTCCTTCTTTAGCGGCTATCTCAAGTTAACGACTGCAAATACAATGGCAATAAAGAGTGAAAAAAAATAATTTACCACCAAATTCCTGTGCCAGACAACAATGCACAATGGAGAGAGAGTAACATTGCAATTGCTGCATGAGAACACTATCTGAATGAAACAACAGCACCCAGCGTTCTTCGCAGCGTCTCTCTCTCTCTCTCAGGCACATGTTTGCTTAGCAACCATTTCACTTCTGATTTATGGAAAGGATTGCATCACTAAATGAGGAAAAGGTGTACTGGTGTTCATACAACAAATTATGCCCAGAGAATTGAACCATATTACGGCTGAACATGATGACTTTCTTCATGCAAGTTGCACGACAAAGATGGGGTTGGCTGGTGTGGGTCTTCCGGGCTGTGTGGCCGTGTTCTTGAAGTTCTGTTTCCTAACGTTTCGCCAGCACCTGTGACTGGCATCTTCAGAGTGCAGGAGCACAGACAGGAGCAGTTCTCTCTCTATCTGAGAACTGCTCCTGTCTGTGCTCCTGCACTCTGAAGATGCCGGTCACAGGTGCTGGCGAAACGTTAGGAAACAGAACTTCAAGAACATGGCCACACAGCCCGGAAGACCCACAATAGCCATCGTATGCCGGCCGTGAAAGCCTTCGACAATACAAAGATGAGGTTCCTACAATATCCTCGGTCAAAACTATCCAACCTCTAGATGATGATGATGATGATGATGATGATGATGATGATGATAATTTATTAAAGCTATGAACTACCCAACTCCCAGTGACTCTGTGAAGTTATGGTAACCTAGAGGTCCCAAGCTGGTGCTCTTAAAAATCCAGCCTTCCCCAAACTGCCACATTTTAATGTGCAGTACTACACAGTGAGGATGATGAGAATATCTGGAGGCACATCTTGAGGAATACTGCATTAGATTGGTATCGGAAAGGTTTCACACCGCAAAAGCTCCTGCAGTAATGCCTTTATCTCAAGCACTTGACAAACAGCCCTGATTAGGTCATCCAAACAGCTTTCTATTCTATAACAAAGGCCAAGATTGCCTTTATTTTATTTATTTTTCCTTATCAGGCAATACTCAATAAAACAGAACACCTGGAAACCCTACCGTCCTCCTCTGCCTTGCTAATCCTCTAGATCCACTCCAGAATCATCTGCTGCAAAATTTTCTCCTTTGGGCAACTGTCTGATCGCCATAGATGAACAGAATCCCCCATAATCCCCTTAACAGAATCCCAGTGTTTTATGTTGTGAGACTATTATTCTAATCGCCTTGTTTCCACGGGGGCTCTTGAGACCAAAACTGAAACACACTATGACCCCTGCTACTACAGCTGGCAAGAAACACATTTCACAGGTTAGTAATTTTGATGGTTTTCTGCAGCTGCCCTCATATTCTTCCCCCCATCCTTTCCCCCCTTGTTCAGTCTTTGGTGTCTGGATACCTTCTGTTGCTCATCAGCATCCTGGAGGCTGAACTGCCTGGGGTGCAGGGGCCACTGCCTCTCCAGATCGACCTCCTCCAGAGGCTCTTCCACCTTCACCTTCATGCAGAAATCCAGCTTTTCCCTGTCCATCCAGGGGTTCCCACCGATGTTCGGATCTCTTGGGAGCACAGCCTCCCCTCTGGCCTCTCCACAGCCCTCCTCCTGGGGTTCTTCCTTGACTCTCCCCAAGGGGACCTGGAAGTCCTTGGCATCTTCCTCCAATGGAGCCGGTGCTGGGGGAAGCCCTGCCACCCTTTTCAGGAATTCCTGCCATTGAGAGTCCCAGCGTTGGTGCGTTTCCTCCTCTGACTCCGTCTTAAAGTGGGATGGGCCGTCCCCACTCATAAAGTCCCTGATGGTCCTCACTTGGACAATGAGAGGGTCTCTTCCCCTTCTCTCACTTCCCTCTTCTTCTTTGGGTACCACAAGCTTCTGTTCCTCCATAGTTGTTCCTCCCTGCAGTTCCAGGAGGGAAAAGGAAAGGGAGGAGGAAACATTAATGAGGGAAACACAATCTGGAAGGAATAAAAAGGCCCTCTTCTGCGTCTCTAATATTAGCTCTTTATGATTTGCAAAATATTAACTCCCTGGAATAAAAACAATTCCCTGATGCTTAGGTCATGCTTAGTAGCTCCCTAATACAAATTAATTAACATTAAATAAATAAATAAACTGGAGCCCAAGCTCAGGTGAAGCCATGGGTGCTGGTGCTTCAAGCCTCCCGGTCCCCTCCAGTGTCCCTCGGCCTTCCTCTTTCCCTACAATCCTGGAGGCCTCCCAGCTCAGGGTCGGGGCCTGCAGGTTTGCAGCCTTTACGCACAAAAGCTCGGGTGAGCTTGGAATGAGCTCCCTTTGTCTCTGGGGAAATCCGGCCTTTAAAGGGGGCATAACCCACCCCCTTTTTTTCCCTTTGATGAGTGGTTTAGTTTAGGGCCTGGTCATTCCATCCTACTCCTGTTTAAGTGACAGTTGCAAGTGAACACCTAAGTTAAATTATTTTATATAGTGAAAGATATAAATATACAGGTAATCCTCGCTTAGGAAACACAATTGGGACAGGAAACTCAGTCACTAAGCACTGTGGTTGCTAAGTGGAAAATCACATGACCGTGACAGACTCAGAGTGTCACTTCCTCTTCAATCGTTATGTGAAGCAACACGGTTGCTAAGCAAAAAATCACATGACTGTGACTTATGATTTTACTGCTGGCTTCTCCACTGACTCTGCTTGTCACAAGCTGGTTTGTGAAGCACACAAGTGGCGATCATGCGACAGCAGGTGCTGTGATGGTCATAAATGTGAGAACTGGTCGCAAAGCAAGTTCTTTTTCAGTGTCGTTAGTTCAAATAGTCATTGCTGCATGAGGCATTATCCCCCCGGACCTTTGATTGGCCCCGACCCTCTCGGCCTTTAGGAAGGCCCTGAAGACCCGGCTCTGCCGCCGGGCCTGGGGGTCTGGCAACGGGGGGAGCTCTTACGGGGGCTGCACTGAGCTGATGTAGGGCGATTCTGAGGCTGATTGTGATTTTGTTTTTAAATTGATGATAGTTTTTATACATTTGTGTATTGGTTTTTATGGTCTTCTTAAATTGTTTTTACCTGTTGAGAGCCTCCCAGAGTTGCTTAGATGAGGTGGGGGGGCACAGATCAAATAAATAATAATAGCAAGCAGAATCATAACAATGACAGTCGTGTGACTGAGGGAGGCTGCAAAGGTTGCAAACGATTAAAACAAACTTATTTTTTCAGCATGGTCGCTGAACGAGGCAGTTGGTAAGCGAGCTCTACCTGTATATCATCCTCTGATGGAAACTTCTGCCCGACGCTCACGCACCGGAGTCAAATATTTCAAACAAATCTATTAAATGAAACTCTAGCAGACGGATATATTTGGTCGCGATAGAAGAACCGCTGTAATTAATTCAGGGGGGGCTCTACCACATTACAAGCCCCTCCGCTGCCTCTCCCAGCCGCAGATCAACAGGGCTGCCACCACCCCGGCGTCTTACCGCGTCGCGAGCAGTGCAACCCCGAGGAAGGGGCCAGGGAAGACGGCCAGGGACGAGGCGAGAGCCGAGCCGAGCCGAGCCGAGCCGAGCAGATCCGGCCGCCTCGGTCAAGAGCGTCACCGGATCGCAGCGACCAGGCAGACGGCGGAGAGCCCCAGATCCCGGATCCAGGTCCAGGCCACGCAAAGTGCGGAAACAAGTGCAACGAGTGCCTCTGAAGCGCACCTGGGAAGCGAAGGTGAGCTGCGCTGCCCGAGCGGGAGGCGGGAGGAAGCGGAGAGGAGACCGCGCGGCTGCCCCAGCGGCTGCCCGGCCGGGAGGGGCACCTACCTTCTTCCCCGGGGAAGCCCCGCGCCTGCCCGCCTGCCCGCCCGCCTGCCCGCCCGGGGGCGGACCCGTCGCCTCGCCTCGCCTCGCCTCGCCTCGCCCGCGGCGCTCCCGCCGGCCCCGGCCCCGGCCCCGGCCCCGGCCACGCGCCTCCCTTCCAGAGGGGGCTGCCGCCTCGCCGGCCAGCCGCCGCCTCCTCCTCCGCGCACGGGAGGGGGACAGGCCAGCGGCGCCTCTTCGGGGCGGACGCTCTAGGAGGCGGGGCTCTATGGATTTAACTCTTTCGCGCTGCACCCGGCCAAGGAAGCTCTCCGGGGGGATTTGCGAGCTAAGCCTGGCTGTTTGCTTTCTGAGGGAGGTAGGGTGTGTATGGGTGCGCGCGCGCGTGCGCGCGTGCGCGCGTGTCATAGCGCGTGGTGAGAAATCCACAGCTCTCCCCTAGGACTGCTCACTCCCAGCCGATATTCTGACAGCTCCACGTGGGCCATCCTGCCCAATTCTTCCTATCAGCGGACCTCCTTCTCCGAGCATTGGTCCAGTTCACTTTCGTTTACTGCAGCGCGAGTCCTCTTGCTTTCTTGGCAGCAGAAAGGAAGAGATGCTGCTGTTGCCTCGCTCTGGGATGCCTCTTCTAAAGGGCTTCCTGGGGGTCTCTCATCCAGATGCTGAGCCAAGTCACTATAGCTAGCTTCTGAACCCAGACAAAACCAGCCTGCCAGGCTGTTTGTGTACTGGGAGCTCTTGTGTATTAGGAATTTCCTGTGTCGCTCCTGCTTGTTCTGCTTTGACTTGATAGTGACTAGCTAAGAATTGAACTACAGTAACCTTTGCCTCATTATAATAGTAAAAAACACACCCCTAGGAGTAAACAGCAGATGTTAATGAGCCCTCCATGGCTTATTATGGGGTGCTTAGTTGCAATACGCATGTGCATGATGTAATTTACTCATGGATTTGTTTCAGCCAGTAAGAATCGTGATGAATGTTACCTGCTTAGTGAAATGTATAAAAAGCTTTGGATGACACCCATTTGCAAGCTCGATTTGGGTTCTGATCCTGAGTGTGCCTCTTTGCCTCTGTACAGGAATAAAGTGTGAAAGCCTTCCCTCTACTCTGTGTGTAATCTGGCTCTCTCTCTCACCGCATAAAAATGTGCCCCAATCAGTTGGTCACCCAGCAGCCAAGAATGCTTTCATCTGCTGAGATTTTGCAGATAGAGGCATTAAGAGGGGATCTGTGCCAGGGGAAAAATGAATGGAACTGAGGGGGAAGAGAATGAAAGTGTGTATTTCTCAAAGTTTTCATTTTGACTCTTTTCCCGCCACCCAGAGTTATTGTTATGAGATGGACAGTCACATAAATTATTTAAACACAAAAGATCAGTAAATAAAAGTATTATGATGATGATTTATAAAATTTGTATGCAGCTGACTCTCAAGAACTGTGGGTGGTATTTTAATCACAGGATTTATTAATTAATCACAGGAGAGAGAAGTGTAGGGGCATGCCTTGATAAAATCTGGAGGGTGAAGAATGGGTGTGGGCCTATGAGGGCACTTCTAGAAAAATCCCCTTTTCTTTGCCACCCAAATATTCCCTACTGAATAGATTTTACTGAGTTATGGGGCAGTTCCTCCCCCAAAACTTCTACGGAGGCTGAATATATTCAGCAAGGCGCCATACGGCGCAGAGCAACAACAAATGTTGACCTGTTGATCTATTCAGTTCTGCTCATCCCGGCTGACATCTACCAAGATTTCAGAGAAGAGTCGTTTCTAACCTGCCTGCGATCCCAGAGGTTGAAAAAAGAACTTCAATGTGAAACCAGTGCTTCTTTATAACATTTTAATGTGTCAGTATTTCTAAAAGCCAGCAACAGCCATTGTGCTTGATTCTCACCTGCCTGCTGTTTCACTCCAGTACTAGTAGCATCTCTGGATGTTTTCCACAATCTCTGAGACTGTATGTTGCCTGCCCTCTAGGATGTCCCTCCTGGATAGATTTTTATGTGTTTATAAAGCATGGAAGAACTACAGAATCTTTTTTCACACAGTGAGCATCCGTATGGTTTCTCCCTGGTATGAATCTGCCTATGAACCACCAGGTTGGATTTCTTATGGAAGCTTATCCCACAACAGGAGTGCTTATGGGGCTTCTCACCCATGTGAATTCTCTTGAGCTTCACGAGGTTTGTTTTCCAATCAAAACGTTTCCCGCACTCTGTGCGTATATACTTTTTTCTTGCCGACAGAGTGCTCCCCTTTTGAATAACAGAGGGTTTGCTGTTATTTTTCTCATATTTATGCAATTTATCCTTTGCTTGCACATGTGGAGTATCTGGAACACTGATGGTTGGACATCATCTCTGGCTCCTCTTAATTCCACCCTTTTTGCCACAGTGAAAATTGGCTTCATTTAAGTTTTGATCACCTTCAGGCAGGAAAGCTTCACTGGCTTTCTTTTGTGAATGCCTTTGTGCTCCCTTGGATTTACTGGTTTACTTTTAATCCTGGAACCCCAGAAAAATTATCTTTTGATTTATTCCAAACTCTTGCAAGTGTTTATTTCTTCAGATCTTCCCACCTGGAAGGTCTTCTCCTTATGGATTGGCCCATGTCCATTGTATTCTGAGAGAAACAGAAAAGAATTTGTCACATTGCCCCCCAACAATAAATTCAAAAACTTCTTGTAGAAATTCTAGTGGAGGGTCTCCTCAAGTGTTCCCTCTTCCATTTGACTCAGTCTCTTAAACGCCATCTCTTCATTCCCCCCACTCCCCAGTTGACCTAGAAAATCCCAAATTCAAGCATCCTCATTTGATGGCTTTCCAGCATCTCCCTGAATACTCCAGTTGATGAGTCTAGGACCACATCAACAAGAAGACTCTTTTCGGGGGCAACAGAAAATAGTTCACATATCACCAAGCCACAGATTTACTTAAAACATTTTATAATTAAACACAACTAATTGACGTTTTACAAACCATCATTGCTGGGTCCATGCAACATACTAAGCCGAACAAATCACATTACAGTTAAGCTCAACCTTCCCTAGATGTCCACACTTCAGCTCCAAGAATCCTTCATTCCTGATCAATCTGTAGAATTGGACAGATAAAGCAATGGTCCAGAAATGTGGCATTGATCCCCTTCGTTATGACAAGGCAGAAACTAGATCTGTTGATTTGTTGAGGATGGCTGAATTTGGAATCCCACCCTGAACAAGGGTTTGGATTTGCTGACCTCCTCCAAATGTAGGATTCTCTAATCTGTATCACTAAGTTACAGATCTCATCATGGAGAAAATCTATCTATCTGGTCACTAATAATCAATATTGACTTGATGGAGCATAAATCCAACATGTAATGGGTCCACCTGGCAGAAGCTGGGAAGATAGGTGACAGCTAGCCCAATATTACATGCTCAACTTACAGCAGATCTCTAGCTTTTCTAACAGTCACGTCTTTCCCATTCTCTGCAACCTAATCCTTTCAAGCAAAGATTCTGTGAACCAAAAATCCTCTGATGGAAACTGGGACCATCTCCTTCCCCAGAAAATGCCATTTGGCTTGGTGGACCATCAGATGTCAAGGATTGCGCCACCAACTCCTTCTACAAGATGCTGCCACTTCCCTGGGTTTCAAAAAGAGTGCAGAGAACCATCTTGGCTTAAAGCACCCCAGAAATGTTTGCAATTATTGACATTCTGCATCCTTACCTAGTTAGTTAGCTTCCCCATCATTCTCTTGCTTTATCTCCAGAGGAAACTTCATCCTCACAATGTCCAAGGCCTCTTCCTCCAATTTCGGAGATTTTAGCATCGTATCCGTTGGAATGCCTGAAAAAAAGAAAAAGGAAAGTTGGTTCAACTCAAAGTCCTGGAAGACTTATGCACCAGGCTGCTCTCCATTCCCTCCAAGAGGAATAACCCTCAAAGTAGTTGGGGCAGATGGGATCCAGTTTGGAGATTTAATGCACAGAAATCACTTTTCCCAAGCCAATTCTGAATTCCCTTCAGGCAGCTATGTCCAAATGGTTGGCAGCTCTAGATTCTTTTGGGCCACAATTCTGAACTCAGATGTAGATGAACTGGCAGAGAGGTACAGAAAACCGTTGGCTGCAACTCTGAAGCATAGCGACCAAAAGGCTCTCCCCCACTCCCCCAGACATGCTGGTAAGAAAACGGACTTTGTGCAGTTCCAGTCAGGATAAAATCACCACAACTGAAACATCTCCTGGGTCTGGCAGGGGCAAATCTTATGCAGCTGCCTCCTAGAAGCCTTTTCAGGTTTGTTGATTACACCCACTCCTCATTCCATTCCAAGGACCAAGTCGTTAAGCGAAATGGTTGCTAGGTGAGAATCACAGTAGCCTAGACGTGACCGTAACTGTGTTTGTGACTTTACTTCAGCCTTTCAAACTCAATTTCTGTTATCTTTCCTGAAGTGGACATGGTTAATAACATTTCGTACTTTCTACCTCAGAGCTCTTTGATTCTAACATAGTTTTGCCATTAGAATATACCCTGTAACCTGAGGACTACCTGTATTATGTAAGTACAAAATTAGGTATAATTGTATTGCACTACAAAATAAAAGAGTACAGGTAGAGAATTATTGGGCCCAGCAACAAGGTAAATGAAACTGCAACTGTGCTTATCGTTTTACAGGTAGTCCTCATTTAGTGAGTGCCTCATTTAGCAACCATTCGCAGTTATCACAGTGATGAAGAAGTAACTTTAAAATCAATCCTTGTGTTTACAACTTTGCAGTTCTATAAAGCAAAGTTGAAGCAGGATCCTAAGCACAGTATCTGTACTTCAGATTCCTTTGCTTTGCAGACCTGTGAAGGTCGTAAATATGAGGATTGGTTGTAAAGTTGCTTTCTCGTCACCTTTGTAACTGCGCTTGTGACATGAGGCAGCTGTTAAATGAGGACCACTTGTACAAAATCAGATTTTACAGTTACAGTACCTGTAAACATCAAATTCGATATAAATCCTTTGAAAGGTTCATTTTTTTGTGTGTTTTCAGAAACTTCAGATACACTGGCATAGCTGGTTGACGGCTGAGAATCATTTCGGTGTTTTATTCCAGTGGATGGGGAGGGAAATAGGGAGGGAAATGGAGTTGGAGATTTTTTTCTTTTTTTCTTTTTTCCTTCATATATTTCACGATAACACTTTAAGATTTCATGCATTTCCCAATGTACCGTTCTAAAACGTTCTACATTTGGATCCATACTTTCTAATTCTGATAAAATTTTGTTAACGCATGAGAAAACACCAGCCAATCTTTTCGCACTGAATATTTTGGGCTTAACTTCTACATTTTTTTTTCCTTCTTTTTCTTGTTCTTTTCCTTCTTCTTCCAGTAGCCGTTGTGCTTCCAATTCTTCTTTCAGTTCAATTAAATCTTCGTTTGAAAGCTCTCCCTCAGTGTAGGATACCAAATTTCTCACATCTTCAGCATCAACCTCTAAATCAAGGGATTTCATTAGTGTCAAAGTTTTCTTATTTATTTCGTCCACATTTTCATTGTGGTCAAATCCTTCAAAATCATTTACAACAGCAAAAGGTTTCAAACACTTTTTCCAAATCCCTTGCATGCACTTCACACTAACATTCTGCCATGCAGCTGCAATGTTTTCAATAGCATGGAGGATATTGTAGCCTTTCCAAAACTCGCGCAAGCTTATCCTATCATCCTCCATTGCGGCTATTGCTTTGGCAAATATTGCATGCAAATAGCATGCCTTGAATGCTGAGATAGCTCCCTGGTCCATAGGCTGGAGGAGAGGGGTGGTGTTTTTGGGTAGATAAACTACCTTTACGTCCGGGTGGAGACTGTCGAGATGCAGGGGATGTCCAGGGGCGTTGTCCAGGAGCAGGAGAATTTTAAAAGGAATTCCATTTTGCCAGCAATATTTCTTTACTTGGGGTATGAAACAATTCATAAACCAATCTTCAAAGAGGACGTCTGTCATCCAAGCCTTTCGATTGGATCGGTAATAAATGGGCAGTGTGTGCTCACTTATGTTTTTGAACTCACAGGGGTCGTCTGATTTGTGGATCAGAAATGGCTTCAGCTTGAATCTGGCGACATTTCCACCCAACAGTAAGGTTACTCTATCCTTAAAGGCTTTACATCCAGGCGTTGCTTGGGCCTCTCTGTGTATGTACGTCCGCTCTGGCATTCTTTTCCAGTATAACCCAGTTTTGTCCACATTGTATATCTGTTCAGGCAAATAGTTCCCTTCTGCTATGATATCATCAAGTTCATCCAGAAAACGTCTGGCCGCTTCTTCATCAGCACTTGCAGCTTCACTGGACGTGTGTGCTTTCTGGTAATGAAATCTTTGCTGAAACCGCATAAACCAGCCATGGCTGGCAGTGAATGTTTCGGTGCACTCCTCCCCTGCTCGTTCCTTCAGCGTTGTGAAAATGCTGCGTGCCTTAGCCTGAATGAGAAGGAGGCTAACCGGCAGCCTCTTCTGGATCTGATCTTCGATCCAAAGTATAAGGAGTTTTTCCATTTCGTGGATGAGGCCTTTTCGCTGTCTTATTATACATGCGTTCATTCCTGCTGATCCTTTCACTGCCTCTCTGATCCTTGCCTTATCCTTCAAAATAGCAGAAATGGTGGAACGGGCCAGGCCTTCTTCTTGCGCTATTTTAATCATCTTCTTCCCAGCCTCGTACGCTTTGATGATCTTCATCTTCAAATTGAGACTGATGACCCTCCTTTGCTTCTTTCTACCTCCTTCAGCTGAACTGGGGTTCTTTCTCTTTGAAGACATCTTGATATGGGATATAAATGTGTGTAAACAAGTAAATAAGCAAGTGAAAATAAGAGCAGGTTATACGCGATACTAACTGTAATAGCAAACATGTGACTGAGAAAGAGATGCAAAAGTTGTAAATGCACACAATGGATGCAAAATTAATTTTTCATTACTGCTGTATTTGCGAGTGGTTGCTAACTGAGGTAGTTGCTGAATAAGGAGTGGCTGTACCTCATGCTGGGCTTTTTAGTGCAGAGGCAGCAGATCACTTTCTTGCTTACAAACCTTTGGCCGGCTTCTCACAACATAAGCCGAACCCTGGTTTCACAAGCCACAATACAGCCGCTCCTCCTTTTGCGGCTAACTCAATTAGCGACTGTTCGCAAACATGACGGTAATAAACATTGGAAAAAAATTCATTTTCCAACCAATGCGCAGACTTACGACCAAATTTCTCCGTCTGCCAACAACACACAACGGAGTGAGCATTGCTGCACGAAAGAACTTTATCTGAATGAAACTGCAAAAACCAGCAATCTTTGCAATGTTTCTCTCCCTCTCTCTGCCTCCCTCTCTCAGGCACAAGTTTGCTTAGTGACCGTTTCACTTCAGACTTAAGGAAGGGATTACATCATTAATGAGGAAAGGGTGTACTAGTGTTCATATAAGTTATTATGCCCAGACAACTGAACCATATTATGTCTGAATGTGGTGACTTTCTTCATGCAAGTTGCAAAACAAAGAAAAGGATCCTACAAAATGATTAGCCATAAACTATCCAACCCCTATATGTTTAAAATAATAATGGTAATAACATTTGATTAAATGTATAAGCTGCCCAACTCTGTGCAGTTATGTTAACCTAGACTTCCCAAGCCAGTGCTCTTAAAAATCCAGCCTTCCCCAAACTGCCACAGTAAGGATGATGAAAACATCTGGAAGGCACATCTTGGGGAACACTGCATTAGATCAGTATTGGAAAGGTTTCACACCACAAAAGCTCCTGCAGTAATGTCTTTATCTCAAGCAATTGATAGACAGCCCTGATTATCTCAAGGTCATCCAAAACAGCTATATATTCTATGACAAAGGCCAAGGTGGCCTTTATTTATTTATTTTTTGTTATCAGGCAATACTCACTAAAATAGAGCACCTGAAAACCCTACTATCCTCCTCTGCCTTTCTAATCCTCTGGATCCACTCCAGAATCATCTGCTGCAAAATTTTCTCCTTTGGGCAACTGTCTGATCGCCATAGATGAACAGAATCCCCCATAATCCCCTTAACAGAATCCCAGTGTTTTATGTTGTGAGACTATTATTCTAATCGCCTTGTTTCCACGGGGGCTCTTGAGACCAAAACTGAAACACACTATGACCCCTGCTACTACAGCTGGCAAGAAACACATTTCACAGGTTAGTAATTTTGATGGCTTCCTGCAGCTGCCCTCATATTCTTCCCCCCATCCTTTCCCCCCTTGTTCAGTCTTTGGTGTCTGGATACCTTCTGTTGCTCATCAGCATCCTGGAGGCTGAACTGCCTGGGGTGCAGGGGCCACTGCCTCTCCAGATCGACCTCCTCCAGAGATTCTTCCACCTTCACCTTCATGCAGAAATCCAGCTTTTCCCTGTCCATCCAGACGTTCCCACTGATGTTCGGATCTCTTGGGAGCACAGCCTCCCCTCTGGCCTCTCCACAGCCCTCCTCCTGGGGTTCTTCCTTGACTCTCCCCAAGGGGACCTGGAAGTCCTTGGCATCTTCCTCCAATGGAGCCGGTGCTGGGGGAAGCCCTGCCACCCTTTTCAGGAATTCCTGCCATTGAGAGTCCCAGTGTTGGTGCATTTCCTCCTCTGACTCCGTCTTAAAGTGGGATGGGCCATCCCCGCTCAAAAAGTCCCCGATGGTCCTCACTTGGACAATGAGAGGGTCTCTTCCCCTTCTCTCACTTCCCTCTTCTTCTTTGGGTACCACAAGCTTCTGTTCCTCCATAGCTGTTCCTCCCTGCAGTTCCAGGAGGGAAAAGGAAAGGGAGGAGGAAACATTAATGAGGGAAACACAATCTGGAAGGAATAAAAAGGCCCTCTTCTGCGTCTCTAATATTAGCTCTTTGTGATTTGCAAAATATTAACTCCCTGGAATAAAAACAATTCCCTGATGCTTAGGTCATGCTTAGTAGCTTCCTAATAAACTGGAGCCCAAGCTCAGTTGAAGCCATGGGTGCTGGTGCTTCAAGCCTCCTGGTCCCCTTCAGTGTCCCTCGGCCTTCCTCTCTCCCTACAACCCTGGGGGCTTCCCAGCTCAGGCTAGGTGCCTGCAGGTTTGGGGCCTTTACACACAAAAGGTCTGGTGAGCCTGGAATGAGCTCCCTTTGTCTCTGGGGAAATCTGGCCTTTAAAGGGGGCATAACCCCCCCTTTTTTTCCCTTTGATGAGTGGTTTAGTTTAGGACCTGGTCATTCCATCCTACTCCTGTTTAACTGACAGTTGCAAGTGAACAACTAAGTTAAATTATTTTATACTAGACAACTCTGACCCGGTGGGTCATCCTTGGCGGTTTCTCTAGGGTATAGGAAGGCATGACAGTGAGGGCATAGTTTCATCATTGCACCAACATAGCAGAAATATTATGCCTTGTGAGTCGTACATTTTGCCTTGCTTTTCTCTGTCGAAGGCGGGTATTGCCGTGTTCAGCAATTCTCGCAGTTATTACTCTTTGCCACATATTCTCAAGTCGATCTTCCCTATCCTCCTCTGTCTCTTCTTGTCTCCTCATTTTGTGCCTTCTGCTATTTGTTCTTTCTCTCTGTTTCTGGAGACGTGCATTTCTCTGCTCCTTTGTCTCTTCCTCTCTCCTCCTTCTGTGACTTTCCCTATCTTTCTGGAGACGTGCATGTCTCTCCTCCTCACTCTCTCTTTCTCTCCTCCTCCTTGCTGCGTCCCGACGACACTTGGTGTCATCTCTTGACCATGACGTCCGCCCTCTCTTTCCACGCGGCATAATTAGGCTATTTTTTTACCCCGATGCTGGACAGTGCCGTCATCATCTAAGAAGACTATATATCATAAAGAGAAAAATAATCGTAGTGGCAAGCAAACTTCAATAATAAATCAACATTTACTTACTTAAACAGATAAACAGAATGACCATGGACAGGCAAAAAAGCAATGGGAGAGGGAGCGACTTCCGACTTCCTGCCGGCTTCCCCATTTACTTTTCTTCTGGAAAGCTGGCAGGGGATGTCGGAAATCACGATCATGTGACAACGGGGATGCTGCAATGGCCCCAACTTTGTGAATAAAACTGGTCTGAACGTCCTGGAACTTTCAATTACACTGTAGTAATGGGTCCGGATTTTTTACTCATTCTTTAAGTTAGTGGATTATAGGTACCTTGATTCAAAAATTGTTGCAATATAATGCACTGTTTGGGCTAACTTGAGGATACACACAGACAAAAAGATAAACAAAATGAGAATTTTAGTAGTATACTCGACAACCTCATATTTCCTTACCTAAACAAAGGAACAGAATGACCAAGAGCAAAAAAGCAGTGGGAGTGGGAGTGACTTCCAACTTGCTGCTGGCTTCCCCATTGACTTTGTTTGTGGGAAGCTGGCAGGAAGCATCAGAAATCTTCCTTCCTCCCTCCTTCCTTCCCTCCCCATCCCTCCCCTTCCTTTCTTCCCTTCCTCCCTCCCCTTCCTTCCTTCTTCTCTCCCTCTCCTTCCTTCCCTCCCCATCCCTCCCTTCCCTCCCTCTCCCTCCTTCCCTCCCCATCCTTCCCCTTCCTTTCTTCCCTCCCTCCCCCTCCCTCCCTCCCCCTTCCTTCCTTATATTTATTTATTTATATATCAAATTTGTCACCGCCCATCTCGTTAGAAAGCGACCCCCCTCCCCCTTCCTTCTTTCCTCCCTTCCCTCCTTCCTTTCCACATATAATATAGGCTTGTCCCATTTGCCCTCCCCTCACAACCCTCAGGAGAGCCCTGATGGCGCCTCCCACTCCCCCTCCTCTGCTGACCCACAGAACTGCCGGCCACTTTGCTGGGGCGGAAGGTGGAACAAAGGGAGCCAAGGACCGTGAGGAAAACTGCAGCCCCGCTCCCCTTTCCGGCGTGTCCCCAAGGGCCCCTCCCTCGGGAGAGGAAGGGGGTTCACCCTTTGACCACGGGCATCGCCCCAGATAGCCCTCCCTCACCAGCAGGAATCCAAGTCGCTCCCTCGTCCTTCCCTCACTGTCAACTGCCATTAAGAGATTTCAAATTTCTGGCTCGGTTCCAAAGCAGCTAATTGCCACTCGCCCGTTGGGCCTTGCTGCCAGCCAATTGGGTGCAGGGGACAGAGGAAGGCGCAGCAGCAGAACAGCAGTGCTGAAACAGCCACAAATTTCTCAAATTTCAATCCCACAGGAGCAATGGGTCCCAGATTTTGGATGCATTCTGTAAGTTAGTCCATTTGAGGTACCTTGGTTAAAAAATTGTTACTCTATGACACACCGTTTTTCCGAGTTGAAAGTTACAGACACGAGAGTTTTAGTAGTATATAGATAGATAAAGATATAGATATATAGGTAGTCCTTGCTTAGCAATTGCACTTGGGACCAGAAATTCAGTCGCTAAGCACTGTGGTTGCTAAGCGGAAAATCACATGACCGTGACAAAGTTACGATGTCACTTCCCCTTCAGTCATTAAGGAAGCAGCATGATTGCTGTCAAAAATCACATGATCACGACTTACTATTTTCCTGCCATGTTCTCCATGGACTGCTTGTCCCAAGCCAGTTGTGAAGCGCACGAGTAGCAATTGTGTGACCACAGGATGCGGCAATGGTCCTAAATGCGAGAATTGGTCGCAGAGCTGTTTTTTTCCCACGGTTGTAAGTTCAAATGGTTACTACCGCTGGGCCTGGGGGTCTGGCAACGGTGGGGAGCTCTTACAGGGGCTGCACTGTACTGATGTAGGGTGAATTATGCAGTTGATTGTGATTTTGTTTTTAAATTGATGATGGATAGTTTTTATACATTTGTATATTGGTTTTTATGGTTTTCTTAAATTGTTTTTACCTGTTGAGAGCTTCCCAGAGTTGCTTAGATGAGGTGGGGGGGCACAGATCAAATAAATAATAATAGCAATCAGAATCATAACAATGGCAGTCGTGTGACTGAGGGAGGCTGCAAAGGTTGCAAACGATTAAAACAAACTTATTTTTTCAGCATTGTCACTGAACGAGGCAGTTGGTAAGCGAGCTCTACCTGTATATCATCCTCTGATGGAAACTTCTGCCCGACGCTCACGCACCGGAGTCAAATATTTCAAACAAATCTATTAAATGAAACTCTAGCAGACGGATATATTTGGTCGCGATAGAAGAACCGCTGTAATTAATTCAGGGGGGGCTCTACCACATTACAAGCCCCTCCGCTGCCTCTCCCAGCCGCAGATCAACAGGGCTGCCACCACCCCGGCGTCTTACCGCGTCGCGAGCAGTGCAACCCCGAGGAAGGGGCCAGGGAAGACGGCCAGGGACGAGGCGATCGCCGAGCCGAGCCGAGCCGAGCCGAGCAGATCCGGCCGCCTCGGTCAAGAGCGTCACCGGATCGCAGCGACCAGGCAGACGGCGGAGAGCCCCAGATCCCGGATCCAGGTCCAGGCCACGCAAAGTGCGGAAACAAGTGCAACGAGTGCCTCTGAAGCGCACCTGGGAAGCGAAGGTGAGCTGCGCTGCCCGAGCGGGAGGCGGGAGGAAGCGGAGAGGAGACCGCGCGGCTGCCCCAGCGGCTGCCCGGCCGGGAGGGGCACCTACCTTCTTCCCCGGGGAAGCCCCGCGCCTGCCCGCCTGCCCGCCCGCCTGCCCGCCCGGGGGCGGACCCGTCGCCTCGCCTCGCCTCGCCTCGCCTCGCCCGCGGCGCTCCCGCCGGCCCCGGCCCCGGCCCCGGCCCCGGCCCGGCCACGCGCCTCCCTTCCAGAGGGGGCTGCCGCCTCGCCGGCCAGCCGCCGCCTCCTCCTCCGCGCACGGGAGGGGGACAGGCCAGCGGCGCCTCTTCGGGGCGGACGCTCTAGGAGGCGGGGCTCAGGCCGTATTTGCACAGGTTAAGCCTGGGTGTTTGGCTTCGGGGGGAGGGGGCCCGTAGCGTGTGGGGAGAAGTCCGCGGCCCTCCCCCCGGATCGCCCACTCCCAGCCGAGATTCAGAGGCCAGCCTGGCTTCTGCGGGTCCGGTGGGCGACCCTGCCCAGTTCTCCCCGTTTGTTGGTGCACCGGCGTCTCCGAGAACTTGCCGAGCTAACTTTCGCCCGCCCGCTTTCCACCAGGCGTGCGCCGCTCTGGTCCAAAGGCGGCTCCCAGCAGCCTGCAAATCGCGCACAGGCGAGCAGAGCGGGAAAAGCCGCGCGCCCCGACCGCCCCGCGGGGCCCCGGTGGAAGAGCCCGCGGCGCCCGAGCGCTGGGCAGCCGCAGTCCGGCTGAACTCCGGGGGCGGTTGGGCGGCTTTCCCCAGAAGCCGTTCCCGGGGCCGGAGACCTTCGCGGGGAGGCTCTGCCGAGGAACAAAAGGGCTGCTCTGCACGAGGAAGCCGAGGAGCCAAAGCGTTTAACCTGCACAAGCCTGCAGTTGTTGCGGGCAGTTATTGCGCTGTGGAGAACTCCAGCGACGTTTGGATTAAAATTTAATTGTTGCAAACCGTACATTCATTCCTTGCCCGAACCTAACCCCGCTAGAATCGTTAATTTATTCACGGAGGGAGTTATGTAAGTCATGTATTTATTTGCCATTCATTCCATTTATATGACATATATCACATTAAATTATATTTATATGACATTTATGACTCTCATAAAGGTGAGATATTTGTATATCTCAAATGTATGATAGTGGGTGACTACGAATGAATAAAAGAAGTTAAAAAGAGCACAGCAAAATAATAAACAGCATGGCCAGTGGCGCAGACAAAACCTATCAGCACCATGAACGCAACCAGTTTGGGCTCAGCCACACGCCAGGCCCCAGGCTCAGTGGCAAAAGGTCTGCAAGGCCTTCCCGAGAGCCAGCGCGGTTGGGGCCAGTCTGACCTCCAGAGGGTGGGCCTGGACAGAAGAGACCCTCTTCCTGGGCCCCGCCAGGTGCGTCTCCCCAACGGACGGGACCTGGAGCGTGCCTCCCCCGCCAGATCTAACGGGATGGGAAAGAGGGGCCTGCGGGTAACCTGGCCCCAAGCCATTTTAGGTGGCCCGCAGCGCTTCAAGCCTTGTTCTTAACCTGCCTGATGTTCTTCAAGACACAAAAAGGTGCCTTGACCCAAGGAAAGGGAAGGAGAAGGAGAAGCACAGGGACAATCAGGGAGTGATATAAAATGGTGCAGATTATTTCAACTCAGCTCAACACAGGCTGGTTATAATAGACTAACGACTGCAAAATTTCATTTTCCTTCGGTGCTGGTATCACATCCTTCAGAGATTCCCCAGAATTAAGGAATCGGGCATTGGCTAGCTATGCCTGCAGCTTTACTACAAAGCCCCCATGGCTGCTTAGTTCAGAGTGCAGGATCCTTTCTCATTAAAGAAAAAAGGACAGGTGTTGGAACATGCTGATTACATGTAGTCCTCGCTTAACGACCACAATAGGGACTGGAAAATTCATTGTTAAGCAGGGCGGTTGACTCATGCCTGATTTTACAACCTTTTTTGCAGTAGTCATTAAGTGAATCACCATGGCCGTTAAGCAAATCATGTGGTCATTAAGGAAATCACACAGCTTGTTGGAACCAAGCTGGGAAGGTTGCAAATGGCGATCATGTGACCTTGGGACGCTGCAACCCTCATAAGTGTGAGCTGGTTGCCAAGCACCTGGATCATGATCATATGACAGTGGGGGGGGGGCTGCGAAGATTGTAAGTGCAAGGACCGTAAGTCCCTTTGTTCAGCACTTTGGTTACAACAGTTCCTTCCTTCCTTCCCTTTTTCCCTCCCCCTTCCTTCCTCCCTTCCTCATTCTCCCTTTCTTTCTTCCCTTCCTATCACTCCCTTCTACCCTCTTCCTTCCTCCCCCTTCCTTCCTTCCCTCATTTCCTTCCTTCCTCCCTCACCCACCCTCCCTCCTTCCTTCCCTTTCACCCCCTCTTCCCGTTCCTTCCCTCCCTCCCTTCCCCTTCCTCTTCCTTACTTCACTTGCTCACTCCCTCCCTCCCCTTCCTTCTTCCCTCCCCTTCCGCTTCTCCTCCCTCCTTCCTTCTTTCCTTCCTTCCTTTTCCTTCCTCTTCCTTCCTTTCTTCTCTCCATCCCTTTATTTCCACATATTATATAGCCTTTTACCATATGTCCTCCCTTCCCAAGAGCCCTGGTAAAGTTGCCGCCTCCTCCTCCCTCCTTCTCAACCTGCCACTTTGCTGGGGGGAAGGTGGAACAAAGGGAACCGCAGTCTGTGAGAAAAACCGCCCCCTACCCCCCATTCTGGCATGTCCCCAAGGGCCCCTCCCTAGAGGAAGAGGACTGACCCATTGACCACCAACACCCCATAGCCAGCCCAACCTTGTCAGCAGGCATCGGAGTCACTCCCTCGTCCTTCCCTCACCACCAACTGCCGTTAAAGAGATTTCAAATTTCTGCCTTGGTTCCAAAGCAGCCAATCACCGCTCACCTGTCAGGCCTTGCCGCCAGACGATTGGGCGCAGGGGACAAGAGGGAGGCCGGAAAGAGGTTGGGAATACACCCATGACAATCACATGATCTGGGCTGAAAGCTGCAGTGCAGTGCTGAAGCAGCCACAAATTTCCCAAATTTCAATCCCACTGGAGTAATGGATGATGGAATTTGGGCACATTCTGTAAGCTAGCCGATTTGAGGTACCTTGATTCAAAAATTGTTGCCCTATGACACACCTTTTCGCCCAGTTGAATGTTACAGACAACAGGGTTTTAGTAGTATATAGATAACAACAAAGCAACAACATGGAAGAACGTTTAGGAACATGGTATGTTCTCTTAGTTTGAAACCACTCTGTACTACCACTTAAAGGCCCTGGCATTTCCTTCTGCAAGATAGGGAAATCCAGCCCTTCTTTCACCCATTATATTCACACCTCTCATGATTTTTGTTCAGTATTTCTATAGACAGTTCTAATGTTTCCAGCACTGCACTTTTCCCCCAGTCCAATGTGTCCAGAAGATGCCTTCCATGCCTACATCATTCCTTCAACCTCAGACATTTGGTATCTAGATCAGTGTTTCTCAACCTTGGCAATTTTAAGATGTGTGGACTTCACCTCCCAGAATTCCCCAGCCAGCCTTGCCAAGGTTGAGGAACACCAGTCTGTGGAGTCCTAGGTGCTCTCTGAGCTTGTTTGCTTGCAGATGTTTCATTACCCAACGAGGGAACATCATCAGTGCGAGTGTGGAGTTTGCTGCCTGTTTATATACAGTAGTTTGCTCTGCCAGTGTTGGTGGGGGTGTGGTTTTCTCATTGGTACAAACTGAGTCTATGACTCAGATGTCACCCACAGTCATTGTTAGGAGATGGGAAGCCATATAAATTATTTAAATAAACAAACTTAAAACATCAGCAAATGACTCTCAAGGACTCTGGGTGGTAATCTAATCATAGAATTGACTGATTAATTAATTAATGAAAGTAGGCAACCACAGGAGAGATAATAGATAGGTAGAGTGAGCCTTGGTGAAATTTAGAGGGTGAAGAATGGGTGTGGGCCTTTGAGGGCACTTCTAGAAAAATCCCCTTTTCTTTGCCACCCAAATATTCCCTGCTGAATAGGTTTTACTGAGTTATGGGGCAGTTCAGAAGATTCCAGAAAAGAGTCATTTCTAACCTGCCACCGATCCCAGAGGTTTAAAAAAGAACTTCAATGTGAAACCAGTGCTTCTTTATATTTTAATGTGTCATTATTTCTAAAAGCCAGCGACAACCATTGTGCTTGATTCTCACCTGCCTGCTGTTTCACTCCAACACTAGTAGCGTCTCTGGACGTTTTCCAGAATCTCTGAGATTGTATGTTACTGCCCTCTAGGATGTCCCTCCTGGATGGATTTTCATGTGTTTATTAAGTATGAAAGAACTACAGAATCTTTTTTTCACACAGTGAGCATCTGTATGGTTTCTCCCTGGTATGAATCCGCTCGTGGACCTCCAAGTTGGATTTCTTATGGAAGCTTTTCCACAGTAGGCGACCTATGGGGTTTCTTACCCGTGTGCACAATAGTACGCTTCCCGAGATGTGAGCTAGAAACAAAGTTCTTCCCACACTTAGGACAACTGTATGGCCGCTCTCCTTTGTGGGCCTTCATGTGGATCACAAGCTGTGACTTTTGACTGAAGCTCTGTCCACAGTCTAAACACTGGCATAGCTTCTCACCCATGTGCGTCATTTTGTGTGTTTTCAACTGGGAACTGGTCTGAAAGTTTTTCCCACATTCGGAGCACTCGTAAGGCTTCTCGCCTGTGTGGGTCCTCTCGTGTTTCACTAGCGATGCTCTCACTGAAGCTTTTGCCACAGTCCAAACACTTGTGCAGTTTCTCACCTGTGTGTGTCCTTTTATGGTGGCAGCTGATCTGGAAGCTTTTCCCACACTCAGAGCATTCATATGGCTTCTCTCCTGTATGGGTCCTCTTATGTTTGATGAGGACATCTTGCCCAATGAAGTTTTTGCCTCAATCGGAGCATTTATGTGGCTTTTCTCCCATGTGGATACACAGGTGCTTTTTGTCACACTGAAAATTGGCTTCATTTAAGTTTTTATCACCTTCTTCAGGTTGGGAAGCTTCACTTGCTTTCATTCCTGAGTGCCTTTGTGCTCCCTGTGGATTTCTTGGATTTCTTTTAATCCCAGAACCCCAGAAAAATTATCTTTTGACTTCTTCCAACTCTTGCAAATGTTTATTTCTTCAGATCTTCCCACCTGGAAGTTCATCTCCTTATGGGTTGGCCCATATCCATCATATTCTGAGAGAAACAGAAAAGCATTTATGTCACATTGCCCCCCTAACAATAACTTCCATTTCAGACAACTTCTTGTATAAATTCTAGTATCGGAGGTTGTCCCCAAATCTTCCCTCTTCCATTTACCCTATTCTCTTAAAGGCCATCTCGTCTTCCCCTTCCCACTTGACCTAGGAAATCCCAATTCAAGCATCCTCATTTGAAGGCCTTCCAGCATCCACCTGAACACTCCACTTTGGGAGGACCTCATCATCGAGAAGACTCTCTTCTTGGGCAACAGAGAATATAGTTCATGTATCACTAAGCTACAGAGCAAGCATTACGAATTGCTGGCCTCCTCCAAATGTAAGATTCTCTAATCTGTACCACTAAGTTATGGATCTCATCATGGAGAAAATCTATCTATGTGGTCACTAATAATCAACACTGACTTGATGGCGCATAAATCCATCACATAATGGGTCCACCTGGCAGCAGTTGGGAACACAGGTGACAACCAGCCCAATATTACATGCTCAACTGGCAGCAGGTCTCTACAGTCATGTGAAAAAGAAAGTATACCCTCTATGAGTTCTATGGTTTTATGTTTCAGGACATAATAAAAATCATCTGGTCCTTAGCAGTTCTCAAATGTAGGTAAATACAACCTCAGATGAACAACAACACATGACATATTACACCATTTCATCATTTATTTTACAAAAAGAAAGCCAAAATGGAGAAGCCATGTGTGAAAAACAAAGTACACCCTTACTGCTTCCACAGGTATGAAGAGGTTAGGTAGCAGCTAGGTGCTGGTAATCAAATGCCCTTGATCAACTGATCATCAGCAAGTGTGACTACCTCTATAAAAGCCGAAGTTTTAGGAGTTTGCAGGTCTTGAGCATTGAGGTGTGTGTTAACACAATGCCAAAGAGTAAAGGCATCAGCAATGATCTTAGAGAAGCAATTGTTGCTGTCCATCAATCTGGGAAGGGTTATAAAGCCATTTCCAAACAATTTAAAGTCCATCATTCTACAGTGAGGAAGATTATTCACAAGCGGAAAACATTCAAGACAGTTGCCAACCTTCCCAGGAGTGGACGTCCCAGCAGATTCACCCCAAGGTCAGACCGTGCAATGCTCAGAGAAACTGCAAAAAATCCAAGAGTTACATCTCAGTTTCTACAGGCCTCAGTCAGCATGTTAAATGTGAAAGTTCATGACAGTACAATTAGAAAAAGACTGAACAAGTATGGTTTGTTTGGAAGGCTTGCCAGGAGAAAGCCTCTTCTCTCTAAAAAGAACATGGAGCATGGCTTAGGTTTGCAAAGTTGCATCTGAACAAATCACAAGACTTCTGGAACACTGCCCTTTGGACAGACGAGACCAAAGTGGAGATGTTTGGCCATAATGCACAGCCCCACATTTGGTGAAAACCAAACACAGCATATCAGCACAAACATCTCATACCAACCGTCAAGCACGGTGGTGGAGGGGTGATGATTTGGACTTGTTTTGCAGCCACAGGACCTGGGCACCTTGCAGTCATTGAGTCGACCATGAACTCCTCTGTATACCAAAGTATTCTAGAGTCAAATGTGAGGCCATCTGTCCGACAGCTAAAGCTTGGCCAACATTGGGTCATGCAACAGGACAATGATCCCAAGCACACCAGCAAATCTACAACAGAATGGCTGAAAAAGAAAAGAATCAAGGTGTTGCAATGGCCCAGTCAAAGTCCAGACCTCAGCCCGACTGAAATGCTGTGGCGGGACCTCAAGAGAGCTGTACATAAATGAATGCCCACAAACCTCAATGAACCAAAGCAATGTTATAAAGAAGAGTGGGCCAAAATTCCTCCAGAACAATGTGAGACTTATAAAATAATACAGAAAACGATTACTTCAAGTTATTGCTGCTAAAGGCGGTTCTACAAGCTATTGAATCATAAGGTATACTTAGTTTTTCACACACGGTTTCTCCATTTTGGCTTCCTTTTTCTTAAAAAAATGACATACTGTAATACGTCATGTGGTGTTGTTCATCTGAGGTTGTACTTACCTACTTTTGAGAACTGCTAAGGACCAGATGATTTTTATTATGTCCTGAAACGTAAAACCATAGAACTCAAAGAGAGTGTACTTTCTTTTTCCCATGACTGTAGCTTTTCTAGCAGTGAATCCTTTCCCATTCTCTGCAACCTAATCCTTTCAAGCAAAGGTTCCGTGAACCAAAAATTCTGTGATGGAAACTGGGACCATTTCCTTCCCCACAAAATGCCATTTGGCTTGGTGGACCATCAGATGTCAAGGACTGCACAACCAACTCTTTCTGCAAGATGCTGGCACTTCCCTGGGTTTCAAAAAGAGTGCAGAGAACCATCTTGGCTCAAAGCACCCCAGAAATGTTTGCAGTTACTGACAATCTGCATCCTTACCTAGTTAGTTAGCTTCCCCATCATTTTCTTGTTTTATCTCCAGGGGAAGCTTCACCTTCACAATGTCCAAGGCCTCTTCCTCCCATTTGGGAGATTTTAGCATCGTATCCGTTGGAATGCCTGAAAAAACAAAAAGGAATGTTGATTCAACTCAAAGAAGTCCTGGAGGACTTATGCAGCAGGCTTGTTCTCCATTCCCTCCAAGAGGAATAACCCTCAAAGTAGTTGGGGGAGATGGGATCCAATTTGGAGTTGAATGCACAGAAATCACTTTTCCCAAGCCAATTCTGAATTCCCTTCAGGCAGCTATGTCCAAATGGTTGGCAGCTCTAGATTCTTTTGGGCCACAATTCTGAACGCAGATGTAGATGAACTGGCAGGGAAGTACAGAAAACCATTGGCTGCAACTCTGAAGCATAAAAACCAAAAGGCTCTTCCCTACTCCACCAGAGACGCTGGTTAGATAAAGGGACTTTGTGCAGTTCCAACCAGGACAAAATCATCACAGCTGAAACATCTCCTGGTCCGGGAATCACAAGGAGCAAATCCTGTGCAGCTGCCTCCTGGAACCCTTCTCAGGTTTGCTGATTGCACCCACTCTATGTTCCATTCCAAGGACCTGGTCGTAAAGCGAAATGGTTGCTAGGTGAGAATCACAATAGCCTAGACGTGACTGCGACTGTACTTACTTCAGACTTTACTTCAATGTTCAAACGAATCTAGACCTGCCAACCATCTGGACATAGCTGCCTGATGCTACTTCCTTTCCTTTGTCATATTAAGTGTGGAGGAAATTAAGAAACTTTATTAGGGACGTGCAAATTGCACCTAATCTGATTCTGACTTAGCATGTGATTTCATTCTGTTATTGTTCATGACGTGGACATTTTAAACAACATTTTGTATGTTCTACTTCAAAGAGCTCTTTAATTCTAACATATTTTTGCCGTTAAAAAATACACTATAACAATTTATTACCTTTTAAATCTTTGCATATCATTCTGACAATTTAAAACTTAGCAACATTTTTAAAGCTTTGGTTTAATACTGTATATAGACCTTTTTAACAAAGCAGCCTAAATAGAAACACAAAGGTTAAATGGAAACTAAATGTAAGAACACTTTGTTTGCAGGTAGTCCTCACATTACGACCACTCATTCAGCAACCGTTCAAAGTTATGATGGCACTGAACGAGGGGGACTTATGGCCATCCTCGGAGATCCAGACGTCGCAGCATCCCTGCGGTCATGATTCAGGTGGATTATGACGTCGCAGGAGCTGCAGTTATGTGATCGTCATTTGCAACCTTCACTGTAGGCTTCCTGTAGGCAAAGTCAATGAGGAAGCTGGCAGGGAAGGTCACAGTTCACTCCCATAAGTCACTCCCACTTCTTCTTCCAAGAAACCCTATGACAGAGTATGACAACCCAGGGTTCTCATACTCAGTAGGGCCTCCCCACCAGCCTGCACACTATAGTGTCCCCTGTCAGCCTGCCAACACTCCACCTGCTTGCAGTCCCTGCCAGCCTGCCTGTGGCCCCTGCCAGCCTTCCCGCACTCAGCCCTCACATGTGGCACTTACCCACTAGCCCACAGCTCTCACCCAGCAGCCTGTTTGTCTACAACTGCAGCCACATGAGGTCCTCTCTGAATCACCTGTGCGGTCTCTGGGTTATAATGGTAACTGGGATGCTGAGATTGACATCACTAAGCGTTGTGGTCATGTGACACTTTACAACCACATTGCTTAGTGACGGAAATTCTGGTCACAATTGCCATCCTAACCCGAGGACTATTTGTACTATGTAAATACAAAATTAGGCATAATAATACAGCATTACCAAAATAAAAGAGTACAGGTAGACTATAACTGTGGCTGGCAACCAGGTCAGTGAAACTGCTCCTATGCTCCTATGCGTATGATCTTACAGGTAGCCTTCATTTACGAACTACCCCATTTAGCAACCATTCACATTTACAACAGTGATGAAAAAATAACTTTACAATCAATCCTTGTATTTACGACCTTGGCAGCTCTGTAAAGGATAGGAAAGCTGAAGCGGGATCATAAGCACAGTACTGGTACTTCAGATTTCCTTTGCTTTGCAGACCTGTAAAGGTCGTAAAATGGTTGTAAAGTTGCTTTCTCGTCACCTTTGTAACTGCGCTTGTGACATGAGGCAGTCATTAAACGAGGACCACCTGTACAAAATCAGATTTTATAGTTACAGTACCTGTAAACATCAAATTTGAGATAAATCCTTTGAAAGGTTCATTTTTTTCTGTGTTTTCAGAAACTTCAGTTATGCTGGCATAGCTGGTTGATGGCTGAGGATGGTCTGGGTGTTCTATTCCTGTGGATGGGGAGGGAAATAGGGAGCGAAATGGAGTCGGGGAAGGAATAATTTTCTTAAATAACCCACCATGTTTGGTTTCCACAGTTTTTTTCTTTTTTCCTTCGTATATTTCACGATAACACTTTAAGATTTCACACATTTCCCAATGTACCTTTCTAAAACGTTCTACATTTGGATCCATACTTTCTAATTCTGATAAAATTTTGTTAACACCTGAGAAAACACTAGCCAATCTTTTCACACTGAACGTTTTGGGCTTAACTTCTACAATTTTTTTTTCTTCTTCTTTTTCTACTACTTCTTCAACAATGCTTTGTGCTTCCAAAACTTCTTTCAGTTCGATTAAATCTTCATTTGAAAGCTCTCCCTCAGTGTAGGATACCAAATTTCTCACATCTTCAGCATCAACCTCTAAATCAAGGGATTTCATTAGTGTCAAAGTTTTCTTATTTATTTCGTCCACATTTTCATTGTGGTCAAATCCTTCAAAATCATTTACAACAGCAAAAGGTTTCAAACACTTTTTCCAAATCCCTTGCATGCATTTCACACTAACATCCTGCCATGCGGCTGCAACGTTTTCAATACAATGGAGGATATTGTAGCCTTTCCAAAACTCGCGCAAGGTTATCCTATCATCTTCCGTTGCAGCTAAAGCTTTGGCAAACGTTGCACGCAAATAGTATGCCTTGAATGCTGAGATAGCTCCCTGGTCCATAGGCTGGAGGAGAGGGGTGGTGTTTTTGGGTAGATAAACTACCTTTATGTCCGGGTGGAGACTGTCGAGATGCAGGGGATGTCCAGGGGCGTTGTCCAGGAGCAGGAGAATTTTAAAAGGAATTCCATTTTGCCAGCAATATTCCTTTACTTGGGGTATGAAACAATTCATAAACCAATCTTCAAAGAGGACGTGTGTCATCCAGGCCTTCTGATTAGATCGGTAATAAATGGGCAGTGTGTGCTCACTTATGTTTTTGAACTCACAGGGGTCGTCTGATTTGTGGATCAGAAATGGCTTCAGTTTGAATCCGGCAACATTTCCACCCAACAGTAAGGTTACTCTATCCTTAAAGGCTTTACATCCAGGCGTTGCTTGGGCCTCTCTGTGTATGTACGTCCGCTCTGGCATTCTTTTCCAGTATAACCCAGTTTTGTCTACATTGTATATCTGTTCAGGCAAATAGTATCCTTCTGCTATGATATCATCAAATTCATCCAGAAAACGTTTGGCCGCTTTTTCATCAGCACTTGCAGCTTCACCAGATGTGTGTGTTTTTTCGTAGTGAAATCTTTGCTGAAACCGCATAAACCAGCCACGGCTGGCAGTGAATGTTTCGGTGCACTCCTCCCCTGCTCGTTCCTTCAGCGTTGTGAAAATGCTGCGTGCCTTAGCCTGAATGAGAAGAAGGCTAACCGGCAGCCTCTTCTGTATCTGATCTTCGATCCAAAGTATAAGGAGTTTTTCCATTTCGTGGATGAGGCCTTTTCGCTGTCTTATTATACATGCGTTCATTCCTGCTGATCCTTTCATCGCCTCTCTGATCCTTGCCTTATCCTTCAAAATAGCAGAGATGGTGGAATGGGCCAGGCCTTCTTCTCGCGCTATTTTAGTGACCTTCTTCCCAGCCTCATATGCTTTGATGATCTTCATCTTCAAATTGAGACTGATGACTTTCCTTTGCTTCTTTCTACCTCCTTCAGCTGAATTGGGGTTCTTTCTCTTTGAAGACATCTTGATATGGGATATAAATGTGTGTAAACAAGTAAATAAGCAAGTGAAAATAAGAGCAGGTTATACATGATACTAACTATAATAGCAAACATGTGACTGAGAGATCCTGAGAAAGTTATAAATGCACATATGATGGTCTCAAAATTAATTTTTCATTACTGTTTTATTTGCGAATGGTCACTAACCAAGGTGCTTGCTGAACAAGGAGTGGCTGTACCTAATTCTGAGCAATTTACTGCAGAGACACCAGAACGCTTCCTTGCTTACAAGGCTTTGGCTGTCTTCTTACAACATAAGCCTAACCCTAGTTTCACAAGCTACAATGCAGCTGCTCCTTGTTTTGTGGCTATCTCGGTTGAGGACTGCAAATACAATGGTAATAAAAAGTGGAAAAGAATTCATTTCCAACCAAGGTGCACATTTACCACCAAATTTCTGTGCCAGACAACAATGCACAATGGAGAGAGAGTAACACTGCCATTCTTCACAGTGTCTCTCTCTCTCTCTCTGTCTCTCTCTCTCTGTCTCTCTCTCTCTCTCTCTGTCTCAGGCATGAGTTTGCTTAGCGACCATTTCATTTCTGATTTATCGAAAGGATTGCAGCGCTAAGCGAAGAAAAGGTGTACTGGTGTTCATTATGCCCAGACAATTGAACCATATTACGGCTGAACTTGATGACTTTCTTCATCCGGGTTGCACGACAAAGATGAGGTTCATACCACATGCTCAGTCACAAACTATCCAACCCCATATGCTAATAATAATAATAATAATAATAATAATAATTTAAAGTTATAAACTATCCAACTCCCAGTGACTCTGAGCAGTTATGGTAACCTAGAGTTCCCAAGCTGGTGCTCTTAAAAATCCAGCCTTCCCCAAACTGCCACATTTTAATGTACTACATGGTGAGGATGATGAGAACATCTGGAAGGCACATCTTGGGGAACACTGCATTAGATCAGTATCAGAGATGAAAGATTTGACCCCGCAAAAGTTGCTGCAGCAAAGTCCTTATTGATAAACAGCCCTGATTATCTCTAGGTCATCCAAAACAGGTTTATATTCTATGACAAAGGCCAAGGTGGCCTTTATTTATTTATTTTTCCTTATCAGGCAATACTCACTAAAACAGAGCACCTGGAAACCCTACCGTCCTCCTCTGCCTTGCTAATCCTCTAGATCCACTCCAGAATCATCTGCTGCAAAATTTTCTCCTTTGGGAAACTCTCTGATCGCCATAGATGAACAGAATCCCCCATAATCCCCTTAACAGAATCCCAGTGTTTTATGTTGTGAGACTATTATTCTAATCGCCTTGTTTCCACGGGGGCTCTTGAGACCAAAACTGAAACACACTATGACCCCTGCTACTACAGCTGGCAAGAAACACATTTCACAGTAATTTTAGTAATTTAGTAATTTAGAATTACTAAATTCACAAAATTTAGTAATTTTGATGGCTTTCTGCAGCTGCCCTCATATTCTTCCCCCCATCCTTTCCCCCCTTGTTCAGTCTTTGGTGTCTGGATACCTTCTGTTGCTCATCAGCATCCTGGAGGCTGAACTGCCTGGGGTGCAGGGGCCACTGCCTCTCCAGATCGACCCCCTCCAGAGGCTCTTCCACCTTCACCTTCATGCAGAAATCCAGCTTTTCCCTGTCCATCCAGGGGTTCCCACCGATGTTCGGATCTCTTGGGAGCACAGCCTCCCCTCTGGCCTCTCCACAGCCCTCCTCCTGGGGTTCTTCCTTGACTCTCCCCAAGGGGACCTGGAAGTCCTTGGCATCTTCCTCCAATGGAGCCGGTGCTGGGGGAAGCCCTGCCACCCTTTTCAGGAATTCCTGCCATTGAGAGTCCCAGCGTTGGTGCATTTCCTCCTCTGACTCCGTCTTAAAGTGGGATGGGCCGTCCCCGCTCAAAAAGTCCCCGATGGTCCTCACTTGGACAATGAGAGGGTCTCTTCCCCTTCTCTCACTTCCCTCTTCTTCTTTGGGTACCACAAGCTTCTGTTCCTCCATAGCTGTTCCTCCCTGCAGTTCCAGGAGGGAAAAGGAAAGGGAGGAGGAAACATTAATGAGGGAAACACAATCTGGAAGGAATAAAAAGGCCCTCTTCTGCGTCTCTAATATTAGCTCTTTAAGATTTGCAAAATATTAACTCCCTGGAATAAAAACAATTCCCTGATGCTTAGGTCATGCTTAGTAGCTCCCTAATACAAATTAATTAACATTAAATAAATAAATAAACTGGAGCCCAGGCTCAGGTGAAGCCATGGGTGCTGGTGCTTCAAGCCTCCCGGTCCCCTCCAGTGTCCCTCGGCCTTCCTCTCTCCCTACAATCCTGGGGGCCTCCCAGCTCAGGGTCGGGGCCTGCAGGTTTGGGGCCTTTACGCACAAAAGCTCGGGTGAGCTTGGAATGAGCTCCCTTTGTCTCTGGGGAAATCTGGCCTTTAAAAGGAGTATAAAAGCCTTTTTTTTCCTTTGATGAGTGGCTTAGTTTAGGGCCTGGTCATTCTACCCTACTCCTGTTTAGCTGACAGATGCAAGTTAACAGCTAAGTTAAATTATTTTATACAGAGAAAGATATAGATATACAGCTAGTCCTTGCTTAGCGACTGCAATTGTGACAGGAAACTCAAGTCGCTAAGCACCGTGGTCGCTAAGCAGAAAGTCACATGACTGTGACAGTTACGATGTCACTTCCCCTTCAATTGTTAAGGAAGCAGCACAGTTGCTAAGTGAAAAATCACATGACCACAACTTGCGATTTTACTGCCGGGTTCTCCACTGAGTGCTTGTCGCAAGCCAGTTGTGAAGCGCACAAGTGGCGATTGTGTGACCACAGGATGCAGCAATGGTCCTAAATGCACGAATTGGTCACAAAGCTGTTTTTTTCCCCACTGTTGTATGTTCCAATGGTCACTGCACGAAGCATTATCCCCCCTGGACCTTTGACTAGCCCCGACCCTCTCGGCCTTTAGGAAGCCCCTGAAGACCCGGCTCTGCCACCGGGCCTGGGGGTCTGGCAACGGGGGGAGCTCTTACGGGGGCTGCACTGAGCTGATGTAGGGTGATTCTGAGGCTTCCATTGATTATGGATAGTTTTTATACTTTTGTGTATTGGTTTTTAAGGTCATCTTAAATTGTTTTTACCTGTTGAGAGCCTCCCAGAGTTGCTTAGATGAGGTGGGGGGGCACAGATCAAATAAATAATAATAGCAATCAGAATCATAACAATGGCAGTCGTGTGACTGAGGGAGGCTGCAAAGGTTGCAAACGATTAAAACAAACTTATTTTTTCAGCATTGTCACTGAACGAGGCAGTTGGTAAGCGAGCTCTACCTGTATATCATCCTCTGATGGAAACTTCTGCCCGACGCTCACGCACCGGAGTCAAATATTTCAAACAAATCTATTAAATGAAACTCTAGCAGACGGATATATTTGGTCGCGATAGAAGAACCGCTGTAATTAATTCAGGGGGGGCTCTACCACATTACAAGCCCCTCCGCTGCCTCTCCCAGCCGCAGATCAACAGGGCTGCCACCACCCCGGCGTCTTACCGCGTCGCGAGCAGTGCAACCCCGAGGAAGGGGCCAGGGAAGACGGCCAGGGACGAGGCGATCGCCGAGCCGAGCCGAGCCGAGCAGATCCGGCCGCCTCGGTCAAGAGCGTCACCGGATCGCAGCGACCAGGCAGACGGCGGAGAGCCCCAGATCCCGGATCCAGGTCCAGGCCACGCAAAGTGCGGAAACAAGTGCAACGAGTGCCTCTGAAGCGCACCTGGGAAGCGAAGGTGAGCTGCGCTGCCCGAGCGGGAGGCGGGAGGAAGCGGAGAGGAGACCGCGCGGCTGCCCCAGCGGCTGCCCGGCCGGGAGGGGCACCTACCTTCTTCCCCGGGGAAGCCCCGCGCCTGCCCGCCTGCCCGCCCGCCTGCCCGCCCGGGGGCGGACCCGTCGCCTCGCCTCGCCTCGCCTCGCCTCGCCCGCGGCGCTCCCGCCGGCCCCGGCCCCGGCCCCGGCCCCGGCCCGGCCACGCGCCTCCCTTCCAGAGGGGGCTGCCGCCTCGCCGGCCAGCCGCCGCCTCCTCCTCCGCGCACGGGAGGGGGACAGGCCAGCGGCGCCTCTTCGGGGCGGACGCTCTAGGAGGCGGGGCTCAGGCCGTATTTGCACAGGTTAAGCCTGGGTGTTTGGCTTCGGGGGGAGGGGGCCCGTAGCGTGTGGGGAGAAGTCCGCGGCCCTCCCCCCGGATCGCCCACTCCCAGCCGAGATTCAGAGGCCAGCCTGGCTTCTGCGGGTCCGGTGGGCGACCCTGCCCAGTTCTCCCCGTTTGTTGGTGCACCGGCGTCTCCGAGAACTTGCCGAGCTAACTTTCGCCCGCCCGCTTTCCACCAGGCGTGCGCCGCTCTGGTCCAAAGGCGGCTCCCAGCAGCCTGCAAATCGCGCACAGGCGAGCAGAGCGGGAAAAGCCGCGCGCCCCGACCGCCCCGCGGGGCCCCGGTGGAAGAGCCCGCGGCGCCCGAGCGCTGGGCAGCCGCAGTCCGGCTGAACTCCGGGGGCGGTTGGGCGGCTTTCCCCAGAAGCCGTTCCCGGGGCCGGAGACCTTCGCGGGGAGGCTCTGCCGAGGAACAAAAGGGCTGCTCTGCACGAGGAAGCCGAGGAGCCAAAGCGTTTAACCTGCACAAGCCTGCAGTTGTTGCGGGCAGTTATTGCGCTGTGGAGAACTCCAGCGACGTTTGGATTAAAATTTAATTGTTGCAAACCGTACATTCATTCCTTGCCCGAACCTAACCCCGCTAGAATCGTTAATTTATTCACGGAGGGAGTTATGTAAGTCATGTATTTATTTGCCATTCATTCCATTTATATGACATATATCACATTAAATTATATTTATATGACATTTATGACTCTCATAAAGGTGAGATATTTGTATATCTCAAATGTATGATAGTGGGTGACTACGAATGAATAAAAGAAGTTAAAAAGAGCACAGCAAAATAATAAACAGCATGGCCAGTGGCGCAGACAAAACCTATCAGCACCATGAACGCAACCAGTTTGGGCTCAGCCACACGCCAGGCCCCAGGCTCAGTGGCAAAAGGTCTGCAAGGCCTTCCCGAGAGCCAGCGCGGTTGGGGCCAGTCTGACCTCCAGAGGGTGGGCCTGGACAGAAGAGACCCTCTTCCTGGGCCCCGCCAGGTGCGTCTCCCCAACGGACGGGACCTGGAGCGTGCCTCCCCCGCCAGATCTAACGGGATGGGAAAGAGGGGCCTGCGGGTAACCTGGCCCCAAGCCATTTTAGGTGGCCCGCAGCGCTTCAAGCCTTGTTCTTAACCTGCCTGATGTTCTTCAAGACACAAAAAGGTGCCTTGACCCAAGGAAAGGGAAGGAGAAGGAGAAGCACAGGGACAATCAGGGAGTGATATAAAATGGTGCAGATTATTTCAACTCAGCTCAACACAGGCTGGTTATAATAGACTAACGACTGCAAAATTTCATTTTCCTTCGGTGCTGGTATCACATCCTTCAGAGATTCCCCAGAATTAAGGAATCGGGCATTGGCTAGCTATGCCTGCAGCTTTACTACAAAGCCCCCATGGCTGCTTAGTTCAGAGTGCAGGATCCTTTCTCATTAAAGAAAAAAGGACAGGTGTTGGAACATGCTGAGTATGGGCACTTTGATACTTGGAAAAAAATGGAGACGAGATGGAGGGAAAGGAACCATCCCATTGCAAAAAACACTGTGCATCATTGCACTTGGGGATCACCATTATCCTGCAGAAAGTCAGGATTCATGTGAAAATTCACACCATTTTAGAGGAAAACCCTGCACAAAGAAACCCCTCTAACACAACATGGTAGCATAGGCTAAAGTTGGAGATTCAGCTACTTGTATTGAGGATGCAAAGGGCCAGATGGGAACTTTGCATAGGAACGTGTTATTTTTTTCTATTTGCAGGTGATGGGGACCACCCTGAGTCATTGGGAGGTATACAAATTTCATAAACAAGACAACATGGAAGAACATTTAGGAAAATGATTAGTTCTGTTAGTTTGAAACCACTCTGTACTACCACCTAAAGGCCCTGGCATTTCCTTCTGCAAGATAGGGAAATCCAGCCCTTCTTTCACCCATTATATTCACACCTCTCATGATTTTTGTTCAGTATTTCTATAGACAGTTCTAATGTTTCCAGCACTGCACTTTTCCCCCAGTCCAATGTGTCCAGAAGATGCCTTCCATGCCTACATCATCCCTTCAACCTCAGACATTTGATATCTAGATCAGTGTTTCTCAACCTTGGCAATTTTAAGATGTGTGGACTTCACCTCCCAGAATTCCCCAGCCAGCCTTGCCAAGGTTGAGGAACACCAATCTGTGGGCTCCTAGGTGCTTGCAGACATTTCATTACCCAACGAGGGAACATCAGTGTGAGTGAACGTGGGGTTTACTGGCTGTTTATATACAGTAGTTTGCCCTGCCAGTGTTGGTGGGGGTGTGGTTTTCTCCTTGATACAAACTGAGTCTATGTTATGACTCAGATGACACCCACTGTGATTGTTATGAGATGGGTAGCCATATAAATTCTTTAAATAAACAAACTTAAAACATCAGCAAATGACTCTCAAGGACTCTGGGTGGTAATCTAATCATAGGATTGATTGATTGATTGATTGATGAAGGTAGGCAATCACAAGAGAGATAATAGGTAGAGCGGCCCTTGGTGAAATTTAGAGGGTGAAGAATGGGTATGGGCCTATGAGGGCACTTCTAGAAAAATCCCCTTTTCTTTGCCACCCAAATATTCCCTACTGAATAGGTTTTACTGAGTTATGGGGCAGTTCCTCTCCCAAAACCTCTACGGAGGCCGAATATATTCAGCAAGGCACCATACGGCGCAGAGCAACCACAGATATTGACCCATTGATCTATTCAGTTCTGCTCATCCCGGCTGACAGCAAGTATTTCAGACAACAAGATTTCAGAAGAAGGCCATTTCTAACCTGCCTGCGATCCCAGAGGTTGAACAAAGAACTTAAATATGAAACAAATGCTTCTTTATCACATTTTAATGTGTCAATATTTCTAAAAGCCAGCAACACCCATTCTGCTTGACTCTCAGCTGCCTGTTTCACTTCAACACTAGCAGCGTCTCTGGACGTTTTCCAGAATCTCTGAGATTGTATGTTACCTGCCCTCTAGGATGTCCCTCCTGGATGGATTTTCATGTTTATGAAACACGGAAGAACTACAGAACCTTTTTTCACAGAGTGAGCATCCGTATGGTTTCTCTCTGACATGAATTTGCTTGTGGACGCCCAAGCTGGATTTCTTACGGAAGCTTTTCCCACAGTAGGGTGGCTTGTGGGGTTTCTTGCCCGTGTGCAGTATAGCATGCTTCCTGAGCTGCGAGCTAAAAACAAAGCTCTTCCCATAATCAGGACAGCCGTACGGCCTCTCTCCTGTGTGGGCCCTCATGTGGATCATGAGCCGTGACCTCTGTCTGAAGTTCACCCCGCAGTCTAAGTGCTGATATGGCTTCTTGCCCATGTGCGTCCCTTTGTGTGATTTCAATTGGGAACTGGTCCGAAAGCTTTTTCCACATTTGGAGCACTCGTCAGGCTTCTCACCTATGTGGGTCCTCTCATGTTTCACTAGTGATGCTCTTTCCCTGAAGCTTTTGCCACAGCCCAAACACTTGTGGTGGTTTCTCACCTGTGTGTGTCCTTTTATGGAGTTTGAGGTGGTAGCTGGTCAGGAAGCTTTTCCCACACTTGGAGCATTCATACGGCTTCTCTCCTGTATGGGCCCTCTCATGTTTGATGAGGGGAGCCTCTTTCAATGAAGCATTTGCCACAGTTGGAGCATTTATGTGGCTCTTCTCTGGTGTGGATCCTCAGGTGCTTGACCAGAATCCCCTTTTCCCCAAAAGCTTTTCCACATTTGGTGCATTCGTACAGCTTCTCTCCTGTGTGAGACCTCTCATGATCAATCACAGTGGATTTTGTGTTGAAGCATTTGCTGTATTTGGAACATTTATATGGCTTCCCCCCTGCCTGGATTCTCTTGTGGTTCACGAGGTTAGTTTTCGAATCAAAACTTTTCCCGCGCTCTGAGCAAATAGACTTTTTTCTTGCTGACACAGCGCTCCCCTGTTGAATAATGGAGCATTTGCTGTTAATTTTCTCATATTTCTCCAGTTTATCCTTTGCTTGCACATGTGAAGCATCTGGAACACTGATGGTTGGACACCATATCTGGTTCCTCTTAATTCCAGCCTTTTTGCCACAGTGAAAATTGGCTTAAGTTTTCATCACCTTCTTCAGGCAGGAAAGCTTCACTGGCTTCATTCCTGAGTGCCTTTGTGCTCCCTTTGGATTTACTGGTTTTCTTTTAACCCCAGAACCCCAGAAAAATGATCTTTTGACTCCTTCCAATGGACTCTTACAAACGTCTATTTCTTCATATCTTCCCACCTGGAAGGTCTTCTCCTTATGATTGGCCCATATCCATCATACTCTGGGAGAAAGAGAAAAGCATTTATGTCACACTGCTCCCCTAACAATAACTTCCATTTCAAACAACTTCTTGTATGAATTCTAGTATCAGAGGTTGTCCCCAAATCTTCCCTCTTCAATTTACCCTATTCTCTTAAAGGCCATCTTGTCTTCCCCTTCCCACTTGACCTAGGAAATCCCAAATTCAAGCATCCTCATTTGAAGGCCTTCCAGCATCTATCTGAACACTCCACTTTGGAAGGACCTCATCATCGAGAAGACTCTCTTCTTGGGCAACAGAGAATATAGTTCACGTATCACTAAGCTACAGAGCAAGCAGTAGGAATTGTTGGCCTCCTCCAAATATAAGATTCTCTAATCTGTACCACTAAGTTATGGATCGCATCATGGAGAAAATCTATCTATGTGGTCACTAATAATCAACATTGACTTGATGGTGCATAAATCCATCACATAATCGGTTCACCTGGCAGAAGTTGGGAACACAGGCAACAGCTAGCCCAATATTACATACTCAACTTACAGGAGGTCTCTAGCTTTTCTAGCAGTCACATCTTTCCCATTCTCTGCAACCTAATCCTTTCAAGCAAAGGTTCTGTGAACCAAAAATTCTCTGATGGAAACTGGGACCATCTCCTTCCCCAGAAAATGCCATTTGGCTTAGTGGACCATCAGATGTCAAGGACTACACAACCAACTCCTTCTGCAAGATGCTGGCACTTCCCTGGGTTTCAAAAAGAGTGCAGAGAACCTTCTTGGCTCAAAGCACCCCAGAAATGTTTGCAATTATTGACATTCTGCATCCTTACCTAGTTAGTTAGTTAGCTTCCCCATCATTCTCTTGTTTTATCTCCAGGGGAAGCTTCACCTTCACAATGTCCAAGGCCTCTTCCTCCAATTTGAGCGATTTTATCATTGTGTCCTTTGGAATGCCTGAAAAAAGAAAAAGGAAAGTTGATTCAACTCAAAGAAGTCCTGGAGGAGTTATGCACCAGGCTTGCTCTCCATTCCCTGCAAGAGGAATAACCCTCAAAGCAGTTGGGGGAGGGGATCCAATTTGGAGTTGAATGCACAAAAATCACATTTCCCAAGCCAATTCTGAAGTCTGAATTCCCGAATCAAATGACATGCTAAGTCAGAATCAGATTAGGTGCAATTTGAACGCCCCTAAAAAAGATTCTTTATTTCTTCCACAGCTAATATGACAAAGGAAAGAAGTAGCTTCAGGCAGCTATGTCCAGAAGGTGGGCAGCTGTAGATTCTTTTGAACCACACTTCTGAACTGAGATGTAGATGAACTGTCAGAGAGGTACAGAAACCCATTAGCTGCAACTCTGAGGCACAGCGACCAAAAGATTGTTTCCTACTCCACCAGAGATACTGGGTAGAAAAGGGGACATTGTGCAGTTTAAAAAGGTTAAAGGGAAACTCAATGTATGAAAAGGTGGTTTATTATGTAAGTACAAAATTTCAGCATAAGAATAGTGTGCTGAGAGCCAGTTTGGTGTATAGGTAGTCCTCAGGTTACCATGGCAATTCGGACCAGATGTCCATGCCGCTTAGCAACAGCAATTCCAGCAGTTCAGGTTGCAGCTGTTAAGTGAGGACCTCATGTGACCACAACTTCCGATTTCCTGCTGGCTTCTCCATTGACTTTGCTTCTGGGAAGGCAGTAGGGAAAGTCGGAAAGCACAATCACGTGACCATGGGGAAATTGCGATGGCTGGAACTCTGAAGACCAGTCTTGTTCCCCTCGTTCAGCACCATTGCATGTTTGAATAGTCACTGAATGAGTGGTCGTAATTCAAGGACCACCTGTAGCTGTTAAAGCACTGGGCTAAAAACCAGGAGACTGTGAGTTCTAGTCCCATCTTAGGCATTAAGCCAGTTGGGTGACCTTGGGGCAGTCACTCCCTCTCAGCCCTAGGAAGCAGGCAATGGCAAACCACTTCCAAAATCTCGCCAATAAAACTGCACAGACTACTCCAGGCAGTTGCCATGAATCAAAAACAACTTGAAAAAAAAATTGTTACCAAAATAAAAAAGTACAAAATCAGATTTCATAATTACAATACCTGTAAACATCACATCGGATATAAATCCTTCGAAAGACTGGTCTTTTTCTCTATTTTTGCAAACTTCGGATACGCTGGCATAGCTGGTTGATGGCTGAGGATTGTCTGGGTGTTCTATTCCTGTGAATGGGGAGGGTAATGGGGAGGGAAGTGGAGTTGGGGAAGGAGTAACTTTCTTAGAGAACCCAGTATGTTTGGTTTCCACAGTTTTTTTCCTTTTTTCTTCATATATTTCCCGATAACACTTCAAGATTTCATGCATTTCCCAATGTACCTTTCTAAAACGTTCTACATTTGGATCCATACTTTCCAATTCTGATAAAATTTTGTTAACACCTGAGAAAACACCAGCCAATCTTTTCACACTGAACGTTTTGGGCTCAACTTCTACAATTTTTTTTTCTTCTTTTTCTTTTTCTTTTTCTTGTTCTTTTTCTTTTCCTTCTTCTTTTTCTTCCAGTAGCTGTTGTGCTTCCAATTCTTCTTTCAGCTCGATTAAATCTTCATTTGAAAGCTCTCCCTCAGTGTAGGCTATCAAATTTCTCACATCTTCAGCATCAACCTCTAAATCAAGGGATTTCATTAGTGTCAAAGTTTTCTTATTTATTTCGTTGACATTTTCATTGTGGTCAAATCCTTCAAAATTATTTACAAGAACAGCAAAACGTTTTAAACACTTTTTCCAAATCCCTCGCATGCATTTCACACTAACATCCTGCCATGCTGCTGCAATGTTTTCAATACAATGGAGGACATTGTAGCCTTTCCAAAACTCACACAGTGTTACCCTATCATCCTCCGTTGCGGCTATGGCTTTGGCAAACATTGCATGCAAATAGTATGCCTTGAATGCTGAGATAGCTCCCTGATTCATAGGCTGTAGGAAAGAAGTGGTGTTTTTGGGCAGATAAACTACCTTTAAATCTGGGTGGAGACTCTTGAGATGCGGGGGATGTCCAGGGGCGTTGTCCAGGAGTAGGAGAATTTTAAAAGGAATTCCCTTTTGACAGCAATATTCCTTTACTTGGGGTATGAAACAATTCATAAACCAATCCTCAAAGAGGACGTCTGTCATCCAGGCCTTCCAATTGGATCGGAAATAAATGGGGAGTGTGTGCTCACTTACATTTTTGAACTCACAGGGGATTTCTGATTTGTGAATCAGAAATGGCTTCAGCTTGAATCCGGCGACATTTCCGCCCAACAGTAAGGTTATTCTATCCTTAAAGGCTTTACATCCAGGGGTTGCTTGTACCTCACTGTGTATGTATGTCCGCTCTGGCATTCTTTTCCAGTATAACTCAGTTTCGTCCACGCTGAATATCTGTTCAGGCAAATAGTTCCCCTCTGCTATGATATCATCAAGTTCATCCAGAAAACGTTTGGCCGCTTCTTCATCAACACTTGCAGCTTCACCAGACGTGTGTGTTTTCTGGTAATGAAATCTTTGCTGAAACCGCATAAACCAGCCACGGCTGGCAGTGAATGTTTCAGTGCACTCCTCCCCTGCTCGTTCCTTCAGCGTTGTGAAAATGCTGCGTGCCTTAGCCTGAATCAGAAGGAGGCTAACCGGCAGCCTCTTCTGGATCTGATCTTCGATCCAAAGTATAAGGAGTTTTTCCATTTCGTGGATGAGGCCTTTTCGCTGTCTTGTTATACTTGCGTTCATTCCTGCTGATCCTTTCATCGCCTCTCTGATCCTTGCCTTATCCTTCAAAATAGCAGAGATGGTGGAATGGGCCAGGCCTTCTTCTCGCGCTATGTTAGTTACCTTCTTCCCGGCATCATATGCTTTGATGATCTTCATCTTCAAATCAAGATCAATGGCTTTCCTTTGCTTCTTGGTACTTCCTTCAGCTGTGCTGGTGTTCTTTCTCTTTGAAGACATCTTGGTATGGGATATAAATGCATGTAAACAAGTAAATAAGCAAGTGAAAATAAGAGCAGGTTACACGCAATACTAACTGTAATAGTGAACATGTGACTGAGAGAGAGAGAAGCTGCGAAGGTCATAAACACACACATTGGTCCCAAAATTAATTCTTTTTACTGTTCTATTTCTGATTGGTCACTAACCAAGGTAGTCGGTAAACAAGGAGTGGGAGTAATTTACTGCAGAGAGAGCAGATCATTTCCTGGCTTACAAAGCTTTGGCTGGCTTCTCACAACATAAGCCTAACCCTGGTTTCACAAGCCACAATACAGCCACTCCTCATTTAGTGGCTACCTCAGTAAGCGACCATTCACAAATACGACAGTGATAAATGGTGGAGAAATTTATTTTCCGACCAATGTGCGCACTTCAATCAAAACTGAAACACAAACTATGACCCCTGCTACTACAGCTGGCTAGTAACACATTTCACATGTTAGTAATTTTGATGGCTTTTTGCAGCTGCCCTCATATTCCCCCCCCCCCGCTTCCCCCTTTTTCAGCCTTTGGTGCCTGGATACCTCCTGGTGCTCATCAGCTTCCTGGGGGTTGAACCTCCTGGGGTGCAGGGGCCACTGCCTCTCCAGATCGACCTCCTCCAGAGGCTCTTCCACCTTCACCTTCACAAAGGAATCCAGCTTTTCCCTGTCCATCCAGGCTTTTCCACCGATGTTCGGATCTCTTGGGAGCACAACCTCCCCTCTGGCCTCTCCACAGCCCTCCTCCTGGGGTTCTTCCTTGACTCTCCCCAAGGGGACCTGGAAGTCCTTGGCATCCTCCTCTGATGGAGGCGGGGATGGTGCTGGGGAAAGCCATGACACACTTTTCAGGAATTCCTGCCATTCAGAGTCCCAGTATCGATGCGTTTCCTCCTCTGACTCTGGCTTAATGTGGGATGGGCCGTCCCTGCTCAAAAAGTCCTCGATCGTCCTCACTTGAACAATAAGAGGCTCTCCTTCCCCTTTCTCACTTCCCTCTTCTTCTTTGGGTACCACAAGCTTCTGTTCCTCCATAGTTGTTCCTCCCTGAAGTTCCAGGAGGAAAAAGGAAAGGGAGGAGGAAACATTAATGAGGGAAACACAATCTGGAAGGAATAAAAAGGCCCTCTTCTGCGTCTCTAATATTCGTTACTTGTCCAAGATTTGGAAAACATTCTCTCCTTGGAGTAAAAACAATTCCCTGATGCTAAGGTCATGCTTCATAGCTCCCTAATACAAATTAATTAACAATAAATAAATAAACTGGAGCCCAAGCTCAGTTGAAGCCACGGGTGCTGGTGCTTCAAGCCTCCCGGTCCCCTTCAGTGTCCCTCGGCCTTTCTGTCTCCCTACAATCCTGGGGGCCTCCCAGCTCAGGGTCGGGGCCTGCAGGTTTGGGGCCTTTACGCACAAAAGCTCGGGTGAGCTTGGAATGAGCTCCCTTTGTCTCTGGGGAAATCTGGCCTTTAAAAAGGGTATAAAAAGCTTTTTTTTTCCTTTGATGAGTGGCTTAGTTTAGGGCCTGGTCATTCCACCCTACTCCGGTTAGGTGACAGTTGCAAGTTAACAGCTAAGTTAAATTACTTTATCCAGAGAAAGGTACAAGCGGTTGTTCTGTTGGCAGTAATATTTGTTCACTGGTTCCGCATTACTTTTTTTTTCTGATTTGTAATAACTGGGGGGGGAGGGTGTTGCTGTTTGTTTGCTTCGCTTCATGGCAACGCTGTGTCATTATTACTGTCTCGCCAGTATCACTACCAATATTATTATTATTCGTTGCTTTTGCCTCGCGCCTACCTTCCCGATCGAACTGCAGCCTGGCGGGCGATTCGCCTTCTTTTCCGAACGCGAGGGGGGAGAGGCCAGCGGCGCCCCTGGGGCGTCCTCTCTAGGCGGCGGTGCTCTATGACTTTAACTCTTTCGCTGGGTTGGCGCAAGAGCGCGCTTCAGCCGGGCGAGGAAGATCTCGCGGCTGCCTGGCACAGGTTGAGTGTGGTTGAGTTGGAGGCGGGGCAGGCTCTGGCGTGGCGTGGCGTGGCGTGGCGTGTGGGGTGAACTCAGCCCGTTTCTGGATTGCAGTTCAGCGTAGTGGAGAAATCCGGGATATAAAATTAATCCACTAACCAAGTTAAGTGGGTTGCGTGAACACAGCCGTTGGACTCAGATTTAAGGCTCAGGAGCTCCGAAAGGTCCTTTGGGCTGTTCGTTTTCAGCCCTACAAGGCTGTGATGGTGGGGAAAAATTGAAGAGAGAGTGCTAGATACTCTGCCATGAGTTCCAGGGGTATAAAAATAATGTGTGTTTTTTTTTAATTAGGATTCCAAAGTCTCCCATCTGGTACATCCCATTGAAGGAGTTCAGCCAGTGGAAAATTCACAAACGGTGTTCCAGTGTGGTTGTGGAGACTTCACACAACCTACCTTCCCAAGTTTACATTAAACTATAATGAACTCAAACCAATTTTCTGGGTCTGCAAAAGACAACTTTATGTACAGGATGCTGGGCTATAATGCCATTTGTGGATTGTGGAGACCCAGCCACTGGGAGAGATCCTTTTCTACAGTACAGCAGGGAGTTTTCCTCTCTCTTGATCCAGAAGGCAAGACCAAGTACTTTTGACCCTCCTTCCTGTCAAAGAAATCTCTCCCCAATTCTGGTTCTGTCTCAGCTTCTGAAAGCAGGTTGAGTGCCAAATTCAATGATGTCATTTTCCTTTCCTTTCCTTTCCTTTCCTTTCCTTTCCTTTCCTTTCCTTTCTTGCCCTAAATCTAGGAATGTGAATGCATTCTCCTCACTCCCAAAAGTAGTTTGCCCCACTCTGCCCCTAGATCAGGAGCAGGCAACCTCTGGCCTGTTTTGAGATCGGCTTGCGGGTGCTCTCACAAAATGGCTGCTAGGATGGGCCTGGCCAGTTGCACTCACAACATGCTCTTCAAATCTGGCCATGGCTGATGGGAACTGAAATCTAGCACCACCTTCAAGCGCTCTTGAAGGAAATGGGTTGTGTAGACTAATAGTTCCCAACTTAGGTAACTGCTGTAGCAGACATACAGATTTCAGGTCCCAGAATTCCCAGCAACTGGTCAGGCTAGCTGTGGAGATGGGTCCTGCTGGACCAGATAAATAAATCTGAATCTAATTCTACATAAGAGTCTTTTGGATTGCCGCGGGATAGAAATATGTTGAATAAATAAATAATAAATAAATCAGGGGCCTCGCCCAGTATTTTATATCATGCAATGGCCAATCTGGAAACTCACCAGCATGAACAGAAGGGCCATGAATCTCTCCTCTTGGGGTTCCCCAACAGCTGGTATTTAAGAGCTGCTGCTGGTGATTCAGAAAGTAGCAAAGAGCTATCAAGCAGCCACTGATAGCCAGAGACCCCCAGGAATTTGTCCAGCTGCCTTTAAAACTGCTTATGCTGCTGGCTATCGCTGCATCTGATGGCAGCAAATTCCGGTGAATGAAGTATTCTTAAAGTCATTCTTTCTCAGTCGAGTCAGATGGAGACAAAATAACCCAGTGGTATTGCTACAGACACACCTTGGAGGAGAAGTAAGAGCAGAGATGTAAGATGCACAAGCTGGATCAATCTTTTTCTTTTTTAAAAAGGAGCCTTTATTATTTTAATCCTCACAGTGCACTAAAGATACTCAAGGGGGTCCCCACCTACTATAAGGGGGGAATAACGGTGATCATTCTTAGGTCTACTCAGGTACACGCCTGTCCGGTGTGCACCTTTTTATGTTTTTTAAGATCAGAGCTGGAAACGAAGCTTTTGGGGCACTCGGAGCACTCGTATGGCTTCTCGCCCGTGTGGGTACGCTGGTGCGTGATCAGGTTGGCTTTGACGCTGAAGCTCTTCCCGCAATAGGGGCAGCTGTACGGCTTCTCCCCGGTGTGCCTCCGCTGGTGCTGAACCAGGTGCGCCAGCTGGCTGAAGTTGTTGCCGCAGTACGAACAGTTGTACGGCTTCTCGCCCGTGTGCACCCGCTTGTGGGTCAGCAACCGAGAGTTCGTCACGAAGCGCTTCCCGCACTCCAAGCAAGGGTATGGCTTCTCCCCCGTGTGGGATTTCTTGTGAATGTTGAGGTTGCCCTTCTGGCTAAAACTCTTGCCACACTCAACGCACTGGTGCGGTTTTCCTCCCGGATCAGTTTTTTCAAGACTCGGAAAAGGAGACTCCCAGGGGAGTCTGTCCTGGCAGGCTGTGCCTTTGGGTGTTTTTCCTCTCTTCTGCGCTCCCAAATTGGCTGAGCTTGGCTGAGGCAAATGTCTGCCCTCCGGGCTTCTCCTCTTAGCCTTACACCTGCAGATCACCTCTCGGTTTTCAGGGCCCTCTTCATCCCGTCTCAGGGCGAGGCTACGCTTGGGCAAGCCGCTCCCACGCGGCCAGCCTTTATACGGCTGTTCTCCAGCGCCAGCTTTCTCCTGCGTCCCCGAGCCAGACCTTTTGTAAAAGCGTTCCCCGCAAGGGGTGCACCGCTGCGTTTTCTCAGTCTGTACCTTCCGATTCTTAAGGGAACCCAAGCTCAGACCCAGGCCGTTTTCAGCACCGGCCTTGGTCGTCGTCTTCTTCTTCTGACCGACGGGTCCCTCTTGAGAGCTCCATTCGTGGAGACTTTTCTCACTTTCAGCCGAACAGCGAGCCTGTTTTGCACTCTTCCTTGGATAGCGTTCCTGGCGACTGCCACGAATCTCTTCGAGCTCAGGATCACAGATCAGCTTTCCTGTGATTTTTTCTAAGGGGATTCCCCATTCCATTGGCTCGGATATTCCTAGCAGAAGGGCGTCTTGCTTCTGGGTGTCCTTAGATTCTGAAACAAGCAAGCAAACGATCGTGAAAAACCATTAACACGTCATTCATTGACCAGATTCACACACCAAGTTAAGCCACTCTTTGGGGTCCCAGCTTGCTCAACAAGTCAAAGGACCTGTTTCACCCTAAGCCAGTGTTTCTCAACCTTGGCAACTTTAAGACGTGTGGACTTCAACTCCCAGAATTCCCCAGCCCATATGCATGGCTGGCTGGGGAATTCTGGGAGTTGAAGTCCACACGTCTTAAAGTTACCAAGGTTGAGAAACACTGCTCTAAGTGAAGCTGTAACCAATAGATAACCCCCAGCCACATGCAGCAGATCTACCCAAGCTTCTGGAGGCTCCCAAGATTGACCTCCTGCCAAATTCAGAACTAAAACAATAGCAAAACGTTCTTGTTATATTCACAGCGAGCCCCATGATCTACAGTGGGGCAAAAAAGTATTTAGTCAGCCACCAATTGTGCAAGTTCTCCCACTTAAAAAGATGAGAGAGGCCTGTAATTTTCATCATAGGTATACCTCAACTATGAGAGACAAAATGGGAAAAAAAATCCAGAAAATCACATTGTCTGATTTGTAAAGAATTTATTTGCAAATCATGGTGGAAAATAAGTATTTGGTCACCTACAAACAAGCAAGATGTCTGTTTCTCACAGACCTGTAACTACTTCTTTAAGAGGCTCCTCTGTCCTCCACTTGTTACCTGTAGTAATGGCACCTGTTTGACCTTGTTATCAGTATAAAAGACACCTGTCCACAACCTCAAACAGTCACACTCCAAACTCCACTATGCCCAAGACCAAAGAGCTGTTGAAGGACACCAGAAACAAAATTGTAGACCTGCACCAGGCTGGGAAGACTGAATCTGCAATAGGCAAGCAGCTTGGTGTGAAGAAATCAACTGTGGGAGCAATAATTAGAAAATGGAAGACATACAAGACCACTGATAATCTCCCTCGATCTGGGGCTCCATGCAAGATCTCACCCCGTGGGGTCAAAATGATCACAAGAACGGTGAGCAAAAATCCCAGAACCACATGGGGGGACCTAGTGAATGACCTGCAGAGAGTTGGGACCAAAGTAACAAAGGCTACCATCAGTAACACACTATGCTGCCAGGGACTCAAATCCTGCAGTGCCAGATGTGTCCCCTGCTTAAGCCAGTACATGTCCGGGCCCGTCTGAAGTTTGTTAGAGAGCATTTGGATGATCCAGAAGAGGATTGGGAGAATGTCATATGGTCAGATGAAACCAAAGTAGAACGTTTTGGTCTAAACTCAACTCGTCGTGTTTGGTGGAGAGAGAATGCTGAGTTGCATCCAAAGAACACCATACCTACTGTGAAGCATGGGGGTGGAAACATCATGCTTTGGGGCTGTTTTTCTGCAAAGGGACCAGGACGACTGATCCGTGTAAAGGAAAGAATGAATGGGGCCATGTATCGTGAGATTTTGAGTGAACACCTCCTTCCATCAGCAAGGGCATTGAAGATGAAACGTGGCTGGGTCTTTCAGCCTGACAATGATCCCAAACACACCGCCCGGGCAACGAAGGAGTGGCTTCGTAAGAAGCATTTCAAGGTCCTGGAGTGGCCTAGCCAGTCTCCAGATCTCAACCCCATGGAAAACCTTTGGAGGGAGTTGAAAGTCCGTGTTGCCCAGTGACAGCCCCAAAACATCACTGCTCTAGAGGAGATCTGCATGGAGGAATGGGCCAAAATACCAGCAACAGTGTGTGAAAACCTTGTGAAGACTTACAGAAAAAGTTTGACCTCTGTCATTGCCAACAAAGGATATATAACAAAGTATTGAGATGAACTTTTGATATTGACCAAATACTTATTTCCCATCACGATTTGCAAATAAATTCTTTACAAATGAGACAATGTGATTTTCTGGATTTTTCCCCCCATTTTGTCTCTCATAGTTGAGGTATACCTATGATGAAAATTACAGGCCTCTCTCATCTTTTTAAGTGGGAGAACTTGCACAATTGGTGGCTGACTAAATACTTTTTTGCCCCACTGTATTTTACTAAAGAATACAAAGTCTTCCAACTCCTAAAAGATTCAGGGGGGTGAAAATTCAGTCTTCGGAAGCTGAATTGTACTGCAAAAAGGTTGCCTGGTCAAACTTTAAACTATGATTTATTCATTGCAATGACTGTGTTTGTTCACATTTTAGCTCAGCAGAGCTAAAGCTACTGGGCTGTTAAAAGTTTTTTAAAATGTAATAATAATTTTAAAAAGTAACGTGTGCATCCAGCTTCACCCTATCTTTTTTGTCAGTGATCAATGTGATTTATTTATTAAACATGATGGCCTGAAATGCACATTGAAACATTGTGTTGCTATAAGCTCCTTTTGTAAGTCACACTAAAGGTTATTAGCATTTTTCTAATATTCATTCTGATATTTTTATATGAAATGGTTATTATTGCCCCAATTGGGGCTGGCAAGAAAATGTTGCTAAGTGTTTCCTCTAGCATTTCAGCCACCCATGCTTCACCCCCAACGTCCTATAATTATCCCACAACGTTATTATTTCTCTTCCTGTCCACTATATTGCTGTTTAAGAATTTTCCTACTGAGTATTTTGAGGCGCGTAGGGAGTGTAGCTGCAAGCGTTAAATGCCCTCCCAAGCCAGCTGATATCTTCCTGTTATGCTGGCTATTTTTTGCTCTGAAAATGAACCTGCTTTTTTCTCCAGTTGGTCACATTACAGATGTATCCGGCATGCTGGCTATCTAACCTATTAATTGCCATCAACACATCTGGAAGGTAGAAAGCTGGGGAAAGATGGTCTATAGAACTGTTTAATCCTATAGGTCTCTTGGAGAAAAGTAACACGTATGTACGCACACAACTCCAACATCACAAAGCACTGAGCCAGTTTCTGCTGGGGGAAAGAAACTGAGTTTGTTAGCGAAGAAGAAATGATATCCGTGTTCCATGCAAAGTTTTTCCCGTTAATTATTCCATCAGGACAGATCAGACTAATTTTCTCCAGATGTTCAGAGGCTGATTGGCTCTAAATATTAATCTTCACTACTGAGCGAAAGAGATCAACAAATCCATGGAGACTGAACAGCCGTTATTACCTGCAACTTATAGTGGCAAATTCTGTATTTTAACTAGGTTCTATGCAGGTCGGCCCTTTCCTTTGTCTTTCTTGAACCTGGTTTCTTGAAAAAGATATTCATCCTTGAACTCAGAACTTCAGCCTTACCCAAGATGGCTTCCTCTTCCTCCTCCTCCTCTTCTGCATCTGTGGAGATACAGCTTTCCACAGTGTCTGAGGGATCATGCTCAGATGTGGGGGAATTCACAAATTCCTCCTCTAGTAGTCCAGGCACCTGAAGAACAAGAGACACCAAGTGTGCCTGATTAGCCAAGATGTCACAGACCGAAGTCTTTGATATGAAGTGAGCAACCTTAAAGAAGCTAAGCAAGTTTGCTTGAAAGAAGAGAATCAAGGAATCTTCCTTGGAGTTTTACAATGGAAAAAAAGGTGGAAGGTCATATAATTCAGTCTTCCCCTACTTATTGCCTCCAGTGTTTTGGACTAAACTCCCATCGTCACAGCCAGGCTGGTTGTCCAACACAGCAGAAAACAGCTTGAAGGAGATATTCTATTTCTTGTCATCCAGTTTTCTATTTTACTTTCCCAAATAATGTTTGGTACCTACTATGCAAGATCAAGCCTCACATCCACTATCGCTGCATGTGCCTTTTTCTATCTGTTTTTGTATTGAGCAACTGGATCCCATCGTGTTTCTGTTTTAACTGTTTGTTATGAGCTGCTCAGAGTTGGTTTGTAGTTGAGTGACACCTAAATCAAAGCAAACAAATAAATAAATAAATAATTGCTTTATCCTGCTGCAAGGCTTGGAAATGCCCTAAAAACGCTGGTAGATCCAGTCCTCATTGCTTTGTCTCCATTTCCATTGGCACACCCCGGATTTGTATTCAGCTCATTAAAAAAAAAACACCCAAATTTCTCAACTATGATATGGTTAAAGTGTTGCAAACTGATCCTGAGGCCCATCCAAAAAGGTAGAAGATTCTTTTGTTAATTGTGTAGGGAGGCTTTTTTAAAAGTATATTTAGACATTTTGTCAATTTTTTTCTTGTAATTTGCAAATACTGTAAACATTATTAAAAAGACACAGAGGATCACAGAAAGAAAAGGATCATTTTGGTTCTCAAGGCAATTCTTACTCCCCCAACAGGCTGGCAGAAAAATATCTCCTATCCCACTGGGGGGGAGGATGGGGGGGATGGCAGAAAGCATTTTTTTTTTCACTTTGACAAGGTCCATGTCTTGTGCCACCATAGGACAGTTTTAGCTGAATGGTTTGCGGAAGCTTAGCCACTGTGGTTGGTAATTTATCCCTTATGGCTAAGTGTGCTGTAGGAATTTACTCATTTGGGCTTACTCAAAGTCTTGGATAACGGAGATCCCTGAATTGCAGATTTCGGTTATTGTCCTTTGGGTTCAGCCCAAAAGTATTCCAGACAAAGGACAGTCCACTTTCCTTGAAAATTTCCTACACTGTAGAGCCCACTCCCTTCCCAAGCAATTGTTTTCCTTACTTATAATCAGAATCTGCTTTTCCATAATGTAAAGGTTATTATTCCATTCTGGGACAACTTTCCTCTGCGTGACATCCTTTCAAGTTCAGTGAAACTTTGTTTTAACAGACTATTTTTAGGGGAAGGGTTTCTGTTGCTCCCTGGTGTCCATTAAACACAAAAGGACATATTGCAGAGATTTATGACATTTGCCTACCAGTGTCAGCATGCAAGTGGTGTAAACCACCACAGATGTTGTAATATTAACATAAATTTAAGTGCTTTGTCCAGATTTGTTTGCTATCTCAGGGGGATGCAACAGACTGCATGTGGGATTCATGCGGGATATTTGGATAGAAATATGGCCCACTGTCTCTGAAGTCTACTAAATGGGTGTCCATTAAATCAAAGTTTTGCTATACTTGAAGAGTGTCATCACATCACCCCAAAGGCTACTCTTCTTTAGGTTATTCTCAGTTCCCTTATTCTCTCCTCATGAGACTTGGTTTCTCACCTGACCGACTTTGCTGTCCTTCTCAGAACAAATTCCAGTTTCTCTAAATAAGCCTTCAGGGATAGACTCAGTAGCTGTGTTCACACAATTTACTTAAGCATGCTGCATTCATACAACTACTGATGTGTGAACCTAGACCAAATCCAGAGGGTGGACTAATACATAAACCAAACTGAGCATATTGTGTATGGGTCCAACCCATAAGGGACCTCCCCAGTGCAGAACAGATTGAAACTCCTGTATTAATTCACATCATTTAGAAACAATATTCCTACTGCTGCAACCTTGAATTGTATGTGGCTTTTTTATAGCCATTGCAGATAATGGACATCCTAATTTAGAAATTAAGGCCCACAAAAGTTGGCAGAGTCTGGACCACATTTGGTTGCTAAATGATATACCCCAGCTAAGATACCTGGCTACATCTTGTAGACTTCTGCAGAAGGCCACGTTCTGAAGTCCCATCTCAAAATCATGACATTGGAAGAGCACATTGTTTGAACAACACACCTACCTTTTGTTCACAAGACTCAGCTTCTTGCAGCCGAAGGAGGAATTTTTCTGCTAGAGCCAAGGCCTGAGAACATGTGGCGGGACCACTTTTGCAGACCCAGATCTGCATCTCCAGTGGCAGGATGGTCAGGAACTGCTCCAGGATCACCAGATCCACAATCTGTTCCTTGGTGCGCCTCTCTGGCAGAAGCCACTGGCGACAAAGCTCCTGGAGTTCGTTCAAGACTGCTCGGGGGCCCTCGATCTCCTGGTAGCAGAAATGCCGGAAATGTTGGCGCTTTATCTCCAAGCTGTCAATGTTCACCTCAGCCAAGGTCTGTTCTTTCAAAGGCCCTGAACTTGTCAAGTTCTCACAGGCTTTCTGGGTTTCCCTGCTGAGGCCCTGCAAGGTAGGCCTCCCCATTGCACGCCCTTCCCTGATCAACTGGTTGGGCTGTTTCATCATCCGATACGAAGCCTTGAACGCCATCATATCCTCCTCAGATACCGGCTCAAACAACCGCGAAGGCCTCCACACGGAATAGAGAGACGGCACCGCCGCCAACCCTTCTTTCTGCCGCTGAGTCTTCTGGCTCTCCTGCAGACCTGTGTCCAGTCCCTGCTTGCTCTGCAGCAGAGCAGCCCCCGTCAGGAGATTCCTGGCCGTTTCCCTTCGGAGAACACAAGAGTTTCTTTCCACTTGGTTCACGCGGGGCTTTGCCCCCCACAGGTCACACGATGCCATTTTAGTTGCTGGCTGGACAATCTGAACTGGAAAAAGAAAATTCCCTAATGGATCAATGCAACTTGATACCCCTTATGGATGTTCTGCATAAAAATGAACAAAAAAATGAATTTGTGGTTTACGGTTAGACAGGATAGATTATAGAATGAAGAGAGTCATGATGTAACTCTAGATAAAGAGGTTAAAACATAATTATACTATAACTGCTGTGAAGAATATCAAAAGCCACCTCCTAATATCCTTTTTCTTTTTATCTTTTATATAGATATAAATACATCTTATATTTTTATAAGATATATACCTTATATCTATTCTCCTTCATATCTTTCTTTTTCTACTTTCTTCTACTTTTCTTCTTATTGCACATTTAGCTTTTTTATTTCTCTTTCCTTTTTGTTTTCTCTGTTCTATTTTAGTTTGTATTAGTTCTTATTATTGCTGTTAAAACTTTCAATAAAAATTATTTTTTAAAAAAAGGTGAACACAGTTGGTGCCTAATGTACATTTCAACCCTCTGTTGTACTTGATGTGGCTTTTAAAATAACCTAAATACTTTAGGGAGCAGCCAGTGTCAGGCAGGTTGACCTCAGAGGCTCTAGTTTTTATCCTCAGGCTATAAATAAGATTAGGAATATGAGAAGCAGAATCTTCTCAATTGGGGTGTCAAGATTGTGGGAATGCAACTCACTTCTATCCCTTTGTACGAGCAAAAAAAGGGCCTAGTTTATGGCCGGTTGAGAAAAAGGCAAAATCTCACAGGAATCCTGAATTCTAAATATTTATTTTAAAAAGAAGTGTTTCAGATTTTTTTCCCCTCTCTTCTGGGACAATTTTCATTATTCTGCTAAATGGAAGAAAAAAAAAATCAGTGTTCCAAAAAAATGACTCTTTTTCTCACCTGGTTAGTCCTGGGCTTCTCCTTGCAGGGACTTTGTTTCTACTTCAGCAGTCAGATTCAGTTTTAATTCAGATTCCTGTACAGGAAGGGAGCTTGCACCTTTCCAACCTTATGATTCTCCTTTGCAGGCAGAACCTTCCAGGTCCAATCACAAGTGTCTCCAATTAGAGATGGACAGAAAGCAAGTAATGATCTATCAACCAATCTGTTCCAAATTACAGTAATACCTCGGTTCACGAATGCTTCTGTTCACGAACAATTCGGTTTGCGAACAGCAGCGTTCGGGAATTTTTGCTTCCGTTCGGGAACTCCACGTCGGGTGACGAACACGACCCGTGGCCATCTTCTCGGCTCTGACACGTGGTCGTGGCTTCCTCTAGGTGAGATTGTGGTCGCAGACAGACACTTGCTGTGAAGCTTTTTGGTGTCGCCTCAAGCAAGGTTAGTGTTCTCTCTCTTCATACTGTACTGTACTTTATTTCATATTTTTGTGGTTAAAAAAAAAAACATATGGTTCAGAACGGATTAACCTTATTTACATTGAACCTTATGGGGAAATTTGATTCGGGTCGCGACCAATTCGGTTCGCGACCATAGAATGGATTAAGTTTGTGAACCGAGGTACCACTGTACTTGGAAATCTGTAAGAGGTTCTGACCCCTTGTTAACACACCTATTGCTTTAGCCAGAGCAACAACAAAACAACTTTTCACCCCTCAATTTAGAGCAGTATTTCTCAACCTTGAGAACTTTAAGACGTGTGGACTTCAACTCCCAGAATTCCCCAGCCAGCCATGCTGGCTGGGGAATTCTGGGAGTTGAAGTCCACACATCTTAAAGTTCTCAAGGATGAGAAACACTGATTTAGAGTGCTGAAAAGATGCTTGCAAACAAAACCAGGAACAGATTATAGGAGGGAACAACTATGATTTCAAGATTTTTCTGACACTGAAAACAAATTCTTGTACTCAAAATGGAATCAGAGGCACCCTGGTCTTTAATTCTGAGATTATAGTGGCATAATATGCCTGACCAAGTCAGTTACTCTCTCAGAGAAAATTTTTGCCACCGTGAGTTGGCACTACGCTCTCAGACACCCCATTCAAACAAGGGGCAGTTTTCCATCATCCGCAGTAGTGCCTGGGACGCTGTATCTTCTGGCCGCTTTTCGCTGCAGTCCCAGATCTGCAGAGGCCTGACTGGGATCAGTGCCCCTGCAGACAGAACTGGGGAAAACTTACCAACCCTATTTCTTTCATCCCATTTTCCTCTGCTCCATTCCCACGGAGGAGTTTGTGTTGTGCAAAAAGGAATGGAGAGACCTAGATCACAGTAGTCCTGTTTTTGCAGGGCCATTCCAGGTCAATCTCTGCACTGGCAGCAGGAAGAAATTAATCCGCTGTTAATACTCTTGCCCCAGTTTGCTCGGCATAACAAGCAGGCTGACTGGCTGATAACCTTGTAGAATCCCGGAGCTGTTCAGGGCTAAAACTAATCCTATCTTCACACTAGTTCTGATTTAGTTCTGTGGTTGTGTGGCGCAGGTTATCTGATGGACAGCTGTAAGAGCACAGCCTTACTATAACATGGTGGGCCCTGAGGATCTAGTAAAAATCAAAGTGGATCTCTGAATAGAAGATCTTGGGGGAACTCAGGAAAAAAGAAAGAAAGAAAATCCTGGAGTTTGTCCCTCATCACTGTATAATCAGTGTAGACAAGGGGTGAGTAAAAAGTAGACTAGGTTCTATTGTTCCACTACTGGATGGGTTTGAATAGGGGTCTCCAATTGCTACCTAAGGAGCAAAAAACAACCCTGTTCATCCAAATTCCCATGATACATTTATTGCAGAGGTAGAGAATCAGCAGCCCTTTGAAAGTTGTTCAGCTACAACTCCCAGCAACCCCACACATCGTGAGAGATTCTGAATGTTGTAGGACAGTAATATCTGGAAGGCTGCAGGCTCCCCACTTCTGCTTTATTGTGATGGAAGACTTGAGCGAGGAGGTCCAAGGTCAAAGGGAGGGGGAGAAGAATCCCAAGCATCTCCTCAGCCCGCAGCCTGAGCGTGTGAAAACTAAGAGGGTGAGACTGGCACCGCCCTAAGGAATTCGGAGTGTTTAGTTGCGGTCGCTGGGGGTTAGAGTTAGTCTGGCGAGATTCTGTCTAGTAGGTGTAAGCTAATAAAGTAACTGAACTGTTCCTGAATCGTCCTGCTGAGTTTCTTGGGCTGAACCTGACATTTATTAGGCCAACTGAAAATTTCCAAAATACTTTGCAAGTTTCCAAGATTCTTCATTGGGCAACATAATTAAAAATCCAGAAAAAAAGGATAAGAGAGGGAAAAAACTAGGCTTGTGTTTAAAACATGCACGTGTCAGGTTCCTGACTGTTTCACCAAAGCAATTGTAAAAAAATCATTTTCCTTTCCTTTCAAAATTAATTTTGGATCTGTTATTTCTACAACAGGGTGAGTATTGTTTTGGAACCAGGAGTCACTTTTTTTTTTTTTTTACATCAGTTTGGCTGCGGGCATTTCAGCTCTTTTGTTTCTTACAAGTTTGGAGGTTTTTACAAAAAAAATAGCTGTGTCAGACCTTTAGGAAACTATGTTAAAAGCAAACTTGGGAAGCTCCAGAAGTTGCAAAAAAAAATAGCTGGACAGGGTGTGGATTGCCTATCACTGCACTACATGAACGCCAAGGTCAGTCCAGCATATGATTCTACATTCACTGAATTAAACTGATCAATCCTCCAAGCCATCATTTGGAAAAAGAGGTAGAATACAAAATAAGTAAATAAAATAAATTAATTTTATACCAAGCTCTACTTAGCTGAAAGCAAGTTTTAGTAAATAAAAAGACAATTGAATACGCTTGAAATATTCCCCCACATACTGAACTCAGAATAAGCAACTTATCAGAGATTTTGTAAGACATTTGGTAGAGATTTTTAAAATTCCACATACTTTTTAATATTTGATTCACTGCTCCAATTTTAGTGTTTTTCTCTTTTCTTTTTCATTCTTTTAGGACAGGGTTTGGGCAGTTCCCTGTAGATCTCTGATGTTTTCATAGTAGTTAACTTTTAGTAACTTTTCTTAAAAATACATTATTAAGTCATTCCTACTATCTGCTGCAATGGGGCTGGATAAAATGTTGCCATGTTGTAACATTAATAAACAATTCTTTCATATAATGGTAAAAACTAGATTCCTGACCCTTTTCATTACTGAGTTCTGTATGCTTTAATTACAGCTGTCTTTATTTTGAATGCTATACCGGATGCATGTTTAACGTTCATTTTATTCTGATGCATTTTATATTTTGAATAAAGTTATGCATTCCAAATTAAAAGCTCAGGCTGACTTAGAAATATTCTGGGATAGAAGCTTTTGCATGGTTTATAATATCTTTCCTGTGCTTAAACTGTATTTTAACGTTTTATTCTTTTATCATTTTTCACCCTTTAATGGCCAAGTAACCCGCTTACCGAACTTTGATTACCGAGCAGATCAGGAACACGGTGGTTTTCATCATTAACTTTCATCATTAGGGAACTTAGCAGAACTTACTGCTGAATAGCCGAGGGCAGGATTGAACTTTAAGCTATTTCCTTCAGCGCGCTCTTATTTCCTGATCCATGATCCCAGGTCAGAGTTCCTGAATTTCTCTTGGGGGGGGGCTTTCAAATCACACCGCAGTCACAGAAAAATCGCCCCTACGCCGAAAAAGGCACAAAATCTGGCTGCAGCCCGTCTACCCAGGGGTGCCCCCCACCCCCCGCTTCAGGGACTCCCGCATGCAGGGTTGCAGCCGAGCACCTTGGCAGCGAAGCGCCGCCGTCGGGAGCGGCTGGACGGACTACAACTCCTATCCTGCCCAGCCAGCCCCTCTTCCCCGGGAACCCTTCCCGCCTGCCCAGCCCGGGATTCCGCTCCCGGCTGGGACTCACCTTCCCTCTGCAGCCTTTGCATTGCGCCTCTCCGCCGCCGCGTCCCAACTTTCAGGAATCGGTGACCCCCTCCATGGCACCCGGGATGGAGACGCATACAAAGGGCAGTTTCTCACCGAGGGGAAGGACCCGAGCAGGACAGGAAGGAGGCGGCGACCCTTCCCACCCATTTCCCCCGCCACAAATCTGGACCTTTCTAGGCAGGAGAGCTCGGTGCCTTTAACCTTTTGCGAAAAGGGACTGGCGCAGGCGCGCGGGCGGCGGAGCGGGGCCGGGGGCGGGCGCGCGACCGAAGGGCCGCGTGCGCGGCTTCCGCGGGGCGCGAGGGCTGCGCTGGGGCGCGTTTGCAGGGAAGCGCCGGGGCTCGGGCGCGTGGCGCGCGGGTCGCGTTAAGCCGGCCTGAGGAGCCTGGTCCGCCTGGGCATTGCCTACAGCTCAGCCGTTGCAGACCTGGATATTATTATTAATATTATTGTTGTTGTTTATATGCCGCCTTTCCCTCAGGAGCGCAAGGCGGCATTATTTGGTTATTTAGCTATCAAATTTGTATAAACCTAATTATATATTTTAATTGTATATTTATTTATTGTTTTAACATGTTGTGAGCTGCCCAGAGTCCCCCATTGGGGGGAGATGAGTGGGGGACAAATTTAATAAATGAATAAATAAATATAGCTGTCCATCTCACATACGTGACTGTGGGTGGCATTCTATTCTATTCTATTCTATTCTATTCTATTCTATTCTATTCTATTCTATTCTATTCATTTTATTTTATTTTATTTTATTTTATTTTGTTTCATTTTATTTCATTTTAAGAGCCACCCATCTCCCGTATGTGACTCTGGGCGGTGCACAATAAAAGAAATATGTCAGGCCTAGGCCAAGGAACTCCAAGAGACAGTGCAAATTCAGTTCAGCTATGTTTATTAGCTACAACCTCTAGCAAGAATCTTCCCAGACTGAAACCCCGGATCCCAGAGTCCTCCAGCCACAACAGTGTGAATTCCTCAAGGAGGTGCCAGTCTCATCCTCTTGTTCCTCCCACGCTCTTCTGGGGAGCTTTTTTTTTTTTAATCTGCGCTCAGTCGTTACCGACTCTGCAGTGACTGCTTGGACGAGTCCTTTTGCAGTTTTCAAGGCAACTGTTTTTCGGAAGTGGTTTGCCAGAGCCGCCTTCCTAGGGCAGAGCCCAGCTGGCGAGCGCAGAAGGCAGGGTTTCCGTTGCTTCGCGCCCTTTTCGGGCGCACGTGGTTTTTCACGCTTACCAGCAACTGCTCCCGACTCCTTTTTGCAAGGCACCGCCAGCATTTTTCCTCCCACCGGAGTGAGAGTACCCATTTATCTACTCACGTGAGTTTTCGAACTGTTGGGTTTACAGGAACTGGGGAGGAAACAGGAGCTCACCCTGCTAACGCAAAGGCTGGACACGAACCGCTGAAGCGTCAACCATTTCTGGCCAGCAACTTTCAGCGTCATTAAGCCGCTGCGCCACCGCGTCCCCCTTCTGGAGAGCTAAGAAAATGTTTATCTCTCTGAGCCTGGCCTTCATAATTCCATTCCATCACAAATAAACAATATAAAACAGTATAATACAACCATTTAAAAAAGTGAAAACACATACTGTATAAATAAGAACGAGGGAGAATGGACCAACAACCTACAGCAGTGTTTCTCAACCTTAGCAACTCTAAGATGTGTGGACTTCAACTCCCAGAATTCCCCAGCCAGCTGTTCTGGGAGTTGAAGTCCACACATCTTAGAGTTGTCAAGGTGGAGAAACACTGACCTACACAGTGTAGCCACCTTGCAAGGTCCCTACTTTCCTGGGATCGCCAAGCCTGTTGAAAGAACCAGGTTTTAAGAGATGCCAGTAGGGTTGGGGCTTATCTTATCTTGGGGGGATGATGTTCCAAAGGGTGGGTGCCACAGTAGAAAAGCCCCCCCCCCCGCTGGGTCCCATCAGGTGGAACTCCTTGGCAGACTGGTCCATAACATCCCCTCCTGCTGGACCTTACGTATTTATTTCATTCAATTTCTGCCGCCCAACTCCAAACTGATTTTGGATGGCTCCCCATGTAAAAGAACAAGAGGAAAATTGCAATGAAATAAATGCCCAAGATGGAAAATCCGGCCATTGGACACCCAAACATAGGCAGGCACGTGGCAAACCCATCCAGGCTGCTCCTTCCTGCGATTTTTCCTTGTAAAGGCTGGGCTAAGAGACATTTTGCATGGTTAAGGGCTGACTTCGATCTTGATCTCTCTGATCCTCATCTAATGCCTCAACCACTACATCACCTAGCCTCTGTGTTGGGTGAATGTTTGCAGAACATATTAATCCTGTTCCCCTGGATTGTGTAATGAGCCCACTGGGTTGGGTTTGCTTAACCCCAAGAGCCACCAACTGATCAACCAAGTTTTAAATTTAGCCATGTTGTGGAAGCCCAGCCAACACTGCAGTGGGAGGCTTTTCAATTCAGGACTCCAGTAACTATGCTTCATCTCCCCTTCAGCTCTCTAGGCGTTTTAAGAGACATGGTTTCTTCTCATCAGGGGTGTCCACAAGATGTGGTGAAAAAAGTCAAGATGGTAGCCATCAGAGTGTAATGAAAGTTTTGCCTTTTAGATGCATCGTACCCACATAAACTTGGCGGGGCTTTGATTGCGGGACTTTTTTGACCACACTCCAGTTACCCCTCGGGGGGGTGTGTGGATTGTCTACATGGGGAAATTGTGTCATGGACCTCCTGTCCCTCTAACAACCCTCTGTTTGCATAAGCTACTAACCCATGCTTAATATTGCTGCAGTTCAAACTCACTAAACCAGAGAGTAAGCCCATGAGTTGATTAAGCAGGAATAGGATGGAGCATCCTGAAGGAGCCAGTTAGCATGGCAGGTGACATGCTGGCAAATGGGTGTTTTGCAAGTGGCTATGTCCCCTTAAGCAGCTATTTTATGAGAGGGACTGTCTCACTTCAAATGAGTGTACATTGCGTAACCTCGCCTTTTCAAATGTGTCCATTTGAGATCTCTTGCGTTGAATGCTGTACTTCATATTACTCTTAATACAGTGGTACCTCGGTTCACGAACGCTTCTGTTCATGACCAATTCGGGTCACGAACAACTCCGTTCGCAAAATTTTGCTTCCGTTCGCGAACGCCGGATCGGGTGAGGAACAGGATCCGTGGCCATTTTCCCTCCTGTGACACGTGGTCGCGGCTTCCTGTAGGGAGGGGGACTCTCCCTTCAAACAATAACCGCCTCCCCACCCGCCTTCCTGTCCTCCACGCCAGAAGTCACCTCGAGCAAGGTTAGCGTTCTCTCTCTTCGTACCGTATTTTGTGTCATATTTTTGCGGTTTTTTAAAAAAAAACATGGTTCAGAACGGATTAACCGTAATTACATTGGACCTTATGGGGAAATTTGGTTTGACCGAATTGGTCGCGACCAGAGTCGCGGAACGAATTAAGTTCGTGAACCGAGGTACCACTGTATTTAGGCAAAATCTGCTTTGCAATTCCAATTAAATTATTCAAGGCCTGCCCTCTGTGGCAGCAGAAAATAACTCCTCTCTTTTATAACAGCCTTTCAGACACTCAACGTTTCTGCATCTCCATAATCTTCTTTGCAGGTGAAACCTACCCAGTTCCTTGCATTTAGAAAACTAGACTCAAAGGACGCAGTCTCAGTTAACATGCTAATGTTCTGTCTGCAGGGATTTTGAACTGTATTTAGTCTCTAGTTCTCCGCATGATCTATTTACAGCTTTTTCAGGTTTCATGTCTTTGTTCAGTTAATAGTCCAAGAATTCCAGGAATGACAAAAATCCACAAGGCATTATTTAATAGGTACATCACAAAACGTAAGGTGTATTCTCTTTTTCCATACTAAGAAAGTCACAATTTTCAAGAGACATAATAGGCTATAAAAAAAGAACGACCAGGAAAGAGGGGGGGGAATGGCTTTAAAAGGGAGAGAAGGGGGTGCCAGTATTAAAAGTGTATGTAAATATCTGTAAAATGTAAAAGAAGACAAAAAAAAAAAGCTGACACACCCATTATGACAACTGGCCAGAAGTGTATCCAAAAGGAGACAATAAATGGAACAGGAAACGTTTGCAAAGATTTCATTTAGAATCTACGACTAATACATGTACGGGACTCTCCTAGCAATCCCCAACCCACAAACTAAGACCAGAGCCTTGATCCAAAAGGAATACATGTATAAAAGAGCTGCATCAAAAAGCATGCCGGATGTGATTATGGAAGAAGAGGATTTTGTTTTCATTGTCTGCACAAAACCCATTTTTGCTGCATCCCAAATGGTGACACTGATAAGCACCCAAAGGCCACAACATCTAAACCCTTTAGACTAAGATACGCTTGAAAAGTTCCAGGAAGGGTTCTCTCGAGCCCATGGTCACCACGCTCCTTCCAAATCACAAACCACCCTTTCATTTACCCCCAAATATAGCGGAGAAACTGGGACAGAAATTTGTCCAGCTCAAATCCACTGCTCTAAAGTTTTCTATGCAGGATTCATTCCTCAACACTGCATTTTGAGGCCCAGGTGGGTTTTCTGGGGCAGGTGAAACAGAGACATGAAGAAAGGCTGAAATTCCGGCCCTGAAATTCATTATAATGGTGGTAAACCTGCCCCTTGAAATATCGATTTGCCCCATCATGACCTTACAGGGCACGGTCGTGGCTGTCCGTCTTTAACGCAAGCAGAGGGTTCCAAACTAGTGGCTCTGCTGGCTGAATTATTATGGGAATTGGAGTCCACATCTGGAGGACTCCAGGTTAGGAAAGGCAGCTTTAAACCTTCCTATTGCATGCAGTTCTTCGTAGTAATCATTTTCACTGCATGAGGAAAAATGTGCCTGGGGAAGGGAGAAGATGACAAGGCAATGAGCAGGTGGTGGAAAACAATCTCAAACTTTCCCCTCCCATGGCCTGAAGGCTCTTTAAACTCCCCCCCTTGCAGCTCCTCTTCCCTGCAGTCTGCACCATCCCACTCCTTTCCCCCCCAAGATAATAATAAAAAAACACTAAAAGGACAGAAGATGGAAAGAAAAACCAGGGGGAGGAAATCAAAATTCCATGGTTGTTTTCCTTTAGGGAAAAATGCCTTGGGGGGTGAGGGGGAACCTAAATGGCAGGCAATGAATCCCACAACAGGGCCTTCTCAGCTTCTTCTGAACGGCAGTTAATCTTCTCCACCAATCGGCCCATCTCCTGACTTTCTTGCAGATATCCAGAAGAAAATTTCTAAAGAAGGAGGAAATAGGTGGAAAAGGAGGCTTGTGGCCCCCTCCCCCATCTGTTCTCCCCTTTTGAAAAAAGCAGGAGAAGGTGAGCAAACTAGCAGGTAGAATATTGCAGGGGATAAAAAGGTTTCAGTAGATCCACCCCACATTTTCTCCCAGGTGGGAAAAGAGATACCAAAGAGAATACTGCAGAGAGTATCCCTGGTTAGAAGGATGGAGACCTATTAACCACAGTTCTTCAACCTAATCGCCTCCAGGACCCACTTTATATAGGACTGAGGCCAATCGAATATCAGACTTTAACAAGAAGGTTGTCCTGGACGCACGCTCTCTGATTCTGCAAGTGCTGGGCTATACACGAAACTTTCGGGACAGCCTGCCCGCTTCCCCCTGTGAACTTTTTTATGTTTGGTGAGATCTGAGCTCGAAATGAAACACTTCCCGCACTCAAAGCAGCCGTAGGGTTTCTCCCCAGTGTGGGTCCTCTGGTGGGTAATAAGGGACGATTTCCGATTGAAGCATTTGCCGCAGTCCAAGCACTTATGGGGCTTTTCCCCTGTGTGGATGATGTTGTGGTTCAGGAGATTAGAGCTGGTACTGAAGCTTTTCCCACACTGGAAGCACTGATAAAGGTTCTCCCCGGTGTGGATCCTCTTGTGTGTAATCAGGGGTGCTTTAGCATTGAAGCTTTTCCCACACTCGGAGCACGTGTAGGGCTTCTCTCCCGTGTGAGTCCTCTCATGGATGATGAGGTGAGTTCTCTGGCTGAAGCTCTGTCCACAGTAGGAGCATTTATACGGTCTCTCTCCCGTGTGAACCCTTCTGTGCATCATCAGGTTGGTTCGAGTGCCAAAACCTTTCCCGCACTCGGAGCACTCATACGGTTTCTCCCCCGTGTGGATTCGCTTGTGTGCAATGAGAGAGGCTATCTGGTTGAAGCTCCGGCCACACTCGGAGCAATGGTACGGCTTCTCACCTGTGTGCACCCTCTTGTGCCTCAGCAGCTGGGAGCTGTTTCCAAAGCTTTTCCCGCACTCGGGACACTCGTACGGCTTCTCCCCCGTGTGGGTCCTCTCGTGGGTAATCAAGGACGACTTCCAGTGGAAGCCCTTGCCGCAGTCAGCACACTTGTGCGGCTTCTCCCCCGTGTGGACAATGTTATGGTAGATCAGGTTGGAGCTGGTCGTGAAGCACTTCCCGCATTCGGAGCACACGTAGGGCTTCTCTCCCGTGTGGGTCGCTTTGTGCTTCAGGACAGCCGCCTTTGTGCCAAAGCTTTTGCCGCACTCGGAGCACGGATAGGGTTTGGCTCCAGCTCCAGTGCCTTGGCCAGATGCAAGGGGCGCTCTGTTCTTGAAGGTCTTCCCACATCGGGGGCAGATGTAAAATTCGTCGGGGTCCATTTTCTGATTGGGAGGAAGGTCATCAACCTCGCAGAGGTGTCCGCACTCTGTGCATTTCCTTTTGCTCTTATTCTGGGCTCGGTCTTCTTTTACAATGCTTCCATCGCCTTCTTGGCCAAGCACGGCCTTCTTGGGAAGGTCTTCCTGGAAGCTCTGTAGCTCCCGCGGATTCCCAGGCTCAGCCTCTTGCTCATCCTGGAATGGGAAGAGCGTCCCTTTGGCCAAAGGGGTTTCCAGCTGAAGGATTCCATCTTCTTTTGCCTTCGTTTCATCATTACCTGCAGGGATCATCAGAGCCTGGTGAGTCACAGTCCATTAGCATGGAGAATCCATCTTTACCAAGCTTGCGTACAATCGTGATATATGCTTCATTCAAGGAAGTTAAGATGCCAATTTCAAAAATCTGACTGTATCAAGTTTAGGAACAAATGTTTCCTTAAAGATGAAAGAGGAAATTCACCCAATCCTGGCACTTTCCCATTACACATAGTCAAAACTACTTCTTTGAACTCATCTACGGTAAAATGAAGTAATAATATTTGGTGGAAGGGAAATCTAATTTTGGAAAACCAAGTTTAGCTTCAAAATCCTCTATGTCTTTGCAAAAGGATTCTCAGGTTTACAATATAGATTAGAATAAAATATGAAGACTGTTAAAGGCACCAGGCTAGAAACAGGAGACCCTGACTTCTAGTCCTGCCTTCAGCATAAACCCAACTGGGTGACCTTGGGCTAGTCGTTCTCTCTCAGCCCTAGGAAGGAGGCAATTGCACACCACTTTGAAAATATTGGTAAGGAAACTGCAGGGACTGATCCAGGCAGCCACCAGGTGTCAAGACTGACTCAAAGGTGTAAACACACACACACACACACACACACACACACACACACAAATTTATATCTTTGGGAGCACTACATGTAAGTTCCATTTCAATGGGTGTGTAGAGAGCCACGGGGATGACCTTGGAGTAACTCAGCACAGATGATGGTTGCAAAAACATGCTTAAGCTTGGGAAACCAAGAAAGCATGAGAAACAAGGTTAATCTGACTCTTTTCTGATTCACTACAGCAGTGCTTCTCAACCTTGGCAACTTTAAGATGGGTGGACTTCAACTCCCAGAATTCCCCAGCCAGCCAGGCTGGCTGGGGAATTCTGGGAGTTGAAGTCCACCCATTTTAAAGTTGTCAAGGTTGAGAAACACTGCAGTAGAGCGTAAGAGGGGAAACTTAACCTATCTCAGTAGAGTTCTAGTGTTCCTGTAGAGTCTGTTTCCTGGCCTAGCTTACTTCAAAGGGCTGACGGGCTGTGACCATTTTTCATCCTTCTTCCGCTTTGGGAGATACGTCAAGACCCAGCCACATCTTTCACCGTTTTCCTGATATCTTGGGAAACATCATCTTTTCCACTTCTTTTTCATCACAGAAAAGGATAGCCCCCTTCTACATTACCTGCACGGGACCATGCTTGGCCAAGGAGATACACAGCACGAAGCACTTGGAACACTAAGTTTACTATTAGGATTAGAGATATGGGGGTGCCTTTAGGAGCTAAGACCTACCCAACAAGAAGGCTTCCTTATCACTCTTCTGCTTGCCACCGCTGGCTAGTTGCACCTTCACTGGGTCTTCAGGCAGCAGCTCTTCTGAGATTGGGCGGTTAGCGGGCACATCTCCCAAAGACCCTGCCATCTGAAAGCAAGGTAAGAACATCGAATGAAGATACAAACAGGACCTGGCCAAGATGAAGGCCAGAGTTTCTGGTGAAAACATCAACGTTTTCCATTTAAGCAGTCCTGACAGCATCCTCCTTGCAGAATCCTAAGCACAGAAAGGGAAATTTGCAGGGCACCAGATCTAGTCCCAACACAGACGTTTTGGACCTCTACTTGCACTGCATCATTGCATCGTCCCATTGCAGAATGACAAAACCCTGCCCGCTCCTATGTCACTGGGATGCCCACACCCATCTATTTTAGCCAGCACTGCCAATAGTTAGAGAAGATGGGAGCTGTGATTCAGTATAATTTGGCAGACCCTACACTTTCCCTCCCAACTGCCAATAAAATCATTCACTGTAAAGAAAACTAGATTCTCTCTCCTATGCTGAAGCCAAGCAGAGATTCTGACTATGAAAGACCAATCTTGTGTCTAGAATTAAAATACAAGGATGTGGAGGAGCTGAAAAAGGGGTACAGAAGAGCCACCAAGATGGTGAGGGGCTTGGAGGCTAAATCCTATGAGGAGCAGTTAAAAAAATTGGATCTATTTAACCTAAAGGGAAACATGATAGCGGTCTTCTAATACTTGAAGTGCAGTCAGAGGGAAAGAGGGTATGGATTTATTCTCTGTACCTTCTGAGAGTAGGACAAGAACCAATGGTGGGAGCTTTCCAGAAGGAGATCCAAATACAAAAGGAGGAGGAATTTGCTGTCCATGACTGCTATGGAGTTGTGGATCAACCTCCCTTCTGGAGTCATGGAGGTTCCATCACTGGAGTTTTTCAGACAAAGGTTGGACAAATATTTGTCTGGGATGGTGTGAAGGTTCCTACCTTAGGCAGAAGTTGGAGTAGAAGACCTACAACGTTCCTTTCAACCTTAGGATTCTATGAATGTACTTGTTATACTACAAGTTGCCCAGCCCTGGGCAAACAGTTGCCCTCTTTATCCCAGCCCTCTTTCTTTTTAGCAGGAAATGTTCTTGGACCATGAACCCTTTTCCTTGTCTGGGTCCTTCTGGCTGCTGGGAACTGCAGATCCCCTCAATCATAGAGATACCCACAGCATCTAGACCAGTATTTCTCAACCTTGAGAACTTTAAGACGTGTGGACTTCAACTCCCAGAATTCCCCAGGCTGGCTGGGGAATTCTGGGAGTTGAAGTCCACACGTCTCAAAGTTCTTAAGGTTGAGAAACATTGATCTAGACCAAAGCAGCATGCAACATTCTTTGGGACAAAGACCCATTTTCAGGACTGCACAAGGGCTGCACCACAGAAAACGGGTGGGAACAGGACAAAACCTACATGTGGTTGATTTATTCACAATTACTTCAAATTAAAACACAACAACTATGGGTATTCCCCATGGGTGTAACAGGTTTTCTCTTCTGTTGCATCAAACGTTACAACTGGTAACACTACGGGGGAGCATCCTACAAGGATCCAGGGTAGGATAAAGCTATTCTAAATTCTTGCTTTATATTATGTCAACCCAATGGTCCAAGGCTTGCTGCCTTGGCAACAGGTCTCCAAAAGTCTTTCCCAATCCTTGGTGTCTTGACATTAGAGAAGCCAGAATCTGAACCCAAGATTTGATGCATCATCTCCCCATTCTCTTCCCACCCTACAAATCATATTGGAGAGCACGATCCAGTTCCCACACAAACATTCCAAGGAGACCGGCAGTTTTCACGTCCTTGGTCTCTCTCTGGCGAGCTCGGCGGGTGTCCCTCTGGTTGTCTTGCTAAGAAGTCCTCAGCCAGGGCCACTGCCTCAGAACAGGTCTCGGGACTGCTTTCCCAGACCCAACTCTGGATCTCCAGGGGCAGGATGTTCAAGAACTGCTCCAGAATCAGCAGCTCCAGGATCTGCTCCTTGGTGTGTCGCTCCGGCTGCAGCCACTGGTGGCAGAGCTCCCAGAGTTGGCTGGCGGCCTCTCGAGGGCCCTCAGCCTGGTGGTAGCAGAACCGTCTGAACCGCTGGCGCTGCCTCTCCGAATCAAGGCTGTCCTCCTCCAGAATCTCCTCCTTCACTTTCACAGGAAAGTTCAGGCTTGCATAGGCCTTGTGGGCTTTGTCACAGAAGCCTGCCCCAGTTTGAGTCGCATATTCTTTTCTAGGCCACTGGTAACCCTCAGCCACTCCTTCTTGACTGCTAGGCCCTGACTTGGATATTTGATTCTTCCATCTTGGATGGGGAGATGGCGGGGCACTCAAGAAATCTGACCTCTGGCCTTCCCAGCCCTGTTGGAGCCTTTCTGCTAGCTCCTGTTTCACAAGTGGTAGAGTTGCCTTAGCCACAAGCTTCACGCTGCTCTCTACGCAGGTGACATCATGGCCTCTTCCTACCTCTTCCAATCTCTTCTCAGGTTGTGTGGGTCCTGCCAGGTCTTGGTCCTCCATTTTGTAAAGTTTTGGCTGCCCCTCTGGGAGAAAAATATATACAGAACCAGGGTTAATAACCATGATGCAACACAATTTCTCAGCAATGTTCTACCAGGCCATTAGAGAAGGTGAAGAGCTTTTTTGCTTGTCTAAGGTAACATTTTGTCAGGGGAAATTCATCAGGAAATTAGGTACTAGTTGAGGGCAGAGCCCAAATCAGCGATGGGTAGGGTCTAAATGAGTACACACAGGGTTTCTTCTTTCTAGCTAACCCAGGAGAAGCTGGAGAACAGACTGTTCTTGCCAGAGGCCTAAAAACAGGGCAAAGAAAATGGAGCAAAGAACCATATGAAACTAAGGGCTACAGTTGCGTAACTTTGCAGGATTAGAGTCCCTGTGTAGCTTCATTGTTGTAATCACAATGAAAGCTATATAGTTTCCTCAGAGCATCATCTATGGTCTTCCTAAAGATATGGTGGCTCAGGTCTTCTCAGAAACTTTAGACGGGCTGAAACTGTAGACTGGACTTCCGTTCACTCTGCAACAGGAGACTCACCTTGGTGAACGCTCAATCCTTGTCCCCAAACCAATTAAAAACTGCTGTGCCATCCCTAAGAGCTGGACTACAATTCTCACCAATAGCCATGCTGGTTGGGGATGATGGGAGCTCTAACCCAGCATGCTTAGAGAGTATCAGGTTGTGAAGGTGTAGAGCAGTGTTTCTCAACCTTGGGAACTTTAAGATGGGTGGACTTCAACTCCCAGAATTCCCCATGCTGGCTGGGGAATTCTGGGAGTTGAAGTCCACCCATCTTAAAGTTCCCAAGGTTGAGAAACACTGGTGTACAGAAAAGGGACTCAGCTGGACCAGAGATCTCATTCAGATTTTAAAAAGGCAGCCTTCTGCTCTGCAACCTTCAACCAGCCTTTCCCTATGCTGCTCTCTGGGGATGATGGGAGTTGACATCCAACTGGCGAACACCAGGTTGGGGAAAAGCTCTCCACGTGGAGGGCGTGACCCAGCTGGTCCTTAGCCCGGCAGGCTTTGCAGTTTGGGTGATTGAAAAAAGGCTGCCCTCCCATTTCTGAAATAAAATTTCCCCCTTTTACTGATGCCTTTGGCGCTCTCTCACTTTGGCATTTTTCTTGCATCCTTTACCCAAAAAGAAGCGGGGCGGGGGGGAGGGAGGTGGATCCTATCAGCTCCAGGGACTCGCTCTTTGACTCTGTAGCCCCCCCACCAGCTTTTGTGCGGCTGCTTTCACGGGCCTCCCATTCCCACCTGATCCCCCCCCCCCCTTCTCCACCATCCTCTTCCTTAACTCACTTCCCCAGCTGTGTTGCAGTCCTGGAAATCTGCAATTTAAAATGCAAAGATTTTTTTTAAAAAAACAGCAACGGGAGCCAAAGGTGGTGCCTCCTTCTCAACCAGCCACCCAGGAGGAGGGACAGGAAGAGGAATTCATCTGCAGCTTTGGGAAGGAAGAAAAAAAAAATCCGGCTCCATCTAGGAGGCTCGGCTCTGTCATTTTAACCCAGTGTTGTCCAAACTTGGCCACTTTAAGATGAGTGGACTTCAACTCCCAGAATTCCCCAGCCAGCCATGCTGGCTGGGGAATTCTGGGAGTTGAAGTCCACTCATCTTAGTGGCCAAGTTTGGACAACACTGTTTTAACCCCTTGAAGCTCCAAGACAACGGACCCGAGAGAAAACTTGTCTCCACTTGCCACTGGGCGATTTGGACTTCGTGGCTGGCGATCCCCGGGCAAGGCGCCGGTCTGAAGTCAAGCCTCCCGAGCAGCCTACGTGAAACATTTCCAGCGATCGTGGATGCCAACTCCCAGCCAAAAAGGGACCAAGGAGGGTGGGAGTTGCTCTCCAGCCTAATGGAAGACGAGATGCACGGTTCAGCTCTAAAGGACATGTGCACGAAGTCCTTTCAAAGCATTTAAACTTCCTTTCGGGTCACATTCCCTTTAGGGGGGAACATGACTTGCTAGGCTCTTTTGGCCAAGGAGAGAGAAACCCCTGACTTGGTTGTGCTCATCGTCTTTTACCTTTAGGGTTTATTCTGTTTGGTTTCGGAGCTGCCCAGAGTTGCTGAGAGTGGGGCAGCGTACGATTATGATTAGGGTTGGTGGCACAGTCAGCCAGAGGTTTAGGCTGGATTTGGCCTTTTTATCCACCCGTGGAGTCCTTCCCAAGGCCCTGGGGTGGGCAGATGTGTGAGGGTGTGAAAGGTATTGGATCGTGGCAGGATATGAGCTCTTCCGAGGAAAGCTGCCTTTCGCAATGGAGGGAGGGTGATTTTGTCAATGCTGATGGGGCTCAAGGAGTGCTCCAGATGTTTTGGGATTGCACCTAAGGTGTCTATAACTATTGGTACCATCTTTGCTTTCTTTTGCCACAGTCGTTCTACTTCTATTTGCAGGTCTTTATATTTTGTGATTTTCTCCAGTTCTTTCTCTTCCATTCTGCTGTCTCCAGGGATTGCAATGTCCCCTATCCAGACTCTTCGTCTTTCTTACCAACAATGGTTAAGTCTGGGGTGTTGTGTGGCAGGTGCTTGTCTGTTTCAATTCTGAAGTCCCAGAGCACTTTAGCTTCTTCCTTTTCTGTTACTTTGTCTGTTCTGTGGTCCCACCAGGTCTTGCTGGCAGGCAAATGGTATTTCTTGCAGATATTCCAGTGCACCATGGTTGCTACTTTGTCAGGCCGTTGTGTGTAGTCGGTCTGCGCGGTCTTCTTGCAGCAGCTGACTAGGTGGTCCACTGTTTCTTCCGCTTCTTTGCAGAGGCAGCATTTGCTCTTCTCGATTCTGGCTTTGTATGCGTTTGTTCTTAAGGCTTGGTCTTTGGCAGCCAGAATGAGCCCCTCTGTCTCTTTCTCCAACTTTCCTGCTCTTAGCCATTGCCAGGTCTTGTTGTTACCTGCTTAGCCTGCTAGTTTTTTTGTGTGCTGGCCATGTAATCCTTTGCCTTGCCATGTCTCTTTTCTGTTCTTCATTTGGTCTTTCTTATAAGCCAGTATGCTCTCTTTGGTATTCAGGAAGCCTTCATGGTGTACCAACTTCAGTGCATCTTCTTCACTGTCCTTCAGATATTCTTCCAGCATCCTTTTTTCTTCTTCAACTGTCTGGTGTAACATTCCATGCCCACCTGTGCTCCTTGGTAAGTAGAGTCTGTCAACGTGGCTGCATAGATGAAGGGCATGACTCATTGTCATGATTTTTCTGGTCTTCCTATCCAGGGCTTTTAGTTCAGCTCGAGTCCTGTCCACTGTTCCAGCTGTATATCTAATGACTGGAATCACCTTGATGGTCTTTCTGCCACTGAGTTTGGACTTTAAGATCTTCTTCACTCTCATGATGTATTCACTACTAACCTTCTTCTTGACTTCAGTGTGTTTGATGTTGTCAGCTTGAAGGATGCCCAGGTATTTGTAGAGATCTTCTTCATCCAGACTCTTGATGTTATTTCCATTGGGCATCTTTTCCTTCATTTTCACTATTTTTCCCCTGTTGATGGTACGGGTGGCACATTTGTCCAGTCTAAACTCCATTGGAATATCTTGGCTATATATTCATACAGTGTTGAGCAGCGATTTCATTTCAGATGGTGTTTTTCCATACAGCTTCAGATTGTCCATGTAAAGGAGATGGGATAGCCTGGCAGATGTTTCTGATGTTTGATAGCCATGTCCTGACTGGTCATTATTGTTGATGGAGGAATCAATGCAATGACACACAGTAGTGGTGATAGTGAGTCTCCTTGAAAGATTCCTCTGTTGATGTTAACCTCTCCCAGTCTATTGCTCTTGACCAGCAACAGTGTCTTCCACTGTGCCATTGATCTTTTCACAACGCTTCGGATGCATCTACTGACTCCTGTTATTTCTAGGCACTTGATTATCCAGTCATGTGGAAGGGAGTTGAATGCCTTCTTGTAATCAATCCAGGCTACATTCAGGTTGGTCTTCCTTCTCTTGCAGTTTTCCAAAATCATCTTGTCAATTAGGAGCTGATCTTTTGTCCCTCTGCTGTTTGGGCAGTTTCCTTTCTACTCAGATGGAAAGAGCTTGTTTTCAACTAGGTGCTGTTGGGCTGCATCAGCTACCACCCGAGTTAGCAATCTGAAAGTTGTTGGCAAGCAGGCAATTGGCCTGTAGTTGCCTGGTGCCGCCCCTTTTGCTGGATCTTTCATTATCAGGAAGGTTTTGCAAGATGTTCACCAGTCTTCAGTTTCACCTCCTTGCAGTATGTTGTTAAACTGCTTGGCAGTGAGTGGGTGCAGAGAGTCAGATGTTTCAACCAAAACCATGCAGTTCATCTTCACCTGCTGCTGACCAATTCTTGATCTTCTTGCCCTTTTCTCCACCATTTCTGCTGTTATTACAAGTTCTTTCATTTCAGCTTCTTTTTTTTCCCCTTCTCCACCTCCTTTATCCAAGCTGCATTCTTGTTGCATTTCTTTGGGTTGTCCCACAGCTGCGCCCAGAACTGCATTATTTCTTCTTTGTCAACTGTTGACTGGTTCATTGCAGTCTCTCCGTTGATGGATGGGTAGAAACGTTTCTGATTTGACTGAAATTGGAGATTCTGCCCGTAGTGTGCAATTGGAGCTTCGTATCTGCTGGTTTCCATTGGCTATGGCTGTTATTTGCTGCTTTACTATTTCCAGTGCTTCCTTGATCTTCCTTGTTTCTAGGTGATACTTCTTGTTCAGGTATTCTTTGTTCTTCTTGTTCAGTCTTTGTATATTTGCGACAGGTAAGCAACTTTTCTTCCAGCAGTCCTGCAGCTGCTGGCCCTGGTTGCTCAGCCAACAGTCCTGAGTCCTGTCGCCCACTTGTCACCAGATGTCCAGGATCTCCAACACCTAGGGCGGTCCTTGTTGACCCTGGTGACAACTCATTCAGTATGGGTTTCTGTAAATTACATCTCACCATATGATTTATGGGAGAGACACTTTGTGTGGCTCCTCTGATGAGACCTGTCCATTATGGTTGAACCTCTGGCATAGCTCTCATCCTCCTCGGAGTACGCAAGCCCCACAACCGTGTCAAGGTAGAGCCTCACTGGGGGATTATTATTATTATTCTCACTCACCTTGGAGAACACTGTATTGGGTTTAACAAATAAATGAGTAAATAAATAAATAAATAAATAAATAAATAATATTGTGCCAATTTCTGTTGGAGGAGGAAATGCCCCATCACTTTGAACTTCTAGTCCTCCTCTCCACCCGTGAAAGCGTATCCAAAAAGAAAATATCATTAAATACTGAGTCCTGATTTATTTGGTTATATTTTCTAAGATAATGAAATAAAAGAAATATTTAGCTATATTTGTTTAAGTGTCAACACAAAATCATGTGGTGTAAAAAAGTGCTCTTCACTCCAACTTGTCACAGCCAAGTTGGGCTTGTTCTTTTCTGTGTGTGGAAGGGAAATGAGCTTGCTTGCTGTTTCTTAATTAGCTTCCTAAATCCTTTTAGTCCACAAGAGGCTGGAAATATCAGTAACTGGAATTTTTTTGGCAGACCCTCCAAAGTATTAATAAAAACAAGGATATGTTTTAATATTCCAGTTTTCATACAAAGATAAAGAGCATTCTTACCTGCCATATACTAGTATATATTTTTAAACAACCTTTGATGGTTTCAGGCGGTCTCAAACGGGGTCAGGGTTATCTAGAGCAGTGTTTCTCAACCTTGGCACCTTTAAGACATCTGGACTTCGGCTCCCAGAATTTCCCAGCCAGCATGCTGGGAGTTGAAGTCCAGACGTCTTAAAGTTGCTAAAGTTGAGAAACACTGGAGTGGCTTTCTGCTTGTGTTGGTCTCTTTTCCATTGGAAGGAATTCCTACCTCCCATCTGTTGTTGGCTTGTAAGCTTCAGCTGTACTTGCAGGTCTTTTAAAGGGAATGGCGGCTTGGTTTAAGTAAAGCTTTCCTTGTCCTTGACTTCTGCAAATACATGGATGTATTCCTTCTTCCAGCATCTTTTTTCAACTTCCTGATTTAGCCTAGGGCACCTAACCAGGCACAGGCCTGCTTTGCTGTGAAGCCCAAGCAAAATTAAGGGAAGAGCTTGTCCTAGATTGATAAGAAGTCTAGCAGCTGTGTCCAAAACAATTCCAATGTCCAATGTCCAAGAGGCATTCTGGTTCTCTTTCACAAGAGTGCCAAGCCTTCTCCCCTTTACTTCAAAAGACTTTGAGAAAAGGAACCTCCCCACCCTCATTGGCCTCTATATCCATTGAAAGGAGAAGCACTTGCTAGAATTCTTGTGTTGTGAATTTCGCCTTCCTCCAAATCTTACCAGTCAGAGCTCTGAGAGAATTGATCTTGGGATTAACCATTACCAGTCCAGGAGAAGTCTGACAGCTTGGGTGTTCAAGTTTGGGGTAGGGTCAAATCTGGCAAGGGGTCTGTTCCCCTTTCTCTTGGGCAGAGAAGGAGCAGGCACGCAAAGTATCATGCTGAGGGGTGGGAAGCTATTTCTTCCACCCACCCCTTTTTTATATGGGGTGAACAGTGAAAGGATCTGCTTAGAGGAGTAAAAGCAATGACAAGGACTAAGTATTCTTATATGGCTTCCAATTTTTGCTTAGAACGTACTGCTCCGTCTCCCCTCTTCAGTGTGATGTCATGAGATGCTCCATTCCCAGCTCTCAATAGAACGCGTAATACAGGCAGAATGATGGCTGGGCAACCACGTAGCCCATTCCAAGCATTCAAGGGAGATCTCAACTTTCTATGTGTCTTGGGTTTTGAGTGCACATCCATCTATGGGCCAACGGGCGACATCAACTAGAGCTTCTAATTTCTCTCTCTGGATTGGGACAGGAGGAGCAGTGAAGCTTTTGACCTGGAATGTGAGAATCGATGCTGTTGAAGAACTTTTGTCACTCAGCTTCCCAGCTCTGAGGTAGCCCTGGCTATGTTTCCACTTCATCCCATTCTTGAAAATTCTCACCTTTCTCTCAACCTACTGATTAGTTAATCTGTCTGCTTTTGCCATTCAAAACTCATCCATTCTTTCTTTCTAATGGCATCCATCCATTGTTGACTGTCTCTCTTGTCAGACATACTTTTAAAGTACTTTTAAAGTACCCAATTCAAGTTATGTTGATATATCTTTTGACGGACCCAATTCTCACTTCCATAGAACTAAGTGGGCACAAATGCACTCTTATAGTCATTCAGCAGACTTTCCAGCCACATTACCCACTAACTTTCTATCAGCATTTGCATTTCTCTATCCATCCATCCATCCATCCATCCACACACCCCCACACCCCTTTGGGCATGTATCTCAGAATCAGTCTTGACTCCTGGCAACTAACGTGGATAAGTCCACAAACTTTTATTGGCAAGATTTTCAGAACTGACCTTGCCAGGATTTTTTTCCTAGGATTAAGAGAAAGTAACTGGTCCCAAGTCACTCAGCTGATTTTGTTCTAAAGGCAGGACTGGAACTCACAGCCTCCTGGTTTCTAGCCTTTGACCACTAAACTGTCTCTCTTTCCCCCATTTTTAGTAAATTGATGTTTTATGTATTTATATATATTTATGTTTTTAATGTTTGTTGTGAGTCGCCCAGAGTTCCCCCATCGGGGAGATGGGTGGGTGAGAAATTTAATAAATAAATTAAATAAACTAAAAAGCATTATGCAATGGGTAAATATTCAATCATCAGGCACCCTTAGGATCTACTGCAAATCACCCAGAAGTGTACCAGGAGGCCCAGAGAATTATTTTGCACGCCTCTAGTGCAGAAGACAATGAATGATGAGAGGCCTGACACCTTCAAAATCAGTGTGAACCAGCTGTGATTTTTAAAAGGGAAAAGAGGTTCTGCTTTCCTATGGGAGAGGCTTGGGAGGCGGGGTAGGGCATCCAGGAATATGGGGCGGGGGGGGAGGCAGGCAGGCAATCTTGTCAAAGCCTTTTCAATATCAGGATATTGATAATATCTTGATAATATCCATATCAACGTCCCAAGAGGATTCCCACTCTCCCTCTCTTCTTTTCAACTTTATGGATTAGATTTCTATCCCACTTTCATTCTCAGGAGCTCAAAGCAAGGTCCTTTCCCTTCCATCTTTTCCCACCACAACCACCCTGTGAGGTTGGTTGGGAAGAAGGAGCTGGGAGAAGGAGCTTCCATGGCTGAAGGAGGACCAGAACCTGGGTCTCCCTGCTCCTAGTCCAGCACCTTCACCATCTCCCCACCCTGGCTGTCCTAGATCCAGAGGAAAAGAGAGAGAGACCACCAGAGGGGGCCCAGAATTTGGGTCTCCCCGCTCCTAGTCGGGCACCTTCCCCACTAGCCCACCCCGAAAGGGATGGACGGCCCCAGGTCCCCCCAGGGAGCTTCTGTGGCTGAGGGCACCCCGCTGGCTTTTCCCAAGGCCACTGAAACGTTCCAACGCCCTGCATCCTGCTGCCGTTTTGGGAAGCCAGGATCCCTCTGGCCCACCAGGGGAACCCCGATAAATCGTCAACGCCCCCCACACAAACATCTTGCATCCTCTTTGCCTCTCCGGCTCTCTCCCAAGGGTTAAATCAAGCAAGCTGAGCTTGCACAGAGCGGCTGTGCTATTTGAGAAGGAAGCAAACGGCTGGTGGCTTTCCTGTACTTGCTAGGAAATGAGATGCTTCCAGGGGATTCCTTCCTCCTGGATCCCTTTTTTTAAAATCCTAACCTCTGGCCAGCCGCCGTTGCCGCCGTAGCCAGCCAAAGGGGGGGATCCCAAAGGCTGCAGAGCCTGCTTTTCCATTACTGCCGAGAAAGGGAGTGGATACGGGCAGGCGGGTGGCCTGAGGAAAGGTGAGCATCTTTGTCTTCGGGGAAGGAGAAGCGGTGGGCGAAGGGCAAGGGGGCAGGCGGAAGGAAGGGCCACCGCTGCCCAGAATTCAAATGGTACCTTTTCACAGAGGTCATCACTGAGTTACTGTAGAGTTTCACCGAGCCCTGCCAACTTTCTTCCTGGCTCTGGCATCTACTTTTTTTAAACAGCCGCTCAGCCACATTTCTTCCTGTCGCTAAAAGCTCCTGGCATGGAAAGCAGGGGGAGGCTGAATGTGAAACGCAGACGAGGAGGAGTCAATGAAAGAAAGGGGCATGAGGCTCATTGAATCAGCTAGCAATCCTTTTGGCATCCTCTGGTTCCTCTTGAGGACATTACGCCGAATGCCCACCCTAACGAAACACAGAGTGTATGGGCTGGGTTCACACAATTGGTACAACCCTTAACCCAGGTTAACAAAATGCAATGGTTGTGCTCCCAGGACCTGTTATACTTAGAGATGGGCTGCTCCATGCAACATGGGAAGCCAATGGCTGGGTTTCCTGTGACGTGTTGAATCACAAACTCTGATTGATTGCCATCAAGCTAGTGTTGCCTCTTAGCCACCAAATAGCTAGATCTTGCCACAGATGGTTTGAGCCTCTGGTAGCGCCTTGGAAGGGGTTGGCGTGTCACAGAACACGTTATGGGTGATCTGTAGTAGATTGGGAGGGATTTCTGGCTCCTGTTTTACCAAAGTAGCAACAGAAAGGTTTACTTTGGACATCAGGCTAAGCCAAGGCATGTTTAAGCTTGTTAAGGAATAAACCAGATTTATCCGGGTTTATACCAACAACATTATAGCTTGGGGTAACATGGGAATCTTCCTGCCTTCCTGTTGAAGAAATAAAAAAAGCTTGGGGGGACCCCAAGGGGGTTACTGCATGGAAAGACGGTAGCTCCTTTTGGTTCTGCACCCAGTTCTGCTTCCTCAGCCTGGCACCCTCGGATGTGTCGGAACTACAGCTCCCAGAATTCCTAGCCAGCACAGCTCCATTGCCTATTGGATACCTCGAATGACTGGGGGATAAATCACATTTGCTCTTCTTGGCCCGTCCCCTGAAGCTGATTGGTGGAAAATCTAGGATGCACAAAAAGAGGGAAGAAGAATTCCTTCATGGGGGGCCTGCAATGCATGGTCAAAAAAGTCAAGATGGTGTCAGCAACAGTGCGACCGTAGCTCTGCCCACGTGCATAAAAAATGGACAGAACTTCAATTGCACTATGGCCACCTGCGGACACCCCCATTCTGTCAGTGTATAGTTAAATTTGGAACTCTTTCCCACAAGTGATGAGGCTATGAGCACCAACTGAGACATAGGGCTAGCGGTTTCTCAACCTTGGGCACTTTAAGATGTGTGGACTTCAACTCCCAGAATTCCCCAGCCAGCCATGCTGGCTGGGGAATTCTGGGAGTTGAAGTCCACACATTTTAAAGTGCCCAAGGTTGAGAAACCCTGGGCTAGGCAATAGATGGGTGTAACTCACAATGACAGCATGCCTCCTGCAGGATCTTTATTACATCTACATCCACCTGTCTTCTAGGAGCTCCAAGTAGTGGACATGGTGCTCCTTCTTAATTTTACCATCACAGCCCTTGTCCAGCGGGGTAGGTTGATCTGAGAGGGAGCAACTGGCCCCAAGTCATCCAGCCACCTGAATGGGTAAGTAAGGACTTCCATTTTGGTTTCTCAAGTCCTAGTCCAGTCCTTTTATTGCTATGATACGTTGACTTCTCTCGTGTTTGGGAAGTTCCCAAATTAATTTGATTAATCCGTGAGAAATAGGATGTTTGATTAGAGATGGCCTTGATCTCATCTAGCGACTCATTTTTGTGAGCTGAATAACCTTGCGGGTTTGTGGTGAGGATAAACTGAATAGTATAAGTTACTTGGATGGGTCTACCAACCAACCCTATACGTGTCTATGTGTGTCTTATTGCTTTATGGATATATCTGTGTATCCTTATTCTTTTTTTTTCCCCAACATTTTTTGTTCCAGGACAGTGACTCCTTCCCTCCAAAATGGAGACCTGGGCCCGAAAGCGGGGCTCAGAGATCTGTGCCCAAGTGGTAGCCTTGGCGGAGGATTTTTTGTTGAGGCAGCGAGAGAAGGAAAGATGGGAACGACGGGTGAGATCGGCTTTTCCTAGTCTATGGATTGGGGCACTTCAACATCCTGAACATCTTTTGGAAAGTCCAACATGGCCATATTCCACAAAACATATTGAATTGGAAACCCGAAGAGTTTTGAGCTTGGAATAATTGTTCCCACCATACTGGAAGGGTTCTGATGTTGTTCCAACCATATGAATGAGTTCTGAGCTGGAACAGAGGACTATTTCATGCCTAGAACACTTCCGGTAAGGTCCAAACAATCCATTTCAAACTCAAAATCCTTTATACACCCTATGAAGTGGGCTGGAGATTGGTTGTCTGAAGAACTGCCTCTTTTCCCACACAGTTATCTGGCCTTTGAAATCATATTTGGAAGCATTTTGGCATTCCACTGGCCAAAGTCTTCTTTGGACTCTTTCCCATAATATAAAAGGTGCAAGGTGCCATGAAAAAAATGTGCAAAGTTCTGAATTCTCTTCATCCTACAAAAGAACACAAAAGGAACAGGAGTTAGGGAAGAAACAAGGCAGTTCAAGCAGGAAGCTAGGTATGTGAGCCACGAGATCGGCATTTCCTTCCAAGTTAGAAATGCTAAAATCTTTCCAGGTTGATGTGGAGATAAATGGCAGGCAGGAAGGTAGAAGGAGAGGTTGTGGGCTGAACGCAGGATACATTTTCATGCTGTTCTGGTTCTTCTCACCTGACAGAGGTCTGGATAACTCAAAAACGTGTACCCCATTTCATGTCATTCTGGTTTCTCCTAAAAAAAATTACCGGACAGCTATAGATTTTGGATTTCTTTTCAGGGTCTAACAGAGCTGAGATTGTTTTCTATACTGAAGTATGTCATTATGGTACTTCTGTTCTACATGCATATGATTCTGCTGATTCCACTATTAAAATGGGGAAGAAAGCCTGTGACCCAGTGTTTCTCAACCTTGACCGCTTGAAGATGTGTGGACTTCAACTCCCAGAATTCCCCAGCCAGCCATGCTGGCTGGGGAATTCTGGGAGTTGAAGTCCACATATCTTCAAGCGGCCAAAGCTGAGAAACACTGCTGTGGCCCATAGATTATATCCAGATATAAGATATCAGGTGACAATTTTACATTACCACCCATTATTGACCATGTTGTCAGAAAACGACAGACACGGGTTCGGTTGTCCAGTAGACAGAAGTTTTTATTGGGCACGTTTGCAAAGGTGGGTCCCTCCCGCAGCAATGGAGGAACCCCGAAGCAAGGTCTGACAGGTTTTTATACCCCCTATCTGTCCTCCCCCTCCTACGAGGGCTTGGCTCACAATCTCACCTTTTTTACCGCCCCGGAGCGCCGCTAATTAACTGCAAAACCGCAGACATTCCACTTCCGAATCCAATCAGCGCAATACACATTCCAATCCCCACTTGACCCGACAGCCGCCCCCTGCCGTTTCTCTCCACTCTGGTGCGATCGTGCCTCTTGCCTGCAGTCTTTCCTCCCTCCTGCCGCCCCTCTCCACTCTGGTGCGAGTGTGCCTTCTGCCCATCCTCCCTCCTGCCGCCCCCCCAAGGCTGCCCCATGGTGCACAGCGCTCTCCCCTAGCAAACATGGTTCGTTTGAGGCCCTCACTTCTCCCTGCCTTCTCACAATCCCCCCTTTTTCTTTTCACGCCTCTGTTGGGCCTCAAACCTGACTAACAAGATTGCTCCCTTGTCCCGGACCCGGGGCTTCACACACTGGGACAGGTAATTCCCACAAGCAGGGAGACATTGCATTAAGCAACATACTAGGACCAGTAAGGCAATGAAACCAATGGCTAGTACAAAAAGTTGTTTTAACCAAGCAAAGTTAGGTAACCAACTAGTGAGCCACGACCAATTCCATCCCTCTGGATCCTCGGATATGCGAGAGGCTAAGGTCTTCAACTTGGCTAGTTTTGCTTCAACATAATTCTTATTGTTGGTTAGGTTAAAGCAACAAAGACCTTGAAAAGATTCACAGCCTTGTCCTGCCCTTAATAGGAGATAGTCTATAGCTATCCGATTCTGAATGACCGCCCTCCTGATCTCAGTGACTTCTTCAGTGAGGGCTGCAATGAGAGAGGATGTAAGGTTGACACTTTTAGCCAGGAGGCAGGCCACCTTCCTTAGGTCCAGGTAAGCTCTTCCGCTTAGTGCAGGAACCCCTACTAAGGAGAGGGCCAGAGCCATGGCTTCTGTTTTGGACAAGAGTGTCACATCACTCTCACAATCAGATGGCAGCTCCCTTTTTCTTTTTTCTTTTGATGGGTGCGCTTGTATTGGAGGCAGAGCATATAGAGAGGTCAGGCGCCCTATGGCACAAGGGCCCCCTGAACTATAGGCTGGAACATAGGTGTAAGCTTCATGTCCACATAACAAAAAGAAACCTTTAGGTAGGTATAGAGGGGTTGAGGCGTAAGGGATATTATAGACCCCTCCACAAGTGAAAGCAGGACCTTTTGAGGGCAATGGGGGGTACGGTTCTGGGTATTGTTGAAATATACACATTGAGTTGCATTGGTTATCCCCAAGAGATTTAGAGCCATTTGCCTTTGATTAGTCCAGGGTCTTGGTATGGGAGAAGACCCAAAATGATAGAACATCCCCCCCCCCACGGGGATCATCCCCAGTGATCAAAGCTGTCTGTGCCAATTCTACGCCTTTATGTTGGTCATCTCCTCCCCTGCCTTAGTTCAGTTCCTTTTAAGTTTTACTTTGAGTCCGTCTCCCGAACCGCTGATTCAGTTGTCAGAAGAACTTGGTATGGTCCCTCCCAAGACGGCTTCAGCTTCTCATCCTTCCACGTCTTTATCAGGACCTAATCCTCTGGCTTGTGGGGGTGTTGGTCTTTCAGCAAGGGGGGCCGTTGAGCGAGGAGTCCCTGTTTTCTTAGAGACAAGAGAGATTGTGACAGTACCAAGAGATACTTTCTCAGGAAGGCATCCTTTAGCTCGGGGATAGGCTCTCCCATTGGAGCCAGGAAAGGTCTTCCCATCATCAGCTCGAATGGGGAGACCCCCACATCCTTGCGAGGGGCTGTCCGCATTCGAAGCAGGGCAACCGGAAGTGTCTTTGTCCAAGATAGCCCTGTTTCCAATCCCAGTTTGGTGAGATGTTGCTTCAACACCCCGTTGGCCCTTCCCACTTTCCCACTGGAGTCAGGATGCCAAGGGGTGTGGAGTTCCCATCGAACCCCCAGGCTCCAGTACCACGGCTTTACAGTGTCTACCAAAGCCTGCACCCCCCAGTGAGACCCTTCATGCAGTTTCTCCACCATCCCCCTCATGCCAGCACGGCTCACTACTGGGGTCCCCTCAATTGTAACCCAATGACCTGCTTCCTCCCTGCAACCTTCCCTTTCCAGCAGCTGTGAGTAAACCCCGTTCCAGCCAAATTTTCCTGAAAGTGTGCACTACTCCCCAGGCGTATCGCGAGTCTGTGTAGACGGTGAGGGACACTCCCTTTCCCAACTCTAGTGCCCGTTTCAAAGTGTGCACTTCACACAGCTGAGCCGACCAATCCCCTGGTAGTGCCCCCTTCTCTATTGTCTCTCCCTCCGCCGTCACTATCGCATATCCTGACTTCCTTTGTCCCTGCTCTACTCGGCTAGACCCATCCACAAACCAGACCTCACCCTCCTCCAGCGGGACCGCCTGCAGGTCCTCCCGGGTCTTTGTTTGCAGCTGCAACAGGGTGGAGCACTCGTGCTCCGCCGGCTCCCATTCTTTCTGCTCCCCCGCAAGAAACTCCGCTGGGTTCAAATTCCTGTCTGTTCCTACCACCACATCAGGACTTATCCGGAGAACTGTCTCATATTTCAACATCCTCCCTTCTGTCATCCAAGCAGCCGCCTGCTGACTAAGCACACTTAAGATCTGATGGGGCGAATGGACAATCACGGGGCTCCCAAAAGTGAGTTTTTCCCTTCTGTCACTAGCACAGCAGCGGCAGCCACTGCCTGCACACAAGTCGGCCATCCCCTCACCACTGGTTCTAGGGCTTTGCTCAGGAAGGCCACTGGTTGATATTTCCCAGCCCGTCTCTGAGTCAGCACTCCAATGGCGGTTCCCCCATGGGCTGTAACGTATAGGTGAAAGGGGGGCCAAGTTCGGTAGAGCCAGAGCCGGGGCCGTCACCAGGCTCCTTCGTAATTCCCCCCACTTCTCTGTGTCCCTGTCTGTCCATTCTACCCTGTCAGATGATCCTTTCAACTTCTCATACAGAAACTGAGCCTTGCTCATGTACTCATCTATCCATAGCCGGCAATATCCTACTAGACCCAGAAACCGCCGCACCTCTGTTTTAGTATGAGGGGGCTTCAACTGCATTATCCCCTGTATGGGAGAAGGATCAATCAACTTCTTGCCCTTCCGGAGTACATGTCCTAAATACTTGACCTCCCTTTCCACAAATTGGACCTTCCCTTTTGACACCTTCAATCCTTCCTCAGCCAACCAGTTCAATAAAGCCACTGAGTCTTCTCTCACCTTTACTTCCTTCTCTCCAGACACCAACAAATCATCCACATACTGCAGCACCTGAGAACCCCAGGGGCCCGGAACCCCTGGAGTTTCTCTTCCAATGCCTGTCCAAACAAGAGGGGGCTCTCGGTGTACCCCTGGGGCAGCACCGTCCATCTCAGTTGTTGCTTCAGCCCACGCCTCCCATCCCGGGACAGCGGGTATTGGGCTTGCCGCAAACCCGTCACCCCTGGTTTCAAGGGGATGCTAATTGGGGCGATGCGAAACCGACCCGCCCCCCCCTTCTCCTGCCCATACCTCAGGGTTCACAACCTCCACGTCCGCCTCCCGCAACAAACACATCCTTTCTGCCTGTTCCACATTCCACAACTCCACTCCTAGACTACCCATTAGATCCCTTCCCAGCAAGTTCACTCTCGCCTGTGGGATCAGTAACACATCTGCAGTTACCTCCTTCCCATTCCACTCCAGTCTCACTTCCTCCAGTACGTCTGCCTTGACCAGAGAGCCTCCCACCCCCATCACCGATACCGATGCGCCCCGGGATTTCGCAATCCCTGGGATGTTCGAGAGGCTCTGGTGTCCACGAGGAACTGCCGTTCCTCGCCGGTGGGACCCACCGTGATGTTTACCAAGGGTTCCCCGTGGGTCCCGGTTGGGGAACCATGACCCCCCTAGTCGTACAGGGGAAACTCCTCTCATGTTCTCCCGATGTTCAGCATTATTGGGATCCCAATTTGGGTCTGCCAGAGGGAATTTAGTATCTGCGGCCGGGGCATTTGGGACATTTGCATTCCTTTGCTCCCAAGCCCCGAGCGCAGCTCGCCGAATCTGGCCCCTCTCTTCTGGCGTATAGAGGTGGGCTAAAATGTAATTCAGTTCCCCCCAGGAGTATTCCACCGGGCCGAGAAAAAGTTCCAATTGTTCGGCGGCGGTATGGGCGTTCTCTTGCATACGAGGGAGGGTCCTTTTTAATTCCCTCAACTCACTGGGTTTGATGGGAATCGTTACGTAACTGGTGACGGCCACCCCCTGTGCGTTCGTTCCGTTCGGGACTTCCCGGACGGGGAAGGCACTGGCCAACCTTAGAATAAAGGGCACGTTCTGAATGTCTTGGTTCAGCTGGTCCAGCTCTTTCCGCTGCCCGGGATAGGGTGGGGGCGCCGGAGGGGGAGCGATAGGAAGAGGAGGAGGAGGAGGAGGTGGCGGCCCCCATTGAGGTCTAGTCAGCCAGAGGTCCTCCTCATCCTCCTGTTCTTTTTGGACAAAAATTTTGGCTAACTTGGGTCGAGGCCCCTCCCAATGAACATGGAACCAGACTTCCACATAGGGTTCCTGTGTTAACATCTTATGCTCCACAATGTAGTTTTTTAGTTGGGTCACCCAGTAATTACTGGGGATTCCAATGGTAGGGGAATTCGGGGTCCACTAGTGGATATTTTCGCCATTCTTTAGTGCACAAAGTTATCATGGTCGGTTTTTCCAGACCCCTGGTGAATGGACACAACCAGGGTGTCTCCCACTGTTGCAACAATTGTCCTAATGGAGAATCCGTGGGGATTCCCCCTACTGCGTTTTTCCCATTGGCCCCTGGCCTTACACTCTTACTCTGCGCCTTACCCATCCTTCCTGACTACGTTTCCCACCTTACAGAAGGTCCCGGACTCTTCTGTCCCCTTGCGGCGTCCAACGCCTCGTAACCACGCTAATCTCCCCGAGATTATGGGTAGGCTGTACTCACCAGACCTCCCGGAGGTCTCCTCGTCGGCCGACTTCCTCTTTACTTCTGTCTGACTGGCGATTGGAGTCCCGTCCTGGACCCGACTCCGGGGAAAACGGGAGACACCTCAACGGGGTGTTACGGCCGATTACTCACCGGTTCCCCACAGTCCGGTCCACGTCGAGGACTCCTGGCTGGCTCGCCAATTTTGTCAGAAAACGACAGACACGGGTTCGGTTGTCCAGTAGACAGAAGTTTTTATTGGGCACGTTTGCAAAGGTGGGTCCCTCCCGCAGCAATGGAGGAACCCCGAAGCAAGGTCTGACAGGTTTTTATACCCCCTATCTGTCCTCCCCCTCCTACGAGGGCTTGGCTCACAATCTCACCTTTTTTACCGCCCCGGAGCGCCGCTAATTAACCGCAAAACCGCAGACATTCCACTTCCGAATCCAATCAGCGCAATACACATTCCAATCCCCACTTGACCCGACAGCCGCCCCCTGCCGTTTCTCTCCACTCTGGTGCGAACGTGCCTCTTGCCTGCAGTCTTTCCTCCCTCCTGCCGCCCCTCTCCACTCTGGTGCGAGTGTGCCTTCTGCCCATCCTCCCTCCTGCCGCCCCCCCAAGGCTGCCCCATGGTGCACAGCGCTCTCCCCTAGCAAACATGGTTCGTTTGAGGCCCTCACTTCTCCCTGCCTTCTCACAATGTTGTCTGGAACTGATGGGAAATGTAGTCTAAAAGCACCCAAATATCCACAGCCCACTGCTGTGTTAAAATTCTGGATCTACCTGGAATAGATAAACTAACATCTAATGTAGCTGGGAATTCAAAGCTAGGCTGCCTCTGACCTAGAGTCATCATGCTTAATAACTATTATGGTTGGGTTCACGTGACCCACTTAACCAGGTCTGACAAAAACCTCCTCACACAACATCCTAAGCTTGGTTAGTATTTGATAGCTTCGGGCAGCCTTTGTCAACTGGGGTTCTGTAAGAGATCGTGATTGAAAAAAGATAAACGTATCTACAGCTTGCCAATCACGCTAATGTGCTGTGAACTGTAGATATAATCATGATTGAAGAAAAACTACAATTTAATGATCCCACTAATGTGCCGTGAGCTGTAGATATAATTGTAATTGAAAAAAACCTACAACTTACTGATCGTGCTAATGTGCCGTGAGCTGTAGATATAATCATTTTTATGCAGGGTTTCCCTGAAGCCTGAAAATTATTTCAAGAGTTCCTCCAGGGTAAAAAGGTTGAGAAAGGCTGTCTTAGTATGTTCCATGACTTCAACCTCTCGGTTTAGTTTACCATCCTGTTTATTGTATAAATCCAGAATAGCAGGTTAATTTGGTGATCAGGTTCAACCTGTTGTAGGGCTGGAGCTGTTGGGCCTCCACCAAGAAAAGAGATCCCTCTTTATATTTTGTTTTTCAAATAGATGTTGAACTATCACTAAGACAAAAACATCTCTTCAGGTCCCTATTCCTATTTGAGAAGTTTTCTTTAGAATTAAGACTTCCACTTCTTGTCACTGTTTGCTGACTTGTGTGTCCAACTACAATAGGCAACCAGGCCAGATCTTTCCAACCCAAAGCAGCCCCACTTGGACCTCCAGGAGGAGAATGATGATGACGCCACCTCCCTTGGTAAGATTTCAAGACGTTGGAGATTTCTTTAGGCCAAACTGAAAGCTCTGTGCCATTTGGTACAAAGCCTGGATTATCCACATTGCATTTCATCTTATGCAAAGAACATTGGCTATGCTGGCTGTGGATAATAGAAGTGGTGGTCCAACATTTCTGGAGAGCAGAAGGCTAGGGAAAGCCAATCTAGATATAATTGCACCTAAAAGTCGAAAGAGCCTTATCAGACCAAAGGCTTAGATCAGACCAAAACTTAGTCTAACATCTCAGATCAAATCCAATTATTATTAGGGTCCATAATCGAATAAATGGTTCAAAACACAGGTAATATAGAAATGTGATAATTTCAGTTATCACTTATTATTGTTAGTTATTCTGACGATAGAAGGCAATGCTCTTTGTTGTATCTTGATTTGTATCTGATAGTAGCAATTTGGTATAAAACTGTTTTGTTTGGGAATTATTGGAAGATGAATGCTAGATGGTGTTTTGGTTAATCCCAAATGAGGGGTTTGCTTTCCCACCCATAGCAGACCGAAGGGATTTGCATTCAAGACATATTGCCTCTGATTTAGAGTTGATGTGGCCAATGATTCCTTAACTTCCATATCTTTGTCTCTTCCTGTTTCCAAAACTATCTAGGGTTTTGGCCATTTCAATCAACGTGTTAGTGAATTCTTGGTGAATTCTTTATCAGTGAATCCTCCCAACCCAGAGACATCACTAGGGCTGGATTGGGTGACCATTGTCCTGGGTACCCACAGTCTAGAGGGACTTCTAAGTAATCAGTGGTCTTCAGAGTGGGGTACACAAGATGACCCACTGGGATGTAGGAAGAAGATCCTAGAATGTCCATTTCTATTTTTTTTTTAATTTAAAGGAATAAGACTATACTGATACTTAATATACAGAATATACAAAATATAATATATGTTGGGGGTATGTTGTATAATGTAGATAAAAGATTAGTATAGTGATAGATAGATAGATAGATAGATAGATAGATAGATAGATAGATAGATAGATAGATAGATAGATAGATTTAAATAAGCATATATAAGCTAAGGGACAGGCTCAAAAATGTTTTACTGATAAAGGAACACAATCAAAAAAGTTTGGGGACCGTTGTTTTAGAGGGTGGAGGTGATGGGCTGTTGTTGCATGGCTACCCACTCAGAAGTAAAGATTTCCTAATATTTAAATGGCAGATGAACCAATCAAACAATTCTTGTGGAGGTATATGGCCAATGAGGTTATTGGAGCAATGATGAGCTCATCCCTTTGCCAGTCCTGGGCTCTCATTGGCTATGTACCCTGAAAGCCAGGCTCTGATTGGTTCACCTGTCTGCTGGTTACATGGCCCAGATGTTTGCATTATAAAATGGCAGCTCTTGCAGTGCCAGCGGGCCAATTAATGCTTTTTTGACATGGGTTGGCATGGAGGTGGAAGGAAAAGGAAGAGGCTACTGTCAACATTCCCTCTGCCAGCATTGAAAACTAGGCGGGTGTATAGGCTGGCTAGTTGAAAGAAAGGGTGGCTGTCAGAAAGACCTTCCCTTCAACCTTTAGCAACTCCAGAGCTTCCTTATGCCAAGACTCTGCTTCTCTGAGCAGGTGACGCCCAGGGGAGTGAGAATGAGGAAGAGGAGATCCTTCAGCTAGAAGATTCTGAGCCCAATGGGACATCCACAGGAGGAGATGCCTCCTGGAGCAATTCTCAGTTGCGTGATGTGGGAGAAACTTCTAGGAGTCATCAGACCTCAGACATGAAAGAGGGGAAGAGAATGGGTCCTCCCATTCCAGGTTATGATGGGCGCTTGAAAGAGCCCAGAATCTACAACTGTGGGGCTGTGAAGATGTGCATGGACTGTGGGAAAACTTTTAAGCAGAGCTCCAGCCTATATAGACACCGGAGACTCCACACAGGGGAGAAGCCCTATGGCTGCACAGAGTGTGGTAAGAGCTTCAGCCGGAAGTCGCATCTTATTGCGCATGAGCGGACCCACACGGGGGAGAAGCCCTATGACTGCACAGAGTGTGGCAAGAGCTTCAGCCGGAAATCACACCTCACCACTCATGAGAGGATCCACACGGGGGAAAAACCCTACAAGTGTGGGGAGTGTGGGAAATGTTTCAGCCAGAGTTCGGCCCTTGTGGCGCATGAAAGGTCCCACACTGGCGAGAAGCCATTTACATGCCCAGATTGCGGGAAGAACTTCCATCGGCGGTCAGGTCTTTCGGCACACGAGAGGACCCATACAGGGGAGAAACCGTACCGGTGCACTGAATGTGGAAAGAGTTTTAGCCAGAGTTCAGGACTTTTGGCCCACGAACGAACCCACACAGGCGAAAAACCATACCGGTGCACCGAGTGTGGGAAAAGCTTCTGTGAGCGCACAGCCCTCGTGAGACATCTGAGAACTCACACTGGGGAAAAACCATACACTTGCGCCGTGTGTGGGAAAAGTTTCAGCCAGAGCTCGGGCCTTTTGGCGCATGAGCGCACCCACACTGGGGAGAAACCCTACAAATGCTCTGACTGCGGGAAAAGTTTTGGGCACCGCTCTGACCTTCTCAGGCACCAGAGAATCCTTAAAAGAGGAAAGCCGTATAAATGCTCTGAGTGTGGGAAATGTTTCGGCCGGGGCTCAGATCTCCTCCAGCATCAGCAGATCCACACAGGGGAGAAACCGTATAAATGCGCTTATTGTGGGAAGTGTTTCAGCTGGCGTTCGAACCTTATTAAACACGAGAGAATCCACACCAGGGTGAAAACGTATAAATGTGCAGTTTGAGTCTAAAAGCTCTCCTCTTCAAATGCCAGAGGTTCTACGCAATGGAAGGCCACCGTGCCCGGTACATTGATTGTGAGAAATTCGATACAGTCGTAACTCACTCTTATTACAAGGGGCAGTAAATACAACCATTGCAGAAAATCTCCAGAGACAGAAAGAAAATTATTCCTAATTGCTGGAGCAGCATCAGGATTCAGTCGTATATTACTGACAGTTAAAAAAAATCTACATCGGAGAAACAATGTTGGAGCTGTCTGACCTACCTGAAAAGTGCCATTCATAACTCTCCACGGTTAAACTTCCACAGAATCTGGTTCCATTGCAAAAATGACAGCAGGATTCTAGAATTAGCGATCCTTGATAGTATCTAACCCCGTGTTTCTCAACCTTGGCCCTTTTAAGAGGTGCAGACTTCAACTCCCAGAATTGAATGAATTGAATGAATTGAATTCAATTCTGGGAGTTGAAGTCCGCACCTCTTAAAAGGGCCAAGGTTGAGAAACATTGATTAACCCTTCTTGTGCAGCCAAAGGTGCTTTTTAAAAACTATATTGAAAACCTAGAATAGTAAAGTTGTGGATGGAATGTATTTTAATACCAATAGTGAAGGAATTTCATTATAGATATATCCTAGCCGTAAGCTTAGCGTTCCTAATATTCTTGAGACTGTTTCCTGGAATACATGGAGTTGAAAATAATCAAATCATTGATCTGACAGTATTATGTTTTTTGCGGGGGGGTGGGGGGGGGAGAAAAAGTGTCAGAGAGGCACCGGGCTAGAAACTGGGAGACCCTGAGTTTTAGTCCTGCCTTAGGCACAAAGTCAGCTGGGTGATCTTGGCCCAGTCCCTTTCTCAGCCCTAGGAAGAAGGAGGCAAGGGCAAACCACTTCCAAAAATATTGCTGGGGATGCTGCAACAGTTGGAACTCCGAGGACTGGTCGTAAGTCCCCCTCTTTCAGCACCATCATAACTTTGAACAGTCGCTAAATGAGTGGTTGTAACTCAAGGACTAGCTGTACCCATCAGAGAATCCACACTTACAAGTGTCCCACCTACAAAAAAAAATTAGCGATAAATCCTCTGTCACCAAATATCAGAGAACCCACACAGGTGGGAAACCATCTTCTTCTCCCAAGTGTGGCAAATGATTGAGTCAGAGGTCTTCTCTTACCAAGCACATGCCAACCCATGCAGGAGAGAAACCTTACAAGTGCTACGAGTGTGGGAAAAACTTCATTTCTAGCTCAGACTGTCGAAAATATGAATGAGCGCATTCTACAAACGTAGCAGGAAGTGTTCACTAATCTCCTTGTTCTCATAAACAGAAAACTGAGAAGTGAATGCAGCCGTAAGGACACTCACGTACAAAAGTGCAGTGTGAAAGCTTTGTTATAATTCAGACAGTAAGAACAGATTTAGCTGGTGCTCAACTCTTAACAGAGCTACAATTTTTTTAAAAAAAGAGTGACTCTGTATACATTTATTCTTTTGGCCCAGAGATTAAGATGAAAATGCAACTGGAAAATATGGAAATTATTTAGAAATATTTAACCCTGTTGAAAGATTATTTCCAGTATAAAAATAATCAAAAAGCCCAGCCTTATGCTGAAAATGTAGTTATTAAGCTCCAGGTAACTCCTCAAAAAAATCAAAGGGACTTGACTTGAGTCTTTAAAAAAACTTCTGGTCCTAACTCAGCTGTCCTTCAGGGCCTGAAATATGCCAGGGGGAAAAATGCCATCGATAACAAAAGAATTTGAAATAATGTTTCTAATCTTCTTGAAGATATACAGATATTAAAATAATTGCGTAACTTTTGAATAATTTCATGTTGTTCTTGTTCTTTAAAACAGTCCCTGCCTGGATTGGTTGCAAAGGAAGTTTAGATGCATAATCCTTACAAAATTTATTTATTTTATTTATTTATTACTTTCATGGCCATCTGCAATACCATTAAGGACTCTTAGCCGTTCCCAAGAGACCGACACGTGCAGTGAAAATGTCCATGGTAAAAATCAAAACAATAAAAACATATTGAAAAGCAACAATAAAATAATAAATGATGTTAGCTTCCACACACAAGTTGCTTCTGGAAGGTAGTTAGAGGGGATCCGATCAAATTTCAGCTGGGAAGCCCCAAGAAGATTGTCACCTGGTCTCGGCCCCCCGTCATCTCCTGATAGGGAACCAAAAGCTATTTCTCCTGGAGGAATTGTGAAGCTGGAGAATTCATTCCTGAAAGAAACCCTGGTTCCAAGGAATAGGGGGCTTTATAGATGAAAACCAGCACTTTAAATTGCATTTGGAAACTCGTTGGAAGCCAGCGGGTGTTAGCTACGGTGACCGTAAATTCTTGGAAACAGCAACGGATCAGCCTGAAAAAGGGGCAAATCTGAAGGAGGTTCCTAAGAATAAAACATTATAATGGTTCGTGTTTATAACTTGGGTTTGCCAAGGAAAATTCAAGTGCAAAACCAAGAAAATCTTGACCAAAACGCACGTTCTAATAAAAGGCAGCTTTCTGAAATAAAGGACTGTCCTCTGTAACAGGGTTCCTCAGTGTTGGTGAGTTGAAGATGTGTGGACTTCAACTCCCAGAATTCCCCAGCCAGCCATGCTGGCTGGGGAATTCTGGGAGTTGAAGTCCACACATCTTCAAGTCACCAGCATTGAGGAACCCTGGTCTATAATACAGGACATTGGGTCACTGTAGTGTTAGCCCACTTGGACAGCAGTGATTCTGAACCGTTTGCAGCTTCCATGTGGTTTTGAAGGGCAGCCCCGAGTCAACTGGATTACAGTAGTCCAAACAGGATTTGAGCCGTCCCACCCCAGGTAGGACCACAACTGGTGCACCAGTAAAAACTTGGGAAAGGGACCCCTGGCCATGGCCCCCACTCATTGCTTAAGTAGAGCTGTGAGTCCAGGACGATCCCCAGGAGCAAAGCTTCTCTTTCAGAGGTAGGTTTTCCCCATCCGAGACCAAGAGTTTCAATGGAGAAACAGCAGCCGAGTCTTTCTTAGGTTCAATTTTGCCATGTTCTGGCCCGTCCGCATTCTCACAACCTCCAGGCCCCGGGGCAGGATTTCCAGCATCTCCAGCATGGCCGAGGCTCCCGGTGCCTAGCTGGGCGTCAACCCGAGAGCAGATTTTTGAGCAAAAGCAACTATTCCCAATGTCCAGCCAGCCATCTCGCCCTCCTGTGGGAGGGCATTGATGGAGGGAAGGGAAGCAGGAGAAAGTAGTCCTGTTGGCTGAGGTAGAGTGGAATTGTAGTCCAGAACATCTGAATGGGAGCAGAATGGTCAAGACTCAGTATGGAAAGGTAGGAAGAAATTAAGAGCTGGAAAGAAGAACTTGGATGGGTGGTGGGTGAGATATTATTCCAACCCAGTGTTTATAGTTAACCTGGACTATGATGGTCCTTTGGGTGATCAAGAGTGACGTTGTTGGGATTTTTGCCTCATTTTCACTGGCTGTATAGGTGGGACGGTGATATCTTGATGTCATGCTAGACACAAGCTGTAATTAGTACAAGCTGTGCCCCATGGGGTACGAAACACAGTGGCAGAGATGACGCAGCACATTAACCATAATGCAGTGGAGTTGGCCTTAGTTTGTTGTGGGGAGAAGAGCCAACGTTGGGCTTTTAGCAGGAGTAATATGTGAGGGAACTCAAGATGGCCTACAGCAGTGTTGCTCAACCTCAGCAACTTTAAGATGCATGGATTTCAACTCCCAGAATTCCCTAGCCAGCATGTTGCTGGGGAATTCTGGGAGTTGAAACACGTTGGCTGGGGAATTCTGGGAGTTGAAATCCATGCATCTTAAAGTTGCTGAGGTTGAGCAACGGTGACCTACAGTGATAAGGTTTGCACAGCACACTAAGTGAAAATGGGGTGGGTTGGTTGTAGCATAAGAGAGCCAGTTTGGTGTAGCGGTTAAAGCACCAGGTCAGAAACTGGGAGACCATGAGCTCTAGTCCCTCCTTAGGCACAAAGCCAGCTGGGTGACTTTGGACCAGTCACTCTCTCAGCCCAGGGAAGGAGGAGGCCAGGGCAAACCACTTCTGAAAAATGTTGTCAAGAAAACTGCAGAGACTTATCCACGCAGTTGTCAGAAACCAGGATTGACTCAAAAGACCCTAAGTCTGTGTCATAATCTATGAACCCATGGTTAGATTATGGCTTTGTCTGTTGTGTGAAACTAAGCATGATTAAGCAATTCACAGCATTGTTTTTTGCATAAATCCAGCTTCTGTCTTCCGTGCAAAAAGTTTTACATCCAGTGTGTTAGGTGTGTGATTTGTAGCCACTGTTCTTTGTAGACCATGGCTTTTTGATCCAGGCATTGTGTCCATCCAGCCAATTAAGCTTACTGGGTGACTCCCAGTTAAGTAAACCATGGCCCAGCTTGTTGCGTGAACAAGACCGAGTCCAAATCTTGCTATTTCAGAATTGCAAACCAGTTTTACAGATGCTGGAGAGAACCGGGTCAAAAATCAGAGATCCAGCTCTGAAGGAGCATGGACTGGGTTAGACAAAGTTACTTTCCCTATACAAAACAGAAATGTTTCAGACTGGAAGGGAGCACAGTACCTAGAATATGGGTGAGCATTTTAAAAATATTAATTTTGGGGTGGGGTTGGTTACAAAAATAGCCTTCTGTAAAGCAAAGTACCAGTTTCTGGCAGCTACGAAATCAAGGAGAACTGCAGAGGTAGAAGTTGCAAATGTGTCCATTTGCAACTTCTAACCCTAACCCCCCAAAAATCCCCACCCACCCCAGCCCCAAGCTAGAGTATTGTGGGTCGATAGTGATTTCCTATTCAGGCTGGGCATCAGAAAGATGCAGGCAAAATGGATCCTGGATGGTTTCTTCAATCCACAAGCTGATGGATCTGATCCATCACAGATTTCCAAGCCAAGTCTGGACAGCCATTTGTCTGGGGATGGTTTGAGGATTCAAGCCCAGGGAGTGGGTCAGACTAGAAGATCTCCAAGGTCCCTTCCTACCTTATGATTCTATCTAAATTCTAGTTTATCATTTCCTTCCAAAGTGAAGAGCAGACTCATACATCTTTAATTCTAAACTTACTGCACCAATTCAGAGTTTCTGCATTTTGCCTTTGGGGATAGCTTAAAACAAGAACAAAAGCTATCTCACGCACTTCAAGCTTACTCACCCTGCATGAGTAATGAACTACATATATTCAGAACAAGGCCTGTCTATTTCTCCATAACCCCTTCACCTTTAATGGGAAGACTACTTATTGGCGACTGGTGATTTCTTGCCTTTTCATCTAGAACAGAATTCTAATGGAATGGAAACCTCGAGAAAGCCGTGCTCTGTTGAGAACTCACCTTGGTTAGCTTTGCTCTCCTTCCACACGTTGGTTGTATTATTTTTATGTTTAGTCTAACCACGATTCAAAGGGACCGACTGGGAGACCCGCTTTGTGAAGAGGGCGTACCTTTGCTCTGTACTGTGCACTGAATTCCAAGATGTCAAAAAGGAACCATGTTTATGCTTTTTTAGGCCAGAAATGATGGATTTTTCCCAAGTTGAAATCAGGGTGAAATAAACTAAATCCCTGGAAGGGAGAAGGCTCAGAGCCACCTGGGTGGAATTTGAAACTAAATCAAGGCTCCTCTGTTTTACACTTTAAAAGAATATTGTACACCTCTCTATTAACAGCGAGACCCTGAAGGAAGACACAAACACGCATCTCTAAACCTTGTGCTCTGGTTTTCTTGACTCTCACATTATCTGTCCTATCCTCCAAGCTACCTATCCTGCTTCAATCAGCATGTTACCTCTCAGTCTCCCGCTTTTAACTTCTCTTGCCTTTCCACCTTCACCTTACAGTTCCACAAAGACACGGCTCTCCCTTCAAAGCTTCATTATCTAGGATAAGCAAAGAGTTCATTTATTTGAACACTACCATTGTATAAAATATCCACTCGTTTAGTAACGAACCGTTTGATCGCTCCACCTGCTAGCACCATATGATGGCGTCTCCATACTACAGGGAAGGTGCCCAATTTTCTCAGGGCATCCTACAATTTTTTGTTCAAGACCTAAACACCAAAATACATTTGGATTTGCAGACACACATAGGCAGGGACACAGGCTAACAAAGGCAGCTACGTCATACAGTGTTGCTAACACCTTTTGAATGGCGCTTCCTTATCAAGGAATATTTCTCAATTGTTTCTAAACTTCCTAAGAAGCTAGCTAGGCCCCCCTCACTTCCAACCCCTTAAGGAATCTAGATCCCAACTTGATCATAAAAAAAAAAAGTCATTATTCAGTGTAATAGACCAGGAGAGACCCAAACTTCTTGGTGTACCATTTGAGTAGTACATGAGTGATAGAAAAAGACATTGAAGTCCTTTGCAGGACTTAATAGAGCCCTTGCCAATTTATGGGACTCCTGCAAGAAAATGTGGGGCTTGGTAGCGCTTAGGCACACCCTTTAGAGCCCCACTGAATTCCTCCCCAAGTAAGCACGTGTAGGAGCGCAGCTTAGGGACTGCGTGCCTCTGAATACCACCGTGGGTATTGCCTTCTCATCCTGCTGGTGAACTTTCCAATAGCATCTGGAAACCCAGCTGATGGATCCCAGATCAGTGGCATAAGACATGCTTGGCATGTAGCAGATCCTACGTTGGATCCCTGGCATCTCCAGGTAGGGCAGTGAAGACACCTGCCCTGGAAACGCTTCTTCCCAGTGACGCTGACTCAATGGGCCGAGAGTCTACTGCAGCGTAAGACAGCTTTCCACGTGGCCGTAAGTTTTGTTTCAACATTTTGCCCCTGTTCCAAGCATGCATCTGGTGGGTTCTCTGGAATGGATTCTCTTGTGCCTCCGGAGGGAAGCTTTATGACCAAAGTTCTGCCCGCAGTCGGAGCACTTGTACGGCTTCTCTCCCGTGTGGACCCGCCGGTGATTGACGAGGTTTGAGTTCGTGCTGAACTTCTGCCCGCAATCCGAGCACTGGTACGGCTTCTCGCCTGTGTGGACCCTCTTGTGGTTGACCAGGTTAGAGCTGGTGCTGAAGCTTTTCCCACACTCGGCACATTCAAAGGGCTTCTCTCCCGTGTGGGTTCTCTCGTGGATGAGAAGCTTGGATCGGCTGATGAAGCTTTTCCTACAATAGCTGCACTTGTGCATTTCCTCCCCGGCTTGTGCTTTCTTCCCTGTGTGCAGCCGCTCGTGCTTCCGAAGATAAGAGCTGGAGATGAAGCTTTTCCCACACTCGGGGCACTCGTACGGCTTCTCCCCGGTGTGGGTGCGCCTGTGGATGATAAGGTCAGCTTTCTGATTGAAGCTTTTCCCGCACTCAGGGCACTCATACGGCTTCTCCCCAGTGTGCGTCCGAATATGGATAACCAGCTGCGGCCGGTGAACAAAACTCTGCCCGCATTCGGAACATTTGTAAGGCTTCTCCCCAGTGTGCACCCGTTTGTGTGTGATGAGGTTGGAGCTCGAGGTGAAGCTTTTCCCACACATGGGGCACTCATAGGGCTTCTCCCCCGTGTGGGTCCTCTCGTGCACGATGAGCGAGGCCTTGTCACTAAAGCTCCTGCCACAGTCGGTACACTGGTATGGCTTCTCACCCGTGTGCACACGGGTGTGCTTCATCAGGTTGCAATTTGTGCTGAAGCATTTTCCACACTCGGAGCACTTGTACGGCTTCTCGCCAGTGTGGGTCCTCTCGTGGATGATCATATGTGCGCTATTATTAGAGATCTTCCCACAGTAGGTGCACGTGTAGAGTTTTTGCATTCTCCGGTTTGGAGGAAACTCAAAACCACGGTTCAGAACTGTCCCCCAACTGGGACCAGTATTCCTCCTCTTTCCCTTCTGGTTTCCCTCTGGGAAGGTGTTTTCTTGTAAGCTTTCCTCGTGAAAAATAGCTGGGATCCCTGATTGGCTTTCTTGGTGGATTTCTTGGCGAGGCTCACTTCCTGGCATCGCTTCCAGTCCACAGACCTGATATAACTTCCCATTGAGTTTTGCCAAAGACAGCCCACTGATGCCTGGATGCCTTTCGAAGGAGAAGGCCTCCTCCTCGTTTTCGTAACCTTGGTCAGTGCCTGGAGGAACAAATGAGAGAATCATGACCTGTAGAGAGTAAGGAAGACTTCCATGACGGAGATACGCAGCAACCGTTACCTAAGCAAAGGGAGCTAAAACATGTTTTAAGTCCAGAACGTCCAGATAACATTTGGAAGCGGGTCAGACAGAGACCTCCCTGATTCACAAGAGTATAAGCAGCAGAAAATACAGCCCAATCAGACTTGCAAGATTCTGTTCTTATAGCCCATCTCAATAAAAGCAGTCTTAGCCTTCCTGTGGCGTTGATTAGGAAATAATCAATGCTGCAGGAATCTGGCTTTCCTAGTGGGGCTGATGTAACCTGGCTGCTTATTCTATAGTTACAGAATAAACACAGCTTCATAACTTGGATAGAAACACTGCACCCCTAAGAACCAAACACACCCAACTCTCTAAGATGCTACTCAGGGGGCAACTATCTCTGGGTTAGAGACTGGAGGAACTAGCCAGGGGGCTGCAGCTGTCATCACAGGAAGACATAGGGATTATCCTTTTGCCCAATTTCTTTTTTAAGAGTGGGGTGATGCGTTATAAGGCTGGAATGGGAGCAAGAAACCCCAGGGAAGCCATATGACTGAATTCCAACTGCATATTTTGGGGAATTAAACATTGGAAAAATAAATGTTTTGCCTCTCAGATAAATCTTGATTCATCGGTAGTGGTTTCAAACAACCACAAAAGCTGTGCGGCTGAAAACTGGTTGTTTTACTGCTTATATTTCAGCAGCACAAGGGCATGCAAATGGGCCACACACAGCGTATGGGTTTCTAGTTGCCTACCCCCAATTTAGGCTGATGACTGATAGTAGCCAGAGCTTATAAAGCAAGGCATCATACAAGGGATAAATGATAAAAGCTTGTTTACTAAACATAGTGCTATTTAAACCTGCAATAATTCCCTGGAGAAAACCTAACTAGGCAGGTAGTCCTTGACTTACAACCATTCATTTAGTGACCGTTCGAAATTACGACGGCACTGAAAAAGTGACTTACAACCAGTCCTCGCATTTACAACTGTCGCAGCATCCCTGCGGTCACGTGATTGTCATTTGGGCCCTTGGCAACCATCGCACATTTACAATGGTTGCAGCGTCCTGTGGTCATGCAATCACCATTTGCAACCTTCCCAGCCAGCTTTCGACAAGCAAAATCAATGGGGAAGCTGGCAGGGAAGGTCGCAAGTTGTGGTCATGTGGTCTCACTTAATGGCAAAAAAGGTTGTAAAATTGGGTGGTCATGTGATGCCTCACTTAATTACTGCACTGCTTGATGAATTTTTTGGTTCCTATTGTGGTTGTAAGTCGAGGACTACCTATAATGACGTAAGAAAAATCTCTGTTAAGCTAGCAACTCCTTTACTCGGCTATGTCAGCTCATTGGTTGCACCAAGCTAACAAAAGTTTACCATTTGATCTGGGAACGTTTTTCAGAACTCAAAAGCGATCCTCTATTTTGTGACCTTGAACTCACCTTCCAGCCAACAAACCAGCCGCTGAAGATGGGATTAACCTGAATCCTTCTACTTGCAGGACAAGCGTTCTATCCCAGAAACACCAACCTGGGGCTTCTCCTTTGAGAGTAGCTCCCAAATATCAGGAAAGTGAGAAAAGGTGCTTGTGCTAGATATCCTGCACTCCCAATGAAGGAACGGAGGGGGAAAAAAAGTCCGGCTTCTGGAATTCTTTCTAACCCCTTTGCCGGTGCTGGCCATCAGAGGAGTCTCTAGTTCCTTGTCGGACTAAGTCATGTGTTGTGTCTCTGCTCCCCTTTTGTGTTACCTCTGGGTGTGTTTGTGCGTAATGTGTGCTGGGATAGCAAGCTCTCCATTCTCGGTCACCTAGCTGGGACTGAAGGAGGAACTTCGAAGAGCTGCAATCCTTCAAGCCGCTGCCCAGCCACCCCTCCCATTCAGAGGCACTGGGGATCTTTTTTCCTGGATTCTTTTTGGCCAGAGACCCCAACCAGATCCGGATAATTTTCAACCTCGATTTTTCTTTCGACGGCTTCTCCTGCCATACCAAACCCAGTCTTTTCTGTTCAGTCTCCTGCTGACAGAGTTCTTAGCCTCTTTCATAATTTCTTTCGAGCGTTCTTTTGGGCTGGGAAGAATAAAAAAATGGGAGGAAAAAGGACCTTCTCCCTTACCTAAAAAACTGGCCTCTTCATCGCTCTCTTCCTCAGCCCCTGCAGAGAGACGGCTGTTCATGGCTTCAGACACAACCTTCTCTGACTTGGGAGAATTAACAACAGCTACCTCTTCCCCGGGATAGGAAACCTGCAACAGGAACAGAGTTGCGATGCAAGCATAATTTTCACACGCTCATCTAAGCTATGGTTTGTTTTGATCATGGCTGGCAGACTTCACATCTGGCTAAGCCATAATCCACAATTTACAAACCACAGGGTCTAGGTCAGTGTTTCTCAACCTCAGCCACTTTAAGATGTGTGGACTTCAACTCCCAGAATTCCCCAGCCAGCCATGGACTTCAACTCCCAGAATTCCCCAGCCAGCCATGGAGTTGAAGTCCACACATCTTAAAGTGGCTGAGGTTGAGAAACACTGGTCTAGGTTCACTAATCACGTTGAATCAACCCAACATATCTTCCTATGGGTCAAGTGAGACCATCTGTAAGAAGCTTAAGAACAAAATGGCAGAGTTACTGGGGGAGTTAATATTCCCAAAATAGTAATGAAATGCTTCAGTCTGCACTCTTACGTACACATACCTGAGGTCTAGCCCCTCTGCATGCACGGAGATTTATATCATTGCTTTGTTCGAGATATTTTGGTCTCTTTTGGACAATGAAACAGCTGATTCTTCTGATCTCAGAAAACCAAGCAGTGTCAAATCTGGTTCAGGCTTGGATAGGACACCCACCAGCAAATAAAGGGCTACATCAAAAAAACAGGCCGGAACAAAGGATTTATCCAGCCCACACAGCTGGGCAAGACCAAGGAAGCAAGAATTATATAGGTTTCAGTCAGGGATTCTTGGAAACCGTAATAGGAATTTCCCACCCTCATTTATAGGGGAGTCTCTTTCAGTGATCTGAAATGTTTCCTCCCAGATTTCTCCCCACCTGGGCCAAGTTGCTGTTTATGACCTAAGCGACCGACAAATTCCCCTTCTACCTCTTAAATGTTTATGTCTGCTCTTTCTTCCCATCCCATCCCATCTCACAATCTCTCACCAGTTTCTTCTCTGCTACGCATGGTCTTATCAATAAAATAATTGAGTCAAGATCAACTTGGAACTTCGCCTTGTCTTTGCTTAATCACCGAATTACAAAAAATCCTTGAACTGCACATCAACCTCTTTGCTTATGAATGTTTGGTGCAAACAATTAAACAGGGAACATAAGGAACCAGAATGTTGCACGACATTCCAACCTTCCCTGTGTTCACATATAACCAGAAACCCTTTTCTCCATGGTCGTTTCTCACAAAGTGAACTAAGGCAACGTTTAGCAACAGGGGATCACAGTGAGCAAAACACCCCAGTACCCCCACAAAGGGCTACTAAAAAAAAGTTTTCAAACAATAGATTAAAAATGGCAGGAAGCCCATGCCCTCACATGAGTTTTTACAAGATTTAAGGGAAGAATGCCAACATGTTGTGTTACATCAGCATTCTTCAGTGGGATCTTGGAGTAAGATCAATCAATCAACTTGCCTAAGATTTGGAACAAGCCCCAGATAATTCAATGCAACTTCCTCTTAGGCAGAGAAAGCAAGGACTAATGGTAAATAAACAGATCTAGCAAAGTTCACACCTGATTCCAGAGTTTACACGGCTGTCAATTTGATCCCTGACTGCCTGCGGAGGAGAACCAAGGGTGGTATAATAGGATGTGGGAAAGACCTTGGGCCAAGAGACGCTGCCAAGGGAACTGTCAGATAAGAGACGGCATAGCCTGCAGCTGGATAGTGGGTGGGGCAAGAGGCTCAGAAAAGACCCTCCCTAGTTTCTCAGGCAGTAAAGGAGATGGCGGGGAGAGAATTGTACTTTCAGATTTGCAAGATTTTGTCAATGTAGCATTACGCTAAAGTAGAATTAACTCATCTGGTTGTGTTTCCTATCTGGTTAACCCTGCAAGGCCGACAGGTGCTTGCTTACCTTTTCTTTCAGTCCATCAGCCTCCTGCAGCCGCAGCAAGTAATCCTCTGCCAGGGCCACCGTCTGGGCACAGCTCTCCGGCTTGCCCTCCTTGACCCAGTTCTGCATCTCCGGGGGCAGAATGGCCAGGAACTGTTCCAGGACCAGCAGCTCCAGAATCTGCTTCTTGGTGCGTCTCTCGGGCTTCAACCACTGCCAGCAGAGTTCCTGCAGCTGGAAAAAGCTCTCTTTGGGCCCTTCGGCCTGCTGGTAGCAGAACTGCCTGAAACGCTGGCGCTCTGTTTCTGAGCCAAAGGCTTCTTCCGCCTCCAGGATTTCTTCCTTCACTCTCACCGGGGAAATGAGGCCTTGGCCATCTTCGCTGGGGTCTGGCAAGGGTTGGGTTATGCCTTTTCTCCCAGGCCTCTGACTCGGATCAGCGGTTCCCTTGAAGGAGGAGTGGGAACCGTCTCGGGACCGGGCAGGGCTGGGTAGCTGGGTGCGTTTCTGTCCGGGACGAGAGGGCTGCATCGCCTTCAGAAAGTCCTGCCACTGAGCGTCCCACGGCTGCTGGAGATTCTCCTCCGGCTCCTGCTTAATAAAACGGGAGTCTAGCCCAACCGGGAACTCTCGGACGGCCCCAAGCTGAACAGGGTAAGAACTTTTCCGTCCTCTTTGAACGTGGTGTCCCGGGCCCGGCTTCTCCATTTCTACCCGCCTGCTGGAAAAGAAATCCAAACCTTCTTCAGTTCAAAGTTCGACACACAGGCACACACAGACACACTATCCCCTCCCCTCCATCACCAGCGTGGGGTAGTGTCCGGTGCTGGGTTTGGGGTGGGGAGACCCAGGTTCTGCTCCCACCCCCAACGACAGAAGCTCTCTGGGGGACTCTGGGACAGGCCCTCTCTCTCTGTCCAACCTACCTCACAGGGCTGTTGTGGGGAAAAGTAGGAAAGAGGGTATAGAGGATGTTTACTGCTTTAAGCTCTGGAATGAAAGGTGGGATATGAATCTAAGAAAGAAAGAGTTGCTTAAATCTCACATGAGTACAGAAAATATGGCTTTTCCCTCTCTAGCTAATATTAGGAGCTCATTACAGTAAAGCCGTGTTTCTTCCCCTTAGCCCCTTTAAGATGGGTGGACTTCAACTCCCAGAATTCCCCAGCCACCCATGCTGGCTGGGGAATTCTGGGAGTTGAAGTCCACCCATCTTAAAGGGGCCAAGGGGGAGAAGCAGCAGTAAAGGGCTTTCCAGCAGACGCTGCTTCCTTCTGTCTCCCGCATTCCCGCACAGCCTTTGCGGGGAGCCTCGACCTTTGCAGAAGGACGGGGCAGCTTTGGAAGCACCCCAAGCCGGAGCCCTCCTCCCCCCCGCTCCAAGCCCAAGGAGCGCTGAGTGGACTCGGTGGCCGAGCAAGCCCCCCGCTCGCAAGCCCCCTGCCTGGCGCCCCTCTGCCCGCCCCGCCGCCTCGCACCGCCCCGGCTCCGTCCCGCGCTGCGGGCTGCGCTCGGGGCGCCTTACTCGGTCCAGGCACCGGAATCCGCCTCGCCTCCTCCTGCCGCGGCCGGCGCCCGTCCCCGGCTCGGTGGGACAGGAAAGTGCAGCGCTCCCGGGGCCCCCCTTCGCTTCACGTTTCCTGTCTCTCTAAGCGCCGGAGCTCGCTGGCTCGTTTAACCATCGCAGCGCCGGCGGGAAGATGCGCGGCCGCCCTCGGGAGGGGTGAGCTTCCTTCCGTGCGAATCACCAGCCTCGCGGAAGGCGGGGGGCCGGTGCAAAGGTGGGGGGTGGGTGCAAAGCAAGGGGGTCGCTGCAAAGGCGGGGGGTCGCTGCAAAGCAAGGGGGTCGCTGCAAAGGCGGGGGATGGGTGCGGTGCAAAGGCGGGGTGGGTGCAAAGCAAGGGGGTGGGTGCAACGGAAGGGGGTGAGTGCAAAGGCGGGGGGTGGGTGCCAAGCAAGGGGGTCGCTGCAAAGGCGGGGGGTGGGTGCAAAGCAAGGGGGTCGGTGCAAAGCAAGGGGGATGGATGCAAAGGCGGGGGGTGGGTGCAAAGCAAGGGGGTCGGTGCAAAGGCGGGGATGGGTGCAAAGCAGGGGGATGGGTGCAAAGGCAAGGGGATGGGCGCAAAGTTTGTTTAGCGGTGCAAAGCGGCAGTTTGTCTAGTGGTGAAGGCACCAGGCTAGAACTCACCGAGAGATCGTGAGTTCTAGTCCCGCCTTAGGCGTGAAAGCCGCTGAGTGACTTTGGACCAGTCCCTCTCTTTCCGCCCAGCCCACCTCACAGGGCTGTTGCTGTGGGGAAAATAGGAGCAGGAAGGAGAATTAGGTATGTTCAACACCTTGAGTTATTTATAAAAGTAATAAAGGCAGGATAAAAAATCTAAAAAAGAAAAAGGCAGGGGGTCAGTGCAAAGCCAGCAGTGTACCCCTCCCTCGGACACATCTTTGGGAATTCAGCTTCTGAACTCACTGCCAGGGCTAAAAGCTCTTTGAAGCCATTAATACTCATTTAAATCAGTGTTGTTCAAACTTGGCAACTTTAAGATGCATGGACTTCAGCATCTCATAGGTCTGGTAGTGAATGCAGCTCGTATGTATGTGTGTGGGGGTGTCTTTTACCCCCACATGGGTCTACAGTATTAGGGAGGCAGAGAGAGAAACGCAGCTGTCTAGGGAAGCTGGCCATGTGCTCGACCTCACCTGCGGTAACTCTGCATCATCGTGCCATTATTCCCCTTTTACGGATGGACACTGAGTTTCCCCTGGAGAAAAAAAGTCATAAATGATTTCATTCCCTTTTGCATCCTGCGTGGAGAACTTGGTGCTGTACAAATGAACGGACAGGCAGTCATCAGTGGCGTCGGAAGCCTTGGCTGGCCTCCGAAGCTCAGCGGGTGACTATCCCGTGTGTTGAGTTTGGTTACGGAGTCAATGCATTGGCCGGAGTTTGCACGGCTTTGAAGCGTTCTCTGGCCAAACCTGCCGGATTCAGGAAAGATGCTAAGCTGTGAAGAAAGGATAAATACAGTAAGTCAGTGTTGTCCAAACTTGGCCACTTTAAGATGAGTGGACTTCAACTCCCAGAATTCCCCAGCCAGCCATGCTGGCTGGGGAATTCTGGGAGTTGAAGTCCACTCAAAGTGGCCAAGTTTGGACAACACTGCAATAAGTAAAAATAAAGAAGGCTAAAGCTGACCCACCTTGCACATCCCAGTTGTATTTCTCTGATCTCGTAAAGGGGTTGTGTGTACTCATCGTGTGGGGATCGTGTGGAATAGAGAATGCGTGTGACTTTGCAAGGCTGTTGCAAGGGAGGTGTGTTAAAAGCCAGACCGCACTTCAACAGGGGAGGACAGGTTCTTTGGGCCAAGATGAGCATGGTTGGTTTGTTTGTATACTTATTTTGGACCCGAAGGATTGCAATCAAGGGTGTCTGCAGGCTGTGGTCCAGAAGGTCCAGGTGGATTGAAGCTCGACTTTTTTGACCATAGCTCTCAAAACACCTTGGGAGAGTGCATCGTTTTGAAGAGGTGACTTTACCTAAGGGGAAGTTGGGGGGATATATTAAGCACAACACAGCCACAGTGCCCCTATTTTAGTCTTTATTTCCTTTGAAGAGATGCAAAATAATTGGATCGCCACAAACCGTAATTTTGGCATTCAGTTACAGCTGTGTAATTTCAGGAGGTGGAAGCACTTGAGCGATCTTGTCTGGGTCCAGAGAGTAAGCCGGGTCAGGCATGGTTTGGACCTGGATGGGACACCACCAGGAAATCACAGAGATGAAGACTGGGAAGTTCAAAGGCAGTAGTAAATCACTTCCATGTTGCCCCAGAGAGAACTTACTTGACAAATTTGTGTAGATTTGAACTCACTGCCAGGGCTAAAAGTTCTTTGAAGTTAAGCTTGACTCAAAGGCATCTTTACTGTATTGTAATCTTGGCTTACAAAAATGGCCCTGGGAAAACACTTGCAGTTCTTTATCATTTTATACATTTGCAGTACAAGTTCGTTGCTCCAAGTAGGCATTCTTTAGTTTTTCTGCCTCAGTAAGTTCTGGCCTCTGAGGGACAACATGATTTTTAAATGTTTAATATCATGACTGGTTATTCTTTCTGTGGACCCAGTAGAAGAGCCTTCTCTGACTAGTGGCTTCCAGTTGGGCTTCAAAACCCATCCTCCCCTGCCAACATATCCTGTGGTCAAGCTGACTGGGAGGATGGTGATGGAAGTTGCGGGCCTGTCTGGGTGGGTCCGTATTAAGAACAGCCCTTTAGAGCAGGGTTTCTCAGCCTTGGCAACTTTAAAACACGTGGACTTCAACTCCCAGAATCCCCCAGTCAGTGTACAAATCCCTAGAGATGCCTAAAATGACCTAATTGCAATTTTTAATATGATCGAGGGGACGATGAAATATATGACCAGAGAATAATCATACTGTATTGACTGTTTTGAATTTTAACTACATTTAAATGTAAATCAGATCGTATCAAACGCAGGGTTGCCTCGCTGCTTCTGTGCACACTGATCTTAGAGGAAGTCCCATTTTATTCAGTGCATCTTACTTCTGAATAGACTGGGACACACGTAGCATTGTGTGTTGAAGTGTTGGCTTTGTTTTTCACTTTAATGTATTGTCACCCATCCTCAGAAATATATTTTTGAAGGTGGTCCAGTCTATTGTCATATCAATCCTGGAGATAAATTAGGTTGAGATGAAATGGAAGACTTGGATCCCTTATGTCCAACATAAGAATAAAAGTATTTTCATATTTTAATTGTTGTTGCTCTTGTTTATTGCTATTAATATTACAATCTTTATTTTATTACAATAAATACAATACAATAGTATTACAATACTATTAAATACTATTAATACTTTTAAATACAATAGCATTACAATCTAAAAAAAACAACCTGCAGTTACTGTCTAGACCAGTGTTTCTCAACCTTGGCAACTTGAGGATGCGTGGACTTCAACTCCCAGAATTCCCCAGCCAGCTTGGGGTTGAGGAACACTGGTCTAGGCACCAAGCTTCTGTTAAAGGTAAGAGCTAGCTAAACTTGACAGTTTTCTCCGAAACAACATTTCTTCATGAGATAAAGTAATGTTTCCGATCTGGACGACCAGAGAGCCACGGTGGCTGAAAAATTCAGCGAGTCGATCGAAAAGTCCAGGTTGGGAAAACACTGAGATAAAATGCAAAGGGTTAAGTCGACAGAGCTGCGTTTCCTAGAGAGGCCACGGACGTCGGGAAACAGGCGGCCAAAGTTACCTGGATGGGTCTGTCCAGGGGAGCCTTCGTGCTCCTGCGCTGCGATGGCGGGAGGGGGTTTCTTGGGTGGGTGGCTGGAGCTTTTGGGGTGCGAGTGAGTGTTAGGATGGTGCAAAGGCACAATTTCAGGGTGAAGGTGAATCAGTGCATCAGACAGAAAGCCCCGGAGCAGAATAACTCGTTTGCAATCCCGCATCTCCTGGAAGGGCTGGGGAAGAGACCCCGGAGAGCCATCCACACGTTTAAACCAGATCCGTGAAACACTTGGGGCTTCGTGGCGTGACTTGACTTCCATGCCTTTGGTTTTGTTACAAATAACGTTATCTTTTAAGGAATCTTTTAAATGCTCCCTGTGTGCCGCTTTGTGCTAACCAGGATTACAAAGGGTCAGTTTTGGTCTTAATTCTCCAGCGAAAAGATGACCGTAAAGATTTGTTCTTAAATACTTTTGGAACCATATTTTTGAAGGCATCTGCCCTGGTCTCTTTATGTCGCGTGTGAGGTGCCTAACTTGATTTGAAAGGGGCGAAATCTCAGCCTTTCTGTAACCAGATTCTAGAAGGAGAATGTTATGCATTTAATTGGGGGAAAAGGCTTCCTCACTTATCAAGTATATACCCAGTCTGCAGCATTTGTTCAGAATAAAATCTCAGGAAAACAAAAAAGACAAGCAGGCCAAGTGCACATTTTTTATTTATTTATTTAATTTATATAGCTGCCCATCTCACAGATGTGACTCTGGGCAGCATACAGTAAAACAACCAGTTAGAACAAATCTAAAGCAACAATTAAACACAAATATAAATTAGACTCCAGAATGGACCGCCATCCTACACACAGTGTAACTGTCTCGTAGGCTCCCTATTTCCTTGGGATCCCCATGCCTGTTGGAAGAACCATGTTTTAAGGGATTTCCTAAATGCCCACAGAGTCAGGATTATTCTCACCTGGGCGGGGAGTGATGTGCCAGAGGGTGGGGGTCACGACAGAAAAGGCTTGTCTCCAGGGTCCCGTCAGATGGAACTCCTTAACAGGCGGGACCCGTAACATGCCCCTCCTGCTGGGCCTGATGAGACAGGTAGATGTAATCGGGGAGAGGCGGTCCCTCAAATATTCATTTATTTATTCAATTTGGATGCACAGGAAGTAGAAAGAGTGTGGGAAGCCACAGAAATGCACCTGCAAGAATTGAGTAATAATCCAGCGAGAGATGGGGCAACTTGGAGAGTTTTATCCACAAAGTCACCAGGAGTCGACTACAACTCAACATAATGACAATCAAATATGCTGTTGGTCTCCCAAGGATTCTTGAGCAGGTGGCTGTCTAGGGCAGTTTGGACTGATTATTTTTACTTTTAACCAGAGGCAGTAATTTAAAACATGAGAAAGCATAAGTTTCTTCCCTTCCTGGGCAGGAAAAGTTTATTCGTCACAGGCAAACTGTCATGGAACTTTGACCTGAAAATGGGAAAGGGATGAACAAACAGTGAAGGGAGGAGTTTCAGAAAAGTTTCAGAGGAGTTTCAGTCCCAGGAAAGATGAACATGTGAGAAAGAAATTCAAAAAACCCTGCCTTGATTTTGTTGGGTATAAGATGGAAATAGATACATTCTGGCAGGTTTTTAAGATTCCATTATTCTGATTGATTATGTACCATCAAGTCTTTTTCAGCTCTTAGCAACCACATAGATAGATTTTCTCCATGATGATCTGCCTGTAATCTGGTCCTCCAGGTCTTCCAAGGGTGCCCCCATCGCCACTGTAACTGAGTCCCTCCCCCGTGCTGCTGGTCCTCCTCTTCTTCTCTTTCCTTCCACCTTTCCCAGCATCAGAGCCTCCTCCAGAGAGCTGGGTCTTTGCATCATGTGTCCAAAGTGTGATAATCTGAGCCTGGTCCTTTGTACCTTGCCTGAGAACTGGGTTGATTTGTTCGATGACTCTGATTTATTTTCTTGGTTGTCCACGGTATTCTCCAGAGTCTTCTCCACCATCCAAGTTCAAAAGTGTCAATACTCTTCCTATCCTGCTTCTTCAAAGTCCACCTGTTATTCTACCTCAAAACAATAAAGAGTATTTTTGAATTTTTGCTATGCCTATTTCTTGACCTGGCCTACCACAAAGAGCTGATACACCCACACTACTGCATTTTTATAAAAAGGACTGGATACTGTGTAAGTTCCTGGGTCCAGCTAAAGTCCTCTGCCTGCCTGGTCCCTTTTGAGCCCTGGAGCAACTCTTGATTAATTACTCAATTGCACAAACATATTAAGTGCATCCTGTTTCATTACTCTAATGCTTGTTTTCTCATGGGGTTTGCAGGGCTGGGCTCCGCTTTCGGGTGTCCCTGGGTATCCTGGATACCAGCAATTCCTACCCATCGGAAGCTTGTTTCACCCGCCTCTTCAAGGAGACTGAGATGAATGAGTCTCGCTCCCTGCCCGGGGAATTTGGAAGCCTCCTCCTCAATGCCAAGCCCTTGATGCCAACTGAAGTCCCCACGAAGAACAGAACAACTTTAGACCAATCCCCCATCAGAATAATATACCGCTTTATAATGGGGTTAGAGAGCTCAAATGCAATTACATAAACATATCTGATTAAAGGATTAAATTATGCGGCTTTGCGGGAGGGAGGAAGGAAAGTGGCAATGGGGCGATGCTTTGCGCGGAGCTGATGTTCCGTGCCCGAGCGATTCAGCGCTCCGACGGCTGGGCTGCTCAAGGCACCAGCTGGGTTGGGAGCCACGTGACTCTTCTCTCCCTTTTGGTTTCCTGCCTAGCAACCGCTGACGAAGCGAGGGCTCCTCCTTTTTTCTCATTGGCTCGACGGTTCTCGCTCCGCGTCCCGGCCTGCTTCTCCACCGTTCTGCCGAGGAGTTGAGCTGACGGTCGAAACACGCCTGATCCGTCCCGAGGCATTTCTCGCTCCCCGGAACGGGCGCTTCTTTGCAAGGCGGTGGGAACCACTCTGATATGCACCTTTGGGGCTCCAAAAAGGCCTCTCACGATTGCACGGAGAGCAGGATTCGCGCTTAAACCGGCCTGGTCTTTTGCCTAGGAAGAGGCTCCCCGGGGATCCATGCACCCATTCGGCGGGTGAAGGGAAAGGTGGGACAGCGAAGGCAGATTCGTTCCTCCGCTGGCCCAGCTTAGTGGAAAAACAAATGCACTTTTCAAGGCATGGAAGAATCCACTGAACTGAGAAATCCTATAAATGCTCTGAATGTGAAAAAAGATTCAGTGACAACAGGACCTTGAAAGTGCATCTAAGAAGTCATTGGGTTTCTCCTCTGTATGGGTCAGTGTTATGAATGTGGGAAGAGATTCAGTGACAGCAGAACACTTAAAGTGCATCTAAGGACTCACGCTGGGGAGAAGCCCTATCGGTGTTCTCTGTGCAGCAAGGCCTTCCGTTGGAGTGCACACCTTAACGGGTATCACAGACTCACACCAGGAAGAATATTTTATTTATTTATTTATTAAACTTGTCCCCGCCCATCTCGCCCCAATGGGGGACTCTGGGCGGCTCAGAACATATTAAAACAATAAATAAATATACAGTTAAAATTTAAAGAGGACACGTTTACAAAGAATAAAAGGAAAAGGAAAAATCCAAGAGGCCAATAGAAGCAACATCAGGCCTCTAGGGGGCTAGCCAACCCCACATCTGATGACCTCCCTCCCTGCCCCAGGCCAGATGGCAGAGCCAGGTCTTCAAGTCCCTCCAAAAGGCCAGGAGTGAGGGGGCCTGTCGCATCTCTGGGGGCAAGATGTTCCAAGGGGCGGGGGCTACAGCAGAGAAGGCCCATCTTCTGGACCCCGCTAGTCGGAGTTCTTTTGCCGAGGGGGTCCAGAGCATGCCCTCTCTGTGTGATCGGGTGGGATGGGTTGAAGTCGTGGGGAAGAGGCATGCTTTGAGAAGCCTTATGAATGCCCTGAGTGTGGAAAGAATGTCAGTGTCATCAGTGTCCTTAAAGTGCACCAAAGAATTCCCACTGGGGAGAAGTTCTATCAGTGCTTTGAGTGTGCAAAGAACTTCAGCAACAGCTACAGCCTCAAGTCGCACAGGGACAGATCCTCCTGGAAAACATCTATTTATGTGGTTGCTAAGAGTCAACAATGACTTGATTGCACATCATCAATCAATCAATTTAAATCACATTAGGCAGAGAATTGGAAGGTTACCAGATCTTGGCTGATCTTCAGGTTAAAGCACGTCCCTGTCATTTAAAAAGGTCAGAAGCCACAACCAATGGAATAAACAGCATGTTATACTTACTCTAATTCATTATCTTAGCCATGGATTAGCGAGTTTACATAAAAACCAAGTCACCTGCTGTAGCTCTTTCCAAGGCTGTATTTTCTCATAATAGATTGTTACCTTAGGAGAGAAATATGTATCTGTCATAAATATAGATTCAATTTAAACACTACCGTTCTTAGCAACAAATATGATACAAGTGGATATTCTGATTAACGTGGGGATGTTGAGTTTACTCTTAGGAACAAGGAAGAATATCACGTCTGGTGGAGGATCTGTTCTATGTCATAAGTGCAATACCTCTCTCTTCCTGTTCTTATATGGTATTTCTTTTTTCTTTATTACTCTTTCCATTCTTTTCCCAAAGCATTTTTTCTTTCTTTCACAAACCTCTGAATTCTGATTTGGGTTTCTGTCTGCTCTCTTTTCATTCAGTTGTCTTAGCTGCACGTACCAAGAGGCTGAATTAGCCCTCTAATTTGACGGGAGGCTGATGCTGATGAGGGTGCATGGGCTGTCTCCCCGTGGTCTTTTATTTCATTCTTTCCTTGGTATCCTTTTCAAAAGTGACTACGATGCGTTAATTTTCAACAACTAAAACGTAATGCCTACGCCCAATAGAATAGCAGTATTCATAAAGGAATATCGTCAACAATAACCGTGATGCTAGGAAGAATGACTATCTTTTTAGAACATTTTCTGCATACAGTATATATGTTTTCTTCTCGTGTAGGGATAGTGATGAATCAGTCACCTGATATTGCCTCTCTGAAAGAGATGGTCAAGTCCATTAAGCAGGAAAAACTTGGGGTCTAGAAGGGGAAGGACCAGTAATGGACTATTTAAATTTTGGGCTGTGGATGAGATGAGGCCACCATCACATAATCAAGAGGAATTTGGGGGTTGCCAAGGTTCTCCGCACACATCAACTGCAAGTAAGAGGCTAGAAGAGCTTCTATTCATGGTATCAATGCAACTGAGACTGACTCAAATGCCTTCAGAGATTTCCTAGTTGCTTGTGGATTGGTTGAAACAGATGTCTCTGGCTTACTAAATTACTGGCTTACTACTACCTTGTGTCTGGCAGGTAAGGATAGATAGCCACGGGGACTACATTTACACACCAAATAGGTCAATTAAAGAGCTAGTGTTTCGATTCACACTTTTGTGTGTGCGTCTTTGAGTCAGTTTTTGACTCCTGGCAACTACCTGGACTTGTCCCTGCAGTTTTCTTGGCAAGGTGTTTCAGAAGTGGTTTGCCCTGGCCTTCTTCTTCCTAGGGCTGAGAGAGAGGGATGGCCCAAGATTATCCAGCTGGTTTTGTGCCCAAGGTGGGACTAGAACCCAGTCTCCGGGTTGTAGCCTGAGGCCTTAACACAATGTTTCTCAATGTTGGCAACTTTAAGCTGTGTGGACTTCAACTCCCAGAATTCCCCAGCCAGCTTGCTGGCTGGGGAATTCTGGGAGTTGAAGTCCATATAGCTTAAAGTTGCCAAGATTGAGAAAAACTGCCTTAACCACTAGGCCAAACTGGCTCTGTTCAATTCACACTAAGCTTTGTTAATTTTAACTGAGATGGTTCGCTTAGTGTCATGTGGAAACCCAGCCTCTTTGATTAGTTTAGAACTGGAAGTATCATGAGAAACCAGAAAATTGCTTAATTAGTAATTGAGCGAAGAGGATTGTGTGAATGAAAACTTAGAAATTCAGGTAACTATTATGTTCTCCTTCCAGCTCCCCTCTCCTTCAACTTTCACCACCTTGTTTCCCATTTTTTCCAAACATTGCGTATGGGGAATATTTCTTCACCCTGCTCCCTGGAACATATCATCCATCAATTTCTGTCTCTTGATAGCCTTCTTAATCATTCTTTTAATTCATTTAGGCATTGCTCTCTCCACCTCATAGCAAAGCAGAGTAAAAATTCACCATCTTCCTTCAAAATTATCTGAAAAGTGACATGGACCCAGCTTGAAGGAACGGGGAGGCAGGTGCATCCATGGGAGTGGGTATGTCAACATCTCCAAGAGGGCTGGCGTGGTATTGTGATAGAAGCCTCGTGTCTTTTGTACTTGTGTGTGGCATGCAGATACAAAAAGGGCAAGGCTTTGATTATGATGCCACGGCCACCATCTTGCAGAGTTTTACCCCCATGGCAGACGCCGGCAGGGAGGGGAGAGGAATCAAGCACTGAGTGGCTTTTATGCCTCTTTTCGTAACCCGTGCCTTTTAGGCGTATTGGACTAAGGTAATCAAAATTCAAAGCTAGCATACCTCCAGTGATCCTATTTTCTTGGAAAAAAATAAAGGGCAAATCTGAAAGAGGTTCATAGGGATTAAAAGAATGGTTTTGTTTATAATTTCCCTTTACAAAGGAAAAGTCAAGAGCAACACCAAGAAAATAAATAATTAAATTAAATAGCTGTAAAGGACAGCTTTCTGAAATAAAGGCCTGTTCGTTATCATAAAGGATGTATGGTCACTGTAAACATACCCTCTGTCCCCACCATTTATAGTCCCATACATTTAGAAGGTAGCAAATTAGGGCACAAAATATCCAATGAGTGGCTTGGAGGAGGGAGTCACAAGAGGAATTTGTGGGTACGTGGCACAATTCCTTTTTTTAAAATGGAAGGCTTAATTTTATTGATTCATTCGTTTTGTAAAAACAAACAACCGAAATGAAGATGGGGATGATAGTAATATCGTACCTAATAACACACAGGAGGAAAGGCAAACTGTACTCCATCACAATCCTAAAATAAAAATCTACTACCAGGGAGTGGATCGTGCCACAACCTATTCCTAAGCCTGCTGAGGTTCTAGAAAAGTGAGGAGAGGCCTCAACAGTAAATCCAAAACAAAGCTCTTTTGTTTGCCTTAGAGCAGTGTTTCTCAACCTTGGCAACTTGAAGACGTGTGGACTTCAACTCCCAGAATTCCCCAGCCAGCAAGGCTGGCTGGGGAATTCTGGGAGTTGAAGTCCACACGTCTTCAAGTTGCCAAGGTTGAGAAACACTGCCATAGAGGCTCCCTCCATCCAAAATGCTGTGGTCTGTTCATCTGGAGCTTTCTGGTTGTCCAAGAAGTCTGTTTTTCCAACTAGAGATGCCCCCGCTATCAAGCTTAACTCAAGCCTAGGAAAGGGAGCTCCTTGTAGGAAGGATGTTCCGTATCCAAAACCATTCAGACGTGTGGGGCAGAATTTTGCCCTGGCCCTAAGAAAGAGGAGAATCAGGAGACATCTCCTGGCTCTGCCCGGTCTGCCCATGGATAGGTGTACATGCTTACGCTGGTGCTCCGTGGATCTCAACAAATGTGGTCCCCAACCCATGGGTGAAGGGGGGACTAGATGGGAGAAGGGGAGAGTTAGTGACATGTGAGGTGTTAACTTCAGCAAAAACCTGAGTCGACTGATGGATCGCAGGACTTCGGTTGCGGATGTTGTACAATTTCCTCCGTACAAAAAAAGCAAACGTTCCATACAGAAACAGAAAACGGTTCAGACAACTGAGTACAATTGTTAGCCAAAAGGGCTGGAAGTGTGGAATTGGGGATGAGAGTCAGGTGGGGAGGGAGACACAGTCCCCTCCACCCGAGCCTCCCTCTAGAGTTGTACGCTTCCTCCGTATCCCCTTTCTGACATTCTGCGGTAACCCCGACGCTCTGTTCATCCTGAAGAGGTAAACGGGGAAAGGTCTCCCTTCCAAATGAAAGGATGGGTCTGAAAAACAAAAAGGAAAAAAAAGATAATTGGTACAAACGCTGCGCTTCAGACAGAAGACCCCTTCTCGAGTGTGCAATGTCAGTTTAGATATGCGGTTGCTCATGTGACAATGTGCTCTTCGGCGCGGAAAAAAAGTCTAAATCCTCAAACACAGAAAACTAGCCTGACAAGGGGAGAACCTAACGAATTCTGAGATTTCCTAAATTGGGGAACTGCCTACAATTGAAAACCCCTGAACGAGTGTATTTTCAACAGATAATATATTATATACTAAAACCTTGTATAGGCCACTTTTCTGCCTCAGCAAGCTACAGATTTTAAAAGCATCAAACAAAGAAGCACAAAGGACGAAAATGAAAACATTTTTAAACAAGTCTAAACTGTACTGAAATCCATCAGAGGCCATCTGTTTTTTCTGGATTGGGGAACTCCAGGGTCCTGCTACAATGTACTGTTTCATGTACGGTACATATCCATCTAACTTCCCTTAGCTGTAGTAATTATAATAGGATCTTTGATGAAGAATCATAATTACAAACAAGCTGATTACAGGAGAAAGTGGGCTTTCAGATTTACAGGCAGTCCTCGACCTATGACCATTCATTCAGTGACCGTTTGAAGTTACAATGGCGCTGAGCGAATGCTGGTTATGATCCATCCTTGGAGTTCTGGCCATTCCAGTACTCTCCTCGTCATTTGATGTGATCTAGGCGCTTGACAACTGGTTTGCACTTACGACGTTTGCAACATCCTGTGGTCATGTGATTGCCATTTGCAACCTTCCCTGCCAGCTTCAGGGAAAATTCATTAGGGAAGCGGGCAGGGAAAGTTGCAAGTCACTGGGATAAGTCTCCCCCACCCATGCATCCTGCCCCAGCCCCCCTGGACTCATGCCATGCAGGCCATTCCTGCACTCTCCCTGACCTGTGCCTCTTGCAACGTCATGCACCTTCCCCAACTTGCACCTCTTGCACACTCACACCCTCCTCGATCTGCACCTCTCGTGCACCCCATTGTGCCCTTCCGGACCCATGCTCTGCCTCTCGAACACCCTCTCACACCCTCCCCCGCACCTCTTGCATCCTCACGTACCCTGACTCATGCATCTCACACCCTCCCCAACCCACAGTCTCACGCACCGCCTTGCACCCTGACCCAAGCTGTGTCTCTCGTGCACCCCCTTGCGGCCCCATGTACCCTCCCTGACCTGCGCCTCTCGTGCACCCTCTCACGCCTTTCTCAACCTGCACCTCTCATGCATGCTCTTGCACCCTTGCACGCCCTCCCCGACAGAAAACGCAGCCAATTTTCTATCGCTAGAGCTTTTTGATCAAAGTCTTCTGATCCAAGGTTCTGGGATTTTGTTTATAACAAACAGGTTTTGTGGCCTGAAAATTGTGAAAACCTGTGCCCTAGAGTGTTGGGTGAATCTAGCCTGTTTGATTTGTTTATGGTTCAAATGTATTGGGCGTACCCTCTAGATGAGTTATTCCGTTTCAGTGTTTTGTGCGAACGTAGCCGCTGTGATAAACAGAAGAGGGATGCAGGACAGTATTCCTTCTGATGCTGTGGGTTCCAGTTTCGTCAATGTGACCGAAGTTGGGGATACAGGCAGTCCTCACTTAATGTCCACTCGTTCAACAACTGTTCGAAGTTACAATGGTGCCGAACGAGGGGAACGTATGACCAGACCAGACCAGTTGCGGCTGTCACAGCATCCCCACAGTCATGTGGTCATGATTCAGGACTTGGCAACCAGCTCACAATTACAACGTCGCAGTGTCCCGCAGTATGTGATCACCATTTGTGACCTTCGCTGTCAGCTTCTGACAAGCAAAGTCAATGGGGAAGCCAGAAGGAGGTTGCAAATGGTGATCGTGTGACACTGACATTGTGGGATTTGCCAAATGACAGCAACTAGGATTACTGTTGTTAAGTTGGCAATGTGACATTGTGCTTTACAATCGCGTTGCTTAGTGACGGTTGTTTTGTAACCTGTTGGTAAGCGAGGACTACCTGTAATGGCATTTGTAGCTCATAATCCATGGAGTCAAGACCGGACTACAGCACAGCTTGGCAACATACAACCTGAGGGCAGCACCACCAGAGTTATCCTAGAACCCCCAAATTAAATAAAACCTGAAACATTACCCATGGTTCACCTGAGCACCAACGCTTGGGAGAGCTTTGCGTTCTTATATGAGATTTTGCAAAATTTCAGACAAGATGATGGCATTCTCGGCACTGTTTCAGATGTATTTTTATTTTATGGCACTGAAAAGGTCGCCAACGCCTACACCTGTACTGTGGTTGCATCAGTTAAGTTCTCATCTTTGCCCAAGTGCCAGTAGAACCTGCAGGGGGCGCCTTAGGCCAGGCTGATGAAAGCAGCCTTGTGGTGGAAGCCCCGCCCCTCTTCTGTCTATCAAGACAGTCACATGCCCCAAAGGGGCGGAGCCTGCAATGCAACACTGCAATGTTGCTTTTGTCATTCAACAGTGGGAAGATCCTGTGGAGCCACGTAGATCTTGGCTTGGCCTACCCTCAACCCAGCTGACCTACCTCACAGGGTTGTGATGAACGGCGGGGGCACGTAAGCTGCTGCTCTGAACTCCGCAGGGGGAAGTTCATCCACTGCTCCCAGCCCTTCGGCCATTTCCTTCTTCTGCCTGTGGATTCTCTGGTGGCTGACAAGGTGTGTCCTCCGATTGAATCTCTTCCCGCAGTCAGGGCAGCCGTACGGTCTTTCTCCAGTGTGGATCCTCTGATGACTGATCAGGTTGGTGCTGCGGTTGAATTTCTTCCCACAGTCAGCGCACTCGTATGGCTTCTCCCCCGTGTGGATTTTCTGATGCATCTTCAAGCCGGATCGCCGGGAAAAGCTCTCGCCGCAGTCCGAGCAGGTGTACAGCTCCCTGGCCGTGTGGATGCTCCGATGCCGGACGAGGTGCTTGTTCCGGCTGAAGCTTTCACCGCACTCCAAGCACTTGAACGTTTTCTCCCCCGTGTGGTTCTTCTGGTGCCGGATGTACGTGGACCGATCGCAGAAGCTTTTGCTGCAGAGCAGGCACTTGTACGGCTTTTCACCCGTGTGGCTCCTCTGGTGGGTGATGAGGTGGTGGCTCTGGCTGAAGCTCTTCCCGCACTCCGCGCACTTGTAGGGCTTGTCGCCAGTGTGGAGGCGTTCGTGGCGGACCAGGCTGGATTTGTCACAGAACTGCTTGCTGCAGGAGGCGCAGCTGTAGGGCTTCTCCCCCGTGTGCATGCGCTGATGGGAAATCAGGTTGGAGCTGCGGCTGAAGCCCTTCCCGCAGTCCAGGCACTTGAAGGGCTTCACCCCCGCGTGGATCTTGCTGTGGCTGTTCAGGTGTGAGCTGCGACGGAAGTGCTTCCCGCAATCGGAGCACTCGTAGGGCTTCTCCCGGCCGTGAACTCTGATGTGCATGATGAAGCCCGCCCGGGAGATAAATACCTTCCCGCAGTCGGAGCATTCGAACAGCTCCTTGCCGGTGTGGGCGTGGCGATGCTTGTTGAGGCTGTGAAACAATTTGTCACTCGGTCGCTTCCCTTTGGGAATCGGTTGCCTGAGGATGGTTTCATAGGGGTCTCTCCTCTGCAAAGCCACAGGTTCGGTCTCCTGCTCCTCTGGTGGGTCTTCTGTCGGCTCACTTGGGTTCAAAACAGGCTCTTTTAAGCTCTGGAGGTTTTCTCTCCCGGCCACCATCTCCCGGTTGTCTCTCTGCCGTCCGTCATCTGCCGAATGCAATAATCCCCCCGCTCATTAGTCCTTCTCTCTTTGGGGTTCGGGCTGTGTGGGCGATTCCTTGGGCTGCTCAAACATCCCAAGGAATTAGGAAGGGTCTTCAGCAGGGTGGGGGGATTGCAAAGTTTGCAGAAGAATCCATTTTCTGCTGGGGGAAGAAAAAGGGGGGAATCCCAGAAGGAGGCCAGTGAAGGTACTGCCAACTATCTACTACAGAGAAAGCTATGGTGAGAAATGGAAAGGTGGAGCAGAATTCCTCAAATTAGCAGCACCTCATGCTGCAACATTTTATTACAAGCCCCACTTGCATTAAAGTACACATATAATGGAACATGTCTTAGGCCCAAAGAAATGTATCCATCTAGTTCTGGCCTGGACTCAGGTTTCTTTTATCTGACCATTGTCTCGGTTGCGGCTCTTCCTTCTGTTCCTCAAGGTTATTCCTTCTGCCCATTCCAACAACAGGGAATTAGAGGCCTTTCACATGTTGCTGAACTACAACACCCAGAAGTCTGCACTGTCAGCCATGTTGGCTAGGACAGCTGGGAGGAGAGGTTCAGCAACATTCTGAAGTTGGAAGATCCCCTACAGGTAGTCTTCGGGTTATGATGGCAATTGGGACCAGAATTGCCACTGCTAAGCAATGCGGTCGTAAAGCATGACATCACATGACTGCACTGCTTAGCAAAGGCAGTTCCAGCAGTCCTGGTTGCCATCATTAAGCAAGGACTGTGCAGGTGGTTAAGTGAGGACCTCATGTGACCATGACCTCCGACTTCCTGCTGGCTTCCCCATTGACTTTGCTTGTGGGAACCCAGCAGGGAACTTCGGAAATCGCGATTACGCGACTGCAGCTTGCTGCAACATCGCAGTTGCAAGCCTGGTGCTGAGCACCTGGATCACAATCACATGACTGTGGGGACGCTGCAATGGCCAGAACTCTGAGGACCAGTCGTAAGTCCCCAGTGCCATTGCAAGTTTGGACAGTCACTGAACGAGTGGTCATAACCCAAGGACCACCTGTACTGCAATTCTAGCCCAAGATTCCTTACTCTGATTCTCTCCTCCTCTCCGGGTTCTCACCACTTGCCATGTGATCCTTCATAAATTTGAGATGTTGGTCTGGAACCGGAAACTTCTAGCACACAAACTGAGCGCTCAAAGAACAGACCATTCAGGAGTTTACATGGCTGACAGTGAAGACTGCTGGGAGTTGTAGTTCACCAACAACTGAACCCTTACCTGCCATGCTGGCATTCCCATCCTCCTCTTGCTTGACCTCCCTATACAGCTGCCTGAGGGTAACATCCAGAGAAGTTTCTTTTCCCTCTGGGAAATTCACTCCCACCTCTTGCTTCATTCCTGCCACCTGAAACAAAAGAGGAATTTTAATCCACAACAATTTGACAGCAGGGTATAGAAGAGGGCAATCTTTCTGAGCCAATGGATGCCTTTGGCTTTTGGAGAGTGTGTCGTGGGCACACTCACAAAATGGCTACCCTGGTAGATGTGAACAGCCACGAGAAGACAAAGCATTGAAGATTCTTCCTATCCTCATCCTTCAGATACTTCCTACACCCCCCTCCAGCTCACCTTTGTCTATTTGGGGGGAGGGGGGCATGTTTCTGAACAAAGCAGGGCAGCCCCCCCATCGTTATTTTCTAAGAAGACAGGACAAGAACCAACGGATTGAAATGGCAGGGACGCAGATTTGGGTTGGACATTAGGAAGAACTGCCGAATGGTAAGAATTATTTGATGATGGAACATTACGACAGAAATACTTCAAGAGATCTGTCGGGGATCCTACAGTAATGGATTCCAGCCCTGGGCAGTGGTCAGACTAGATGACCTCCGCAATTCCTTCCAACATATGATTCCATGGATACTGTATTCCTAAGCCCCTGTGGGGCTTGGATTCATTTTTGGAAGTCGTTAAAGGGTTAGCACTTTCCTCTCTCAGCACACCGCTATCCCATGTACGGCCATTTTTAATTCAAAGAACCTTCACCAGATGAAGCCAGCTAGAACAGAGAGCCTGGTGGGTGCCAAGGGAAGGATCTGCAGGCCTGGAGGGGTCCCCAGGCCTGGCCTTGGGGTGAACAATCTGTTTCCCACAGAGTAGCACGGAAACTCTTGAGACAAGCACCAAAGTAACATTTCTCCCCCAGCTGTGTCTCACAGCAGCGACCATTAAGGCAGTGTTTCTCAACCTTGGCAGCTGGAAGATGTGTGGACTGCAACTCCCAGAAGGCTGGCTGGGGAATTCTGGGAGTTGCAGTCCACACATCTTCCAGCTGCCAAGGTTGAGAAACACTGCCTTAAGGGTTCCAATACTGGCTGTGAGCAACCATTGATAGCTTTCTTCTCTCTTCATTCACCCAGTTCCCTTTTAAAGCCATCTCTGTGAAAGGCCAGCAGGGTTGGGGCAAGTCTCATCTCAGGGAGAAGGATGCTCCAAAGGGCGGGCGCCACAATCACTTCCTTTACACATCCATGTAATTTTTTTGGAAACAGCATGGAAGCGGTTTGTCTCTACCTTTTTTCTTTCCTTTTTTCCAACTTCCCAGTCTAGCCTATCGCCCTTGGATGACCTAGTGGTCTCTCATCCAAGCACTGCGTTCGCTTCCAATCTCAGACAAGACCAGCCAAGAGCAACCACCTTCTGCCTTCTTTTAAACTTCTCCCTTCCATGCCCTGTATACAATTTTAAGTAAGTTTCTGGCAGTAAGCCCTTGGCGCGCAGCAGATGTTCAACTCAGCATCTCCAGAAACAACCCTCTGACAAGGTTCTCTCTTTGCCCCATGTGCTGAGCAGACCCAGGTGGTTCAGTCGAGCGACGTGTCTGAGTTCTCACAATGCTGCTGATCCCTTGGGGGCATTCAAAATGACGGCCCACGGTATTTCAGCTGGCTGGGTCAAGCCTGTCCTGGCTGGGCAAGACCACGGAAGCAGGAACTATGCAGATTTCAGGAAAGTCTCTTTAACGTTCATCTGGGGGAAGTCCAGGATCTTAGAAATTGCAAAAGGGATTTCCCAGCCTCATTTCTAGCAAGATCATTAAGGGGGAGCCTCTCGGAATGATACGAAACGCTGCTTCCCAGGTTCCTCGTCACCTGAGCTAAGTTGCCCACAACTCCCTTCCGATCTCTTGATCGTCCGTCTCTGCTGTCCCCTCCCGTTCCTTGCCCAGCCTCCCCATGATCTCTCCCAGGCTGCCACCGTTAGCCACGGGCCCCATCAACAGCGTCCTTCGCCCAGCGTCCAGCTCCAGCTGGTGTCCCCCGACCGCTCAGCATCCCCAGAAACCACCCCCTCACCTGCTGATCGGGCTTCTTCGCCTCCCGCTGCCTTAAGAGGAAATGCTCCGCCAAGGCGACCGCATGGAAGCAGCTCTCGGAATCCCGTTCCCGGATCCAGCTTAGCATTTCCGGGGGCAGGATGGCCAGGAACTGCTCCAGGATCACCAGCTCCAGCATCTCCTCCTTGGTGTGCCTCTCGGGCATCAGCCACTGGTGGCAAAATTTCCGGAGCTGGCAGTAGGCCTCCCAGGGGCCCTCGGCCTCCCCGTAGTGGAATTGCCGGAAGCGCTGGCGCTGGCCTTCAGAGCTGCCGGCCTCGGGGCCCCTGCTTTGCGCCTCGTGTCTTCCACTTGGGATCCTGAGGCCTCCGCTGCCCAGAGAAGGTTTGGGGGCCTTCTCTGCTTTAGCCCAGTCGGACGTGGCCGCTGCTCCTTCCAAAACGGCCGGGCAAGCCTTGGCGTTGTGCTGTAGCACAGTCTCTGGCAGCTCAGACGTGTTGAGAAAGTCCTGCCATTGCACTTCCCACCGCTGCGACACCGGACCCTCGTCTGCCTCCTGCTTAATGTGCTGAAGTGGGGGGGACAACTCGCCCAAGATGGTCTCGGTCTGCCCAGCCAGACAGGCTGGTCTCTCAGGGTCCAACTCCTGCTTCTCCGTCTTGATTTCTGGCTTCACGTCCAAGTCAACGATGACTCTGTGGAGCGCCAAGGCTGACATCGCCCCTTCCCGCTCCAAGGACATCTCCTCTTTCCCCGATGATTCTAATTCACTTCCGACCCTCCATCTCTTCCGGCAAAGGCGGAGGAAGACATCCAGCTTTGGGGTTCTGCTTACGGCAAGGCGAGGGGGGCGTCCTGATGCTTCTTGCTCCCCCAAGACCAGATTCTCTTGGGGACCACTTCCCTAAAAAAGTAAGAAATACAAAGATTCATGAGGGCAACCGGCAGGACAGGAATACCCAAACAGGTGCCCTCCAGATGTTCTAGGTTTCAGTCCCCATCATTCATTCCCAGCCAGCAGGGCTAAGGGCAAGGGATCATGGGGGATGCAGTCCCCAAAATCACTAGCATCAAATATCTCTGGCACAGAATAGCGTGCTCCTGGTTTAGGGCTGGTGTTTGGCCTGTTTGCTTCTGGCTAACTGGGCAGCAACGTGAAGCCACGGAGCCTTGCGCTGCAAACACGGTTGCTTCTGCAAAATTCCACGTTTTTAAAGTCCTCCAACAGACAGACCCACTGTTTTCTCCTGAAAGCTATTTCTCCCTTCCTTTTTCCCCCTCTCTTGCTGGGGGACGTTTGACGCTCGTCTCTCAGTGACCCCCCTCCCCATGAGACAGCCGGCAAAAGAAGCGATGAACAGAACGAATCTTAATGCTGCAAATATTAGCATGAATTGCCACGGAGCTCCCTGGGTTAAGGGGGGGGGGGCGGCCTTTCTCTCATTCCGACCTCCCTCGCAGGGTTGTGGTCAGGGCAGAATCCCCAAAGGACCACTCTTGACTTCCCAGAAAGGGAAAACACCCCCCCAATATAATTGCAATAGAATCTGTTATGTCAGGGCTTGCATTTTAATGAAAGATGCAGTTCGCTTCTCCCTTGCTCCCACCCCGCCCCTTCACTTACGGATCCGGAGTAAGGCCTGAGCGCTTTTCCTTCCTCTGGGAATTCAGGCGGGGAACAAAGGCGCGCTAGTGGAAGAACCCCCTTCCCCCCCACTTTATTCCTAAATAACCTAGGATTGCAATGAAAAGCAAGCAAACCCGGTTGCAAATTTGCTGAAGAACAGGACGGGGAGGAGGGGGGTTCAATAGAAAGACGGTCTCCCCGCCCCTTTCCCCGAGGCCCTTCCTCTCTAGCAAACTAAACTGAATTTTAACTGTTCAAGAACCGGAGTTCCTGCCTCCGATTTTGCCGTAGAGGCGGTTGTTCAGACGATCGGTGGCGTTGAATTGCAGCAAGCCTCCTGGCTAAAAAAAAAAAAAAAAAAAAAAAAAAATATATATATATTGCAATCAGCGGGGAGGGGCTTTGCTTGACTTTTTTTTCTGCCTTCCGCCCTTGTCATGCGAGCCCCATGGGCTACTCCAAGGGACAAATCGGAGATTGCTGGGCCGGTGTGGAAATCTGTGGGGTGCAGTGGCTTTAGGCCCCTCCTCTTGCAGGTGAAAAAGCTATGGGGGGCAGAGATTCCCATTTAAAAAAAAACCCAACTGTGTAAATCAGTGTTTTTCAAACTCAGCAACTTTAAGATGTTTTGCTATGAGGTGGAGAGAGCAATGCCTAAATGAATTAAAAGAATGATTAAGAAGGCTATCAAGAGACAGAAATTGATGGATGATATGTTCCAGGGAGCAGGGTGAAGAAATATTCCCCATATGCAATGTTTGGAAAAAATGGGAAACAAGGTGGTGAAAGTTGAAGGAGAGGGGAGCTGGAAGGAGAACATAATAGTTACCTGAATTTCTAAGTTTTCATTCACACAATCCTCTTCGCTCAATTACTAATTAAGCAATTTTCTGGTTTCTCATGATACTTCCAGTTCTAAACTAATCAAAGAGGCTGGGTTTCCACATGACACTAAGCGAACCATCTCAGTTAAAATTAACAAAGCTTAGTGTGAATTGAACAGAGCCAGTTTGGCCTAGTGGTTAAGGCAGTTTTTCTCAATCTTGGCAACTTTAAGCTATATGGACTTCAACTCCCAGAATGGCTGGCTGGGGAATTCTGGGAGTTGAAGTCCACTCATCTTAAAGTTGCTGTGTTTGAAGAACATTGGGGTAAGTATTGCAAAAGGACTACAGATTGTAAAAACCTCAGAAAGGTAGTTGGGGCTGAGAATTGAGGAAAATCACAGGAGGGAGGAAAAAAGGTCACCCTCCCTTTACTTTTATGTTTTCCTCATGTGTTAGATTTACATCCTACCAGTTTTCTATGAGTTTAGGGGCTGTGTACAGAATTATGCAATCACAGAGGTGGAAGGGAGCATTTATTTATGTCCTGATTTACTTATTCTGGGGCTTCTATGCCACCTAAGCTAAAAAAAAAAAAATGGCCATTGAATCCAACTTTAATAAGTTGACTTACAGCATCTCTGAGAGACGGTTGTCCAGCCTCTGCTTGAACCCATCCGGCTAAAAAGATCTCTCACACACCCTTTTTGCTGACTGATCCTGCTGCCAAATTGCTTTTACCATTAGTTCCCCCCACCCAAAAAAAAATTAAATTAGAATCCACCTTTCTGAAGGTATACCCATTTTCCTCCAAACCGGCACTTCTGGTATTTGCATTTTTGAGTGTGTGCTGTCAGATTCCCCCTCGTAGCAATCTGGCTCGAAGACAAAAGAGGAAAAAATATCCAACATTTATAACTGGACAATCCCCATTTTAAAGGGATCAGTGGATTTTTTTAGATGCTACTTTCTCCTCTGATCATCAAGGGCAGGGGAGTCTACCAAGGCATTTCTGCGGGACAGAGACCATTTTCAAGGATGTAAACTGATGTGTAGGAAGAGAACAAGGCTCGCAAGCTTGCTTGATTTATTTATTTTACAGTACTTATTGCAAAGGACTTTGGGCAGCGTTCAACATCAAAGAATCAGCATCAAATTTAACATCAAAGAATCAGCACTGAACAAGACCTTACAGGGTTGTTGTGGAGAAAATAGAAGGCAGGAATATTAGACATGTTTGCTGCTTAGAGCTGAATATATAAGAAGAAGAAGAAGAAGAAGAAGAAGAAGAAGAAGAAGAAGAAGAAGAAGAAGAAGAAGAAGAAGAAGAGGAGGAGGAGGAGGAGGAGGAGGAGGAGGAGGAGGAGGAGGAGGAGGAGGAGGAGGAGGAGGAGGAGCTGCTAAATCAGAACATCAGAAACAAGAAAATAACCATAGAAAGCAAACATCAAGCTCCACGTAATTTTATCTTCTCATCTTCACATTTTAAACATGAAATTACAGCGTTCCCATTTTCAATGCTTATAGATCAGGGAAGTACCGCCTAGAAACCCTGGTTACTAAATGGCAATGCTTGTTCATGTCCTTATTTTACAGTTTTGGTAACCCGCTCCAAGCCATAGCTTTAAGGAGACAGAAGCGAAAAATGATTAAATACGTGGCTGGAAAGTAATCGTACTATATTTAATCGTGCTATATTTAATGTTAATTGCACTAAAATGAAATGAATGAAATCCAATGCAATTTTTATCCTGGTCTCCACTTTTTGGATTGTGGCCTCCAGGGGCATATTCAGGACTGGAGGCATATTCTGCTGAGGGGGGCTGAGTGCCAGGAGTCAGTGGCGTTAAGTCAATGGTAGAAGAACCATTTCCTCACATCTTGTTCTTCCTTCCATACTAATGGAACGTTGAGAAGATGTACATAAATAGGGTTGGGACTTTGTCTGTCGGCCTATAACTCCCCAGAAACAGAACCGAATAGGACCAAATTTTGCATGGCAGCAGAAACCAGCACAGGAACGATCAAGATTGAAAATGGGCTGGATCCAACTGGGGGATGTGGAGAAAAAAGGGGAAAATCCCCCAGTGCTTCTTTATGGGAAGGGCAGCGGCTTGGAATGCTGTAGAAGGCTCCATTCTAAGCCTTGCCCCGCCTCCCTCTCAGTCACATGACCCAGAGCAGAGCATATGCAACCTGGTCTTTACTTCTCAGATCATGCGTGTGTGCGCGCACATACATACACACACACACAACCCTTTCAATAGAAAAGAACATCTGTAACTCGGGATTGAACTGTGGAGCCCTTGGTGCTCTCTGAGCTTGGCGGTTTGCTTGCAGACGTTTCATTACCCGACTAAGTAACATCATCAGTGCGAGGGAGGGTGGGGTTTGCTCCCCGTTTATATACAGGCATACCTCGTTTTATTGCGCTTCGCTTTATTGTGCTTCGTAAATACTGCGTTTTTGTACAAATTGAGTTTGTTGAGCGAGTCTACCAGCACTGTTTTTCCAACAGCAAAAGGCTCAGATGACGATTAGCATTTTTTGGCAATAAGGTATTTTTTTATTAAGGTATTGTATGGCACCTTTTATTTCCCAAGTTTCAGTAAAGCCAAATAAGAAGACTTGAGATGAGGCTTTTTAATTAACAGAGGTTTTATTGGCCAAGGAAACCTTCTGGATGGCTCAAGGAGTGTTGCCCAGAACCACACCTTGCAAAGCAAGCAACAAAGATTTTATAGGCATATTCAGATATTTCAGATAGTACATCCCCTCATATCCATACAAGGGAATTTTGGGATGACCCAGGGGAAAGTAAAGGTGGGCCAAAAGAGGCGAATCTAAGTTTAAATACCTAACTTCTTTGGAATGTAGGGCCTCTCTCGTTGCAACTTCTCTGCCTGGTACCGATCTAATTTATGGCTTCAGGCATCTGGCTTTTAAGGAAATGGGGTGGGGGACTGCTGTGCTCTCTTGGAAGGCAATCAGGCATTCAACAAAGGGATAAGGTGGGGGAAAGAAACGCTGTGCTCCTTACAAAGCAACTTAATCCTTTGTAAATAAGATAGAGTGCACTGTCACATGCATGCCCACACATTATGAGAGAGAGTAAAATTGTGTATCAAAACAATGCCCTTCAGTGTGTATGTTGTTTTTTTAAACATAATGCTATTGCACACATACTAGACTACAGTTATATATAACTTTTATATGCACTGGGGAACCCAAAGATTTGTGTGACTCATTTTATTGCAATGTTCGCTTTCTTGGAGTGGTCTGTAATATTTCCAACATAATGCCCGTACAGTAGCTTACCCTGCCAGTGTTGGTGGGGGTAGCTGGGGAATTCTGGGAGTTGAAGTCCACATCTCTTAAAGTTGCTGAGTTTGAGAAACACTGGACTAAGTCCAGCATCTAGGACAGTGTTTCTCAACCTTGGGAACTTTAAGAGGGGTGGACTTCAACTCCCAGAATTCCCCAGCCAGCATGGCTGGCTGGGGAATTCTGGGAGTTGAAGTCCACCCCTCTTAAAGTTGCCAAGGTTGAGAAACACTGGTTTATATATTCACCCAATAGAGAGACTAATTTTAAGGCCACAGAGGATTGATTGATGGATTGATGCACGCACATGTGTGTGTAATATATAAACCCCTGGTTTGCAGCCATGGTTTCTTCAGGACCAAAGCTTGATGTTTGAGGCTGGGGAATTCTGGGAGTTGAAGTCCACCCCTCTTAAAGTTGCCAAGGTTGAGAAACACTGGTTTATATATTCACCCAATAGAGAGACTAATTTTAAGGCCACAGAGGATTGATTGATGGATTGATGCACGCACATGTGTGTGTAATATATAAACCCCTGGTTTGCAGCCATGGTTTCTTCAGGACCAAAGCTTGATGTTTGAGGCTGGGGAATTCTGGGAGTTGAAGTCCACCCCTCTTAAAGTTGCCAAGGTTGAGAAACACTGGTTTATATATTCACCCAATAGAGAGATCTTCTGGAAATCTCTTAAAACAGTGTTGTCCAAACTTGGCCACTTTAAGATGAGTGGACTTCAACTCCCAGAATTCCCCAGCCAGCATGGCTGGCTGGGGAATTCTGGGAGTTGAAGTCCACACCTCTTAAAGTTCCCACGGTTGAGAAACACTGATTTCTAGGAGTTTTCTCATAGTCGTCAATCCTTATAGACTCTCCGGGGGTTAAAACCAGAGAGCTCCTTTGCCTAAATGAGACCAACAAGGGAGTTTTGCCAAATTCATCCCCCTTCCTGCATCCTCTGAAAAGACCTTCCTGTCCTTTCTTGATTTCCTTCCTAGCTAGGAAACTTCCCCTCCGGTGCGCGCGCGCTCGTTTGCCAGCCGCGGCGCAGCAGCCTCGCTCGCTGGGGAGTTGCTATGCAGAAGGTGCGCGGACCAGGCGAGTACCGAGGCTCAAAGAGGCGGGCGATCCATCGGAGGGAGAGAGAGGCAGGTGGCCAGACAGTAAGATTGCAAATAGGGGGGTCTTTTGCACCCCGGTTCCTCTTCCCCAAGGGTGGGGAAAAAATGATGAGCGTCATGCTGCTTCAAAGGAAAATAATTCGTGAATCCGATGACAGCGTCGCACTGAGTTTGCTATGCAAGGGGTAGCTCATTAACGCAACCAGGTCATTTTATCCTCTGAATGAATGGAAAAACAGATCAAAAAAATCTGTAGCTGGGTTTTGCAAAGTTCAAAATGCTTTCAACTCAGCCTGGGGTGTTAGGCCTTCCTCCTGTTTATTCATGGATACAGGGGCCATGTATCCTTCCTTCCTTCCTTCCTTCCTTCCTTCCTTCCTTCCTTCCTTCCTTCCTTCCTTCCTTCCTTCCTTCCTTCCTTCCTTCATTTATTTATTTATTTATTTATTTATTTATTTATTTATTTCAGAAAGCTGTCTTTTTGGGTTTTTTTTCCAAAAACTCACCTTTGTCCTTTACTGTGGTCGTTTAACTTTTACTCTGCCGATGGTACCAGTGAACTTTCACATTCGTGGGAAATATACAGAAATCGAAGTGACTTTTTAAAATACATTGACCTATACGGTTTGATTTTAGATATTTTGATCAGAATATGTGTTCTTGTAAAGGTTTTCTGGGGTTTGCTCTTGACATTTCCTCTGCAAAGCAAAGTCATAAACATAATGAATTAGGAACCTCTTTCAGATTTGCCCCTTTTTCAGGTTTGTCCTTTATTTTTTCTAAGAAAAAAATTTGCATTCAGAGTAGATTTTTTTTTAAAAAAAATTATTTATTGTTGATTTATGTAGCCGCCATCTCACATATGCGACTGTAGGCGGCTGACAATAAAAATAGATCAAATACAGGCCATAAACAATAGAGTCCACTGGAACTGGGTGGCTAATACATTCAAATAAATCATATAAACCCAAACTCGGCTTAGCGATGGGTCACGGGACTTAAAAACTGATTGCCTGTGACATCTTCTCTGTCACAGAGAATTCTGGATTTGGAGCAGATCCTTCTGTCACCGATGCTAGGAGTTTGGGGACTGTAAGGGTTTCTGCTACAAACTTTTTCGTTTTTGTTTTTTGAGTTAGGGGCAGATTTTCTTTCTCTTCTCCACCCCCCCCCTTATGGATTGCTTTGTGTGTTTTTAAAAGAAAATGTGTGCTTTAGTACAAGTGGAAATATCAGAGAACGATTGTGTTGCTGAATTTTGGTGCTATGATTTCGGGGCAGCCGAAAAAAGCAGAGACCCCCAACGTCAGATCGACTTTGCCTGCATTAGATCTCAGGCCAGAAATCTAAGTCTAAAAATCTAAACATGGGTGGGCTTCAACCCCTGTAATCTCTGACGACTGGCCAGAATGAGGCTGATGGGCTCTGAAGCCCGCTAACATCAAAAGGGCCTTCAGATCACGCAGGATGTTTTTGGTGTGTTTCATTTCGCTGGCTTTTCTGCCTTGAGGACCCCCGTGGAATATATTTTTAAAAATTGTTAATGTAAGTTATATTAGAGCTGTCATCATGGGGCTTTCAATTACCTTTCCTGGTGTCTGGAATTTAATTATCTGCATGGGGAGTTGGGTGTATCTTATTTATTTTTATTTAATCCATTTCTGTCCCACCTTTCTACCCGTTCATTGTGGCTGTTCGGTGTGCCCAGGAGGGGTGCTAAAGCTGTCCAGTTATTTTTGCACACTCCAACCCCTTGGATTCAGTCTGAACATTTAAACCACGTGGGTTTTTTTTCCCTAGGTGGCAACCAGACAAAACCACAGCCTTTTTGCTTTCAAATCAAATGCAGGGCAAAACATTTCAGAATATATACTGTAGATGCAACAGCCAGAGAAGAGCCTGAAGATAATGCTTAATACTACTTAATTATTACTTAATTATTAATACTTAATACTAAGGATGAGGGAGGGAAACCTTAGGATGAGCTGATGTGAACCTCAATGCCTTTTCCCACATGCCTGTCTCCAGGCATTAAGATTTGGTTAGAAAAGTTTGTCCTCAGTACAGGTAATCCCCGGGTTAAGAACGCCCGGATTACAGACGGCTCATAGTTAAGAACGGAGCCTATTGTAGCAAAATCTGAGTTAAATACATAATGGTTCGAGTTCATTACACCATACTACTTGTACAGTATTATACAATATACTGTTCTGGCTTACATACAAATTCAATTTAAGGACAGACCTTGGGAACGGAACTCGTTCATAAGTTGGGGACTATCTGTATCACTACTTTGACTGATTGAGTGAGTGATTTATAACATGAGTATGGCTGTCAACTCAAAATAGTGTGACTCTGGGCAGTGTATAAAAGAAAAGAAAATCTTACAATTGTGTGAGAATCATGGTGTGGTAGGAAAGAGACAATTTTTTGTTGTTTCCCCACCTTTTTTTTTTTTTTTTGCACTGTTGAACACTGGCTGGGCCAGTGTTTCTCAGCTTAGGCAACTTTAAGATGGGTGGACTTCAACTCCCAGAATTCCCCAGCCAGCCATGCTGGCTGGGGAATTCTGGGAGTTGAAGTCCACCCATCTTAAAGTTGTCAAGGTTGAGAAACACTGGTCTGGGCTATTTCTCAGTCACTTCTCTCCTTTGGTGGTCATTTCCAAAGTAATCTTTTAAAAATTTTCCTTAACTTGCCTTGTTTTTTTCTTCCTTCATGGTGATATCACTACCACCCCGTTTTCACCTGTAATGCCATAAATCTTTACCATAAATCTTCTTTCTTGCTGGTTCCCTTCAATCAACAAGAAACGGCAAATGCAACTGAATCTACTATAACTTCTAAGAATGAGGATTTGACTCATATTGGCCCAAATAATCTCTCTCACTCTATGTAGTATATTTGTCATAATATATAATAACTGTAAATTATAGAAGAGAAAGACTTCTCAGTTCAGTCCCTGGACTGTGAAATGTTTCCTGCTGGGGCTCATGCTGAGCTTAATTTAGGCTCTTCGTGAAAAGTTTCCTGAACACTGAAGTTTTGGGATTTTAGTAATCATGGACTGCTTTGGGAGTGGGGGGTGGGCTATCCCTGCAATCAAGAATGCCCACCCTAAGGACTGTAGGGGTCACAGCTAGTAATGCTAGCTAAGTAGGTGATTGATTTTTTACTCTTAATCCCAGAAGCGGAGGGTGGACTCAAAATGGAAACGCAAAACCCCTTGAGATCCAGACTGGAAAGAAATCAAGAAGGCAGAGGACACAATCCGGGGGTTGTCCAAGCAAAGGCTGTTCGAGAACGTTTGACATGGGTTGCTCCTGAACAAATCAAACAAGAAGTAGATGAAGGGTTAGAACAGTGCTGGGGAACTCAGTGGCAGAAGGTCTTGAAGGTGGTCAAGTCTCCCCAAGAAGAATGGTGGCCCCTGCAGTTGTCCAACCCTGCTTCAAGAGGAAATTCAGAGACTGCCCAGGTTTCCTTAAAGGGGTCCAGTGGAGAGGGGCTGCCTCAGGCCCTGCCTGACCTCCTTGGAGACAGCCATCAGGCCTGCAGATATCTGGGTTCATCTCAGCCTGTGAAGGTGGAAGTTCTGGATGAAGAAGACACAGCCAGCTTTGAGAAGTGGCGCCAACATTTCAGGCAGCTATCCTATCAGGCAGCCAAGGGGCCTCGAGAGATTTGCCAGCGGCTCCAAGAACTTTGCTGCCAGTGGCTGAGGCCAGAGAAGCACACCAAGGAGTGGATTGTGGAGCTGCTGATCCTGGAGCAGTTCTTGACTATCCTGCCCCGGGACATGCAAAATTGGGTCCGGGAGTGGGGTCCGGAAACCTGTGCAGAAGCTGTGGTTCTGGCTGAGGATTTCCTCTTGTTACTGCAAGAGCCTGAGAAACAGAAGGTAAGTATATAGTTGTTCACAAGAAATCCAGGAGTCCCAGAAAGAGGTTGACTCAGTCATGAAGAAGTATTTTTTGCATTTGTAGGACACCCTGGGGGTGGGGAGAAAGCCACTGTCAGCATGGCAGTGTGATGTAATGGTGGTGGTTTTGGACTATGAGAGCAGAGACCCAGGGTTTACTCCACCCATAGCAACAGAAACTCCCTGGGGGCATTCTGGGGCATTTCTTCTCTCTCAACCCAAGAACCAGCATGATCTAGTGGTGAAGATGCTGGACTAGGAGTGGGGAGACCTAGGTTCTAGTCCCTTCTTAGCCACAGAAAGTCTCTGGGTCACTTCCTCCCTCTTAGTCCAACATATTTCAAGGGTTGTTGTCATAGGGAAAAATGAGAGGAGGGAACATTATATATATAGATCACCTTGAGCTTCTGATACATAGATCACCTTAAGCCAGGAAATAAAATCTAACAAATAAATCAATGAAACTCAGAGGATGAGCTATCAGTGGTTATTAGCCTTGCTGGCTCTATTGCTGAATTCTGGATCCCAGGTTTATGGGGTGATTTCTTCCAAAGTTTCCATCACAGGGAATAGGATGGACCCTTTTGTGCCATTTTTCTGGAAATAGCAGTCAGCCCAGTTAGTTCAGGCCAAAGTTTAACCGCGTGATTTTTCAAATCTTTTCTTAAACAAGATGCAGTGGCCTGGGTATCCCATAATGCTAAACCATAATGGGTGGGTTTGCCCATCACCTAAAATCAAAACCAAGCTTCATTGTTGTTCAGGGGTCTAGGTGAACCAGGGTTAGGCTGTTCTGTGGATTGAGGAATGCATTGAGGAACGTTGTTGTGCATTGAAGACCTGTCAAAATAGGACCGACCTTTCTGGCTTCTGAAAGACAGAAGGGGCTCGGCGGGCCTTCACAGAGAAGGAGCATTTCGATAGACAAAAATGTCTGCTAGCAACATCCTGAAAGGGTTTTGTTAGGAAGGGAGAGATTCAACTTGGTTCTGCTTACCTACGAACTCCCCCTCTTTCTTCGCTCCCCCCCCCAGCGTTTCCGTAAGAGAGAGAGAATTGGCTGATTTACTTTGGAGTGTGCTTAAAGTCTTCCTTCCTGCTTTTTTGGACCTCAACTGACCTTGTCCCTCTACGTTGACATGGTGATGCCCCTCCCTGGGTCTTCTGCCCAGCCCTTCCTGGTCTGGGGATTCCCTGAGATCTCTAGCTGTCAGTAGAGAGTAAGGATGATGACCCACTCTAGTGGGACAGGCAGGATCCATTGGGGATAGGCGGTCCTGCGTGTAATTTGGTCCCAGTTTTGCAGTGTTTCCTCTGAAGCAGTGGGTGGGCAATTGCCTGTTGCTGAAACTCACACCCCGTCTCCTCTCCCGGTTCCTCAGAGCCCCCCCTTTGAAGCCAAGCCCCCGTTACTTCTGACTCCTTAGTAGGATATAGATCCTTCTGCTTTGCAGCCCTCTGCCCCCCCCACCCAAGGGTTAAATCTCGCCCAGGTTACTTCAGCCCGCCCCACTCGGTCCAGCAGAAGGGGCATGTTGCAGACCCCACCGGTCAAGGAATTTCGACTGGTGGGGTCTAGGCAGAGGGCCTTTTCTGCTGTGGCCCCCGTCCTATGGAACAGTCTGCCTCCCAAGGTCCGGTGTGCCCCCACGCGCATGGCCTTTAGGAAAGGGGTGAAATCCTGGCTGTGCCGGAAGGCCTGGGGGCCAGATGGGGGCTCACACCAGTGGAGGTGGCTTATGGGGTGATTGACCTTGCCCCCCCGTCATCTTGAACGTTTTTAGTATTTATATACAGGGTTTGTTGTCCTTATTTGATTTTTAATGGATTCATTTATTTTAACTATTTATGGGGGGGGTTTAATGGTTGATGGGGTTTCTGATTTTAACTGTGAGCCACCCAGAGTCACCCGTTGGGGGGAGATGGGCGGCATACAAATTTAATAATAAATAAATAAAATAAATAAATAAATAAATAAATAGATGTGAGGCTCGTTCCCCCAAAGCATCTTCCTGCTGCTCCATCCCAAAATCCTTTGTGGAAATCCAGATGTGTCTGGTTGCCTTTTCTGTCAGCGCCCTGCCCTTTAATGTATGGCTTTATTCTTTGCTCATCAAAAGGGGTACGAGTGGGAAGGCGCACAGGTCCCCAAATATCCTTAAGAAACATCCTCTCACTGTCTCCTTCTCGACTCCCCCACTAGGACCAAGGGCCCTTGGAGGAAGATGTTATGAATGTCCCCAAGTCTGAGCAAGAGTCAGCAAGCCCTTTAGAGGTGCAGTTCTCTGTGGAAGCCAGTTGGCTGGGTAAGGATGCTTTACAGAGTTTAATCGTTCCTCTTTCTGCTATTTAAAAGCTGGCCCGTTCTTTGCTCTTACCCCATTTTATATTGCCAGGAAATCATTGTTGGATTTAAGAATCCTTGTTCAACATAAAGCAGGTAAGAGAGTTGTCTGGTATGGGATCAAATAGTATTGGGAAAATGTTCCGAGTGAAACGAGCAACAGGAATGTTAACAAGGGGCACCGTTATTCCATAAAAAAGAACGAGGATCATCAGACAGTTCTCCAGAAAGAAAGAAGGCTGCTTGGGTTGAAACAAGGGCAGAATAAATATGCGTCCGGCATATATATCCATTCAACTATTTTTTTTTGGTAATTTATAAAAGAATAGTCAAATGATGTTACATCATAAACACATGCACAGAAATTCTTGAGAGGCTTCCTTACCTCTGGGCACTGTAAAAATATTCACCTTGAGAGCAAGTAAGAGTTGGTTTTGACTAGTTAGAGAGGAAGGTGGCCGTGTCAATCCATCAGCCCACCTAGGGTTTACTTCAGGAGAAAACATTTCTTGAAGACTATCTAGTTCCTGCTACTGTCTGCAGAATCTCCTTGCTTCATATTTTTTCCTTCGTTCATTAAACTCCCTTCGCAGGAGTGGGTCACACCCTCCGTCCCCCATGGGGACAGCCACACTGACTTCCTTTGTTTTTTCTGCCCCCTGCAAAATCCTTGTTAGGTTCTTGAAAGCCATGGTTGACAGACATGGCAGACATGGTTGACAGACATGACAGAGAAATTCTGGTCTGCAGGTAGCAGTGGTGTTGTTATTACCATTATTTATTCAATTTGCATGCCACCAAATCATTCTGACTCCTGATGGCTTACAACAAAATAAAATACAATAAAAACACTGAAGAATTGTTAGGGGTATGTTTGAACCAAAAACCAGGTTAGAAAGTGGGTTTAGTAATTACTTTTGTTTAATCCAAAGGATCCACCCTTTATTAAGTGTCCCAATAAGCATATGAATTACCCAATCAGTAAGGTTAACTTTATTGGTCACACTGACTACTATGTTTTATTGCATGACTAATAAGTATCTGTAGTTGCCTTGTAACCTACCAAATAAAAGGATATTTTGCATAAGTCTATAAAGAGGACTTGTAATTCCATCTTTCTCAAGGCTTCTTTCTCTTCTGTCTCTGGTACCAATCTTCTCAATCAACCAATTTGTGCTTCAAATGTGATTTGTTTCCTGGAATCCAGTTCATATACACCCCTAGAAGAGTCTCCTTTAGCATCCACCGTAAGAAAACCAAAAAACAAATACAGTAAAACTTCCATGATAAGAAAAGGGGAAAAAATTAATAAACAATTGAAAAGGGACTCCATAGCCCTCCTAACACTAGAACTAGTGACTCAAAAAGCCTAAAGCAACAGTGACAGTAGCGACAGCCTCGTTTAGTGGCTGTTCACAGTTATGACGGTGATGAAAAAGAAACTTTATGACCAATCCTTGCATTTATGACGTTTGCAGGTCTGTAAAGCAAACAAAAGCTGAAGTAAGATTGTAAAATTGTGATGTTTCACTTAGTGACCACTTTGTGTAACGACCAAGCTGCTGGTCCCAATTGTGGTTGCTAAACGAAGACTACCTGTACACCAAACTGGCTCTCCAACAGGTATTACCAAACCTGTCATGTTTAACGTGACAGAAGGGGGAAATTATTAAGCACAGAGCTGAGGAGAAGCAATGTTAAGCTTACTTCCTTTCAATTTAGATCTTAAGGTACTCAAGCCAAGTTGAGTTGTCCTGCTGGCTGCACCCATTACCTTTTGGAGTGTGGCTCCTGGCGTGCCACTGTAAGTCCAGATGCTGTCTTGAGCTGTAATGGGCAGAAGGAATAACCTTGAGGAGCAGGAGGAAGAGCCACAACCAAGACAACAGTCAGATAAAAGAAATCTGAGTCCGGGGCAGAAATGTAACTTGAGAAAGTGTCTCAGACATGACCCACCCTAGTTCTCATGAAGAAAAAGGGATGGAGGGGGGAAGTGCATTCAGATTTACAAGACTCTGTTACTATAACCTTATAATAGAAGTAGTATTAGCTTGTGTGTCTTTGGTTTCCAAGTTTGGTCTACCTTACCCTACCCAGAGGGCTGACATAAGCTAATAAGCTGGTTTACAAGCATTCTGCCTCTTGCCTGCTGACTGTGATGCTCCCCTGTTTCTCCCCATAGGAAATGATGATCCGGAGAAGGAAGAAGAACCTTTCCAACTGGGAAGGCCTGATTTGGAACAAACAGGAGCCGGCACCAAGTCCTTGGAAAGAGCCAAGATGAGATTTTTCCCAGGCCCAGAGCTAGAAGAGATACCTGGAAATCAGCAGGCATCTGGAAAGCTCCAGGACAGCTACCTCTGGAAGCTAGCCGAGAAGGCTTTTCTCTGTGAGGATGCAGAGCGCGAGAGCTTCTTCCAACACAGGATGGAAAAATGCAAGCGGGCCAACAACGCCGGAGCTGCGCTTGGGAGAAACTTCCTCCAGACCCTGGAGGTCCTCAAGAATGACAAGAAGCGCCTTCAGAAGTTCAAATGCTCGTACTGCGGAGCCACGTCCAATATCCGAGCAAACATTGTTGTGCATGAGAGAATCCACACCGGGGAGAAGCCTTACAGCTGCCTAACTTGCAGCAAAAGCTTCAGCCGGAAATCCACCCTGGTCAGGCACAAGAGGACCCACACAGGGGAGAAGCCCTATGCGTGCTCCGTGTGCGGGAAGAGCTTCAGTATCCGGTGTAATCTTCTGCGGCATGAGAGGGTCCATGCTGGGGAGAAACCTTTCCAGTGCTCCTATTGCCTTCAGAGCTTCAGTCGGAGACTTTTGCTCGTGATTCACAAGAGAACTCACACGGAAGAGAAACAAGTATGAAAAATTGCTTAGTCCAGGGGAAATGGCTGCTGTTCGTTTTCCTCTTTTGGCCAATCCAGCAGCCCAGCCACTTCCAAAGCTTTTATAACTCATGCTTCAACTCATTCAGAAGGTTTCTGGCCATCTTCCCCTTTTTCAGATTTGTGCAGATTTTCCTAGAACCATCTCTATATTTTATGTGTCTTCAGCTTGTGGAAAACACCAACCAACATCCATGCTTGGTTGCCTCCAGGCCAGCCAACTGGAGAGTGGTTTGAATTTTTTCGCAGCCTCCCACCTTCACTCAGTGCTCCAATGAGTGAAATAACAAAAATCCTCATTCCCCTTCCATAAAAATAAAATCAGCTTATGAACACTCCCTCCATGCCATGTTACTTGTCTAAATTTGCCATGGTGAGCCCAAACAGCAGGGACGGTCGTCAGAATTCAACTCACAAAGGGGTTGCTTTTGTTGGGTGAGAGGAAAGTGAAATAAGTGCCATAGGAGGCAATTTGTGGATAGGTCTCTGGCCATTGGGAGTTTGGGGAACAAACGGCTATGACAAAATGGAAGGAGGAGAGACTCCAGGTGACTCCAGAGGGCTGGGCTGCCTTGGGGTCATGTCAGCTTTCCCAGCCAGACCAAACAGGAAACACGACCAGATGAGCTAATTCAACTTTATTGTAAGGCTACATTAACAGAGTCTTGCAAGTCAGAAAGTACAAATCTCCCACTGTCTCCTTTACAATCCAAGAAACTAGGGAGGGTCCCTTCTGAGCCTCTTTCTCCATCCGTTATGCAACTGCAGGCAATGCCCTCTCTTATCTGACTGTTCCCTAGGCAGCATCCCTTTCCCCCGTTTCTCAGGGTCTTTCTCACATACCATTACAGTTCAGATGAATGTAGAATGGTGAAGATGACCACTAGTTTCTGAATTAAGGGGTTTATTGAGAAAGCCCTCCTGGGCCAAGGCGACTGCTCCGTAAGCTTTGGAAACCAAGCCTGAGGTCTCCAGCACTTTGAGTCAATCTTAACTCCTGGCAACTGCCTGGACTGGTTCCTGCAGTTTTCTTGGCAAGATTTTCAGAAGTGGTTTGCCCTGGCCTTCTTTTTCCTAGGGCTGAGAGAGAGGGACTGGCCCAAGTTCACCCAGCTGGCTTCATGCCTAAAGCAGGACTAGAACTCACGATCTAGTCACCAAGCTGGCTCTCTCCCCCAGCATAATAGCAATGCCAATAATGTTGCCAATTTCAAAGCAGGAAATGGTCTTGCTTTGATGAAATGCTGAGTGGGAGAAATAAATATTGGTTTAGATAGGAGCGTGGGTGTCCACGAAGGAGAAATGGTGACATGTAAGTCATACTGCATTGTGCAAAAGACACAAATTATGTTCTTGGGAAATGGTGCAAAGGAGACACCTGGTTGCATCATTTGCACAATGGTGTCATGAGATGCACGTCGCTTGGACATCCTTGTGGCTTGCAATAGATGCCTGTCAACATGAGATGGCTTCTGCATCAGGAAAACTGCTAATGAGTTGGCGGACTAATTCTGTCAGTGGATTAAAAATGATGTAAGGAAAGTCCCTCCTTTCTGACACAAATGCAAGGAAAAATAATTGAGTTAGAAGCGTGACTGCAAATGTGACTAAGTATGTGCAATTCAGGAGTTAGCAACCTGTTTGGGCACCCAATTATGAGATCTGCTGAATATTTTCATCGTGGAAATCTCAAAAGATTTCAGCTGTCTTGGACTGTTTTATTATTTTTTAAAAATACTACATTTAATATAATCCAGGAGTCTATGGGTATCATGGTGCCAACATTTGGGTAATATCCTTTGTTGGCATATGTCCTTGCAGGAGTGTCCGTGGGGATGTTTGTGTCAAAAAAGGCAATAGAATGGCTACAACCATGAGATGAAAACCCTGCCCTGGATTCGACCCTCCTTCACTGGAGGTCCTTATTTAACGGGGGTGGGAGATGGCCATCTACTAGAAACGTTGTAATAACGGATTCCTCCATTGGGCAGAGAGTTGGACTAGGTGATCTCTGAGGTCCCTTCCAAGCCTTTCATTCCATGATTCTATAGCAGGAAACATTTCCACCACTGAGAGCTGTTCAACAGTGGAAATGTCTGCCTAGGGAGAGAATGAACTCCTTCAGTGGAGGCTAATGACCATCTATTGGGGATACTGCAGTAGTGGATTCTGGACTGGGCAGTGGGCTGGACTAGACCATCTCTAAGATCAGTAACAACCCTTACATTCTCTGATTTGTGGCTCCAAATTGGAGCAAGAACAATTGGACTCTGATGAAGAGAGTGCCAGCTGTGAGAAAATGTTCAAGGAGAAAGTGGTTCATGGAACCATTGGAGGAGGAGAAGAGGAGGAGGAGGAGAAAAGAAGAAGAAGAAGAAGAAGAAGAAGAAGAAGAAGAAGAAGAAGAAGAAGAAGAAGAAGAAGAAGAAGAAGAAGAAGAAGAAGAAGAAGAAGATGATCTAATTGATTCCTTAAAGTGGTTGCCTCTTTTTTTCTGTCTCCTGTGGAAGTGTGGAAGAAAAGGGGTTCAATCAAGAGCAGAGGGGTCCTGCCCTTGTGGGAATCCAAACCCTTCTGGAAAGCCTGCATAGCCATAGTCCTGCAAAGTAGGAGTTCTTTGTAGGACCGCAAAGTATATTTAGCCTTGCAGAGAGATGACCGAGGAGAGGACACAATCGGATGTCTGCAGGGAGGGTCGAAAAAGTCAAGATGGTGGCTGTGACCCTGTCATCAAAGCCCCACCCCTTTTTTGCAGTGCATGTAGAAAAGGGGCTTTGTCTGCACAGTCGCAGCCTCCCTCTTGACTGCGGAACCCCCGGACATGATAGTCCTCTTCAAATACCTGATAAAATATCAGAAGGAAGAAGGCCAAACCCGTTTTCCTTCCTTCCATAGTGCAGAATACAGATTAAAGGATTCAAGTACCAGGAAGGCAGGTTCCTGTGAATGTCAAGAAAATCTTCCTGACTGTAACAGCACGTAGACGGTGGAACTGATGCCCCAAGCCAGTGGTGGCCTCTCCTTCCCTGGATGGGAAGGCATTCAAGAGTCTATTGGAGTTGGCGGCTATGATAAATTTTGAATGAATGAATGGATCAATCAATAAATCTATCTGTGATGATTTAATTTGGACCCCCAAATTCAACAGCCTAAATTGCCGCTTGCAATTCTGATTCTTCGAGGCGCACAAGACTGTCATTGAAGACGCGCAGAATGCCTTGTCTAGCCTCCCCTTCAAGAAGTGCATTTTGTGAGTGTCTGATTGTAGGCCCTACAGTCCTGATGGGTTAGGGTTCTTAGCATTCTCAGGGCTCCCTCGGCAAGCGTTGGACCCAAAACAGGGTTCTTGCCTGGAGATGACTGCCAATAACTTCGCTGGAGACGAGAAACCTTTAGAAGTTTCCTTTACTGTGGCACAGCAATGAAGGGGCTGCCTCTGTCAAAAGAGGCGCACCAAACACAAAGAAATCGGGTTCTTTATACATTAAGTTCACGAAAACACAGCCAAAAGGAAGGATAATGATTGGTTTGGAGCCTCTTTATGACCATACCGGTGCAAACTTAGGTTATAATGATGAATGACTGTCGGGTGACGTCTTGTTATCATAAAGAGACAGTAGGCCTGCAAGGGACAGTATACAATACTAGGAAGTCTGGTATCAGAAAGAGATAATATCCAGGGAAGGGTCACTAAGTTAGTTTGCATTTATGTATCTCTACCATCAGGAAGGGCACTGAAAAGGAAGGGGAAATTGCAGGCTAATTCCTCTGTGCCTTGGAAGGTTTCAGATATGGGTTACTACATCCTTACCCTAAAGAAGGGTCACTAAGGTTAAAAGACCCATTATAGGTTAAGGCTGGGAGGGATCAACTATAGATTCTTGCTTTCCCACAGGAATTGCACGTACAGTATTTCTCCATTTTGTGCCCCTCACAAGAGTGCCCCTCAACATGGGCTGAGTGCTTACATCAAAGCAAATGTTTCCCCCACCTAATGCAGGTTAAGGCCAGAAAAGCAACCTACACAATATTTCACCCTTTAAAGAAGGCAGAGATATTAAACCTAAAAAAGTAGGATTCCATTTCCGGAAATTAAAAAGAAGGGTGGGGGGGAGAAGCAATAAAGGCAATTTTCTTCCTCTTTCCTTCGCCTTTGAAAGAGTTAAAACCGCAGAGCGGCACCGCCTAGACCTGCCCGGAAGTGCAAGCGGCGGCGTGCATTTCCCTTTCCTGTCCTTTCCTCTTGGCTGGGAGGAAGTGGCAGCCGCAAAAGCCTGTCGGATTGTCTGCAGTTGGCCGCTGGGCAGCGCGGGGAGCGGCCCGTTTGGGGGCCTCCGGTTGGCAGGAGGTGAGTTTCGGCGGGACGGGCCAGCAGCGAAGGGGGCTTGCATGCAACCTTCCCCACATCTGGTGCCCTCCAGTTCTGTAGGATGCGGCGCCCATCCTCCCCAGCCCTGCTGGCTGGGGGTGATGGGTTTTGTAGTCCAGCCCCCCCCAATCCTGACAGGGCGCCGGCTGAGGTGGGAGTGTTGAAAGGGGTGAGGATCGCCCCACCCCAAAGAAACAAAGCCCCACCTTAGTCAAAAGAGATGATGATGATGGTGATGATCCTCCTCCTCCTCCTCTTCTCGGCTGCTATGTATTTTATTTAATGTTATTTTTGTCTTTACGATGGAAATTTGTTTTTCCTTTATTCTCAGATTATTCCCCGCCCAGAGTCCCTTGCTGAGGCGGGCGGCATACAAATTGAATGAATGAATGAATAAATAACTTCGGTGTATATAGTTGCCCATCTCTCATACGAGACTCTAGGCACCTTGCAATAAAATAGGTAAAATGCACAATATAAAAATAAAACCCACAGCAGCCAAGCCATGCTGTTTCTTTCACTGTCTGTCTGTCGGCCGGCCAGTTCTATTATGCTGTCACGCGAGTGACATAATAAAAGCAGACGTGGGTGGGCAACAAAGTGAGGGGCATGGTGGGAATAATACCTGAGGAACAAAGGAAGCGCTCGGGTGGGTAACGGCAGAGGGTCTTTAACTGCTGTCAAAGGAAGGCTGTCCAGCACCTTTAAAAGTCTTTGGGTCGCATGCCCCAACATCCAAATTACGCAATGATGCTATTGCCTAGAGCCTCTTGGCAGCAGAATAAGGAGAAAGCTAAAGAAAATGTTATTTCTTTACAGCTTGCTTGCTCCACTTTGCAGAAAAGCCGCTGTGGGATTTCTGTGGCTCTCTTCCCCATTTCTGTGAGCCCCTGTCCTGCTGTTCTTTTGACCCCCAACCCAGTCATTCTTACGGCGTCACCCCCTCCCAGCATCCTCTGCTACCTCCCTCCCAAGGCCATCTGCTTCCTGCCATAATTTCCGTCTGTCGTTTCCTGCCATCTTTGGGTACCTACTTTTCCTGTCTCCTTTCCATGACGTTGCTCCTGCAGTTGGTTTTGAGTTATGGCTCCCCTGGGTGACAGAAATATGTTTCCTGGGTTATACAGCAATGATTTTTCCTGTCCTCGAGTTAACATTTGTACCTTGTAACATCTGTCTTGACTTTGCTGGTCAAGACAGGCCTATATAATATCTTTGTGTACCCACCTTGACTCCTGCTAATGCGACCTCAAATCCTCCTTCATTTTTGTTCTAGCACAGCATACAAGGTAATGCTGGGGTAATTACCTTGTATGCTGTTAATTTGCCTGTTAATTTCCTACAAAACCAACAACCAAGTGCTGATCTCCAATACTGTAGGAAATTCAAAGAGTTGCCACTGCAGCTAGGGAAGACGGACAAAGGCCATTGACTGGGGGAATAGTGTAGCAGAGGAGATCTTCCCTAGGAGTCTTCAGACTCTGATATATGGCAAGCGTCGAGAAGAGAGCAGTATAGGATGTGACAGCAAAGGCATCCAGGCTGTTTAATAGTTCATTCCCTCCCCATGGGATCTGAATTCCCAGGAGACGAGCATTTATGTAAGGCTTTTAAAATGGATTAGGGATTATTAGAGAAAAAAGGATATCTTTCTGCTATTATAAATCTGCATACAGGGAGTCCTCACGTTAAGAACACCCGGGTTACAGACGACCCCTTGTCAAGAACGGAGCCTATTGTAGCACAATCCGAGTTAAATACACAATGATTTGAGTTAAATACACAATGGTTCAAGTTCATTCCGCAATACTACTTATATCAGTGTTTCTCGACCTTGGCAACTTTAAGATGTGTGGACTTCAACTCCCAGAATTCCCCAGCCAGCAGTGCTGGCTGGGGAATTCTGGGAGTTGAAGTCCACACATCTTAAAAGTTGCCAAGGTCGAGAAACACTGACTTATACAGTATTATACAATAATACTGTTTTGGCTTACATACAAATTCAACTTAAGGACAGATCTTGGGGAAGGAACTCGTTCTTAAACTGGGAATTCCCTGTATTTGAATAGCAGAATGCTTTCTAGTATGTATTGCTACAAGGGTACCATTATTGTTTTCATACCCTTCTTGTGAGTTTCCTGGAAGTTATTGGCCACCATGGTAGGAAACAGATGTTGTGCTAGTTTTGTTAAACCTCCCCATGGCTGGGCTCACACAGTGCACATACTGTCACTGGGCGATTGTGCAAAACCTGGGTTTTCACAATACATTGAGTTGTCAGTTAATTGAACCGAGTGGATTTGTACAATAGGTTAAATGACCACAAACCAACCCGAGGTTTAAGCAGATCAAACTTGGCTTGCTGTGTGAATGCAGCCTAATGAAAATGTGTTGTGTGAGCCCAACTTGTGTGCTTCAGAGAGAAGAGAGAGGGCAAAAAAATTCTTTGGGTGCACCAGGATTTGGTGATATTTCAGTTAAGGCAAACTATAAAATCCCAAAAGTATTGTCTTTCCTTGCAAAGGAATTGCTCTAAACCAGGCTTCCTGAGCTTGGTGCCCTGCAGATGTATGGGCCAGCTCCCTGAATCCCCAACCAACAAGACCATTGGCAAGAGTTCTGCACATCAGGAGGTCATGGTGTCAAGCCATTCCTTTTAAGTTTAGCTTAGAGCTTGCAGCAACTAAGTTTGGCAGGCCTGGCTTGGAAATAAAAATATTGGTCTGTTCAAGTGAGGCAGTTCTTTCCTTCGAATGTTTCTTTTATCTCGAGAACATGACATCATTCTGATGTTGAGCTCCAAATCTCTCCCACCCCTTTCTGATCAAGATTTATCATCATAGAGCAGAGGGGGCCATATTTTCTTCATCTCAGTACCACAGTGAAAGAGGGGACACAGATCTCCACACTAGCATGGATGGGGAAGCTGAAATTCCTATTTGATGCATCCTAGCAAAAGTACAGGGAGTCCTCGTTTAGTGACCACAATTGGGACCGACAACTGGGTCATTAAGTAACATGGTCACTAAGTGAAACTGTGACTTTGCTTATGATCTGACTTCAGCCTTCCTTTGCTTTATAGACCTGTGAAGATCATAATGCAAGGACTGGTTGTAAAGTTACTTCTTCATCACCGTCTTAACTGAATGGTCGCTAAATGAGTTGCTAAACAGGGACTACCTGTAAATGTAACACAGCACTGTCCATCGAAATACCTCATAATGTAAAGGGGGAGGCCATGTTCCCCATTCTGAGTCACATTGTAATCTGGGTAAAAGTCACATTTCCTTCCAATTGAGCTTAATTCCTGGTGACTCCTTGGACACTTTCATGTTGCTTCTTGGTCATGGTACAAAAGTGGTTTGCCCCTGCCTTCATCCAGGATGATTTTCCTCGAGGCCCTAGTCTAGTCTAGATCTCCATAATCTCCTGGTCTCTCATCCTGATAGGTCTGACCCTGCTTTGCCTCCTTAAGACCAGCCAAGGTTGACTAGGGGAGAACCCTGAGAAAGAGACTCATAGTAACTCTGCCTTAATTACACCAGGTATAAGTTGTGCAGAATAATTACGTTGGTAGGCTTTCCAGATTCTGTTCCATTCCTGACTAGCGGTAAAGATCTTTCCAGAAATCCAGGTGGCACTTCTTTCCGGAGTTTGCCAGACTTGCAGGGCTAGACAGGCATGGAAGTCTCCCTTTTCCAGCCCTGCTGTGTCTCAACCCAGGTTACGAGATTCAGATCCCCACTCAGGGCTTCCCATATGGCAGAATGAACTGTGTTTGGCTGGCACGCAGCAGTTGACTTGAAAGCATTGTGGGTGATTCCATCTCAACTATCTGTTCCTCCTTAAGAAAGGTCCAACTGAGACGAACGGGGTGATCTCACATGCACTTGATCGTCAGCCAGTCACTGCAGGAGCAAGCAAGGACTCGCTGCTGTGATTCAGCTCCTGTGTGCAGATAGTTTGTGGGTTCAGTCTTGGAGTGACACGTACGTGCGTGGACAGAGCCCCAGAGTAACCATCCACTTCGTATGTGCTGTGGAAGAACGGCTGGTGTGCTTTGCAGGAGCTGAGTGTCCTGTTTGAGACAAAATTGTACTCTCTCTGCAGATCCAGACTGGTGGAAAGTTTGCTCCTAGAAGGCCAAGAAAGAGATTTTGCCAGGAGTTGAGCGGCCTTGTTTGGTGAGATGGACACTTTTTTTTTTTAATAGCCAGCAACTGTACATTTGGGGGGTTCAATTTTCATAGAATCAGTTTTGGAAGGGAACTTAGAGGTCATCTAGTCCAGCCTGCTGCCCAGCGCAGAAATCCTCAGACCATTCCAGACAAATGGCTGCCCAGCCTTGGCTTGGAAACCTCCAGTGATGTCCGTGACTTTGGAAGACATTTTATTGGGGATAGAGCAGTTAAGGACAGTGGGGGGAATGGCAATGACTTAATGCAGTGTTTCTCAACCTTGGCAACTTTAAGATATGTGGACTTCAACTCCCAGAATTCCCCAGCCAGCATGGCAATTCTGGGAGTTGAAGTCCACATATCTTAAAGTCTCCAAGGTTGAGAAACATTGACATAATGAGATTCCCAGTGGAACATTCCCATTTTTCACTGGAGAGACCAAAACCTTTCCTTGGCAAATTAAACCAATGCAAGGCTTACTGGATCCATTTTTAGAAGTGCATCCATTTTCTGTGGTTACTTTTTTCCGCTGAAAACCAGTGGCTGGAACATCACGTTGCTGCTGTTTGGCCAAAAGTTAATGGTTGGGCTCTACATGCCATTAAATGATTCAGGAGCTACGTAGCAAGAGATGTAGTTTGCCCACCCTGAAGAAGCAGACATTGGCCTTGGTCACGTGTTGAATCTACATTATTCCCCACAGTCTGCTTTCTCACCTAAAACTGCAAAGTGGTTTGTACAGGAAATGAAGAACAGTGCCCATAAGAAGAGGCCCCAGAATAAAAGTTTTAAGCCCTTCACACTGCATTACCACCGCCGAATGTGCCCTTAAATATCCAGCTCACGTAATCACCCTGGCAGAAACTTCAGGAAAAAAAGGAAAAAAGGGGGAAAAAAGCTTGGAAGTGTTATAGAGGAAGTTTGTTATTGTAACATATTTTAATTAATTCATATTTATCTATTTTAATTAATGTTTATTCTGTTTTTACCGCAAACCGCCCAGAGTCACTCTGCAGCGAGAGGAGCGGCGACAAATTTGAAATATAAATAAAGAAATAAAAGTATCTTTATCAGCGGAGGAAATGCTTGTAGCATGGAATTCAAATGAACCTCTAAGGCAGTGTTTCTCAACCTTGGGAATTTTAAGAAGTGTGGACTTCAACTCCCAGAATTCCCCAGCTAGCCATGCCAGCTGGGGAATTCTGGGAGTTGAAGTCCACACTTCTTAAAGTTGCTGAGATTGAGGAACACTGCTCTAGTGGGAGGGAGTTGTGCAGCCTCTGTAGGGCTGCTGAAAAGATCCTGACCCTTGACCCCATCAGTCCGTGCATCTTTGCTTGTGGCAGGAAACGAAGCAAAGCTTTTGCTGTTAAGTGTAATGCAGCCTAGAAAGTAAGCGGTCAGAAGTTGCTCGCTGGCAGGAGAAATTATAACCCCGCTGCAGGATTGGCAGGTGAGGTCAATTTCTGCGCAGAGCTAGGAGAAGGGGATTTCTGTCTTATGGCAACCTGCTTCATCTATATGTAAAGCACAGGGAAGACATGGAGAGTGGGGTCCCCCTGCCTGGAGCCTGCTTGTTTTTTCTGCTTGCTGGTGGTTATTGGGCTAGCATTCAAGGCTCTTCTCAAAGCTGGAAGGCATATAATGATGGAGCTGACCCTTGAGATAGCCTTGGGAGAACTGGATGGGACTGGGGTTTCCCAACCTGGGTGTCCTCCAATGGGTAGACTTAGCTCTCCAAATTCCCCAGGCAGCGCAGCTATTCGCTGAGCCTTTTGTGAATGGAAGCCCATCTTTTGAGGTGTAGAGGAGTATGGAGATGGCCTTGCAGAAGGAATTCAACAGCCATTAGTTAAACCCCAGCTTAGTCCAGGAAGGAGGAGAGAGTGAGAAAGAAAGTCAAGACTGCCCTGCCTTGATTTTCTTTAGCATAAGAGGGAGGGAAGGGAAAACACGGGCTTTCAAGATTCTGTTATTATACCCTACAACAATAAAGTAGAGTTCCAGTAGATTTGGTGGAGTTTGTTTCCTGACCTGGCCTACCTGCTGTATGTCTGAAGAGGTCAGGTTTGGGAGCAGAGTACTAAAAGAGTTGTTTTCTCTCAGGTGAATGTGCGGCTTGACTTGATGTCACTTGAATTGAGTGAGATTGGCAGGAATTAGAGAGCGAATCCTCTTAGTGTTTTCCCTCTATTCCTTGGACACCCTGCCAAGAGCTCTTTTTGTTGCATGGCTATTTTTTTTTTCTTCATTTAAGAAGGTAGGCTGATTTTAGATTGTTGGTGACTGTTGCTGCGTTTACATCATGTATAAAGCAGCTTAATGTTAATGTTTGGTTGGGTTTTTAAATGATGATGTTTTATTAATGTTTTGTTTTTACAGGATTAATAGGTGGGAAATAGTTGAGTGCGGATGGATGGATGGATGGATGGATGGATGGATGGATGGATGGATGGATACACACATACATACATACATCAAGGAAGTGCTGTGGCCCAGGTTTGAAGGGCAAAATAGGATTTGGTGTATGCATGAAACACCTGTCAGGAACACTTTAAAGCAGTGTTTCTCAACCTCAGCAACTCCCAGAATTCCCCAGCCAGTGCGGATTTGTAACTCTCAGAATTCCCCAGCCAGCATGAGGTTGAAAAATACTGCTTTAAACCAAACATGTCTTTCGCAAGATCAGGGAACAGTTGCATTGGGCAGTCACAGAAATGCAGGAAAAAATGCCTCTGCTCTAACTGTTAAACATTTCACCCTTTGAGTCCAGATGGCTAGGCCACCCTCGTGTGTGTGTGTGTGTGTGTATGTATATCTTTGCCCAGAATAGTGGGATGGAAGCAACTGAAATAAATACTGATGAAATAAAAGTCTTTCCTCCAACATTTTATGCCCCTTAGGTTTTTAGGGGATCCAAAATCTCAAGGGGCCGCCGCTGCTTCTCCTGAAGATCATGAGATTCTGCCTGGGAAGGACGCCGCCTGTTCTGACCCGGCCGTTGATGCCCCACCTGCTTCTGTTGTAAGGCAGGGGCGAGGCTGAAAGGGGGCCCCCGTGACTGGGGTCCAGCTGCTTTTCTGGCTTTGAGAAGGCGGAGGGGGTGGGTGAGCCTGGGCTGCTCTCCCTCCCCTCCCTTCCAGAAGGAACCCATAGGCCAAATCTTCTCCTTGCCCTGCAGTTCTCACTGCACTCCTCGCTGGCCGTTGGGCAGGGCCAGCCAGCCATCCGCCCAGGGCCCCAGGGCCTCACCTCGCTCATCTCGAGGTGAGACGCCGGCCTCCCTTGCGGAAAACAGCATGGCCTCGGGAAGAGGAGAAACAGCTGCCCTCCACCTCCAGTTACAGGGGGCTGCCGAGCCGAGCCCACGGCCGACCATGAAGATGGAGGTGCAGGAGACGGCCGCGCAAGAGCTGGGGCGGGGAGGGGTCTCGCGTTTCCTTCAAATCGGGTCCACGCGGGAGTTCTTGTCCGGAGAGGCTCCTCACCAGGTGAAACAGGAGCCGGATGAAGTTCTTCCGCCACACCACTGGGCGCCCCCCAGGCAGGAGTTTCCTAAGGGGGTGCAGTATCCTCCATCGGGGTGGAGAAACCCAGCCCTGACCAAGCCCCTGCCGTGGGACAGTAGCTCTTTCCAGGCCCCGTACGAGGCTCCGGCCAACCCGAGCCCCTGGCCCTCGGGAGGATGGGTGGGCCAGCCTCTGCCCAGTCTCAGCAGAGAGACTCAGCCGGTCTACGGCGGCCAGGAGCACCGAGAGCGGAGGACCTACGGGGGTCTCAAGGAAGAGGCTCTGAACGAAGGGATGGCCAACGTGGAGATCCGTCGCCAGCGCTTCCGGCGGCATCGCTACCAGGAGGCCGAGGGCCCCCGGGAAGTCTGCCGGCAGCTGCAGGAACTCTGCCAGCAGTGGCTGAGGCCCGAGAGACGCACCAAGGAGCAGATCCTGGAGCTGGTGATCCTGGAGCAGTTCTTGACCATCCTCCCCCAGGAGATGCAGAGCTGGGTCCGGGAACGCGGGCCGGAGACCTGCACCCAAGCGGTGACCTTTTCAGAAGATTTCCTGATGCGACAGAGAGAGACCCAAAGGAAAGAGCAACAGGTAACAAGCGGTATTAATATCGTTCATCTGCTCAAAAAGCAGTCTACCACCCTGGGTAGATTACAGGGTGATGTAAAACATCAAAGCCACCCCAAGCAATGAAACAGTTAAGAAGGATGCCAGGAGTAAAACAGACGTAGTTGTTAACCCAATTTACATTGCTTTAAAGCAGGGTTAGACTAATTTGTGGAAGTGAAGGTGACTGAAGACTGTTGGGGTGTGTTTTATTTAGTTACACCAAGCATCTAGCAATCCAGCGCCCTCGGAGCAATTCCCCGCGACAGAAACAAAAATAATTGAGGTGGTAATAATAAAACCAATCTAAACATACTGTTTTAAAATGAATTGCGCTTAAATTGGCGTGGCTTTAGATTTTAGATGACCACCTTGCTGCTGCCTGGTTTATAGGGTGTTTTCATTTGGCTTTTCATTTGATTTTGTTACATATATTGTATCTTTAGGGTGCTTTATTGTAAATTGCCCAGAGAGCTTTGGCTGTCGGGTGGTTTCGAAATCTTAATAAATAAAATGACGGGAGATGTATCCCAAGACGACTGAAAGGCCCCGTGTTCCCTCCGGCTGGGGCAGATGATAGTTAAAAGGACTGATTTGGAGTACAGCAGCCTTCTGGGCGCTGCAATTTCCATTCTGAGCGAGGAATTCACCCTCTGCGAGTGGGAGGACACATTCATAGGAGGAGCTGTTCTTTCCATTGCTATTCGACGGGGAAAAGCAGTCTACAGAGCATGGGAAGATGGGTACCGCCTTGTTTTGCATAAGAGTTTCTTTGAAATGAAAAGCTGAGTTTCTCTGCTGCCTGACCCAGCCAGGGTCCATTTTCCTGAGGCTGAACCACAGGCCAGGAGGGGCAGAGTGGGTCCGCCATGTCCTGTTCCATCCCCTCCTGGAATTAACCTCCCCGCCGCCCTTTCCAGGTGATGTGGACCTTCGAGGAGGTGGTGGTGAATCCTCCCCTGCCGCCACCCGTCCAGTATCCCGCCGTGACGCAGCAAGTCCATTACCCCACGGTGGCACTGCCAGTGCAGTACCCACCCTTGGCACCACAGGCCCAATACCCTGCCATCGGACAACCAGCCCCCCATCCCATTGTGGCGGAGCGAGTGCCGGCAGATGCCGGGCAGAGGGTGATCTGCAGGAAGTCGGCAGCGGACGATGGTGCCACCCTCCGACCTTACGGTAAGGTGATCTTCCAGGGGAGCTACAGCCCCTGTACAGCTGGGACTCCACTTCCCATAACTTCCCACCAGCAGGGCTGTGCTGGTGGAGCATCATGGGGTTGGAGTTCCATCTGTCTCTTTTTGAGTCAAAAGCCATATTGGGAAGCTGGAGAGCATGTGAAGGACCCTCTCTCAAAATGGCGGGCATGGCAAGCCACATAACGCGTATACATCTCCCCCTCGTCTGAAGAGGAATAGGTATTGTTAGACTTCAAGATTATGCTTGAGGAAGGGACTTTGTGTGGCTAGCTTCTCATTATCGTTATTATTTAATTAAAAGAAGCTAACCAAATTAACTGTGAGGGGACAAGAAGCTTAGCAGCCCCAACAAGCATAGAGCTGGACCCAACGTCTCCTTTGAGGGATTTATTTATTTATTTACCTATTGACTCCATTTGCCCACCGCTGAATCCCAAAGGCTCTGGGTGGTCCACGGCCTCATCATAAAATAAAATAACATCCATGTAGAGGAGGGGAAAAAAATAACCCCAAGCATACGTTAAAAAGTATCTGCTTCAAAATGGAATACCAGAAAATGGAAAAGTCGTGCCCTTGTTGACCCGCATCACCAACCTTCTTCTGTGTTAGACAGAAGTGACACAACGTAGCAGCTTCCCTAAAGTCCAGGAAGGATGGAGCTGACCGAAGAGAGTTCCACAATGTGGGGACAGCTATCAAAAAAGCCCGTCTCTGAGACCCCGTCAGGCGGGGCCCGGAAGGAGCTGGCCTGATTTGATCTGGTTGGCCGGGCCAACGAATGCAGGTGGTTCCTTACAAAACCGAGTCTGGAGCCACGGAGGAGATCCAAGGCTGACACTAAGAACCTCGTGGTTCATATTCAAGGGCATAAGCCACTCCTCTCTTGTACAGCGGATCTCAGCGTATTTCCTCTGATTTTGCTATCCTGTCTCAGGCAGCAGGGGAACCCAGCCAAGGATGGCAGCAGAGGGGGAAGAATGCGCAGGAACCGTGCTCTTGTTGAGGCTCAGCGGGCGCCATTTTGTTCTATCTGAGCCCACAATTTGACACCGACCGAGGCCATGCTCTGCCCTGACTGTTCTGGGAGGTCTCGTGGGACACTTAAAAAGGGAAGGCCGTTAGCAAGAGGCCAGTTCCTGGCCTCCATTGCTTTCCAAACTGAAGCTGTCTCAGTTTTAATCTGTTGCTCTGCGCAACCACAGTTGCACGATGCAACATGTTTAATCTGCGGCCTGAGGAGCTTAACTTTCTTTCCTTTTTCTTTAAACAGTAAAGAGGAAGCGTTTGTGAAATCTTGGAAATTGATGTGCAGCTGTTCAGTTCTGAAATGGAAACTGACTATTTGTAAACCGCCAAAAGGGGATATGTTTTATTCTGCACTTTTAAGTCTTTCACTTCTTTTGACCACGTCAAAATAATCAGCAGTCGAGTGAGGGCAACATAATATTTTTAGCATGGCCCATGGATCGAGGGTCTGGTCCAAGATCTGTCTCCAATGTATAGTTCTTTTTCTACATTTCACGGAAGCTCTCCCTCCTTCCCTTACAATTTTTTGGTCCCTGCTGGCTACCTACATCATGCAAAATTCTCATAGTTGGAAAGGTTACTGGCCCTCTTTTATTTTACAGGTAGGCCTCAACTAGTGCAGTTAATGAATCCCACAAAATGGTTGCATTATTCAAATTCGCACTATGCAAAGTAATATTCCTATGGAAAATAGGGTAATTGGTTCCAGCTCAAAGGAAATAGGCAATTAACATTTTTAAATATAAATGTTTATACAGGTAGTCCTCACTTAACAACCCTAATTGGGATTGGAATTTCTGTTGCTAAGCGAAGTGGTCGTTAGGCAAAACATCACATGACCGCACCGCTTAGCGATGGCAGTTCCAATAGTCCCGGTTGTGGTCGTTAGGCCAGGACCTCATGCTTCTCCTGCCTTGCTGCACTCACCTCCATTGTGGTGTAGTGCGACAGCCAAAAGGCAAAGATAGGGAGAGGAGAGGCAGGTTGGGCGGAGTTGAAGCACACACTGCGGTTGTAAATGCGGGCAGTCTGCCAAGCACCTGAATTTTTTTGGGACTGCGGGGGTGCTGCAACGGTCATAACTTCAAGGGCTGGCCATAACTACCATTCATTCAGCGCTGTTGTAATTTCAAATGGTCGCTGAATGAATGGTCGTTAAGCGAGGACTACCTGAATGTTTATTAATAAAATGCTGTATAACAGCAAAAGAGGATAAACTCATATCCAAAGCGTACCTGCTCTCTCCTATATTCTGCTGTAGTTCTTTAAAATGGGACTCTTCTTTTTTGAGCTTTCCTTGAATGGAACCTGCCTTTTCTCCAGTTTGAACAAATGACGATTAGTGTCTAAAAGGCCAACAGCAACTGCACATGCGCTAACCTCGGGCTAACTGAACTTTGGCTCGCGTTAAACATGACCTGGTATCAATTTATAAGTCGCACTAAATCGAACTGCGCACTGTTCAAACTCACACTAATCGCAGCCCACCTGTATTTCATTTTATTACGGGTTAGACGCCTCTGCCCGATCCAAGATAAACATACGGTAAGTACAATAAACAACAGCGTAAAAGGGCAACTACAGCAGTGTTGTCCAAACTTGGCCACTTTAAGATGAGTGGACTTCAACTCCCAGAATTCCCCAGCCAGCAAAGGGAATTCTGGGAGTTGAAATCCACTCATCTTAAAGTGGCCAAGTTTGGACAACACTGAACTACAGGTAGTTGGCGGGGCGCTAAATAAAAAAATGGAAGGACTCGAGAGCATTTGGCATGTACAAATCCTAAAACTATCATCAGTTTCAAATAGACTGAAATGCCAAACTCTGAAAAGTCCCGGGGGAACAGCTCTTGGTGTTGGAATGGAAATGATAGTAAGGAGGTGTGGAAACTTTATTGTTGTGATTGTTGTTGGTGGTTGTGCAGTCAGCCAGATGTTTAGACTGGATTTAGCATTTTTATCCACCTCTCGAGATGATGAAGATTCTTACTTGAATTTGTGCGCTGCCCGGCTCCCAAGAACTCCTAGCGAGAGCGTCTTTCAGCTTCTGAAGTAGAAAAGCCAAAATTGCATTTTTAATGCTGTTTTTAGCCGGGGGCGGGGGGTTTAGGGGAGGAGCAATTTACCCTGCTGTCGGGCTCCTGTCTCCGGCAGGAGTCTCATTTCCTTCTCCCCTTGGGCACCCTTCTGATTTCCCTGCCCCCTCAGGGCCCATCCAAGAGTTCCGGAGGCCCCTGACCAACGCCGAACGGATGCGGAACCGGCGGATGCGGAACCGGAAGCAGCGCCTGGAGACCAGCATGCAGCTGGTGGAGTCGGCCTCCCGGGCCCCCTCAATGCTCCTGGATGCCATGCGGGGCCTGCACTGCCACGACCTGAAGGCCTTTGACAGGGCCAGGCAGGAAGAAAGGCAACACCGCAAGCAGGAAAGGCGGCAGGACCGAGCCACGGCACAGCTGATGGTCGACGCCATTGAACGCTCCCACAGCGACCTGGGGGAGTTCCTGGGAAGGCAGACCTCCACCATGGCAGCCATCGCAGAAGTGTTTACGGGCCAGCGGTCTCCTGCCCAGGGGGCCTATGCCAACTACAGCTCTTACCCGGGGTACGGCCACCCACCCTGGGGTCCCCCAGAGCCCGGAGCTCCGGTACCGTCCAGTCACGCGCCTGGCATGCCTTCCGAGCCCGTAACTGGCCCAGTCATTCCATGCCCAGTGCCTCCGGTGGCCATGCCTGGTGGCACCGGTGACCCAGTCCTAGAGCCAGCTCCTCCCGATGGACCAAGCGAGGCTGCTGCGCCAGACTCCCCAAAGCCCTCCACCTCCGATGCCACTTCCCGTAGTCTTGATGCGAGGCCCAACAGGGGAACCAAAAGGAAAACGTGGGAATGAGGACCCATCGCGTGCTCTGAAAAACCCAGCGGTAGTTTTTAGGCCAATTTGATAGCCCGTTCCCACCTGGCGGACCTCCTGTGTCTCCCTACCCCTAGTGTGTTAAGAGAACAGCCCATCTATCTATGCAAGAAGGTGTAAGTCAAAACTCCCGGCCAAGGGGCAGGATTTGCCACAGGCTTCCAAGTCCACGTGCTTGCAAATTGTAAAAGAAAGCCACAAAAAGCTTGATCTGTCGGAGTTGGGGATGGATTAGCCATGCAGCTTTGGGGCAAGTTGTACCTGCCCATCTGCAAAACGGGAATAATCACCCTCCATTTACATAGTCACTTAAACATACATAGCCACATAGTCATTTTACTTCCCAAGTAATTGAAGGATGGAGTTGGAAATGGTAAGCTGTACAAATGAAGCTGCGTCTGACCAGAAGAGGTACTATTCATCTTACTATTTCTCAGTTGCAGTTTGTTTATTATATTTATTATTATATATATATATATATATATATACACATATACATATATATATATATATATATATATATATATATATATATATACACAAACACACACACATATACTACCTGCTAATGTTGAATGCCCAAGTTGGCTCCAACAATCAAAATACAAGCTTGCAAAGTTAAAACACTGATACAGAATGAAAAAAAAGGACAGTATTTATTGAGTTGCTGTGTTGAGCAAGACCCCTTTTATACCCATTTTGCAGATGGGAGGGGAGGGACTGAGGCTGAGGATTCGAGGTGTGCAAAATGTTTTCAAGTTAAAACATCTCGAGCTTGGGAATGTCCCATCCAGACCTCAAAAACGGTGGCTCTGACTTCATGGGGAGTATTCCCACATTGGAGCAGATCCTTGTGACCTCTGGAATAGTCCCATGAAGGTCCGAATGCTTCTGGGTGATCATAAATCAGGCTGGATTTCTGAAAACATTTAACATTCCTCTCCTGAGACTCAGTTGTGTTGGGCTGTTCGTTATTCCAGACTCCCGCTACTTTTTAAAAAATGTACACCATGGTTTTGTTCTGCAGTGGAGGGGGCATCCTGAAGCAAGTGGCTGTTTCTAGCAGGATAACTTTATATTTTCTAACGTAAAGAGTTCCCAGCCCTGTTTTTACCTTGCTTTTGCTGAGAAATTAGGATTTTTCTCCACTTCCTGCTTCATAGGATCCAGTAAGTTGAACATTAGGTATCTTGTTACCCTGATTCTGGACGTCGGATTTTACACCTCCTGTTGAAACCGAAGGCAAAGAGCCATGGTGTTCCTTCTCTGTGCCTTCCCTATTTATGTGTTTGTTTTTTAACTCACTTGTCCCCAGCGTGCTGGGTGGGGAGACTTAAAATGGAGCTGGAGATTATGGGAATGCCAGTCATTTCCTGATCCAAGATGACCTCCGCTGTTAGTAGTGAAGTTCTGCTTAGCACAGCAGGGGATTAAGGTGGGGAGGAATGGCTGATCTGGATCAAATAGCCCAAACCACAATTCCAGCTGTGCCAGAGGTTCTCACAGTGTGTGTCCGGTCAGGTGATGTCCTGCTCTTCTAGCACTCCTTAGTTAGCAGTCTCCAATATTGCTGGCGTGCCCATGTTTATATGTGCAAAATGAACAAGATAGCGTGTCCAAGGCTGTCCTCTGGCCTCTGTAGTGCCGTCATCCCCTTGAGGCCTCAGAGCTCCAACATTTGCCCTCCAAAGAGAAAGGCTTCATGTTGCCTTCTGTTCTCAAAACGACCGGGAAAGGAAAAAAGCCCCATTTGTGGCACAGAGAGGAGGCTGGATTTCAATGGTTTTGGCAGGTTAAGCTGCATAAACCTGGATTCACACTTTCTAAATCAGCAAATGGCCCCGCTTTAGCCTTTAAGTGGAAGAGGGGCATATGGGGCTGCATGGGGAAAGCCAGCATTTGAAGAAAATGATGTTTCCCCAAGGATGGCCAGGAGGCTGGCAGCCTGCACCTTTATGGACTCCTGGGTGCTCTCTGAGCTTGGCTGTTTGCTTGCAGACGTTTCATTACCCAACTAGGTAACATCATCAGTGTGAGGGAGTGTGGGGTTTGCTCCCTGTTTATATACAGTGGCATGCCCTGCCAGTGTTGGTGGGGGTGTGGCTTTCTCAGTAATTCCTTGATTAGGCAATGCCAGACTTTCAGGCAAATCTGCCATCAATAGACCCATAGAGATAAACCATATTTACACACCATTCAAAAGAAACAGTAAAAAAGCTAAGAAGGAAAGAAAAAGACCAGAACACATCCTCTCCAGCAGCCAATGCCCAGAGAAGCAAGGATTAACACCAGACAAGCAATCAAGAAGAAAAAAATACCCTAATCAAGGAACTACCAAGCAGAACCCCCCCCCCAACACTACCACTATATAAACAACCAGTGAACCCCACTCTCCCTCATGCTGCTGATGTTACCTAGTTGGGTAACAAAACGTCTGGAAGCAAGCCACCAAGCTCAGAGAGCATCAAGAACTCCACACTTCAACCTTGAGCTACAGATATTCTCTTCTATTAGAACTGCATCTTTATGCTGGCCACACAGGAAGGGCACCTGCCCCTAAAACTTGTGCAGCTAGATTTGCGGCCAGAATATGAAAAACAGAATTGTCTTTGACTAGGACAATTGCTGGGCAACTTCCAGATGTACTTCAATTCCCAGAATCCCCCAGCACGCCTGGCCATTTCTGAGAACTGTGGGAGTTGAAGTCCACAACACACCTGGAAGGTGTCCCTTAGATCCTCCTGCAAATGTATTTCCCTGCTCCTCATGAGGAAGAGATTGTTTGGTTGCCAACCGGGCTTCATAATCTATCTTTCCCCAGCCAGCCCACATCTGCATGAATTTTACTTGACAGGGGTGGGCGGTGTTATTAGCAGGAAGCTGTGTTTTAAAAGGATCGTTCCCCTTTTTCCTTGCATTATGACAACAGTCAGGGAAGAGCCAAAACTTTTAGTCTAGTGCTATGGAATTTGAAACAGAGATATTTCTACTCAATAGACACATTAAAAAAAAAAACCCCCGCTGAAAATCAATGATTTTTTTTTTTCTGAATTGTAGCAGTGGGCTGTAATAATATATTGGCTTTCCAAGGGCAGCTGATTTTTCTTTATTGCGGGGTGTGGAAGGGAGGAAAGTTCAGACAAATGCCCTTTTCTACCAGCACAGTCCTGAGTGAGGCCACCTCTACTGCTTTACATTAATTGGGAATTCCCAAAGAAGCAGATCACTTCCAGAGACCAGGATAGTTTGCCAACCCTTCTCTGGTGCCTTTAACTGCAGCACCAAGCTATTCATGTGCTTTATAATCCTGGTCTTCATCCTCTGAAACCTTTCACGGGCTGCTTTTAAAGCCCTGTGTGGGGGTTGGCCATGTAGTCCTCCCCAGGACGGATAGATGATGCTCGAGAACTTGAGAAATGTAAATAACTAAAATAAAATGTAACTTGGCTAGCCCGAGTCTTGCAAGATCGCTGCGTTCTCACATGTGATCTTATGAGATTTGGCCATTTTTAATTTGAAAAACCTTGATTTTTTGAGATTCGGCCATTTCTAATTTGAAACACCTTGATTTTTTTAGGCATCAGTGTTTTAATCTGAAAAAAGGGGGGGGGTTCTACCACGCTGTGAGGAAGTTGCTTACCTCTGCCAGAGAACATCTTTTTTTTTTGCTAACAAAGAACACTTCCTACATTCATTCCTACAGGGTTTCTTAGGAAAAGGTGTTGAGGGTTGGAACTTGATCGAAACAGCCACATTTGAGGCATCCGTTGTTAAATTCTCCGTTTCCCTTCCCCGATTCTTCTCCTGCAACAAACCGGTTGCTTTTTGTCTTTCATGCGCTCTGAAACAGACAAGCGAAGGAAGAGCCCTGTGTGTATCTGCAATAGAATATATTTATTTATTTGTCAGGGTATTTGAGGGGGAAGGGGGAAGAATCAAGAAAATGCTACGATGGGGAGGAAGAATGGCCAGGGTGGGATTGGCGGGGGGGGGGGATCCTCCCTGCGAGCATTGGATAAAAGTGCAAGGGAGGCCGTGGCACGGTCTCCTTTTTAAACCTTTGCACCGGTGGCTGTGTAACTGTCACTGTTTTAGATCCAAAATGTGGAGAAGGGAGTTGGACAGAAAAACTGCAGCGGAAGCTCATTGGTTAGAACTGCTCAGCCTAGATGAGAACGCCCAGGGCAGTGTTTCTCAACCTTGGCAAGTTTAAGATGGGTGGACTTCAACTCCCAGAATTCCCCAGCCAGCCATGCTGGCTGGGGAATTCTGGGAGTTGAAGTCCACCCATCTTAAACTTGCCAAGGTTGAGAAACACTGGTCCAGGGGTTTGCATCTGTCCAGAACCAAGTCTAGAAATGGCTGGGCACCTGCCAGGGGCCTTATTCCAATAGGCCTTGGCATCTACTGGAAAGAACCGGACGGCTCTTCTTCATTGCTACTTACTCTCTGCCAAGAGAAGGGGCCGTGGCCTCTGCCCCCCGGTCTTCTTGGTACCGATCAGGCCTGGAGGTGGATGGGCGAAGAAGACCCCTCGGTTTTTGTCTCCTGCCCCAAAATCTGGAACAGACGTGACGTTTCATCATTCCGCTGTGGGAACGCGCCTTGCAGCAATTAAAAAAAAAAGACCTGTGTCCTTTAAAATTACCGCAGAAGAGAGGAGCGCTACGAAGAGCAAGCGAGATGCGTTGGGGAAAAAAGAGTATTTTCTGCCGCAGCTGCTCTGGGTTCCCAAGCCAAGCCAAGCCCAGCCCTAGCAAGCCGCTGGGTTTAATTAATATCTCAGAGGTCACCCTCCGGGCTCCCTCTGCATGTAGAAAGCTAATCTGGTAGAGGGAACGGCCCTAACTCAGCCTTCTCCCTGACATCCTAGCTTTCTATGCCCAGGAACGTGCGTTTTCGGTCCTGTGAGTCCCCGTCTGCTGGTTGAGGCCTCAAAGGCCTGGTTTTCTCGCCACCCCATGGAAAGCCCCTTCTGGAAGGATCCTGGACAAGGCCCTGGTGGTTTAGCAGGGGAGGGGTGAATGCTAACGGTGCACACATGAATTGCTTTCCCAGAATCCTCTGCAGTGGATCATTTCCCAGAATCCTCTGCCGCACCCATCACTCCTGCAGGTTGCCCGCAGACCTTTCTCTGTGAAAATAGTTCACTCAGAGGCGGAGCATTGGAAAGCCGGGACCCCAGGGCTGATGTCCTTTCTCATGTCCAAAGAGCTTAAGGAAAAGTAGCTTCTGAAGTGTCGCCATCTCTTTACTGAGATTCATCCGAAATGACCTAGTTTACCTGACCTCGATTATTTTTCTCCTCTGCCTGGACCGCCCCTGTATCTTTGCAGTGTGGAAGGCTGTCTTTGCAGGTTGTTAAAATGCAGGATCTCTCTTGGATGAATTTCCTTCTCTTAAGTTTTGAAAATATCCAATAAAGTTTGTAAATTTTCTGGGATGCGGCCTTGCTGTCGCCTGTATTATTTGTGTCATTCTCTTTCCCCTGAAGTACCAGCCTTTTCAAATGGATTCCCTTTCTCCTTCCCCAGAAGCAGCTGGAGCCATTTTTGAAATGGGGAAGGGTTGCTATAACCATGGAAGATGAAGCTGAGGAAGATCCCTGAGGATGGACTCAAAGTTACCCCAGGAGGGCCGGTTTCTTAATATTAAAAGTATTTCCAAAACTTTTTTCTGCCCACCAGGACCTTCAGCATAACGTACAACTTTGAAGAGCCACAGAATAAAAGGGAACGAAATGCTCTTAAAGCAAATACTGTATTATTTAAATCACGTGGCTTAAATATTAAGTGTTTAAGACGAAAGCCAGTTTGGGGTAGTGGTGAAGGCACCAGGCTAGAAACCGGGAGACTCTGAGTTCTAGTCTTGCCTTAGGCCCAAAGCCAGCTGGGTGACCTTGGGCCAGTCCCTCTCTCTCAGCCCCAGGAAGGAGGCAAGGGCAAACCACTCCTGAAAAACCTTGCCAAGAAAACCACAGGGCCAAGTCCAGGCAGTCACCAGGCATTAAGACTGACTCAAAGGTGCAAAAAAAAAAAAAAATGGAAGATCAGCACTTCGTAGGGTAGAAAAGAAGCCCTTGAAAAAACAACTCGGATGCTGTGATGTGTCTATACCTACAAAGATCAGAATTGTGCAAGCCAGGGTATTCCCTGTGACACTCAATGGAAGCGAAAAGTTGGGCTTTGAAGAAGCAGGATAGGAAGAGTATTGACGCCTTTGAACTTTGGTGTTGGAGACCACCAACTTGATGGTACATGATCCGTCCATCCATCCATAAAATACCCTGGTAACCACTTTTATCTGCTGCTTCTCTCTCTGACATTACCTTCATCTTGTTCCCGGTCCACAATCTAGACTAGTGAATTCTCCAAAGTGGGGGGGCATGCACTATTCAAATATCCAGCTATCTATTTCTATTGATGTATTCCTCGTTCCATCTCATCCTTTTTTGATTTTCCATTTTGAGGGTTACATTTTATGATGTCCATAATAGGCTGGTACAGGAGTCCAGTTATATCATTTACAAACTTACACACATATTGGAGTTGCACACTGAATGTTTTTGTTATGGACAAGGGTGGGCAATCCCAAAGACCACCCCCCGTTCCCAACAGCCACAATCAACTTTAGCTGTCCCAGTGTTGTGGGACGGGGGTGTTTCCCTCTTAAGCAGCCAATAAACCAGCGAGTTTCATCCATTTGATTTGTTTTACCAGCATTTGGGTTGGTCTTGAAATCAGATGACCTCAATGGGAAGGAATCAGCCAACTCCTATAAACTACTAGGTTAGTACAGGGCAACCGCCTTCCTCCCCTCTGGCTCCCGGACACAGTCCTGGTCCTGCAGGGTCATCAATGTTCTTCGGACAAGGAGAGATTCCCATTTTTCAACCTGGGTTCTTCACACACCCCTCCCCCGGTATCCTCCAGTGCTCCAAGCTGGTCCTTGGAGACCTGGATCAGCCTGACCAGCAACGGAGGAAAAGAGGCCACCCAGTGAAGCCAAGGAAAGACAGCTCTGGAACATACAAAGACACGTTTGGAAAGTTGAGGAACAGTTGAAGGATCTGGATATGTTTAGTCTATGGAAAAGATGGCGAGAGGAGGCATGGGGGTCTTCAGATATTTGAAAGGTTGTCACACAGAAAGAGAGAGGGATGGTTCTCTGGTGCTTTGGGGAGAAGGACTAGAACCAGGGGGTCAAAATTACAAGGAAGGAAATTCAGACCAGGGATCAAGAGGAACTTCCCAATAGTTTGAGCCAGTGGAACAGGCTGCTCCATGAAATGGTGAGTCCTCCATCACCAGATGTCTTCAAACCAGAGCTGGAGGGTCATCTGTCAGAGATGACCCTCCAGAGTCTATAGTGGATCCTGCCCTGAACAGTGGATCTCTAAGATCCCTTCTAACTCTATAATTCTAGAAGAGTGTTTCTGTGATGAAATGGAATTATGAAGGCCAAGCTCAGGGAGATAAACATTTTCTTAGCTCACCAGAACCGCGTGGGAGAAACAAGAGGATGAGGCTGGCACCTCCCTGAGGAATTCACGGTGTTGTGGCTGGCTGGCTTGGGAGCTGGGGTTTCAGTCTGGGAAGATTCTTGCTAGAGGTTGTAGCTAATAAACATAGCCGGACTGAATTGGCATTGTCTCTTGGAGTTCCTTGGGCTAGGACTGACATCAATCTTCCCAGACTGAAACCCCAGCTCCCAAGTCAGTCAGCCACAACATTGCGAATTCCTCAGGGAGGTGCCAGTCTCATCCTCTTGTATCTCCCACGCTCCTCTGGCGAGCTAAGAAAATGTTTATCTCCCTGAACCTGGCCTTAATAATTCCATTCCATCACAGTTTCTCAACCTTGGCCATTTTAAGATGGGTGGACATCAACTCCCAGAATTCCCCAGCCAGCCATGCTGGCTGGGGAATTCTGGGAGTTGACGTCCACCCATCTTAAAATGGCCAAGGTTGAGAAACATTCTTCTAGAGAAAGCAGGTTCTCTCATTGTGCTGCTTCATGGCAATGCCCCCCCCCCACTTTTGAGCCTATCCCCCTATTCTGGGAGAAAACCACCACCACATCGTTGCCATGAAAATCACAGAGATGTGTCCGTGAAGTCGCTCAGCTCTACTACTAGCTGAATAGATACAGCTCTTTCCTCTTTGCACTATTTAACACACAAAAATGGTGATCAGCCTTCCCCACCCAGAGTCCCCAATCCTATATATTCTCCCCCACCCTGAAACTATTCAGTGCCCAAAATTTAGGATTTGTGACACATAAAACCAAAGCAGATCAATTCTTTAAAAACAGCTAAGCTGTAGTTAAAGAGCACCCATTTTCTATTATTATGCCAAAAGTATATTGAGCAGTGTTGGTGATCTGATTCTTGAAATTTGAAATTGACTGGTTCTTGAAATAAAGAGGGAAGAAAGCCATGGACCAGATGCAGCCTAGGGCCGTAGGTTGCCAACCCAAAGCAGCCGCAATACTTGATTAGACAGACTTTCGGATCTGCCTTAAAGGCAACCTTCCATGTTAATATTTTCTAGTTCTATTAACGCAGTAAAATCCTTCTCAATGACAAATTTCGTTAGAAATCCAATAGTAGAAGTGGTTCTGCCATTTGCAGACTGCAGCGTGAAAGAGGAAAGATGGTATAGCTTTTTCACTTTTATTGCTATTTTAATAAATTTTAATAATTTCCAAGATGGAAAGCCTGTAAACCTTTCGTTCCCGATTCTTAAAACGAAGCTTCCCATTTTGACTTTTTGACATTGGAAAAAAGCTTTGGCTGTTTGGAAACAAACAGAAGCAGGATCATGATGATAATCTAGTTCTTTATAGCGCAGGAATTGAGATCAGAATGGTAAAAAGGTAGGATTGTTAATCCTTGAAGAAAGAGTTTGCTTTAAGTTTTAACCAAACTTTCAAAATCGATTCCTTACAATCTGAAAAGGCAGCAGTTAGAGGGGCCTGTTTGATCTTTTTTTCCCTTGTTTTAAATGCTGGCTGCTAGATATTTTTGAAATTAGTTTGCACCCCCCCGCCTTCATACAGAGCTGACAACAGAAGCGATCAACACAGAAAAACATTCAGCCTTCATTGCAACTGTCACTCAGTTATATTATTCAGTGTTAGCTTTTTCCAATGGAAAAAAAACATCTATTACACTTTGTCTGCTATTGCAAAGTAACCCAAGCCCCAGTGCTCACATTTCACTCATTCTTGTCTGACATGGTAAATTCAGCAAGGGGAGACCTTTCATTTCTCCAATCACGTCTTTCAAACACATCCCCCACCACCACCTCCACCAGGTGCAGGGAAGCCCTATAACGCAGGGTTCCTCAACCTCAGCAACTTTAAGATGGGTGGACTTCAACTCCCAGAATTCCCCAGCCAGCCATGCTGGCTGGGGAATTCTGGGAGTTGAAGTCCACCCATCTTAAAGTTGCTGAGGTTGAGGAACCTTGCTATAATGGATACTTTGTAGAAAAATAGCCAAAGTGCAGCAGGTAGCAGGTAGAGTGCAGACAGGTAGCCCTGTTTGAATGTCTGGGCTTAGAAGCTAAGCGGGGTAGAGCCTTGTTAGTATTTGGACAGGAGACCACCAGGAGAGCCAGAGCTGTAGGCTGGGAAAGATCCCAGAAAAAGGCAACCACAAACTGTTATCTCACCAAGAAAAATTCAGGATTAGGGTTACTCCCAAGTAACTTTACAGTGTTACTCTGAAACACTGTGAGGAAGTAGTTTAGTGCAGGGTCACTCTCAGTTCTGTCCCCAGTTGGAGCAGAGTTATGAAAGAAATGCTAAGAGAGAATGTCCAAGGGGGTTGACAAGCAGGCGATTTTGACCTTGTGAAATGTGACAGTGAAGCTCCTTGGGGAAGAAGGAAATAAAAGGGGGAGATGTTCAAAAGCAGGGGTGGGGAGGGTGGGCGTGGAGGTAATCCACCCACAGGGTCAGAAGAGGAGGATTTTTGAACCTCACAATCAAGATCTTCACAGTCAAGTGACATTCCGCACTAACAGCTGAATTCTGGATCCCGGTTATGGCAGACAAATGTTATCTACTTGCATCTTTTGCAGAATGTATTCCGTTTTCTTCCTGCTTGCTCCCTGTGGGAAGCAGACAGCTCTCTGGGCCAGGATGTGCATCTTCTGACCACATGTTACCCTGTGTTATCCCCCTCTCTATGGCTTAAGGGCTAGAAACCCATCAAGCCTGTTTTTCAGTGTGTGCAATCCAGGTCTTGACAGATTTGTTTGCTTAAACGGCACTAGCACATCCTTAACCTTAAAATCCTTGCTCTTAATGACACCTTAATAGCTGACTTCTCTTGCAATTTACTCTTTTAAAAAGTTTTAGCTCTGACCACAAATATTAGCGTATCCCTGGGTTATGAAACACACTCCTGAATTAATCAATTAAAAAAAAGAGATCAACATGAACCTCAAAGTATTAATATATTCGTTAAGGACACCTTGTGAATGGGACAAGAAAAGCAGAAATGGGGGATCATATTCTCCACACTCCTCTTCCTCCTATCATATTGTTTTTACATTTGCCAGGGAGAGCGCCTGAATTTTAGGTACATTAATTGCTACCCGATCAAAATTAGGGCACAAAATTATGTTTTGTGTCCTTGCTTATTCTGTGTGTCATATGCTGGGAAATGCAAATTATTACCTCCAGGAATGCAGAGACCTGAACAAAAATTTGGGGTATCTTGATTTTGTTATGCTGAGAAACATCTATCAGAAATGTCGGTATGCTGGTCTTTCTGACAGTAATAAAATATTATTTTATCTGGTTAAAGGCACCCCCCCCCCCTGCCCCCCAGAGTTATAATATTGGATGAGTAAATGGCCATTAATACTGGAGGACAAAGAAAGAACACCGTTGGACTTTTTGAGTTTTTTTCAAGGGAAAATATTGCAAGATGGCTTGGGACTCTAAAGGCCCCCTTTTTTCTTTCTTCTGGATAAAAGGGTTTGGCACTGGGGGCTGTTGCCTTCCAACCGCTGGGCTGCTTCTGCATCGCCATGCTCGCCTTCTCCAAAGATGAAATCAGGAGCTGGGGGACAGGAACGACTGTATGCGAAGCTGTCTGTAGGAAAAGGGAAAAGAAAATAAAGGAAGCCTAGCAGAACGAACGCACGACGTGTGAGAAGCCAGAACAGGCTCCAAGGAGAACTATCCTTGGAGAGTTTGAAAACTCAGTCTTGTGAGTTGCTGGCTGGGTTGAGCTTGCAGAAGACAGACGAAGGGAACGTCTATCATGTACAGTGGTACCTCTACTTACAAACTTAATCTGTTCCGTGACTCTGATCGCAAGTCGAGTTGGTCGCAAGTCGAAGTAAATTTTCCCATAAGGTTCAATGTAATTACCGTTAATCCGTTCCGGCGTCCACGGACCACGCATCAGGGGCAGAAAAACGGCCGCCGACCACGCGGCAGGGCGTAAAAATGGCCGCGGACCACGTGTCGGGCAGAAAAATGGCTGCGGACCACGTGGAACGGGCGGAAAATGGCCGCGGACCACGTGGAACGGGCGGAAAAATGGCCGCGGACCACGTGGCATGGGCGGAAAAATGGCCGCGGACCACATGGAACGGGCGGAAAATAGCCACGGACCACGTGGAACGGGCAGAAAATGGCCGCGGATCCGGTTCGTAAGTCGAGGCGAGTTCGTAAGTAGAGGTAAATTTTTTGGGGCCGGAGCTGGTCGTATCTTGAAAAATTCGTAAGTAGGGGCGTTCGTAAGTAGAGGTACCACTGTACTACAGGGGAACACCTATTCTTGTTTGCAGTCGAGAGCAAGATGTAAACCAACAGGTTGAATTGTTTTGAAAAAGGAGATTCAGGCTGAATAGCAGGAGGCGTTTTCTGTTAAGTGGTGGAAGAATCTGCTTAAAACAGTGGCGGATGACCCCAATCCACAGTGGTTTTCAAACATCACCACCTGTAAGGGATGGTGTGGTAGAGTCCTTCACTGAGAAGAGAGGTTGGCTAGATGATCTCAGTGCTCCTTTCGAATCATACATTCGATGATTCTGTAATGGTTTATAACAGTGTTTCTCAACCTTGGGAACTTGAAGATGTGTGGACTTTGACTCCCAGAATTCCCCAGCCAGCCTTCAAGTCCACACATCTTCAAGTTCCCAAGGTTGAGAAACACTGGTTTATAAACATAATGCAAGGGGTAGAGAATCAGAGACTTTTTTGTCCTCTCTCATGATTGCAAAAAAATATAATTTGTTCTTCACATGTCACAGAATTCATCTCTATCATCCATCCATCCATCCATCCATCCATCCATCCATCCATCCATCCATCCATCCATCATCTGCCTCCATCACCATGTCAATTTTTTTCACTAGCCTCAAAGATGCCCACAGGGGAAGGTCAAAAAAGTCAAGATGGCAGCAGTGACTGTCATTGAAGCCCCATTCCTTTCTATGGGCATAGAAAAGGGGCAGGGCTTCGATTGGGTTGTTGTGGCTGTTCTTGGACCTTGCCCCGGACTAATGTGTAGCCTTCTAGGTGTTTCCATCTTTATTTGCATGAAGGAGCAGACGATCAGATGAGTTCCTGCCGGCAGTTGGAAAGGATCTGGCCCAAATACAGCTTTTAAATACACCTCGCAAATACAGGACCTTGCGGCACAGAAGACAAAGCAGCTTATTAGAACCCACAGCCATGCCTTTCCCCCTTTCCAGCTTGTAGAACCCAACTTCCTTCCCCAGAATCCCTTGGGACTGCCTCTGCAGCCATAAACTGACCTCCTCAACCTGGGTATCCATCCAGCTCCCAGAATTCCCCAGCCAGCTGGGCCGTTCACAAGAATTCTGAGAGCTAAATTCCATCCAGTTGGAAGACCCCCATCTCAGGGAAAGAAGCCATAAAGAATAGCATGGTTTGGGTTTTTAAGTGAAGGGCACCGAGCCTACTAACCAGATTCATTCCGTTCTTTCCTCAAGCGTTCCTGCTTTTAGAAACTACCACGGGCCGTAGGGAAGCTTCTCCGTCAGAGCTGCATGGAAACACGTGACTGGCATCTCTTATCTCAAGGCCACTCGGCGGTGGATTTTCCGCCAGATCTTCCGCTGTCATGTTGTCACCTAGCAAGAAAGAATATTCAGATGTTCAAGTGTCTTGAATGGATGGATCGTCTCATGTAGGGATTAAAAAAAACATCTAAAATCTAATCTAATCTAAATGGACTGGCACTAGGGAGACCTAGGCACTTTGGAGCAGTCCTTCTCTCACAGCTTAAGAGCCAGTATGATGTAGCAATTAAATACAGGGCTAGGAGTGATGAGACCCAGGTTCTAGATCCCCATTGGCCATGGAAGGTCCTTGAGGTTCACAGGGCCAATCTCTCTCTCTCATCTCACAGAGTTGTTGCTGTGGGGGAAAAATATGACTTCTACTGTGTTTACAATGAGTGTCTGCACATACCAAATAAAAAATGTTTTTACAATACTAAATATTGTCAAGAGAGCCAGGGATCAGGCTAGAAACTGGAAGACCATAAGTTCTAGTCCTACCTTGGGCATGAAGCCAGCTAGGTGACCTTGGGCCAGTCCCTCTCTCTCAGCCCTGGGAAGGAGGCAATGGCCAACCACTCCTGAAATCTTGCGAAGAAAACTTCAGGGACTAGTCCAGGCAGTTGCCCTGGCTCAAAGGTGTGCGCACACACACACACACACACACACACACAGTCAAGGTCATTCTGAGCAGTGATTTTGACCTCTAAGGCACTACCTATCATTTGGCTTGGGATCACCTGCAAATTTAATAACTATACCGTACTGTAGGTCATTTATAAAGATCAGGCTGAAGATGGAGCCCTGGAAATCCCATTCAATATTTCCCTCCAGGACCCTGCAGAACCCCTAATGCGCACCCACTGAGGGTGGTGGTTCCGTACCATCGAGCCAAGGTTTTGGCAAACCTGCTTTAAGGATATCATGATAGACATTTTGGGGGTTTTATTCCTGTCAACCTCAGATCAAGCACAAAAGGTCTGGATGAAGAGGAAGACCTTTTCTTCTTTTCTGAAGATAGAGGCCCAGCACCTCTGCCCAGAAAGCTTCTGAGCAGAGCAGGCGGCTTGTGAAAAAAGGTCACCCTGAAAAGGTCTCTCTTCTCTCTCTGAGTTCTCAGGTGGGGTCATCTCAATCGGTATCTTTGGTCTGGTGCAACCCTTCATGTCCTAAAGTGAAGCAGTCCAGATTCCAGACACAATTAGGATCCATCTCTCGGTTGCAGTGTTTCTCAACCTTGGTGACTTTAAGATATGTGGACTTCAACTCCCAGAATTCCCCAGCCAGCCTGGCTGGGGAATTCTGGGAGTTGAAGTCCACATATCTTAAAGTCGCCAAGGTTGAGAAACATTCCTTGGTTGGAAGGATAAAAGAGCAACTCACAAGCGTCACTGGATCCTGTCCCATTGTAAGGGGGAGCAGGGCCTGTGGGTGAATCCTGTCCTTCAGCTTCTCCCTCAGACAGGACCGGAGATGGTTGAACTCGTTCCTTGCCTCCACCATGACTCCCTCGGTTCTCTTTTTCCTCCAAATGCTGGATCCACGGCAGCCACGGCTCTCGTTGGGACCCCACGCGGGAGATTAAATTGGGGGTGGACGTTAAATATTCTGGCGAGGAGGGAAAACAGAGAATGAAAAATACAGCAAGAAGAGAAGCACGTCACCAAAAAAAAAAAATTGCAAGAAAACGGTGCGACGGTAGAACGCTGCTGCTCAGATTTCCAGCGAGTCAGACGGCCAGGCCCTTCCCTGAAATACTCCATTTCTTCCCTCACCTCAGCTTTCCAGTCTCCTTCACCGTTTTACTACTCTGTCCTCACAAAGCACTCACAAATCTTACTCAGGGGCTTGGCAAGGGAGTATTCCTCCATGATTCCACTGCTCATGCCCAGTCATTGGAAAATGAATTTATTATTTGTGCAGGTTTATCCTCACCCATCTGATATCCTCCAGATGTTTTGGACCTATAATGAATCGGCATCTTGGACATCAAAGTTCACACACTGGGCAGGGACCAAAGTGGAGGAAGCTGGTGTAGATGAAAATTAAACCCTTGAATCCTTATAATTTGGTTTCACCTAAGAGTCTTTGGTTAATGCTTTATCAAGATTTTCCCAAGAAGCCAGAACATGGGTAAGACTCATACTGTTGCGCAGAGTGCAGCAATACTCCCAGGAAAGTGCCAAAAATACACACCAGTATGAGAGATTTACAAAATGCAATGCCCATATCTTGTTCTCCAAAGAAATCCAGCCAGAAAGTATAAAATATCTGGTTGTTTATTGATAAAAACGCAAAACTCCATAAAATACAAGTTTCATACAAAATATAGGAAAAAAACACTTCTTCTCATGTATTTAGCATCCAAGACTTAACAACTACACAGGTATAACAAAGTCTCTAGCTAAACAAACTCTCAGAGAAGAGGTACACTACTTGGTTATTAGTTACTACTACATAACCCATAAAACTGACTACATGGTGGCTAAAACTCTACTGAGAGGCTGGGCATATAATCCTCCCGTTTTATTGCCATCCCTTGATTAATACATACTTAATAATTAATTAATTAATTAATAATTAATACATAATTAATAATTAATACATATGCCAATAGGTGGCAGTAAATAGCAGTATACGTGCACAATTACAATAACAATTTTCACATGACTTGCTCAGCCATAACAAATCCATTTTGAAGATAACGAGCGGCACTTCTTCCCATGAGAAAATCCTAACACATATATGGCTTTTTTGAAACTAATGTTCAAGTAAACAGTGGTAAAGTACAAGCACAGAAGGACGTAAGTTTCTTCTCTAGCTCCTAGAGCACTGCTGCCCGATCAGAAGTACAAGCTGGGTGGCTCTGGAGGACCACTAGATCACAGTGAAGAGGCACAGAACAATCTAATGCAGTGTTTCTCAACCTTGGCCACTTGAAGATGTGTGGACTTTAACTCCCAGAATTCCCCAGCCAGGCTGGCTGGGGAATTCTGGGAGTCGAAGTCCACACATCTTCAAGTGGCCAAGGTTGAGAAACACTGTGTTAATGTAACCTTACCATAGAGTTGGTACTCCTAGTTGTGCTTCTTGTCTGGCTACCCCGAAGGTCCAACACCCGCTTACCTGGTTGGCTTTCTTCCTGATGCTCCGGGAAGGAAGAGCTGTCATAAAGGCCGTCCCCGCTGTCGAAGTATCTGTAGGTGCTCTCTCCCAGGTGGACCCTCTGGTGCTTGGTCAGGTACGGCCTCCAGCGGAAGCTCTCCCCGCACTGGAGGCACTTGTACGGCTTCTCCCCGGTGTGGATCCTCAGGTGCTCCGTCAGGGTGGAGCGCCGGTTGAAGCTCCGCCCACACCGGGGGCACTCGTAGGGCTTCTCCCCCGTGTGGATGCGCAGGTGGGCGTTGAGGTGCGTGCTCTGGAAGAACCGCTTCCCGCAGGCCAGGCATTCGAAAGGCTTCTCCCCCGTGTGGGTCCGGTGGTGCTTCACCAACTCGAATTTATACTGGAAGGCTTTCCCGCAGTCGTGGCACACGTGCTTCTTCTCGACCTGAACGATCTTGATCTGACTCACGTCGGTGACGTCGTTCCCGCCGGGGAGAGGCTCTGATTCAGTCTTTATGGGCCTCCTGAGCGGCGGCCCGCCTGAGCCTTGCCTGAGCCCATAGATCTCAGGGCCGGGCTTCACCCCACTGCGTGGTTTGGACAATGCGGAGGCAGCACGCAGGGAATTGGCGTCTGGGGTGCCACTCTCGATGGCGCCACCTGCTGGAGGAGAGCGGAAGAAAACAGCTGATTTAAATGTACAGTGGTACCTCGGGTCACGAACGCTTCAGTTCACGACCAATTCGGGTCACGAACAGCACCGTTCGCAAATGTTGCTTCCGTTCACGAACTCCGCATCGGGTGACGAACAGGATCCACGGCCGTTTTCCCTGCCGTGACACGTGGTCGTGGCTTCCTGTAGGGAGGGGGACTCTCCCTCCAAGCAATAACCGCCTCCCCACCCGCCTTCCTGTCCTCCACGCCAGAAGTCGCCTCAAGCAAGGTTAGCTTTCTCTCTCTTCATACTGTACTTTCTGTCATATTTTTGTGGTTTAAAAAAAAAAATACATATGGTTCAGAACGGATTAACCGTATTTACATTGAACCTTATGGGAAAATTTGATTCGGGTCGCGACCAAAATCGGTTGGCGACCACATTCGTAGGGGTCAGAATGGATTAACCGTATTTACATTGAACCTTATGGGAAAATTTGATTCGGGTCGCGGCCAAAATCGGTTGGCGACCACATTCGTAGGGGTCAGAATGGATTAACCGTATTTACATTGAACCTTATGGGAAAATTTGATTCGGGTCGCGGCCAAAATCGGTTGGCGACCACATTCGTAGGGGTCAGAATGGATTAACCGTATTTACATTGAACCTTATGGGAAAATTTGATTCGGGTCGCGACCAAAATCAGTTGGCGACCACATTCGTAGGGGTCAGAATGGATTAACCGTATTTACATTGAACCTTATGGGAAAATTTGATTCGGGTCGCGACCAAAATCGGTTGGCGACCACATTCGTAGGGGTCAGAATGGATTAACCGTATTTACATTGAACCTTATGGGAAAATTTGATTCGGGTCGCGACCAAAATCGGTTGGCGACCACATTCGTAGGGGTCAGAATGGATTAACCGTATTTACATTGAACCTTATGGGAAAATTTGATTCGGGTCGCGACCAAAATCAGTTGGCGACCACATTCGTAGGGGTCAGAATGGATTAACAGTATTTACATTGAACCTTATGGGAAAATTTGATTCGGGTCGCGACCAAAATCGGTTGGCGACCACATTCGTAGGGGTCAGAATGGATTAACAGTATTTACATTGAACCTTATGGGAAAATTTGATTCGGGTCGCGACTAATTCGAGTCGCGACCAGAGTCGCAGAACGAATTAAGTTCGTGACCTGAGGTACCACTGTATTTGTATCGCAAGGTTTCTATTCCTACCCCAATCGTTTTTTTTCCTTTAACACTTTTATGTATGTATATGTATATGTTATTTATTTTAATTGGATTTCTCTCATTTTTATATTTAATTCCATTTTCTTTCCTTTTCTTTTATATCTCTATTTTATTTATATATTGTATTACTTATTTTTATATAGAGAGAGTGTCCCAATGTTTCTATTCCCACCCCGATTTATTTTTTCCTTTAACACTTTTACACATTTATTTTAATTTGCTTTATTTATTTTTATAGTTTAAAACATATTTACTTTAATTTTGTCCCAAGGTTTCTATTCCTACCCCAATTGTTTTTTTTCCTTTAACACTTTTATGTATGTATATGTATATGTATATTTTATTTATTTTAATTGGATTTCTCTCATTTTTATATTTATTTCCATTTTCTTTCCTTTTCTTTCATATCTCTATTTATTTTATTTATATATTGTATTACTTATTTTTATATATAGAGAGAGAGTGTCCCAAGGTTTCTATTCCCACCCCAATTGTTTTATTGTTTCCTTTAACACTTTTATACATTTATTTTAATTTGCTTTGTTTTATTTATTTTTATAGTTTAAAAAAATATTTACTTTAATTTTGTCCCAAGGTTTCTATTCCCACCCGTTTTGGTTTTTGCCCTTTAACACTTTTGTATATTTATATTTTATTTATTTTTATTTGGGTTTTTTTAAAAAAAAGTGTTTTATTTATTTATTTATTTATTTGTTTATTTGTTTATTTAAATATTTATTTTATTATTGTATCATGGCAGACTGGGGCAGGTAAGCGACAGGAAGAAAACATTCAATACGAAACCCACGTACATAAATAAAAACAAACCAACAAAGGGTGGACAAACCATGCATTTAATCCAGAAAAGCCACTAGCCCTCTTTCCAACATTTTACTAGCCTCCCTGGGTTCAGGCAAGTGAATCACCCATTTCTGACCTAAAAAGGAGGACCAATTTCTGGAAAGATGATATACGCCAGCCAATGGGTCCACCTGGCCTGCTCTGAGTTATTGTGCTTACTATCAGCTGTGGGGTTAAAGGTCTCAACTTGATCCCTTCCAGTAGGGTTTCAAATCCTCAGAGTAGTGTTTCTCAACCTCAGCAACTTTAAGGTGTGTGGACTTCAACTCCCAGAATTCCTGGCTGGGGAATTCTGGGAGTTGAAGTCCACACATCTTAAAGTTGCTGAGGTTGAGAAACACTGCCCTAGAGTTTGGCTCACTGGTTACCTGGTACCTTACCTTACCACATTAAATTAAAGTCTCCTTCAAATCAATATGGAGTCCTGGGGATTTCACAGACCGTTTTCTAGACCACAGTACAGAAGTGCTTTGCCCTTCTCTTCTTCTGGACCATTTTGCGACTTCCCACTCTGGCCCATGCTCTTGAGATGACTCATGGTCTCCCATCCAAGTACTAACCAGGCCTGACTCCGCTTAGCTTGGGAGCCAAGAGATGGTGAGCCAGGCCCTGCCACCCACTGAGGCGTCACCACCTTGACCCCCTTGGTCATCCACAGGAAGATGTGGGGGACCAGCTCGTAAAGTGGGAGGCACCCCACGGCTCCCCTGCTTCCATGTTTGGAAGAGCTGCTCTAGAGAGCTCCGCACATCAGCTCTCTGAAATCGAAGAGGAGATGGGCCTTCCCCAGAGGATTATCTATTTTCAATGGAGACCAGGATCCTGCAACCAGGATCACTGCCCACAAAAGAGATCAAGGCGCACTTTAATCAAGAGGCTTTCCAAATCAAGCTGGGGGGAAAAGAAACCACATTTTGGTCCTTCCTACTCTCTGCCTTTTTTCTTTTTCTTGCTTTGCAAATGTCCCCCAACTCCTGTTAATCGCCACAGATGGAGTTTATTTTATTTATTTAGTGATCATATTTACAAGGCCACCCAACTCACATAAAGGTGACCCTGGGCAGCGTATGACAATTATCGTTGTTTCTAAGTTGTTTCTAAGAGCTGAAATTTCTTCTGCCGTCGGATCTTGGCTTACGAGGGTTTCATTCCCTAAAAAATCACATCTCTGGGATGCACGATCGGTGATCATGATAATCTCACTGATACTGATCACGTTAATAGCCCTTTGCCTTGGTTTCTGGATGCAGTGCCAGTAGGCCGGGGCATCTGCGGGGGGGGGGGTCAAACAAGTCAAGATGGCGGCTGTGAGTGCAACTGATCCCCCCGAATATTTTTAATGTGCGTCACAACACATGTAAAAAAGGGGTAAGGCTTGAATCACAGTGTCACGACCACCATCTTGACTTTTTTTACCTCCCCCAGGGACACTCCTGCAAATATAGAAATATATTGGATTTTAGATGCCGGGCCAATATAGAAACTCTAACTAAGAAGAGGCATCCTCTTTCTTTCAGAGAGCAAAGGAACACCAAGAAGGTGCCAGTGTGATTTGCGATCCAGGCCATGCCCATCTTAGAAGAGGATCCTTTCCCTTTTGGAGAAGATACGCTCCAACTCGTTCTTCTCGTAATACAGGAGAGAAGGAAGGATGCAAAACATACCCTTCTCCCCTTGCAATCTGACTTTGCATAACAACTAGTGATCCTAAATTCTGCAGGTAGCTTTCACAGCCCAGGTTCAGAAGGAGGAACGGTAAAATAAATACAGGTACTCCTCACTTAACAACCACAATTAGGACTGGCAACTCCATTGCGAAGCGACATGGTTGTTAAGAGAGATATTGTGTGATCGTGACTTGCAACTTCCTGCCAGCTTCCCCACTGACTCTGCTTGTCGGAAGCTGCTGTGCAGTATGGAAATGGTGACCATGTGACCATGGGACACTGCAACGGCCATAAACGCCCACCAGTTGTGAAGTGCCCAAATCTTGATCACATGACCATGGGATGCTGTGATGGTTGTAAGCATGAGGACTGGTTGTAAAGTTACTTTTTCAGTTCTGCAGCAACTTTGAATGGACACTAAACAGGGCAGTCATTAAACAAGGTCTACCTGTAAAAGCAGAGAATAAAATTAGACTTGCCTGGGAGTCTTCCCTGCGGCTCAGGACAGGATGAGTCTTCAAAGATGGCTTCCCTGTTGTTGAGGCCTCTGTAGGCAGCATTGCCCAGGTGGACCCTCTGGTGCTTGGTCAGGTACGGCCTCCAGCGGAAGCTCTCCCCGCACTGGAGGCACTTGTACGGCTTCTCCCCGGTGTGGATCCTCAGGTGCTCCGTCAGGGTGGAGCGCCGGTTGAAGCTCCGCCCGCACCGGGGGCACTCGTAGGGCTTCTCGCCCGTGTGGATCCGCCGGTGGGCACTTAGGTGGGAGCTCTGGATGAAGCGCTTGCCGCAGGCCAGGCACTCGTAGGGCTTCTCGCCCGTGTGGGTCCGCCAGTGCAGCAAGAATTCCGACTTGCAGTGAAACCACCGGTCGCATTCCGGGCACATGAGCTTCTTCCGCCCGACGTGGAACATGCTGTGCTTGGAATTGGCCACCCTCATGTGCCTGGAGGGCTCCCGCCAGACATGCCCCGCCTGCAGCTCCCACTGCCTCTGCAGGCCGCACCGGCCCTCCGACACCAAGGAAGTGTTCTCCGGGGGCGCCCCCAGCAAAGTCCACTGAGGATCCGCTGGATCCAAAACTTCAGGTTCCGCAATCTCTTCCTTGATCTCCCTCACAATCACCTCACTTGCTGGGATAGTGGGGGAAGTCAAAGCAAAGTTATTTCCTGAAATAGAGAAGGGGGAGGATGTAAGAGGTAGAGGAAAAGAGTCCCTCTATGATTCCCAACTCATTTCTAATTTCCCAACTAAATTAATTAGTTTTAATTAGGCTCAATAGTGTGCGGTTTTAGGGTACCATTGTCAGGTTCAGCCCAAGAGTCACACAAGAGAGTCCAGAAATCAGCTCAGCTTCTTTATTAGCTTGCACCTACTAGACAGAATCTCGCCAGACTAACTCTAATTCCCCAACGAGAGCAACTATAACCATCAAGCCCTTAGGGAGGGGCCAGTCTCTTCCTCCTGACTTTCACGCAGTCCAGCCGGGGGCTGAGGAGATGCTTGGAGTGCCACTCCCCTGCCCTGTAACCTTGAAGCTCCATTCCAGAACCCTCCCTGCTTGTGCCTTCCATCACACCATCCCTGAATTGCAACAGAGAGAGGCCCATTAGAATTTCCCACCCTTGAGGAGGTTACCCATTGCAACTCTGAATGGGTTGCTGTTCTTGTTTTTCTTCTTTCTCTGCAGATAGTTGAAATTACACTTGTAATTCTGCTGCAACGGAACGGAAAGACATACTATTCAGTCACTTTCTGAACAGAGCTTCAACATGCTTATCAGAAAAGACTGCCTGTAGTATCTCTGAATGAATCAGTGTTCTTTTGGAAGATCATTCCTTTGAAATCTCAGTTAGCTTGTCCCAACCTGTTCATCTAAAATTCCTTAGATGAAAATCCACAATCAGTGGCTTCATTGCTTGGGGAAGCCGGAACTGTAAGCCAACAACAGTTGGAGTAATAACTGAGTGATTCAGTATATGTCTTGTGTAGTGAATTCTCTATAGCAGTATTTCTCAACCTTGGCAACTTGAAGAGGTGTGGACTTCAACTCCCAGAATTCCCAGCAAGACTTGCTGGCTGGGGAATTCTGGGTGTTGAAGTCCACACCTCTTCAAGTTGCCAAGGTTGAGAAACACTGCTCAATAGCTTGATAGAAAAGCATCAGGTTGGCATGCAGATGATCCAAATCTTTGGCATCTCCAGATAAGGATGGGAAAAGTCTCTGGAACCCAGAAGACCTTGGAATAGACAAGAGTGAATAGGAGGAACCCTAGATTTAATTCTCCATGTGGGGCCTCGCATTGGGTAAGGTTCCAGATATAGGCTTTTCCAAAGTTGGCAGAATGACACCCTCTCTCTCACGGCCTTAAATTCAGCAAGTTTTCACTGCCAACCCTCAGAGGTTTGGAGGGCGCTGCTCTAACCACTCTGCCACCCTAAGAAGCTAAGAATAGCCTGCTGGATCTGGCAAGACACGTTTGGTCAAGGCTTTGGTTTCTTCCTGGGGCCAGCCAGAGGCGTCCCCTGTCCTGCACCTGTTCCTCTGAAAGAGAATTCCACCAAGATTATGTTAAGTTATTAGGGATAAGTTATTAGGGATATGCAATATTTGAATACATTCTGAGTGTCCTTATTCCTCTCTTGTTCCTTAACCAAATTACCTAGCCAGACATTTTGTTATCTGGCTAGGTAACATCATCAAGGAAGACACCATACTCCTCCAAGACTGGCAAGCAAACTACAATATCTGCTCCCCCCTATACTGATGATGTTACCCAGCCTGGTAATAAAACGTCAGCAGAAAAACAACTAAGTTCAGAGGACTCCAAGAACCCAACCGTTCAACCCTGAGCTACAGATGTTGTCTACTACCCCTGTCTAATAAATATTATTAAAAGGCTTAAGCTTTCATGAGCCACAGCTCACCTTATTAGACGCACAGAGAGGCTTCACTGAGGTAGCTCACGAGAGCGTAGGCCTTTTAATAACTGGTGCCAGATTCCTGCTTTTTGGCTAGCACAGACCAACATGGCTCTCCTCCTGCAAAGTCCACTCTGTACTGAGTAGATCTATGGATTTCTCTGGCCCCATCCACCAAGTTCAACTAGAAATAGGAAGCCGGAACCAGAGGTGTCTGCAGGGAGGGCGGGGAGGGGGATAAAAAAAGTCAAGATGGTAGCTGTGGGTGCATGACTGAAGTCCCACTGCTTTTTAACGTGTGCTGTGCAGATAAAAAAGGGACAGTACTTTGATCATACAACCCTGGCTGCCATCTTGATTTTTTTCACACATACACACTGTTGTGGACACCCCTACAGTGAACAAATGATGAAGGAGGAGAGAGAAACTATACAGTATTCTGGTCTGTTCCTTAAGCCAACCTCCTTTTATGCTGATGTAGGTTTTCAAAGGCAGACCAGTCAGGAACCGGTCCTCTTGGAACTTCTTCAAAATGGACCAATTGGAGGTCTACCTAGATAAGGAACCTATCAGAAACCAGTTTTCTTGGACTTCCGTGACATGGACCAATCAGAGATCAGTTGGCCAGCTTCAAATACAAGCAGCTCGCTCTGCTGAAGATACCAACCACAGCTGCTGGTGAAACATCAGGACAACAGAAGACTAGACCATGACCGTTCAGCCTGAAAACTCATTACCGATTCGCCCTTCTCTCACCTTCATAAAGGTTGAGGGGGATTTTTTTCTCCTCTGAAGCTGTTTGGGCAGGGATCCATGGCTCTTCTCCCCGTTCCAGACGAGAGATCAACTCAGGTTTTGGGATTGGAACAGCTGCATTGTGCACACACACAAACATACACAAAAGAAGGAGAAAATGATGAAGTCAGTTAAATGCATGGCAGCCTGTAAGCCACTGACTCAGAAAGCAGCGAATGTCCCAGAGCATGAGAATTAGAAGAGACAATAAAATAATGCAAAATAAATTGTTCCTTGGGCAGGGGCTACCAGCACAGTAAATGCTTGCCAGTTTTGAGGCAACTGTGGACAACCCACAAATTAAAGTGAATTTTGGATTTTCAAAAATGGTGGAAATCTTAAGGAGCACCAAGCCAGAGATGATGAGGAGTATCATATAAAAACAAAACAAGGCAGAAAATGTACCCAATACTCCTGCCTCCTATTTTCCTCACAACAACCCTGTGAGGTGGGTTGGGCTGAGATAGAGGGACTGTCCCAAAGTCACCAGGCCAGCTTTCATGCCTAAGGGAGGCCTCGAACTCACCGTCTCCTGCTTTCTGGGCCAGCACCTTCACCACTACACCAAACTGGCTCTCAGAGATGTTCTAAGATTTCAGATGTACAAATGTCCCAACAAGATGGAGTTACCATATGATTGTAAACAGCAGAATCTCTGCTGACATCAATCGTGGTGGTTGTGTTTGATGGAGTTGTGCTTCCCCTGAAAGAGCTGGTCTGTGACTTGGGGGTCTTGCTTGAATTACAGGTGGAAAGAGGGACCAGAAGTCTCTTGGCTTGGTTTCAGCTGGTGCCCCGGATCCAGCCTGACCTGCAGTGGGAGATCCTTGTGACACTGACTCACGCCCTGATCTCTGCATGACTGGACTCCTGCAATGTGCTGTACGTGGGGCTGCCCTTGAAGAACAACAATTGAAGGATCTGAATGTGTTTAGCCTACATAAAACATGCCTGCATCTTCAAACATCTGAAGGGCTGTTCATCCAGAAGAGATAGTGGGCTTATTTGCTCTTGCTTTAGAACCACAGCCAATAGGTTAAAACTGCAAAGAAGGCTATCTATCAGGAGGAACTTTCTGACTGTATGAGTTTTCAGCCAGTGGAACAGGCTGCTGCATGAAATGGTGAATCCTCCATCATGGATGTCTTCAAACCAAAGCTGGAGGGTCAGCTGTCAGAGACCTATAGTGCACCTGCCCTGAGCAGGGGGTTGAGCTAGTCCATTATGGTGGTGATGGGCGCTCAACTGGAAGACTTAACGGGCCAGGTTGGCCAGATCACCATGGAGAAAATCTGTCTATGGAGAAAGTGTATTTATGTGGTTGATAATGAGGCAACACTGATTCAATGGCACATAATCAATCAATGCAAAAGAAAGGGACTGGAGCATAACTATATTAATGTTCTTTAATTTTAATTAATTGTAAAAGTAATTTAATGATTGTCCTGGGCCCAGCCGCTATTCAGAGAGCAGTCCCTGGCATGTCTCCCAAAGGGCAAATGTGATCTTTGGCCCCGAAGAAACACAACTTCAGCTTTAAAGAGTCAACTCAGTAAGACAGAACAGACAGGACAGGATGAAGCACGAAGGGAGACGGGACAGGACAGGACAGGATAGACAGAACAAACAGAAGAATTACTACAAAACAAAACAGGTTGGGCAATTCCAGGCTTAACGGCGACCCTAAGCATAACTGTGTTTGTAGAGGCAACAATATTACACTAAATTTCCGGCAGTGCTCTAAAAATTAATTGTGGGAAATTACAATGGTAGCTAGACTCAGCTTCCTGGTGCTGTTCGTAGTTCAGGTCAGTAAATTAAAGGGTATACATCAGTTCTCCATGGTTGTGGGAGCCACTGAAGCATGTTGGAGGACCACAGGTACCCACAAGATCAAAACAGAGCTACATCTCAGGGATTTAAATGTTCTTGAAGGATCACTGGAATGCTTCCTTTTGCCAAATCAGATCACATCATTCGGGTTCCCCAACTTGGGCATTCCAAAGTTGTCATCTCAACTCATCTTGTCGGAAAGCCAAGGTTTTAGCCTTGAGTCTTTCACCGTTATACTAGGGGATGTTGGGAATTTGAACCCAGGACCTTCTGAATGCAGAAAGGAATGGGATGACATCTCACAAGGCTCTGAGAAGGAAAGCCTGTAATCTTTTAAAATAATGGGATGAGGACCAGGGGCATTTTCACAGAGGAGGGTCAATACAAGTCAAGATGCCATCCATGACTGTACAACTGAAGACCCTATCCCTTTTTTATGTGTGTCATGACATATGTAAAAGAGAGACAAGACTTTGATCGCTCATCTGTAGCTGTACTCTTCTTGACTTTTTGGACCATGCATGCCCCTGACATTGTTGTACATGCTGTACATTGTTGTACAACATGCTGATGCTTACACTAACTCAATTTCAGCAAGTAAAACCAAGTTGCTAGAGCCATACATCTAATTCTTCCCCAGGGCAGGAAGTTAAGGAAAAGATTGAACCTGATGAAATACAATTTATGTCAGGAATAGAGTGATCCTAGTCTAGTTGGAGATTTTTGATTCCTTGTGGTTTACGAGTTCCAGAGTCTGATTTAGTCCATGCTTCCTCAGTGCGGTATTTTCTGGATGCGCTGAACTTTTAATGTAATAATCCAGGGAATTTCACACGTTTTCAGACTGTGGAACTTGTTAATTAAAAAATAAATAAATCCCAGAACCTTTGATCAAAAGGCATCCACAAGTTTGGGGAAACTTCAAAATAACGCAACACAGCTCGGAGTTGGCAACCTGAAGATATCTAGGAGGGCTTCCAGATCCGTCCTTAAATTCTTAGAATGAGATGTTTTTAACACGAGGGCAAATGTGACACCCCAAATCCGTGGAACCCCATAAATCAGAGAGAGAGAAAGGGATTTTTCATGGCTATAATAAACTCATGGGGCGACCCGTTTTTTTCAAGATTTTGCCATTCTTCCACGGGATTGCATGAAATGGAATCTGTTGGAGGTTGGTTTCAAACGGAGCTGCCCAGATGAAGCTGACTGGCTGGCCGGCTGACTGCATCACGTCACCTCATTTTGCTGCAGCTCCCATTTGCTGCAAACTCTGTGCTTATTAGGATTTGATAATGCTAGAACTGCCCTTAAACAACGTATCTGGGATACAGATTTACCAACAAATTTAAGTAAGGTGCTGCACCCCAATATTTGTCAGTTTCTACCACAAGGGTTCATTCCAGCTTATTTAACATCTATTACAATTCTGAAATTTTGTAAAGCTTTCACCCTAGCTAGAATGGACGCATTGCCCTCAGCAGTCCTTTTTGGACTTTTTAAGGGCATTCCTATGCACCTTCGATTATGTCCATGGGGAGGTGGCTCAATAGAAACACTAAGCCATATGCTATTATATTGCTCCCTATATAAGGATTCGAGACATATATTTATATGTCCTATATATATATACCCGATATTGAAGAGATTTCCTGGCAGGGAGTGTGACTCCCATCTAATGTTACTCCTTTCGGACAAAGACCCGGAAATATCCTCCCAAGTTGCCTGGTTTTGTGCCACCCTCTGTACCATACACTCCACCATTATTTAGAGTTAAAATTCCACAACACAGTATCTTACTTTGATATATTTTAGCACTGTTATTTTAATTACTAGATTAAATCATATTAATTGCTTTGTTTTACGGATATATATAAATGTAAGATGGTTGTTATTGTATACTTTGATTGTATCTGGCCTTAGGGCTGTAATAAACGTGCGTGTGCGCTCCCGTTTGCAGTTCAACGTGGGCGAGCAAGGGATGGGGGATTCTTACCCAGGGAAGCCACATTCTCGTAGTTCTCTTGCATGACATCCCAGTACAGGTCTCTCTGCTCTGCGTCCAGCAGGGTCCACTCTTCCTCCGTGAAGTACACGGCCACCTCTTCAAACGAGAACGGCGGTGCCTGCGAGGAGGGCAGAAAAAAATTGGGGTGACTGCTCCCCTCCCTCCCTCCCCTTGCAGGCTTTATTTGATTCCAGTTCCCCCAACACCGTCTGCTACCTGAAAGGGTTCTGCCGACACCATCTCGGTTCCCCCAGGAGGAGGGAATGCTCCGAAGAGAAAAACACACATCATTTTGCCAAATCTGTCAGGGAGAAAAGGGGAGGTCAGAAGGGGTAGCCTTGGTTGAGGGGGGCTTGCTAGCCTTTTCAGAAGCAGCTGCTCGCTTCCCCGGCTACGCACGCACAAAGACGCAAAGGGAATCCGATTCAGACAACGTGCGGCCCAACACCCTTTATGCTCCTGTTGCAATAGCGGGGAGGAAAAATGTCTACCAGGGTTAATGTTCGCTCATGGAGAAGCTGGTGGGAAAACTAGGAAATCTGTGAAAGCAGCCATGACAAACTCTGTTCTTGTCAACTCCTTCAAATTAGGACGGGGCACTGGGAGGAAGGACACGTGGAGTCTGATCAGGGTAGGGAAATGGTAGCCTTCTAGATCAGTGTTTTTCAACCTCAGCAACTTTAAGATGTGTGGACTTCAACTCCCAGAATTCCCCAGCCAGCCATGCTGGCTGGGGAATTCTGGGAGTTGAAGTCCAAACATCTTAAAGTTAACTCCACACATCTTAAAGTTACTGACTGGCTGGGGAATTCTGGGAATCCTGGCTGGGGAATTCTGGGAGTTGAAGTCCACACATCTTAAAGTTAAGTCCACACATCTTAAAGTTACTGAGGTTGAGACCTAGATCCATGACTAGTACTTCCAGTGGTGTGTTTCCTGACCTAGCCTACCTTGAAGGGCTGACAGACACAATTTACAGCTTGAAGCTAACCCCCCCACCAGCTGGCCTGAGACTTCCCCTGGCCAGTTTAATGGATACCCCCTGCATTCGTACCATGGGCTCAACTTGGTTTCAACCTGGATGACGTTTCTCTGGGTCTGCCTTAGGAGGCTGTGTGAACCTGCCCTGTTCGGTTTGCTTAATGCCCTGTGCAAATCCAGAAAAATGACTTTACGCAATTCTGGAGTTGCGCCGTTGCTGACTTACAGTCTATGTTTCTTTTTTCCTCCCAGCTGTCCAAGATGGAAATACAGCAAGGCAAACTCTTCCAAACATAGAGGTGGCTTTTTTAAAAAAAGAAATCCTTCTAATTCAACTACGGATTATGGGCTGAATATCTGGGATAGAGAAGGGCGGTGCAGGGATGGGAGAGAGTCGAAGTATAATATGGGACCTACAATAAAAAAAATTTGCAGCGTATACGGGTTCCTTCATTACACACACATATCTTTATTCATTACATTTACATTCTGCCTTTATTCTGCACAGTGCCGGGTGTCATGCGTAATGCTCCCTCCTATTCTCCCCATCACAACAACCCTGTGAGGTGGGTTGGGCTGAGAAAGAGCGACAGGCCCCAAATCAGCCAGTCTTCCTGCCTAAGGGAGGACCAGAAACCACATTTCCCCCCATTCCTAGCCCAGCCCCTTAACCATCACACCAAACTCATTCCCACCCTCCTCCCTTATGAATAACCCGTATTTCTGGCTGTTTTAGGGGTTTTCCCACCCTCTGAGCATCCGCCCTGAAACCCGCAGCATCCTTCTTCAAAGCTTGCTTTTCCTGGGACCGCCCAAACTTGCCTGGCTTCTTCCACCTACACCCCCCACCGCCCCAATTTCACCCAGAGTGAACAGGAGGGCAGAGCGGCGCCCACGTCCTCCCTCCCCCCCTCCCTCCCTCCCTCGGTCTCTCTTCTGCCCAGCCCGATTCCTCCCACCCCCTGAAGCAGCTTCCCCAGTCTCCCGCCCTCCAGATGCGCTGGACTTCCACGCCAGCAACGGGCAGGCTGACGGGGACGATGGGGCTTGTAGTTCCCCGCGCACAGAACGCTCCCCGTTGGGGGAAGGACGCTTTAACCACCGAACCTGCTTTTTTTAAATCCAACCTTTTCTTGGAGGGACCCGTGGAAAGCGGAGCGGCATGCCACAGAAGCAACCGCAATCATCATCATCATCACCATCCGTGCAAGGTCCCAGCAAGGCCGCCTGTTACCTGCTGCAACTCGGACGCCTCTTTTCTGCTTCCCTAAATGTTGCAGCACCCCTTGGCTGGGGGGAGGGAGAAATGGAGGGCGGGGGGTGCAGCCGAACCCCCCACCCCGCCGCCAAGCCGGCGCTGCTCAGCGCCCCCGCTCAGACCGGGTGCCAAGGCCGCCCCCGAAGGCGCGGACGCCGGAGCTCCATAGACGCCGCCGGCCGGATCTTGCAGCCTCGGCTGGAGGAAGGCCGGCCCCTCCGAGGTCGCCGAGCGGGGAGCGCGGGAGAAGGAAGAGAGGGAGAAAAGAGCAGCCTTCTTTCGGGAGGCCTCGGCGAGGCGAGGCACCGGAGCCATCTGCTGGCCGCACCGCCCTGCCGAGCGGGAGAAGCAGCCGCGCGCGCCCCAGCTGGGGTGGGGTGGGGACCCCAACGCCCACCATCCCCAGCCAGCAGGCTGGTTGGGGATGGCGGGAGTTGCAGTCCCAGCCAGCAGAGGGTGGGAGTGGGAGTTGCAGGCTGGTTGGGGATGATGGGAGTTGCAGAGCTGTCTGATCTGGAGGGTGCTAGCTGAGTCCTGGGCAGGCAGCTTACGCTCTTCAACCTAGCGCCCTTCCCTTCAAGGTGGCAGGCCAAGGTTGAGAAACACTGGGCTAGACTGATCATTTCTGGCTGGTTTTTGGACTGTCATCCAAAAACCATAATCAATTCCCAGGATGTGGTCGGGGATAATGGGACCTGTAGTCCAACAACTGATAAAGCCAAGGGCTGGTTGGGACCTCCAAACTAAAACTCCATGAAGGTCTTAGGACAGTCACTCTACGCTCACACTTTTAAAAATGACAACAGCTGAGCCCAATCTTTTATATTTGTGGATCAGCACTTGAGTATATGTTATGCTTGCTTGTTTTTTGAGAGGCCCAGGGTAGAAGCAAGGTTTGGCCCACCGTCCAAGCATTTGTACGGTTTTTCATGTCCAGGCCCCCCCGTGCATGATCAAAAGGCCCTTCCGACAGAAGCTTTTCCCACAATCCAAACATTTGTAGGGTTTCCCTCCTGAGTGGATCCTCTTGTGCCTCTGGCTGAAGCTTTTCTCGCAAGCCCCACATTTATGGCGCTTCTCCCCATGTGGATTTGCTTCTGAGGGGTCAGATTGCCCTTATGAGTGAAGCTCTTCCCACATTCTCAGCACTGATGTGGCTTCTCACCTGTGTGGATCCACTTGTGAAGCACCAGCTGGGCGCTGTTGTTGCCGCAGTAGGTACATTCATGCATTTTTCTTGCATCTTCTGGATCTTGGGGAGGTGAATGTTTCGAGAGGTGGTTCTTCCATAGTTGGTGCTGGTCTGTTTCCCCACGTAGTTCGAAAGTCCTTCCTCTAAGATGCTTACACTGAAGACTTCACTGCACTTATTCCACAGATAAAGCTTGCTTTGAAATCCTTTAACTAACACAAGCCACAGTTGTTTTACTGAGATCACAGGAAGTTCACAAGAGAAGACAAAAAGGTTGCAAGCACATCAGCATTTGATTAAGTTGGTCGCACATGCCGCTGTCTTCTCAGGAGAACACAGAAGTTCGCAACCCTTCCCGTGTATCTTATTTGGAGTGGCTGGTTAGCAAATAAACATCTGGTTTTTTTGTTTATAAATTCACTCTTGAATCAGGCATGAGGAATCACACAAAGAGCGCTCCACGCAGATTCGCTTTTCTCCCAAGACTTTGCTGATGCCTCTGAGCGACCTTCTCAATGGCTTTTAGCAAATTCTCAATGGAAAGCTACTCGGGGTGCGCTCTCCTCTGGCTTCAGCTATGTCTGCTCCTATCTGCTGATTTGGGGCCCATGCCTAAAATCTAATCCAGTGTTTCTCAACCTTGGCCTCTTTAAGACGGGTGGACTTCGACTCCCAGAATTGCTGGCGTGCTGGCTGGGGAATTCTGGGAGTTGAAGTCCACCCGTCGTAAAGTGGCCAAGTTTGAGAAACACCGTAAATACCTCGCAGAATTTGTGAACCGCGAGGAGCGTGAGCGCCGCGTCCGCCTCTCCCACCTGCCCGTGGGAATGCACGGCCCGGCAATGCTCACCCCTGCCGGCCCGCACAGCCTCCAGAGCGACAGCCCTGGAAGGCCGGCCGCCGGATAAACAGGAGAATCAATAAAATAAAATAAAACAAAATAAAACAAAACAAAACAAGGCAATCTCCTGCAGCCGAGCGGTTGCCTCGCAAGAGAACGCCTCCGCTTTGCGCCTGGATTTCGGGTTGGCAGGGAAGGGCTCCCGCGGAGCCTCTCCGGAGCAAGGTACTCAGTGGGTTAAAGAGAGCGAGAGAGGCTGCTTGCTAGAGAGGCCCGGGACGCGGAGAGGGGTTTGGGGGGATTTAAATACTCGATGCACCTTCCTGTGCTGTTTTATCTGCCCTGGGGGGCGGGGGGAACTGGCGTCGGGGCTGGTCCGGAGGAGCTGGTCGGGCGAGCGGCGCGTGGCCAGGGCGAGGCGCGCGCGCCAGCAGGTGAGCGGCTTTTGCAAGGGCGGGAGGCGCCCGACCTGGGCAGCTGCGAGGGGCGAAAGGGGAGGGCCGGCGGCGCCTCCCGCCCCGTCTGGGGTGGGGTGGGGAGGGGAGGGGAGGGGAGGGGAGGGGAGGAATCCCGGGCAAGAGCTGCGTAGCTGCAAAGCCTTTGAAGCCCGGGCCTGCTGGCTTCCCCGCCCCGGGGCTCTGCGGCTAGCAAGGACTACAACTCCCATCTCCTCGCTTGCCGGCCGGGGAGCGAGGGGGAGTGTAATCCCGCGCCGTGCAAAATCCGTGCAATGTTGAAGCCCGGGCCTGCTGGCTTCCCCGCCCCGAGGCTCTGCGGCTAGCAAGGACTACAACTCCCATCTCCTCGCTTGCCGGCCGGGGAGCGAGGGGGAGTGTAATCCTGCGCCGTGCAAATCCGTGGAAAAGCCCGGCCGGCCAGGGAGGGCGGCTGTGCAATGGCAGGCCCGCCCCTCAGGATTGCGTAGGAAGGAGGGTATGGGGAACATCTATGCAGGCAGGGAATAACGGGTGGGGAGGATGGGATTTATAGTCCAGTGCCTCTTTTCTGGTTGGAAAAGGCAGATGCCGGGCATTCAGGTTGCCAGCTCTTCGAATTGGCTCCTGCAGCTATGCCTGTTAGGGTGGCTTTGATCTGCCCAGATTAACAGGTGAAGCCGCTCCCAGTGTTTATTGTCTGCTTAATATTTGCATATCAAAGGCCCTGTGAAAGCCACAGCTCTTCAGTTGTGGGCCAGATTGTCATAGCCGTCCTCCTGCATCACAGGGGGCAGCATCCGGAAAGTGCTTGCCTTGAAGTTTTGTTTATTACGAAACGATTAAAGTTGCAGGGCAATTACTAATGTAGGTACATATCTATATAAGCTTTTATTTAGTCCTGATTATCAGTCTCATCTTCCTCTTCCCTCCTGTCTCCCCACCTGCCCCAAGTCTGCTCTGATAATACGGACGTCTCTTGCACAATTTTTGTGAAGCGTGCAACGGGTTCCTTATATGCAACGTGCTTTAATCTCCCCAAAGCGCTTTAGTTCCTTGTGACAATTAAAACTTCTGACCTGTCACTGGGTGTTTTATTTTCCTGTGGCTGGATCTCTTTGTGGGAGTGTTGTCTTGCTGTTTCTGCGTTTCTGTGCGGCCTCATGCTTGCGTATGATTGTGAACTGGTGGCATGATCACTAGTTGAACCAGCACATAAATGCTCCTGGTTGCCAAATTTTACCAGCCTTGGGATCTGGCCTCTTCCAGCGGCTGGTCTGTCCTACCAAACACAGCTGGGAGAATCCCGTCTTGGCTTTGGCTGACTTGGAAACCATAGGGAAGCAGTTTGCCAGGTTCGTGGTCTAGCTTGCCTGTGATTTTCTTCGCTCCCCCAAGGAGTAACCGTGTCTAACCCTGCTGTCAGGACCCTAATGATGGCTTGCAGCCACGAAAACTAAATTCTCACAGTGTCCTACCAGCCAGATTTATGGAAAGGTAAGGAGTTAGGACCCTGAAAGACCAGGCTAGGGACAGATCGTCATGGAGAAAATGTGTCTGCATGGTTGAAGGGGATGCGGTGGCGCAGCGGCTTAATGACGCTGAAAGTTGCTGGCCAGAAATGGTCGATGCTTCAGCGGTTCGAGTCCTGCCTTCGCGTTAGCAGGGTGAGCTCCTGTTTCCTCCCCAGTTCCTGTAAACCCAACAGTTCGAAAACTCACGTGAGTAGATAAATGGGTACTCTCACTTGGGTGGGAGGAAAATGCTGGCGGCGCCTTGCAAAAGGAGTCGGGAGCAGTTGCCGGTAAGCGTGAAAAACCACGCATGCCCGAAAAGGGCGCGAAGCAACGGAAACGCCGCCTCCTGCGCTCGCCAGCTGGGCTCTGCCCTAGGAAGGAGGCTCTGGCAAACCACTTCCGAAAAAAAGTTGCCTTGAAAACTGCAAAGGACTCGTCCAAGCAGTCACTGCAGAGTCGGCAGCGACTGAGTGCAGATTAAAAAAAAAAAAAAAGGTTGCTAAGAGTCGACACTGACTTGATGGCACATAATCGTTCAATCAATCAAAAGAATTAGGTGATGGTGTCTTGGAAACTGGATGTGTGTTCTTTAGCAGTCCATTTGTGAGTAAGTAGGTTGAAGTGTCCTCTTTCTCCTAACTGTCTCTTGGTACAGTGGGGATGTGCTCCCCACCTGCCTGATCGTAAGGAAGGAATGCACAAATCTTTGCAAGTTAGAATTCCCGTTCCCAGGCTCTGACAATTCCATTACGCTTGCTTAGCCTTTTCACCCATCAACTCATTGAGTATGCTTGAGCTGAAAACTACCCGAGATCATCTGTGCAGGGCTTCTGCAGAGAGTAAGGAAGTGGATCTTGACAGAGATAAGCCAGGTCTTTTACCAAAGCGATGCATGGAGAAAAACATTGCTTAAGTCCAAAACAAGCAGGAAATATGCGGAAGAGGCTCAGAGAGACACCTCCCTCATTCTCGTGGGTATAAGAAAGGGAGGGGGTACGGCACAATCAGGCTTGCAAGATTCTGGTCCTACAGCCCCTCCTGATAAAAGTGTTGGGGCTGGCAGTTTCTCACATTCTCTGTTTTTCTCCTCAGAGAGTGCCACTTTGCTGCTGACTTATGTTGCACAGCCAGTTGCTTCTTTAAAACCCTTCCCTCCTGGGCCAAGATCCAGGGGGAAACTGCCTTATCTGCTGAGAGAGAAGGGAGGGAAACAAAGACAAATTCTGGATAGTCCTGTCAGCTTCCAGCCCAAGATTGACTGAAATTGCAAATTCTGTTGCCCCCCGAGGCCTGCTTCTGCTTTTCGAGAGGCCATGGCAGCTGAGCAGAGGGCCAGAACAGCCGAGGGCTTCCCGAGGCCCGTGGGGGTCAAAATGGAAGCCTGTGAGACCACCGGCCCCAGAAGGGCAGAGGGAGCGGACAGAGCAGGGAAGCTGCCGCGGGTCCTCCAAGTGGGGACCATCCGAGAGTTCCTGAACTGGGCCGCCCCACAGCAAGTGAAGCAGGAGCCAGAGGGGGGCTTGCCTGAACTCTGGGAAGCCCAGTGGCAGGAGTTCCTCTCTGCTCTCAGGTGCTCTCCTCTGGGGGAGGGACACCAGCAGCTGGCCGAGGACCCCGTCCCTTGGGGGGACAACAAGGCCTTCTTCGCCTCCTTTGAACGTCTGGCTGGAACCTGCCAGTTGCCCCGCCGAGAGTGGCTGGCTCGCCTCTTGCCTGTCCTGGGCCGGGAAGCCAAGGAGGCCTACAGTAACCTTAGCCTCCAAGACCGGGGCGAATACGCCAAAGTCAAGGCGGCCATCTTGAAAGTGGACGCCCTCCGGATGGAGGCGCAGCGCCAGCGTTTCCGGCAGTTTCGCTACCACGAGGCCCGGGGCCCCCGGGAGGTGTGCAGCCAGCTTCGGGAGCTGTGCCGGGGGTGGCTGAAGCCGGAGAAACATACCAAGGAGCAGATCTTAGACCTCCTGGTCCTGGAGCAGTTCCTGACCCTCCTGCCCCAGGAGATCCAGAGCTGGGTACGAGAGCATGGCCCGGAGTCGTGCGCCCAAGCTGTGCCCCTGGCGGAGGCCTTCCTGCGCAGGCAGCAAGAGGCCGAGAGAAGGGAAAAACAGGTATGTTTGCTAGCGCTGAGCTTCCTTGTCCTTTGCACAAAATGCTCGGATGACGATTTTAAGTTTTGTTTTGTATATTTTTGATAGAGGTCTTACTATGTATTTGGGTGGATTGTTATTAACCACTTAGGGTTATGTATGTAAGAGTGGGGGGCTATGCACATTTTCTAAATAAACTATTTTAGAATCCCGAATAGAGGAGGTGTCCCTTTCAGTTCTGTGATTCTTTTGTTTTTGCCATAGTTTGTTGTTTAACCTGTTTACCAGTTTATGTAAGCATTTGGGCTGGGTTTGCTCTTCCTCTTTTAGCCAGGGTTACGGATCAGAAAGATTATTAAATTCTTGAGGATCACCTTCCTCTTCTTTTCAAGATCAGGTTCCTAGCCCGTAAGAGTTCTTTTTCCAAAACATTTTAGCTTCTTCCCCCACAAGCTCCCTTATTTATAAAGCTCCCTTGTTTATAAATGTTTTATAAATAAGAGGGTCCCTGCCTTCACATTAAGAATCTACACGACATTTGCTTGTTTATATTTAGAGTATTAGATGGCTGCCTAACTTAAGCAACATGACTCTGGGCAGTGTACAAAAATCAGCAAGAAATACAAATCACAAAGAAAAATAACACCTAGCATTAAAAACCAACTAAAACTGTAATGGAAACCAGAAGTAATGTATATTGTAATTCATCCAGTTGGGGCTCTACTTATCGTGACCCAAGGCTTGGGGAAAAAGCTAGGTCTTGATTTTCTAAAGGGTCAGGGCCAATCATATATTGGGGGAAGATCGTTCCAGAAAGTAGGGGCCACCACCGAGAAGGAGTGGTGAAGTGCACACGTCTTAAGGCTCCCAAGGTTGAGAAAGACTGCTTTAACAAGTAAAACCTTAGGTCCCATAAGGTGACATCATTTCAGTGAGGGGATCTGGAGTGCGTCCTTTGTGTTGGAGCGTGGGAGATGGGCAGATACCTTTGGGGACAGGCGGTCCTACAAATAATCTGGTCCTATACCACATAACATGATACTAAGGAAGAAAGGATGGAGAAAGAGGTGGGGAAAGTAATCTTAGCCCCCCAGAGTTCTTCATCATGACTGCTTGGGTGAAAGATATTCCTACAGAAGGATGGAATAGCTTCCAGCTGGGTGAGGCAGTGGGACCAGCCTGTTCCTCCTGTTATGCAGCCTGATTGTGCAGCTACATGTGAAAAACTGTGTGACAGTGCCTATTGAATTCTGGGAAGATGGAGGGGAGTGGGTGAAATGGATGCTAGCTGTTCTGGTGGGACATCCGTTGTCTTTCATTGGGGCTGGTGATAAACGGGGGCTTAGCAAAAGACCTTGGAAATGATGGTTTTTCAAGGTCCTGCATTCTGCTCTTCTTTCAGACTCGGGGAGCTCAAGTGGCAAACTGGGCTGAGATGAAGCCATCTCCTGTGGGCGTTGGGCTGAAACGGATCCACAGAGAGATGAAGCAAGATGCCAGAATTCTGGGTAAGAATCTCCTGCCCCTGGTTCTTAGGAAGCTGTAAGATCACCTGTCCTAATTCATCAGGTGCTCTCCAGGGTTGTGGGGACTCCAAGACCCAGAATTCCCATGGTCAGGGGGACTGATAATTCTGGGAGTTGCATTCTCAACATATCTAGCAGGCACCGGATTGGGAAAGGTGGTTCTGTGGCCCTGCTTGGCTTCATTGCTTGGCTTTACTTTAACACACTGTTTCTCATCCTTGGGAACCTTAAGACGTGTGGACTTCAACTCCCAGAATTCCCCAGCCAGCCATGCTGGCTGGGGAATTCTGGGAGCTGAAGTCCACACGTCTTAAGGTTCCCAAGGTTGAGAAACACTGCTTTAATAAGTAAAACCCAGTTGGCAAGTATCTGCAAGGTTGGATCTCAGATGAAGTAATCAGACAACGAGACTGTCCAGGAAACCATGATATTTGCAACAACTACAATAAAACAAAATACATTTAATTAAAAAAAAAAATCTTCAAGCCCCTTCAGCAATGCCAGGTTGCCATTCTAAATACCACAGAAAAGGCACATTGCTAATGCCGCGGTAAATCATTCTATTTATTGAAGGCATTAATTTAATTCAATTAAACCAGTGTTAGATTTCCTTGTCTCCCCCCACTTTTGCACATGGCCTTCCCAAATGCCAAGTGTAGTTCTCAAAAAAGGTTGTAGGCCTCTGACATATCACATCCTCAAAGAGGGCATGGTTATCTTGAAACCTAGATAGCAGCCTGCAGGCATTACTCAGCTCTAGCTGCTATTTCTGTCTGTGAAAGCATTTAATTATCCCATGTATTTACTTATTTAAAGCATTTATTTAGCCACCAGTCCCATGGCATTGACTCTGGGCAGCATACAGAGGCTTACTCTGTGTAAATGTGTTTTCTTATAAATTTTAACTATATATTTATTTATTGCTTTAATCTGTTGTAAGCCGCCCAGAGTCCCCCACTGGGGGGAGATGGGCAGGGATAAGATAGATAGATAGATAGATAGATAGATAGATAGATAGATAGATAGATAGATAGATGATAGATAGATAGATAGATGATAGATAGATAGATAGATAGATAGATAGATAGATAGATAGATAGATAGATGATAGATAGATAGAAACATAATCCACCGTTAGAAATCTGATAATACGTAACATATGCCGTGGCCTAAAAATCCAACATTAATTCATACAGACCAACAACAATTCACTGACAGGGCTGGTTGAACCTCCTGGCCCCAGCTCCTGGGTTAACATCCAGATCTTTAATGCCTTGCACAAAGCCAGAAGAGCTGGGGTTGTCTGGTGGGGGGGAGGGGATGCTGTGCTATAGGGCAGGTGGTACCACAACAGAGAAGGTGTGACTCCTAGATCCCACAGGATATTTGTAACAGAAGGGACCTGGAGCATGCCAAACCTGCCAGTTCTGGTGGGGCAAGCAGAAACGATTGGGTATCAATGGTCCTGCACACATAAGGCTTTATAGGTGGCAACTGCCCTCTTGAATTGCACGTGGGTGTATCGTGAAGCACCCAAGACTTCCCACCCCACTGCATTCTGGACCAGCTGCAGCTTGCGAATGCTCTTCAAGGGCAGCCCCACGTAGAGCGAGTTACAGTAATCCAGCCAGGAAGTGACTGTGGAGGGCAGGTGGTGGGACAGCTGATGTTATTGGGCCAAGTAAGGCCTCTCGCTCCCTTTTGTTTCAGACCTGGGGAGCTCCAATGGGGACCACGCTGAGAAGTCGGTTAATCGAAGTACTGAAAACGGATTGAAGAGTCCTGGCAGAGCCCAGCTGGGCCAGAGGATCTCCCAAGGCCCCGACAGCAGGATTACTTTCCGCCCAAGCCCGGCTGTCTTCAAACACCAGCGGGTCCATGCAGCAGAGAGCCCGCACCAGTGCCCTGACTGCGGGAAGCATTTTACGCAGCGTTCGAGCCTTACGATCCATCGGCGGATCCACACGGGGGAGAAGCCATACCCCTGCCCCGAGTGCGGGAAATGCTTCCGGCAGAGTTCCAACCTTTTGAAGCACCAGAGGATCCACTCGGGCGAGAAGCCCCACCAGTGCCCGGAGTGCAGCAAATGTTTTGCCCAGCGCTCCAACCTCCTGATCCATCAGAGGACCCACACCGGGGAGATGCCCTATGTGTGTTCTGAGTGTGGGGCATGCTTCAGCCAGCACCGGGGCCTGGTCACTCACCAGAGGATCCACATGGAAGAGATGCCCTATGGCTATGGTTGTCCAGACTGTGGGAAATGCTTCCAGCAGAATTCGGATCTCACGAAGCACCTGCGGGTCCACACGGGCGAGAAGCCCTACAGCTGCCCCGAGTGCGGGAAGAGCTTCAGCTACAGCTCCAACCTGAGCAAGCACCAGCGGATCCACACGGGCGAGAAGCCGTACCGCTGCAATGTTTGCGGGAAAAGCTTCAGCCATCTATCGACTCGGAACACGCACCAGCGGGTCCACACGGGGGAGAGGCCCTATGGCTGCACCGAGTGTGGGAAGAGGTTCATCTCGAGTTCCAAACTCACGCGGCACATGAGGACACATTCCATATACACGCCTTACATCTGCAACGAATGCGGGAGGAGCTTCAGTTCGCACTCGCTACTGACCACCCATCAGAAGAACCACTCTGCCGAGAGTTACCACAGGGGCGGCTTGTGGGAGGGGGCTGAGCAGGGCCCGAGCGACTTCATGGGCAGGATGTCCCCTCTCTGACTGGTGCTGAGTCTCTCCCTTAGGATGGAGCCTGTCCTTGTGATACTTCTAGCAAGGGTGCTAGTCCCTAAGGTATTGGAATTTGGCAGCCCTGCGTTGTGCGGGCAGGATGCGAGACTAGAGAATGCCAGGCTATAGAATTAGTGTGGTGGTTTTGGAAGATAGAGGTAGGCTGAAAAAAAAAATAGGGTAGTATAAAGGATGGAAGCTCAGATTGTCGGTTGGTTTTAGAAAGAGAGCAAAGCCTTGTGCAGACAAGAGAGCTTCGAAGCGGGCTTCCCCGAGACCCTAAGCCAGCAAATGTTGAGCCTTCCATTATTAGCACACCCCCTGCTGTAATTAGCTACCTGATAACTCTGTAGATCCCCCACATTCAGGAGCAGAATATCTGTGAGTAATAAGTGAAAAAGCATCTTTGGTCTCTGGAAGAAGAAGGCTGAGATACCGTTGAGTCGGATTCAGCAGCTAAAAAGCAAAGAGAACCCTCTTAGTCTGTGAAAACCCAACAGAAAAAATCCAGAGTTGGGCAAAATCTTTTCAGAGAACTAGAATATATTTCATAGGCTTTACTTTTTCTCCTCTCCCCGCTCCACCCTTCTCAGCATTGCTAAAATCCAACTTGAAGCCAATGTCAAAAACTTGCCTGTGGTTTTGTGACGTTTGGATTGGCACGCTAAAGTAGCTGTGCATTTTGATGGAGCAGCCTGCTCCCTGCCCTCCCGGGCAGCAGCCACGTTCCACGTAGTGGTCACTGCAGGTTATGCACCGTGTCCAGGAATCCCCAGTTTTAGAAGGCCAGTGCGTCTGGTTCAGGCGGCTGGGAGGCGTTCTGAATCGGATGCCTGTTGCCTCCCTCTGCTGGAGTTTTCACAGTGTAGAAGTCATGTGTCTAGACTCATGTGTAAGCCCATCCGTGGATAGACCGACCCTCGAATTTTTCACCAAAATACTGTGAAAAACGTGCCGCCCAGATAAGCCGCATTTGTTACAGTATTTGCATTAAAAATTCAAGGGTCTGCTTAGCCACAGATAGGATTATACAGGATATTTGGGTCCTTTAAAAAAGTATTACCATTACATACTCACAGAGAAGCCAGATCCGATTTTTGGGGCATGTTTTGGAGCCTAAAATTCTCAGCTTATTTGCAAGGATATACAAAATTGTATATTACAAAAGAGAGAAGGGTCTGGAACAGAAGATTGCAAGATATTCCAGCCAGCCTTGCCCTCCTCCAGCATACTCCATTCCGTTCCTTCTAGCGTTATGCCCTTCCTTTTTCCAAAGACACCAGCATCTAACAGGCATACCTGAATAACTTGCTCAATTACTGAGCTGTTTTAGGCCTCCCCCTTCCCATTTAGGGGTCTTTTTTGTGAAATCATGTTTTATTCTTCTCTATAGCTTTGGGTTTCCCAAGCACATCCCTACCTCCCTTTTAGGTGGATGCTGTTTTGACTGACCCAAAGGTGTCCCCGCAGGCAATGGGTTTAATTAACCCTGAATAACCTGCCCTCGCAAAGCATACACGTTCACTTGTGAAGTCGTAGCAAAAAATCAGAAAGAGTCTGGTAGCACCTTTTCCAACGAACACAATTTATAAAAAGGCGTACACTTTTGTAAGCAGCGGCTGGCTTCATCTGATGTGCCAAGTGATTCATCAAAGCTTATGTGGATTGTAAGTTTGCCCAAAGTCAGCAAATCCTGCCATTGTTTGGTGGGAAGCTCTGTGAATGAGCCACATTTTGCTAAACCGTGGTTTGCCTAGCAACAGTCCAGTGGCAGGATTTGCAAAAATGGGCTAAGGCATAAATCATGGTTTACAAACCACAGCAGACTGATTCACCCAGTCTGGGAAGATAAATCTCAACAAACCCCGTTATGGCAGGGCGTGGGTATCCCCACTGTGCTAAGAGAAGGAAGGGGTGGCAGAGGAGGAGGAGGGGGACATTTGGTCTCCTCCATCTCTAATAGCTCTAGTCCCCAATTGTAGGCACCCCTGACAAATTAATTTCAAAGGAGCATGTCTTTTGACTGTATCATGTAGTCAATATTAATAATCAAGGAGAAAATAGGTTTGGATACAGTGGCTTCCAGGTTGCTAAGCATCTAATGGTTAAGATGCACGTGTGTTTAAGAAGAACACGCATAAGGGGAAGAGAGACTTGATAGATTTGTATAAAATGTATGCATAGAATAGAGAACATGATGAAGGGGGGGGGGATTTGCCCCCTGACCTAAGTAGTATAAGCTGGGCTCCTCTGGAAACATTGAATGAGGAGAGATTCGGAACAAACAAGTCCTGGTTTGCACCATGCATAGCTAACTGGGTTTTGCAGCTCAACGAGAGAGCCACGGCGACCAACTTTTAGATTCATGGAGCTAAGCTGTTGATCACGGTCCGCTTGCAGGGCTCCACCTTATCACAAAGATTGGGAGTGGAAGCTTCTGGCTTCCAGATGGTGCAGAATAAAGTCTGAACACGCTCCTGCTTTCAGATGCTGCTGGTGGATTTTTTCCAAGGGGATCCAGTTTGGTCACATCTGGATGCATGATCTTGGACTCGGTGAGCCTTTGGCCTGATCCAGCAGGCGCTCTCCTGTTCTTACAAAATGCTGGGTAAAGACATGAGTAGACAGAGAATTAGGATAGGGAGCTTGCAGAGGACGGGTTCAGAAGCAGCAAATGTAGTTTTGAGGGTGGTTCTCATCACCAGAAGGACGTGTGTCTGACTAAGGGAAAAGAGCATCATCTTAGAGCAGAGTTTCTCAACCTTGGCCACCTGAAGATGAGTGGACTTCAACTCCCAGAATTTCCCAGCCAGCAAAGCTGCCAAGGTTGAGAAACACTGTCTTAGAGGAAGGATCCAAGATTCTGCTGTAATGGAAAAGATCTCAGGTTGGAAGATTCTCCATGGACTTCCTCTTACACAGCAGTGGATAATCTCAGTAGCCAGGCCTGTACTTAGAAGTTGGGGAGGGGGGCCAAAATGAGGCCACTGTGAGCAGGACAAGCATTCAGAAAAAATAAAAGGAGGGTGTGTCAGGTGGGACCAGGAATTTTAAAATAACCCCCTCCCCCCAATGTTAAGGGAAATGTTGAGGGTTTTGTCTTATTGGTTATACTATTTTACACATTTTTTTTCGCTGTGCTTTCTACTTCAAAATGGGCGGGGGGAATGCCCTCTCAATTCAGAGCAGTAAATTCAGAAGGGGGTGATGAATGCCTACAGCTATAGGTTGCTTTTCCTGTTCAAATGCTGTCAGCCCTTCAAGGTAGTGCAGACAAGAAACCAGCACCATGAGTACTAACACTACCTTTTCTGTAAGATTACAGTAACAGAATCTTGCAAGTCTGAAAGCCCACCTCTCCCCCCTCACCTTTACTTTCCAGGCAATCAGAGAGGGTCCCTTCTGAGATGTTTACCACACCCCTATTCGTCCTGTGGGCTAAGCTGCCTCTTATCTGACCATTGCCCTGTCTGTGGCCCTTCCTCCTCCTGTATTTCAAGGATATTCCCACCCACCATTACCGATGTATCCTTTCCCAACGTAGCACCCCCCACAGGGCAAGATAGTCAGGTAGGCTAGTAGGAGAGAAAATGATAGACAACTTTGTGTGTTGTTGACTAGGGATTTAACCTTGTGTCTTCCCACTTTTAGTCTGACCTTTTAGCCAACATGTGAGCATAGTGTATCACTTAGACTTAGTTAATCTTAACCATGGTTAACTGCATGGGAAGGCTCACACAACACACTAAGCCAAAGTTAGGCCACCTCTATTAAGGCCTAGCCAGGTGTGAACCCAGCTTCATTCACACACATTCAGGCTGAAGTCCAAATAAAGTTCAAAACCAAAGAAAATTTGTTGTGTCATTTGATATTAGGGGGGTGCAAGGGGATCTGATCATCCAAACTGGCTTTGCTCTGCAAGATTTTGTGGGTGTTGTGCAGAAGACGTAGGAGTGGAAGCAGATGTTAGCTGAGTATTGGGAAAATTCATCCTTGGGATAAGATCTATTGGAATAGGTTGATTTGGGAAGAAAAGAGGGACAGTTTTAATCCCAAATTACTGGGGTCATTGCGAACCCATCTATCTTCTCCCAATGAGCTACATTGCAGACATCTAAAGATGGTTAACTGGTCAACCAAACCTTGCCCACTCATCCTCCAGAGCTGCAGAGTGGCTGATAGCATTAGGCACTCCCTTATTAACCTCCCTGCCAAGATCTGGGAACACGGAAGGGTCTCCCAAATACTGGTGGTAGCCCCCAAGCTGCTTGCTTGGCATAAAACCTGTATTCGTGGGGTCTCAGACTGGATTGGAGAAGTGGGTGGAGACCATTTAGGATGAGGTTAGTGCGATTGGTATGAACGGATCAAACAGCTATGACTGTTTAGTGGCTAACTGGGTTATGTGAACCCAGCCTACGGTCAAGCCCTCACGGCAGGCCATGATCCAGGAAGTGAGAATTACAGACTTTAGTAAGAGATTTGAACGCAACGATTAAGGGTGAGGGTACAGAATCTTGGAAACACTGACCGGGTTCTCCACTCCTCTTCTTTAAGTTCATTAAGGCAGAGGTTTTTTGAAGGTTTTGAGTGTCATCTTCCTGAGTTTTTTGCAGCTGGGATTGAACTTCCACGTATGAGATAGGAGTTTGTTAGTAGCTTATCTTTTGGTTATTTCTGTCTCACTTTCCTCCTGGTATTTTCCCAGTCTCCCCCAATCTTTCATACCCACGATTCAATGACCAGTTTCTTTGCTTTTGCTTCTACATTTTTGTCATTCCCTTATCAATTTAGAGCAGTGTTTCTCAACCTTTGCAACTTTAAGCTGTGTGGACTTCAACTCCCAGAATTCCCCAGCCAGCATGGCTGGCTGGGGAATTCTGGGAGTTGAAGTCCACACAGCTTAAAGTTGCCGAGGTTGAGAAAAACTGGTTTAGAGCATTAGTGGTGGATGGGGGAACCCCCCATTCAGATTGCTGCTTGGTCATAAATTCAGCAGGTACCTTCCAACCAGCAAAAAACCGTTTTCTCAACTTCAGCCTTTTTCCTTCCTCTTTCTACTCAGAGGAACGTAGTAAGAGTCACCGAGCCTTTGTCCAAGACTCTTTGAACATTCTGAAAGGTTAGAAAGATGTCCATCTTCCACAATAGAGTAGTGAAACCCAGCGACGCCAGCTTAGCTTTTGTCCTTAAATAGGGGATAGAAAAAAAAGGTTTTGAAGGTTAAAGCTACAATGATAATTAGTCAAGGTAAATCTGCAGAGCCCCCAAGTTGAAAAGAAGTTCATCTCTCAATATTGGTTTTCTGTATGACTGATTTTCTTCATTTCTGTCCATTTCTCAGGGTGAGGCAGCTTCTCATTTCTCCACGGGAACATTCAACCTGTTCTGTGCAGCCATCCACGCCCCACTTTTTCCAGGGTATATGTGTCTAATCTCCAGACCCAATTTATGTTGTATCTTGTAGAGTTGTCTTCTTTAATCTGATATATTGGACTATAAATTCCAGAATTCATTGACAGGGTCCTGGATGTGCTGGCTGAGAATTGTAGTTCTCATTCCAAATCATCTATGGCAGTATTTCTCAACCTTGGCAAGGTTTAGACATGTGGACTTCAACTCCCAGAATTCCCCAGCCTGCCATGCTAGCTGTGGAATTCTGGGAGTTGAACTCCACATGCCTTAAAGTTGCCAAGGCTGAGAAACACTGATCTCTGGGATGCTTCCTCAGACTGGAACTTTTGAAACTGGGGATGGATAGAGAGTTATAACAGATACCTCCAAGCTCCCCCTCCCCTTTTTTTTGTCACTGCAACATTGGGGAATACAGTCTACAGTCCCTGGGCCAAACCCAGCCTCTCCAAAGTCTTTTGAGGGGGGCTTCTCCAGATACGTTGATGGAATTGTAATTTTTTTTTAGTCTAACAGAAGGGGCAAAGTGATCTTATTATGTGTATTTAATTAAGTTTGATTACATTTAAATTAAAACACGTTTAGTTTCTGTCCTGGCCTTGTCTACTTCTTTGACCTGTGTTGGCGGACGTCCAGACCTCCTGAGCCGCTAAAAGGTGAGATACGATTCTCGGCTTGAACAAAGTTTGGGCAGTCCTGTTGCAATTATCTTGCTCGATTCCATTTGACACAATATCCAGGCCCACCGGTTGTGTTTCTGAGGTTGTTACCTCTGTATTCCATTTTTGATTCTGATGTATTTGGTTGTGTTCTTTTATTACATCCCAACAGTGAGAGTCTGAAGAAGTAATTTGGAGTTTTCTAGTCCACCTCTCCTTTGGGCAAAAGCATTTAATATTTCTGGTCTATCACCTTCTCTGACATACTTCAGCTACCTCTTGTGCAGTGATGTTTCTGGCAGTAGCTTTTGAACACCTTGTGTTCTTGGGGAATATTGATTTACTTTGGTAAAATAATTTGAGCGTTGTGCCTAATTCCAATCCCTGTTCCAAATATATCAAGGGACTCATGCTTCCTCCCAAGACCCAATAATAGTGTATTCTGATTTTGTTTTTCCTCTGTAGATGTGTCCAACTACAACCAACCATCTCTGGGACATTGCTCTACTTCCTGTTAACCTGTATTGTTTTCTTCCCTGTAGCTCAGTGTTTTTCAACCTTGGCAGTTTGAAGATGTATGGACTTGAGCTCCCAGAATTCTGGGAGCTGAAGTCCATACATCTTCAAACTGCTAAGGTTGAAAAACACTGCTGTAGCTGGAATGGATGCTCTTTGCTTAGGCCAATAATTTTGACTTCACAAAGGCTGCCAGATGAAAACCTCCTTTATGGGGGGGAAAGTACTATCCTGTGAAAACGGCGTTTGCTTGCAACATTCAAAATAATACTGGTGGTTGGCTATAGGGGTCAATGAATCGACCAGATTAGGACAACAGAGCACAGTTTTATCTGGGGGCAGCTCCTGTGAGATGTTATTTCTAAGGATCAGCTTCAGAGCCTTGTTTCCCCAACTCAAGGAGGTCATGGGTGACTCTTCACACCCATCTGCAAAGTACAAGGGAGCAAGTTTATTCTGTTGATCGTAGGTTCTGTTGTGGGTGGAGACTGGGATTATGCATACCTTTGTGTGTTGTTACTTATTTAAAAAAGTAAAGCCAACATTAAGAAGCTGGACTTGGGCTACTGCATATATCACCTTTCCCAATGAAGCAAGCCAGTGTATGTTTCTGTGTTTATATAAGGGATTCCATAGGTGACAAAGAGCTGTCTTGGGTGCTGGAGCTTTAAGCAGCTGTTTCCTATTCTGTTCTATGTCCCTTTCTGGTTTCTGGAGTTTGGGGTGGAATTTTTTGTTAGTGTGGAAGGCTCCATCTGGCCCAAGGATCAGACTCTTCACCACACTTATGCACCTAGGAAAGGAATGAAGCCGGTGTGCAAGACTTTAGGAAGGATCGCCCTTTGATCAAACATTCCCATTCTTTCCAGCTGTCCTGTCTTTTCTCAGAGCTCTTCTCCAACATGGGAATGCTCCAGATTGTGGACTTCAGGTCTGTCCATCCGTCCATCCATCCATCCTCTGATTTATATGGCCACCCAGTTGTCTGTCTGTCTGCCTGCCTGCCTCTATCTACAATTGTCTGTCTGTCCATCCATCCATCCATCCATCCATCCATCCATCCATCCATCCATCCATCCATCCATCCATCCATCCTCTGATTTATATGGCCACCCAGTTGTCTGTCTGTCTGTCTGTCTGTCTGCCTGCCTGCCTGCCTCTCTCTGTCTACAATTGTCTGTCCGTCCATCCATCCATCCATCCATCCATCCTCTGATTTATATGGCCACCCAGTTGTCTGTCTGTCTGTCTGTCTGTCTGCCTGCCTGCCTCTATCTACAATTGTCTGTCTGTCCATCCATCCATCCATCCATCCATCCATCCATCCATCCATCCATCCATCCATCCTCTGATTTATATGGCCCACCAGTTGTCTGTCTGTCTGTCTGTCTGCCTGCATGCCTCTCTTTATCTACAATTGTCTGTCTGTCCATCCGTCCGTCCATCCATCCATCCATCCATCCATCCATCCATCCATCCATCCATCCTCTGATTTATATGGCCACCCAATTGTCTGTCTGCCTGCCTGCCTCTCTCTATCTACAGTTGTCTGTCTGTCCATCCATCCATCCATCCATCCATCCATCCATCCATCCATCATCCATCCATCCGATTTATATGGCTGCCCGTCAAATTCATGACTCTGGTTGGTTAACAATAATTTAAATATGTGTATGTATGTGTGTGTATGTATGTATACACACACACACACACAACACAACAACTTACATATTAAAAAATACAGCCAAGGTATAAAAACCACAACACAGGTCAGCTCAACCATTGCACGGGCTTAGACACAAACCCAGATCCCTAGACCTGGCGACAGAGCCATGTCTTTAAGGCCTTGTGAAAGGCCGACAGGATTGGGGCCAATCTAATTTCAGGTGCCACGACAGAAGAGGCTGTCTTCCTGGGCCGCACCAGATGACATTCTCTAACAGATGGGATCCAGAGCATGTCCTTCCTGCTGGACCTAATGGGACGGGTAGATGTGATTGGGGAAAGGTGGTCTCTCAAATAGCTAGCCTGACCATGGTTGAAAATTCTGGGAGTGGCGATCCTGGGGGGCATCCAGGCCAGGGAAGTCTGGCTTAGAAGAAAGAGGCAAAAGTCCCTTTGCTCCTTCTGGGTAGAGGAACGAATCCCCTTTCTAAGCAGTGGGGAGAAGGAAGTGGTCACTCGCCATTTCTGCTCTGGGCATGGGATCCCCTTGTTGCTGCAGTTGTGTGGGGGTGCAGGATTAGAAACCAGTGGCAATCTACTGCAAAGCAGCTAGAGATTTGACTTCTTCTCAGCCCCAACAAATGGTGGGATTTCAAGCACTGGAGATCTTCATGGGGGGCTTGCTGCACAGGCTAAGAAGTAGAGCAATCAGCTTTGGAATTGGTTAGGTTGGCTGGGGAATTTTGGAGTTTACGGTTGGAGGCATCTAGTTGGGCAAGGTTGCTCTAATCCAAGATTTTCTTCAATGAGTGGAGAATTAGGCCTGAATTAACTCCTGCCTCCCACTCACTCCAGGATTGTCTTCCCCAGGTAAGAGTCTGTTTTTTCTCAAACAGGCCTAAGAACTCAATCTGCCCTAGTATCTAATCTCTGACTTTCATCTTGCCACCTGACTTCCTTAAAGCCCAACTGATTGGACAGTATCTGAATTAAATAGAAAATGGTTCTACAACTTCTATTCAAGCATCCATTTGCAGATGGATTTGATTATGGTATGGATCAAGCGTTTGGCATTTTGAAGGGGCCACATGTCCATTTCTCCCACTCAGCTATTAAAGAGAGGGCCCAAGTGCTTACTCACTCTGGGCAGAATGCACAAATATTCCATGATGTCATTCCATGTATATAGTCTCCTGGGTCATGAAACAAACATCTCTCCTTAGCGTTGGAATTGCCCTCGCAACAGTTGGGAAATCGCATCTGGGTCTCCATGCTGGGTCCCATGCATGGTAGGATAAATGGCTGACGTGCTAGATGCGTCTGTAAATCCCACTGACTTTGTGACATTTCCCTAGAAATGGTTCTAGGAGAAAGCATCGGATTGAATAGAGTGGAAATCTGCCAGTTGCGTAATCAACCTTACAGGGAGGACTGAGTGCATTAATATAGTGAGCTCAGATCCATGTAACCCCTTGTTATTTCCATATATGGCTTTTAGATGCCCTAAATCAGGGTTCCTCAACCTTGGCAACTTTAAGACGGGTGGACTTCAACTTCCAGAATTCCCCAGCCAGCAAGTTGCCAAGGTTGAGGAAACCTGCCCTAAATGAACCCTGCTCCCTCACTGTATATAGTCAGCCTTCTCCACCTGTTGCATTCCAAATTTAATGGCCTTCCATTCCCATAATTCACAGCTACCGAAGACTATTGGATGAGATGTATGATCATGGAAGTTCAGCCTATGAAGAAGGGCATCAGGTTTTGATGTTCCTTTGCCCCATCACCTGTTTATGCCCAAGGAAATTCTTGAAAAAGTCTTCCCCTTATGAAAGCTTAACTATGTCCATTGCATTCAAGCCATGGTTTGCTAGGTAAACCACTATGCCTAGTGCATAGTGCATGCCGAGCCACAATTAAACATGATAGCTTAGTGTTATACTATGCTCGTAACTCAGGCTAAACTACTGCAACTGTTTTGTTCCTGTGTTAGTGTATTACATGAACCAAACACTGCATCTTGTAAGTTTTGTTTGTGGCTTAGTATGTTGTGTGCACCAAGCCAACTGTGGCTTAATGAACTATGGTTTAGCATGATGTATGAATTCCTGTGCCTCGCAGAAGCAATTCCATAATGAGTCATCTTATGCCTAATCCAGTTGTGGCTGGTTCACAGAACATGTGAAAACAAAACCGGACAAATTGCATCATGGCTTAGTGTGTTTTGTGAACCAAGACAAGGAAATAAAATTCCAAAAGTGTACAGGTAGCCATAATATTTTCTCTCCTACTGATGGAGTTGCAGCTTCATTTGAAGGTACCTGAATCCCCAATAAGGTGGATGTTCTGTTCCTTCTGATGGTTGTGTCTGGGTTACAGACACAGAAATACAGTACTGCTAAGGGGAAGGGAAGGAGGGAGGGAGGAGGGAGGGAGGGAAGGAAGGAAGGAAGGGAGGGAGGGAGGGAGGGAGGGAGGGAGGGAAGGGAGGAAGAAAGGAAGGAAGGAAGGAAGGAGAAGGAGAAGGAGAGAAGGTAGGAAGGAAGGAGGGAGGGAGAGAAGGAAGGAGGGAGAGAAGGAAGGGAGGAAGGAAGGAAGGGAGGGAGGGAGGGAAGGAAGGAGGGAGGGAGGGAAGGGAGGAAGAAAGGAAGGAAGGAGAAGGAGAAGGAGAGAAGGTAGGAAGGAAGGAGGGAGGGAGAGAAGGAAGGAAGGAAGGAAGGAAGGAAGGAAGGAAGGAAGGAAGGAAGGAAGGAAGGAAGGAAGGAAGGAAGGAGAAGGAGAAGGAGAAGGAGAGAAGGTAGGAAGGAAGGAAGGAGGGAGGGAGAGAAGGAAGGAAGGAAGGAAGGAAGGAAGGAAGGAAGGAAGGAAGGAAGGAAGGAAGGAAGGAAGGACACCCCCCCCAAAACCAAAAACCAAAATACAAAACAATTTGTCTTCAAAAGTGCCTTGATAAAGATTTATTACCATTGTTCAGTACTTATCCAAGACCTTTGGAAGTAGAGAAAGAGACTAAGCCTTGGAAAACACATGGAAATACATCAGATGATGATGATGATAATTTATTACATTTATACCTTGTCAAGGCACTTTATAGGAAAAAACCCCAACCTAAACAGCACAGTTCCCAATATAGATTTTCAGGGGCGGCCCTCCTATTTTATACTCCTCCTTTGTGAGGCTGGTTTATGAATTCCACCCGCCTCCCTTCTGAGCCTGTTCCCAACCCACAAGGGGACCAGCCTCCTCCTCAGGGGATGACTGAGTCGCTTCAAGAGCCCTTTGAAGGAGGTCGTCCTCCAAGTCTCTGGAAACCAGGTAGGCTGCAATGTGGATCCTGGCCACCAGATGGCAGCAGGTGACTCCCATGCTTTGATTTCAGGGGATGGGAGGAGATGACAGCCCCAAAATCTTTTACCACAATCAGCTGAACGCTGAATAAGAATAAGAAGAAGGTAAGAAGACTGACCTGCTTTTAGAGGCTTCAGGGCTAAGGACAGAGGTCCCTCAAGAAATTGAGCCTCTCAGGCCCACTGCCTGGAGAGATACAGCAGACAGACCTCCTGGCCTGTTTCTGGGATCCCTGGTTGACCACTGTGGGAAACCAACTTTGATCTAGTTCACACACACTACTAAATCATGGCTTGTTTGCAACAGATGGTGGTGGTGTTAGTAAGCACAATCGGCTGGGTTCATACATCGTGCTAGATGGGAAACATGGTCAGCCAACTGGAATGGTAGACCATTTTCCCACTAGGCCTATTATTATTATTATGGTTGGTCACACAGTCAGCCAGATGTTTAGATTGGATTTGGCATTTTTATCCACCCATTGAGTCCTTCCCAAGCTCCTGGGATAGACAGATGTTGTTTGAGGGTGTTAAAAAGGTATGGTTGCAGGATGGAAGCTGTTCCGAGGAAAGCTGCCTTTTGCCATTGACTGAGGGTGATTTTGTCACTGCCGATGGTCTTCAAGGGGTGCTCCAGATGTTTTGGGATTGCACCCAAGGCGCCTGTAACTATTGGTACCATCTTTGCTTTCTTTTGCCACAGTCGTTCTACTTCTATTTGCAGGTCTTTATGTTTTGTGATTTTCTCCAGTTCTTTCTCTCCTAGTCTGCTGCCTCCAGGGATTGCAATGTCCCCTATCCAGACTCTTCGTCTTTCTTACCAACAATGGTTAAGTCTGGGGTGTTGTGTGGCAGGTGCTTGTCTGTTTCAATTCTGAAGTCCCAGAGCACTTTAGCTTCTTCCTTTTCTATTACTGTGTCTGTTTTGTGGTCCAATTTGCTGAGACTCAGGATTTTGGAGAAAAGCCAGGCTGTGGCTGATAATGCAACATTATTATTGTTGTTGTTGTTGTTGTTATTATTATTATTATTATTATATTTATTTATTTCTAAGAAGCAGAAGGAGGCCAACATCCTTGGTCCCCTTTCCCTTTTTTATTCCTCTGGAAACACAGATGTATAGAATAGTTTAATACGGTGTTTCCCAACATCAGCAATTTTAAGATGTGCAGACTTCAGCTCCCAGTATTCCCAGTATATGCTGGCTGGGGAATTCTGGGAGTTGAAGTCCACACAGAGTAGAGGACACAAAGCAAGATGTGCTAGACTGTCTCTATCACTCCTTCTGCTTGTGAAACTGGAGAGGTTTATAGCAACAGCTTCAACTATCAGAGGATGCAGGGCTCGCCTAGAGCCACCAAAACCACAGGATAAAACCCCTAATTTGATGAGCAAAATGTGGTCAAACCTCAGGCTAAAAAAAGCAAAAGAACAAAGGCCCTTTTCCTACCCCTGCCTTGAAGACTTCCCCACTCATTCTTGAATCAGCAGAATCAGGCAGGACTTTCACTGTATACCTCTTTTCCACCTCTGTTCTCAGTCTTCTGGCTTCCCCCTGAGATCCTGGGAGATTACAGGTTTTATACACTGCGGGACTGCGGTGGGACAGTGCCAAAACAGGAGGGGATGCAGCTACCGACAAATTAAGCCCGTCTCTTTCCTGTGCTGGAGGGGATTTATTTATTTATTTATTTATGGAACCTATAATATAGGGCTGCCCACCTACCCTATAATATAGGGCTGCCCACCTACTAAGACAGTCTGGGCGATAAGCGGAGAAAATCAACCATGAGAATCCAGAACATTAAAAAACAAAACATAAAAAGAAATGGCCACACAGGCCCCTCAAAGATCTCACAGGCGACAGACAGACGGTGCTCACATCAGAGCTTCATTAGCCCCCTGGTCCCATTGCCTAGGGAAGAGCCAGGTCTTTATGGCCTTACGTAAGGCCAACAGAATCGGGGCCATCTGTAATCTCGGGGGGAGGCTGCTCCATAGGGCAGGTGCCATAATGGGGAAGGCATGCTTCTTAGGGCCCATCAAGTGACACTGCTCCACCGAGGGGACCTGGAGCATGCCCATTCTGCCCAGTTTGGTGGGACGAGCAGAAACCATCGGGGAGAAGCAGTCTCACAGGTAACCTGGACCCATGCCAAGTAGGGCTTTAAAGGTGACAACAGCACCTTGAATTGCACCTGGAACCCTACTGGTGGCATTACATGGGCAATGTTATGTGGGCGTGCCGTGGGGTACCCGATACTGCCACATTCTGGACCAGCTGAAGCTTCCGAATGCTCTTCAAGGGCAGTCCCAGGTGGAGCGCATTGCAATAGTCCAGTCGAGAGGTGACTTAAGACATGAGCAGCCATGAGCAGGGGCTTGTGATCCAGGAATGGGCATAACTGACACCACAGATGTCATTGTGCCAAGGGCCTCATGGCCATGGCTGCCACCTGCTCCTTAAGCAGCAGCTGTGAGTCCAAAAGAACCCCCAGATTATGCCCCAACTCTGCCTGGGGGAGTGTTATCCCATTCAGAGGAATCCAGCGTTATGGGGACGCAGCCAAAAACAGCTGCCGGAGCATGTGTTTGCTATGTTCATAGGGTGACATGTCTGAAGATGGATGTGAGTACCTGCTTGATTTCTGTGCAGGCTGCTAGAAATCTCTGGATTGGCTGGGCCTTAACTGCTCTGAAGACTCTGGACTGGCAAAACCATATATATCTTTTCCTTGTGTTTTTTGCTGGCCCAGGAGAGCAAAATCCATGGCCTGTAACTCTCTAAGGCCATTCCAGAGTTGGCAGATCTTCTCAAGAAAACGAACACTTCTGTTCCCCGAGTTCATCCTGCGAAAGATGTCCACTCAGAGTTAGCAAAAAGGGTGTCTCGGATCAGGTTTGGAGCCGAGGGATTTGCTTGCGGAACAGAAATGCAATGGCTCTCAGAATCCATTACTCATAAAATTCCATTCTTAGTTTTCCACCTCCTTTCCCAGCACTGGCTCATTTCCATCAGCCTAAGTTAAATGTTGGAGCAAAGTCTTTTTTAATTATTATTATTCCCTTTCTTCCTTCTTAAAGAGAAGCTGCAAGTGTTCAACAACTGAGAATAATTCATCCGTTACTGATCTACAGACAGATCCAGATACAATACTTGGTGCCCAAAACTGTTCTGAACTTCCTGTTTTCCTTTCAGTCAGGCCAAAATTGCTGAGTCTGGATCTCCAGAAAGATACCCGATTAATCCCCGGTGCTGTTTAGCTTTAATGGTTTTTAATTTAAATTTATTTCCGTTCTGAAGGGAACTGAATAAAATCAGGGAAAAAGAACATGCAGAAACAATTCTAAATCATTGAATGTTTGATATTCCTCTGCTGTTTGTTTCAATCATAATTCAAATAAAACTTCTATTGGGACGCTTTGTATGAAAAGGTGGGTGTTAAACTCATCTGAAGAAAGAAAGTATTGAAGTGAAGATGGAAGCCCAGCACAGTTCTGCTTCATATTCAGGAAGATTTTAATTCTGTTTTGAAAACGGCCCTAGAGAATCAGTTTTGAGCCATTGCCTTGGAGTGAAATTTCCTCAAATGCATTACTTCTAATCAGGCCACCCATATATAAACTCTAGTTTTGTATACAGGGGTATTTTCAGGGTAAAGTAAAAAAAAATCAAGATGATGGTCATAATGAGGCTACCATCTTGACGTTTTTGATCCTAAGCTGGCTGGGGAACTCTGGGAGTTGAAGTCCACACATCTTCAAGTTGCCAAGGTTGAGAAACACTGCTGTGGATGTTCTTGTTTTTGTGACTTTGGGTGGCAATCGAAGCATTCTTCTATGTTTTGCTTTACTCTGAGGTTATGTTTTAATTGCATTTTATGTGCAGCCTCTTAACCTCACACAAGCCAGGATCTCAGGCTGGGAGATGGGGTTTTTCATTCCCTAATCTTTTAGAAGTGCCTTCATTCTTTGTTATAGACTCAGCTGGGTTCTCCCTCGATGCATTATGTCAAGAAATGCTTTCTCAAAAATGTAAACACTAGGGGAGAGTCGCCCAGCACAGGCCAGCCAAGCATGAGCGTCCATGAAATCTTGCTCTTCTCCTTCACGAGCCCATGGCGACACAAGTCAAAGACGCAGACGTTGGCCGACCTGCCAACAGCACCATAGGCCTTGGGCTGGCCCCTGTGTCCAGACTCATATGTCATAAAAGCAGCAGGGACGGCCATCGCTGGTGACTCAGCAAGCAAGAAGATCTTGGGCTCCAGATTGAGTGAAGTCATGTTATGTCAGTATTGGAAGCAGATGTGAGCTGTTAATTTCCGCAGCTGTGCAACCCACGATGCAAACCAGATGTGGCGCCCAGAATGGACAGGGGACGGAGATGGAGGAGGCAGAGACCCGGGGGCCAGAGGCCGGAAATGCTCTCTCTCCCTTTTGCCCTTGGCTCCTAGAGTGATCCTGCAGGAGGAAGGCCTGCAGCCAAGCTAACTCAAAAACGGGGGGGGGGGGGGGCTCCGCACTCATACTGCCAGGTTGAACACAGGACAAGGTTTGGGAGTCTCCGTTCTTTGATCGCATAGGGAGAGGAGCCTAGCGGTTGCAGGAGCAGCAGTCAAGAGCTGGTGCGGCCAGTGGATGAAAGGATCACCTATGAGAGAGACACGCAGTCTGAGATCCCACCACATCTGCCCCTTTCTGGAGACATTGCCAAAGTTGGTTCCAGATGGAAATGTTTAGTGGGGCCGAGAGTCACCAACCCTGCTGTACATAGAGAGGCATAGTGTGAGATGCATTTAATTCCTTCCATTTCTGCTCCATCCTTTTTTTCTGGTTGCAGTGCGACATCACCTACAAGGTGCTAGGACTGCTGTGGTTGTCGAGCTGATTCTGGCACTTTGGGGGTTTGCACTGGTAGACGGTGACCACAAGCATGCTTCATTTGCTGGGGGTTTCATCGCTCAAGGCCGCGTGCGGCACCCAGCCTGACAAAAACTGTGCGCCTCCCTGACCGAGGGCTGCAACTCAGCATGTAACCAAAACCGAGAGTAAATTGAAAGAACGGAGGGCGGATTCTTTTTCCATTCTTGTCTTTCTCCAGTTCTCTTTCTCTTTTCCCTGTTGTTTCCTCAGTCTTAAACACTTGTTTTTGTAACCTCATTCATTCTCCTGTACTCTCTTGTATCGGAGGCTGTGTTAAAGGGGAAAACCGAAAGGGTTTCTGATGTTATTAATCACTATTATTTGCTGTCATTCCATTCCGTTGTATGCCCCAGCTTTCCTTAGGGCAGTGTTGTCCAAACTTGGCCATTTTAAGATGAGTGGACTTCAACTCCCAGAATTCTGGGAGTTGAAGTCCACTCATCTTAAAGTGGCCAAGTTTGGACAACACTGCCTTAGGGCAATGAATGTGAGTATCTGTGCTAATATTTCACCTCCAAAACAACTACCCTGGAAGGTAGATCAAGTTGTGATATTATGACTGATCTAATGTCAGCCAGGAAGAAACAGGATTGGAAGAATATTGATGCTTTTGAGTTTTGCACAGCAAAGAAAACAAACTGACGGATCATTGAACAAATCAACCCAGAGATCTCACTCGAGGCACAAATGAGCAGGCTCAAGTTATCCTAGATTATGCAAAAACATAGCTCTGTGGAGAAGTCTATAATGCTGGGAAAGATGGAAGGAAAGAGAAGAAGAGGATGACCACCAGCAAGGTGGATGGACTCAGTTACAGTGTTGATGGAGACCCAATTGGAAGACCTGAAGGACCAGGTTGGGGACAGAACCTCATGGAGAAAATCTATCTATGTACTTGCTACGGGTCAACACTGACTTGATGACACGTAATCAATCAAATCTCAGCCAGCGATCCCATGAGCAGGGATTTGAACCTAGACCTCCCCAGTCAGCTTCTTCACCTTCCCATTACAGTGACTCTCATGTCCATCAGCCCACCTTTTCCTTTCCTTTCCTTCCCACAACCCAAATGCCTTATCTTTTGAGGGAGGCCAAGGGAAAAACGGGGGGCAGGATCAACAGCTGCCCAAAAATGCCATTGGTCTTCAATGAGCTGTGTCAACGGGGCCAGTGTGCCGTTTGCAGCCTGTGGGGCTGGACATCATTGTCAAGAGGCTGAAGACAATTGTGTAGTACCTTCACTCTATGCAGAAATTCTCCGTTCTAGATCTGTAACTAAAAGGATCAAGGACAAATCATGGAAAAGCCTCTTTTCTGGAGAGCTGGAACAACTGCTGCTCATTGGAGGGCAGAGCTAAGGGGGCAAAGGCCCTTCTAAGCACCAGCCTCATGGCTCAGAACCAGCCCCCTGCTTTGCCCAGAGCAGAAAGCCCTGGGTTCAGTCACCATCTCTGGGAATTGAAAAGGCTCTTGAGCTGCAGTGGGTGAGAATGAACATTTCTGCTGGGGTTTCCCACAAGCTGTTGCTAAGCCCAGTGGACAATACTGAGGGTTTCCCCCAAGGCAGCAGAGTTTTCCAGGTTAATGATGAGAATTCTGTATGTTGACGTGCAACACAGTTGGAGGACCCCCTTGGGAAAAGGCTGTGGGAGCCAAAAGGGATGAGCATGTTTTCCTTTGTCGGTCAGCTCAGAGAGGCTACTAGTCTGCTGGGGTTTGTGTTCCTATACAGCAGCCTCTTAAATTCCTATCTTGGGGTCCGGGGTCCAGGGGGTGGGCTTCCATTCTGTGGCAGCCCACCCTCTTGGTATCCAGGCTGGGGCCTGAGGAGGAAAGGCGCCCCAACCCTTCTGCCAGCCCTCTCATTCACCTGCCTGCAACTCCTGATCTCCTGTCATGACAAGGCAAAGAATGTCATCTCAAGTCCCAGAGAGGTCCTGTGGCTTGTGGCGGTATGGAGGACACACTGGTCTTTCAACATAACCCCAGCCAACAGTGTGATACAGCTGCAGCAACAGCAGATGCCATTCTAGGACAAGGAGAAGCTATTTTTCCCTTCCCCAAATACTAGAACCAGAGGTCACCCAATGAAATGGAATTCTGGAAGGATCAGGACAGGCAAAAGGATTTTTTTTTTTACGCAAGACATAATTCAACTTTGGAATTCGCTAACGTGAGATGTGGTGCTGGCTGCCAGCTTGGCTGGCTTCAAAAGAAGGTTGAACCGATTCATGGAAGTTGGGGGGATCCATGGCTTTTAGCCTGGATGGCAGTGGGACTGCCTCTAGAGGTCATCTGCTGGGTGGCCAGTGGGCTTCCTCGTGTGGCTGGTGGGCCACCAGGAGCAAAGACTGCTGGCTAGATGGGCCAGAGGTCCGATCCAGCAGGGCACTGCTTAAGTTCTTATCTTCATGTGGAGGTTTACCAACAGAGGTTCAGCATCAAGATCAAAAGTCTCTATTCTGGTGGCTGGTGTGGGTCTTCCGGGCTGTGTGGCCGTGTTCTGGAAGTTTTGTTTCCTAACGTTTCGCCAGCACCTGTGACCAGCATCTTCAGAGGGCAGGAGCACAGACAGGAGCAGTTCTCTCTGTGCCCAGGGTGATGTGACCCTTTTGTGGGTATTTATAGAGATCTGGGGGGGAGGGAAGGGGGGGATTGGGTGTGTGTGGGGGGGGTTGGGTTACTGAGTGGCTGCTTGTTTTGGTGTCTGAATCTGTGTGTATCTTCCTGGGGATTAGGCAGGGTTTTTTCCTCTATTGAATTGTTAACGAGGGGCTGCTGGGGGTGATTAGCAAGTTCATTGTGTGAACTGTTCACATGTCCTGATGGTTGAGCTGAGTTCGTTGACCTTTTTGCAGGCTGTATTTTTCAGGATTGGTAGCCAGGTTTTGTTGATTTTTAGACTCTCCTCTTTTTTATTGAAACTGTGCTGGTGTTTGTGAATCTCAATGGGTTCCCAGTATAGCCTGGTATAGTGGCTGTTGGTGTTGTCCAGTATCATCCTGGGCACAGAGAGAACTGCTCCTGTCTGTGCTCCTGCCCTCTGAAGATGCCGGTCACAGGTGCTGGCGAAACGTTAGGAAACAAAACTTCCAGAACACGGCCACACAGCCCTGAAGACCCACACCAGCCATCGTATGCTGGCCGTGAAAGCCTTTGACAATACATCTCTATTCTGGGTTGGTCAGACCTTAGCTGGAATATTGCATCCAGCTTTAGCTGCTGTGTTTTAAGGACATTAATAAGCTAGAGCGAGTCCAGAGCAGAGCATGTGACATGTGTAAAAAAGTGGCAGGGCTTTGATCATGTGGTTGTGGCCACCATTTTGACTTTTTTGACCCTACCCCTCTCTGTGGGCATCCTTGGACCCAGGTGAAATCAATATGAGGAAGGACTTTGGGAGAGTCTCTTTTTAAATTGCATTAAAGGCCTTTCACTACACAGGTTTGTGAGGTTCTCTGTTCTAAATGGCAGAAAAGAAAGCTGCTGATTTTTCATAATTGGGATTGCCTTGGCCCACGGGGTTGAGCCAGGTTGCCCTTCCCTGAGATAAATGAGCCAGAACTCTAATGCTGTAGAAGACAGTTTCTCATCTTCCAAATTCATGTGTCCAGTTCTTGTCCAGCCCAGATTGTTATAAAACGCAGCTGGTGCCTGTGTAGAAATGTTTAGTGGACTGATTAATAGGATGAATGGTCAAATTGTAAAGGGAGAGAATATTTGTGTGTCTGGCTTGTTTATTCTGGTCTGTGTCGGTCGTCGGTTATCCTCCCCCATCTCCAAGAGGGTCAGAACACCCTTGGATTTACGGATTTTTAATAAATATTTCCATTATGGAAAAGGGTGAATAAATAAGCGTGTGAGAGAAAGCTCTCAGGATTTGAATGAGAGAAAAAAGATGTTTTCAGTCACTGACCTCATCCTCATCAAATAAGAATGAACTGATAGACACCTGTTCCTCTTTTCTTGCATTATTTTCACAAAAAGGGGTTTCCCCCACTAAATGTTGCAGTCCTTGGAGGGTGTCAGAAAAAAACAACCATGTGAACTTTAAGATGTGTGGACTTCAACTCCCAGAATTCCCCAGCCAACTCCCAGAATTCCCCAGCCAGTTCCAGAGGAACCCTGTTCTAAAAGACACCAGGTATGGGGCTGGCTAGCCCCTTAGAGGCCTGTTGTCTGCAGCTCTGGAACCATCAGCCTCTTGGACTTTCTCTTTTCTTTCGGTAATGCTTTGCAGAGTTTTCTTGTTTTATGTAATTTTATATATATTTATTGTTTTAATGGATCTTGGGAGCTGCCCAGAGTGCCCCATCAGGGGGAGATGGGTGGAGATAAATCTAATCAATCAATCAATCAATCAATCAATAAAAACCAAACTAGGTGGAGAACACCTGAATGTCAGCTAATGGGTGCTCTCCAGTTGGACTCTGAAGTGTGTGTTAACATCTTAATGAAACAGCATACACAAGTGTTGGGACCAGCAAATGGTTCCTTCTCCTTCCTTAGTATCAAGGTCATCCATGGGAGAGGAGGGAGGGCAGAAAAGTCAAGATGGCAGCCAGGATGGCATGATCAATGCCTCCATCTTGGCTTTTTCCATGCACGCTCCCTGATGGGCATCCTGCTTAGAAATCTGCACACTGCTGCTTTGAAGTGCATCCCCAGCTTGGTTCACTTCTAATTTCACAACCAGCTACCCCCCTTGCTTAGATAAAATGACAATCTTCTCAAACAATGCACTGAGTAGGTGCTCACCTCGCAACTTCTCCCATCCTCCTGAGCTGATGCCTCTGGACTGGATTAGATGTTGTAGAGATGGCCATGAAGAAGAAATTCAACAACCATTATGTAAGCATCCACTCTGGGACTTTACTTTATTGTTATAGGGCAGGGTTCCTCAACCTTGGCGACTTGAAGATGTGTGGACTTCAACACCCAGAATTCCCCAGCCAGCATATGCTTGCTGGGGAACTCTGGGAGTTGAAGTCCACACATCTTCAAGTCGCCAAGGTTGAGGAACCCTGTTATAGGTTATTATAACAGAATCTGGAAAGTCTGACAGATGGTCTCTCCCATTCTTATACCCAAGAGCATGAAGGTGGGGCAATCTTGAGTTCTCACTCCTTCCCCTTTTTCCTTCCAGAGCTAAGCTGGGGCTTACCTAAGGGCTGTTGAGTATCTTCTTCAAGGCCAGCTCTGTACTCATCTACAGAAAGATTGGAAAAGGAGAAAAGACATTGGACTGGAGTGGACAGATTGTGTGAGTGTGGGTATGTGTTTGTGCATGTCCTTCTCAATCCTGAGAGTGTCACTATACAATGAGACGGTGGAGAAGGACAGAGCATCATACTGCTGGCTGGGAATTATGGGAGGTGAAGCCCAACACATCTGGAGAACAGGTGGATGGTGCCGTTACATAAAGCTATCATGTGGCCACTTTTAGAACAGCATGTGCAGTTCTGGTTTCCCCATCTCCAGAATGATATCATAAACCCCAGAGAGGTCAAAAAAGAGCAGAAGCGGAGCGGTCACAGAAATGGAAGAGCTTCTTGATGAGTCAAGGAGTTGAAGCTTTTTTAGCTCAGCGTGACTTTTTGATATATAAATAAAGACAGCTAATGAAGTCAGGAGCCTAAGAGATGTTTCCAAAATTATGAGCAAGGAGGAGGGTTGTTTTTCTCCTTCCCTCATAATATTGGAACATGGTGTCACCAGCCAAGGTGAAGGACATTGGCAAAGGGAGGGAAGGGGATGAAGAAAATACTTTGTCATGCCATGCACAATTAACCGATGGAATTAATTACTGCAGGGGTGACTGACAATGACTGTGAGCTGAGCTGATTTCTTAAAAGAATGCATGAGTCAACTTCATGCAGGATAGGGTGGTTCCTTTGGTCAACAACTTCCTAAAGGGCATTGGGTCTCCATGGACCAAGCAAGAATGATGCAGAAGATAAACATTTGAAATACGTGAATAGGAGCCATCAGGAGAGAGAGCTGCAGCAGATTGGGATTGCAGTGTGTGTGTGTGTGCGCGCTCACACGTGTGGGGGAGGCAAGGGTGTGAAGGAGGAGTTAACCCTTTCCCTCCTGTTTCACTTTGCTCAACCACTCACCCCCCAAAAGCTGCTGTCTTTTCACAATCATTTTTACACATGTCTTTTATTTTTTAAAAAAATGAGATCCCACCATCATAGGAAAAATGGACTGAAGAAACCTGGAACTGGAATCACCTTGGGAGATCAGCCAGCTCAGGGGATCACAATCAGCAATGCCAGGGCATGTGGCTCTCCCAAACCTGGGGTGTACCTCCTTGGATTGTTCATTTATGGAGAGACCATGATACAAGAGGTGAATAAACTCTGCTTATTAAGATCCGGTTAGACTCAACTCTGAGACCTGGAATAAAAAGGATGTAAAAAGGGAGATAGCACTATCCCCCATCATGCAGATAAGCTCAGCTTCTGGAAAAGATCAACTTCCTCACATCCCTGAGCCTTTCCAAAGGTTTTATTTATTTGTTTTGTTTTTAGCTATTATTATAATTACATCCTGTCGTTTCTTTCAGAGCACACGGCAGTTCATGTGGGGGATCCCCCTGGCATTTTCATCCTCCCCAGAATAAACCCTAAAGTCCCACCAACTGAGCTATTATCATGGCCCCATCCTCTTGCCAGTGGCCCAAGCCACTGAAAAGCACATCCAGACCTGCAAGATCCTGCTACTATAGCTGTTAAAATAAAAGTAGCCCTGACCTACATGGCATGGGTTTCTTAGTCTGGTCTACCTTGTTTTGCTGGCATCAGTCTTGCAAGTCTGAATGTGCTTCTGCCTCCCTCACTTTATCTTCATGTGAACTAGGCAGGGGCTTGTCTGAGACCTTTTCTCAAGTTACTTGCTTGGCCCAGGCTCAGTTGCCACTTATCTGTCTATTGCCTTGATAGCAATTCTTCCTCCGGTCCTTCAAGGCCATTCTTTCTGTCTTCTACACTGCCTAATACTGTATTGCCTCAGACCAGAGCTAACTTAAGGATGTTTAGTATAGCCAACTCCACTGGCCCAGAAAAGTGGGGGCCCTCTAAGCAGAGCATCAACTAGAAGCAGGCAGTGGCAAGCAACTGTAGTTGTTGTTCAGTCGTTAAGTCGTGCCCGACTCTTCATGACCCCATGAACCTTCCTGTCCTTTACTGGCTCCAGGAGTTTGCTCAGTTTCATCCTCATTGCTTCAATGATACTATCTAACCATCTCATCCTCTGCCGTTCCCTTCTCCTTTTCCCTTCAAACTTTCCCAGCATCAGGGTCTTTTCCAAAGAGTCCTCTTTTCTCATTAGGTGGCCAAAGTATCTGAGCTTGAGCTTCAGTATCAATCCTTCCAATGAGCAGTCAGGGTTGATTTCCTTTACGATTGACTGGTTTGACCTTCTAGCAGTCCAAGAGTCTTCTCCAGCACCACAGTTCAAAGGCATCAATTCTTCGGCACTCAGCCTTCCTTATGGTCCAGCTCTCACAGCCATACATTGCTACTGGAAAAACCATGGCTTTGATTATGCGGATCTTTGTCGGCAAGGTGATGTCTCTGCTTTTTAATATGCTGTCTAGGTTTGCCATAGCTTTTCTCCCAAGGAGCAAGCATCTTTTAATTTCATGGCTGCAGTCTCCATCTGCGGTGATCTTGGAGCCCAAATAAATGAAGTCTGTTACTGCTTCCATTTCTACCCCTTCTATTTGCCAGGAATTGATGGGTCCAGATGCCATGATCTTAGTTTTTTTAATGTTGAGTTTCAAGCCAGCTTTTGCACTCTCCTCCTTCACCCTCATCAAGAGGCTCTTTAGTTCTTCTTCACTTTCTGCCATTAGGGTGGTATCGTCTGCATATCTGAGGTTGTTGATATTTCTCCCTGCAATCTTAATTCCAGCTTGTCATTCTTCCAGCCCGGCATTTCTCATGATGTACTCTGCATATAAATTAAATAAGCAGGGTGACAGTATACAGCCTTGTCGTACTCCTTTCCCTGTTTTGAACCAATTGGTTGTTCCATGATAGGTTCTAACTGTTGCTTCCTGGCCCACGTACAGATTTCTCAGGAGACAGGTAAGGTGGTCTGGTACTCCCATCTCTTTAAGAATTTGCCACAGTTTGTTGTGATCCACACAATCAAAGGCTTTTGCATAGTCAATGAAGTAGAAGTAGATGTTTTTCTGGAACTCTCATGCTTTCTCCATGATCCAGCGAATGTTGGCAATTTGATCTCTAGTTCCTCTGCCTCTTCGAAACCCAGCTTGTACATCCGGTAGTTCTTGGTTCACGTACTGCTGAAGCCTAGCTTGTAGGATTTTGAGCATAACCTTGCTTAGCATGTGAAATGAGCGCAATTGTGTGGTAGTTTGAGCATTCTTTAGCATTGCCCTTCTTTGGAATTGGAATGTAAACTGACCTTTTCCAATCCTGTGGCCACTGTTGAATTTTCCAAATTTGTTGACATATTGAGTGCAGCACTTTAACAGCAACATATTTTAGTATTTTAAATAACTCAGCTGGAATACTGTCACCTCTGCTAGCTTTGTTGTTAGTAATGCTTCCTAAGGCCCACTTGACTTTGCTCTCTAGGATGTCCAGCTCAAGGTCAGTGACCACAGCAGCGTGGACATCGGGGACGTTAAGATCTTTCTTGTATAGTTCTTCTGTGTATTCTTGCCACCTCTTCTTAATCTCTTCTGCTTCTGTTAGGTCCCTGCCTTTTTTGTCCTTTATCATGCCCATCTTTGCACTAAACGTTCCTTTCATATCTCCAATTTTCTTGTAGAGATCTCTAGTCTTCCCCATTCTATTGTTTTCCTTGATTTCTTTGCAATGTTCATTTAAGAAGGCCTTCTTATCTCTCCTTGCTATTCTCTGGAAATCTGCACTCAGTTGCTTATATCTTTCCCTTTCACCCTTGCTTTTCGCATTCCTTCTTTCCACAGCTATTTGTAAAGCCTCATCAGACAGCCATTTTGCTTTCTTGCATTTCTTTTTCTTTGGGATGGTTTTAGTTGATGCCTCCTGTACAATGCTACGGACCTCCGTCCATAGTTCTTCGGGCACTCTGTCTACCAAATCTAACCCTCTAAATCTATTCATCACCTTCACTGTGTACTCACAAGGAATATGATCTAAGTCATACCTGAGTGGTCTAGTGGTTTTCCCTATGTTCTTCAATTTAAGCCTAAATTTTGCAGTAAGAAGCTCATGATCTGAGCCACAGTCAGCTCCTGGTCTTGTTTTTGCTGTCTGTATAGCGCTTCTCCATCTTTGGCTGCAAAGTATATAATCAATCTGGTTTCGGTATTGACCATCTGGTGATGTCCATGTGTAGAGTCGTCTCTTGTGTTGTTGGAAAAGAGTGTTTGCTATGACTAGCTTGTTCTCTTGACAGAACTCTATTAGTCTTTGCCCTGCTTCATTTTGTACTCCAAGGCCAAACCTGGCTGTTATTCCGATTATTCCTTGACTTCCTACTATAGCATTCCAATCCCCTGTGATGAAAAGGACATCTTTTTTTGGTGCTAGTTCTAGAAGGTGTTGTAGGTCTTCATAGAATCGGTCAACTTCAGCTTCTTCGGCATCAGTGGTTGGGGCATAGACTTGTATTACTGTGATGTTGAATGGTTTGCCTTGGATTCGCACTGAGATCATTCTGTCGTTTTTGAGGTTGTACCCCATTACTGCCTTTCCTACTCTCTTATTGACTATGAGTGCCACTCCATTTCTTCTAAGGGTTTCTTGCCCACAGTAGTAGATATAATGGTCATCTGAGTTAAATTCACCCATTCCTGTCCATTTTAATTTGCTGATTCCCAAGATTTTGATGTTCAATCTTGTCATCTCATGTCTGACCACATCCAGCTTGCCTTGGTTCATAGATCTTACATTCCAGGTACCGATACAATATTGTTCTTTACAGCATCGGACCTTCTTTTCGCTTCCAGATACATGCACAGCTGAACGTCCTTTCGGCTTTGGCCCAGCCGCTTCACTCTTTCTGGAGCTGCTTGGAATTGCCCTCCGCTCCTCCCCAGTAGCATATTGGACATCTTCCGACCTGAGGGGCTCATCTTCCGGTGTCATATCTTTTAGCCTTTTGACATTGTCCATGGGGTTTTCTTGGCAAGGATACTGGAGTGGGGTGCCATTTCCTTCTCCAGTGGACCATGTTTTGTCAGAACTCTCTGCCATGACCTGTCCTTCTTGGGTGGCCTTGCATGGCATAGCTCATGGCTTCATTGAGTTATGCAAGCCCCTTCCCCATGACACGGCAGTGGTCCATGAAGGAGAGCAATTGTAGTAGTAGTAACTATATTTTCCTTCTAGCAGTAGTCCAGAACAGACATAGAATAAAAACAACAGTTAATACTATATTACAGTGTTCCTTAAGGTGTGGTCCAAGGATCCCTGGGGATCCCCCAAGACCCTCTCCATGGTCCGCAAAATCAAAATAACTTGCAAGATTGATGTCAGTCTTCCCATGTAGACCAGACAGGAAAGATGACCAGATGAGCTAATTCTGCTTTATTGTAAGGCTACATTAACAGAATCTTGCAAGTCTGAAAGTACAAATCTTTTGCCATCTCCTTTACAGCCCGAGCAGTTAGGGAGGGTCCTTTCTGAACCTCTTTCTCCATCCATTATGCAGCTGCAGGCTATGTCCTCTCTTATCTGACCATTTCCTAGGCAACATCTTGTTGCCCTGTTTCTCCAGGTCTTTCTCACATACCATTACAACTATATAAAGAATGATGCAGTTCTGATCCCAGATAATTCTGCAGGTCAAAGCATATTTCCTCTAAATCAGTATTTCTTAAACTTTTTGCTCTCAGGATCCCTTCCCATTTTAATAAATTATGGAGGACCCCAAAAGAGCTTTTATTTGTATGGGTTATATTTATCAATATTGACCGTATTGTCAATTATAATGGACACGTTCATAAAATATTTATTGAATCATGTAAAAATAACAATGTTAAGCCTGTTAGATATTAACATAAATAAAGTATTTTTCATGAAAACAACCTATTTTTTTTACAGATTAAAAAAAATGAGAAGAGTGACATTGTTTTACATTTCTGCAAATCTCTTCAATATTTGGCAAATCATTTTGATTTTACAGACCCCTGAGAGGATCTTGGGGGACTTCTGGGGTCCTCAGACCACACTTTAAGCCAGTGTTGTCCAAACTTGGCCACTTTAAGATGAGTGGACTTCAACTCCCAGAATTCCCCAATTCTGGGAGTTGAAGTCCACTCATCTTAAAGTGGCCAAGTTTGGACAACACTGCTTTAAGCAATGCTGCTCTAAAACATACTGTCTCTTCCTCCATCTCACTTTGCAGGAATCCAAATGTAACTTTAGTCTAGGCTTCTCTTTCTCAAACTTTCTCTCTCTCTGTATGCAAATCCAAACCTGTTATTATACTAAATTCCTCACTAGCCAATCTAGCTTAGTTCTGTCCATGTTGACTGGGGCAGGAGATATTCTCACCCCTTCTGGAACAAGACAGAGACTGCCCCCCAAAAAGCCAGAGGTGCCGGGAAGTAAACTAATTTTAATTTGCATTCAGCTGACATTTCAAAATACGTGGATTAAATACTTTGAATAAGGGAGCTCCCCGTTCCTTTCATCCTCTCCCCTTCAACCAGAGGACTGAGTGATCAATTTCAAATGCTTCTGTGCTGCTTCAATCATTACACCTCTAAGCAAAAAAAAATCACAATTTTGCTTGTGATTTTCGGAAGGTTGCTGGAGGCCACATGGCTGGAGACACCTACAAACCCAACACCTCATCTTCTGTGGCCCTGTTTGAAAAGGAAGGTTGGGGATTGTACAGGAGTGTAGAGATAACTTTGAAGATGGAATGCAAAATGATTAAGTAAACGTCAGCTTAGCCCTGGGAAAGAAGAAGGGGTGAGGAAGAAACTGAAGATTGTCCTCCCTTGATTCTGTTTGGTATAAGAGGGGGCAGAGGGAAACTCTGGCAGGCTTCCAAGATTCTGTTAATATACCTTTTAACAATAAAGTAGAGTTCTAATGGTCCTTGTGTCAGAATCCTTGCAATCAATTAGCCGGTTTACTAGCTTGCTTGCTTTGTTTCTGCCATTAGAGAAAGAGAAGGGGGGGTGAGGTGAGCGGTTCTGGCCCTTAGAGGCAGATGGGCTGTTATCGGAGCCTCAGGAATGCTCAAGGTCGAACCAACGGGCGACTGCGAGAAGGCTGTGAGAACAAGGGGCTGAGAGAAAAGGTGGGGTGTACTGAGAAATGGGTAAAAGTAACTTTTTGGCACGCGCGGGCTTCGTCTTAGCAATGCTTTGGACCTGTACACTACTTCTCAATAAATGAGCTTTTCGTTGATCCCTTATCGGTTTCCCAGACAGCTTCTTTCGCTGGGAATTGGAAGTGACAGATTGTTACACCTTGCATTGTAGGCTCCATTTTCTTGTCGGGCAGAGTGATAATCACAAACCCTCCTGTTTGTGCAGAGCGCAGCAAAAACTCCAGGAAAATATTAGCCATGACAGCAAACACAATGCAATGTCCATTTCTTGTTTCCCAAAGAAATCCAGTCAGAAAATATATACTAATTGGTGTTTATTGATAAAAATGCAAAATTCCATAAAATGCAAATATCATACAAAATATAAAGAAAAACACATCTTCTCATTTAATGTAGCACCCAAGACTTATTAGCAACACAAGCTTAACAAAATCTCTAGCTACAAACTCTTAGAGAAGAGGTACGCTACTTGGTACTTTGTTACAACTACGTAGCCCATAAAACCTACATAGTGGCTAACACTAAAACAACTACCAACTACTCAGAGAGGCTGAACATTTTCCTCCCCTTGTATTATAGCTCTATGCCACCCCCACTGGGTACCTAGCATACACACGCCAATAGGTGGCAGTAAATAGCACAATACACAACACACAATAACAGGTGTTTTTCACATGATCTCTGTAGTCAAAATATTATTTGTTATTGTTGTAAAGATAATGGGATGAATCCTTTCCCATGAGAAAGAAAATCCTGATATTTCTGGCTTACCCCAAAGGGTTTAAAGTAGGACTTTTTGCATACAAACCAGCACTCTGCCACTGAGATATGTTCGAGGACAGTCTGTTCTTCAGGAAAAAAGAAGACGTCTGATGGGAAAAGCAAAACAATTGTATTTCTGGCACTAATATTGATTGAATTTGTCCCAGGCAGAGTGATATTATTTATCTTATTGATCAGCACAGTCTTCTCCAAAATGCCCTCCAGACAGGTTGGGATTCCAACTCCCAGAATCCCCAGCCAAGACTAGTCCTCCTGAGTAGACATTCTGGGAGTTGCTGTTCCATTACTTTTGCACGGGGCATTTCAAGCCAAAAAGACTAAAAATTCATCGACTCGGGAAAAAACAGTAGCATTTTATGATGATCTGTCAAAGCCAAATTTCAAAGCCAATTTTTAGAGGCATGTTGGAAGTACATTATTAAAAAAACAAAATTAAAAATCACATGTTGGCCAGTGGCTTTTAAAATGGTGAAATGTTTTCGTCTTGCTTGTCTGTCACCCGTTTGGGTCCTTCGATGGTAGAGAAGAAAAGAAGGAAAGCAGGCTGGATATGATATTAAAGTAGTGCTGGAAAGAAATGAGAAAAATATGCCAGTTAATAAATAAGCCAGTGCGAGATGGGAAGTCTGTTATTTCAAAGGGTCAGTTTAGTGATTAAAACCCTCTTTCTCTCTTAATTTTTAACCGCAATATAATTCTTCACGGTAGCAACTTGTCCTAAAGTCAGCTGTTGACCACTAGCTTTACGATTACTTTAGACGTGATGCTGTGAAAGACAAGTGGAACATTCCCCCAAGATGTTGGGTTTCATTTTAACACCGATGCAAGAGGGTTGATGTAGACCTGAGACATGTTCCTTCTTGCACTAGTCCGTATGAGTATATCTGCACCAGTGAATCTATTCCATAGAACCTGAAGAGTCTCAAAATCCTTCGCTGGGCCATAGCTCTGATCCAGTTTGTCATCTTCTCGGGGCAGCTGCAGGGGTGTGTATGTCAAAAGAGTCAAAATGGAGGCCACCACCATGCAATCAAAGTCTTGTCCCTTTCCTATGTGCAACTCCCCTGGTCATGTCCCTATAATGCTGCCTTCTTCTGTTCTCCTCAGCCCATGAAGGAGACAAGTGTAAGTTCTCCTTAGCCGTCCTGATGTGAAAGTAATGGCTCCCCTTTCTTCTGGCGCTGCCTTAGGGCATCTCCAGGTGTGCAAAATCTTTTAGGCGTTGTCACCCATTCATTCAATGGGGGGGAGGGCAAAATGGTAAGCCCCACCTCTTTGTACCTGCAGCTCAATACACATACAAGAGGGTGGAGCTTTGTTCTCTGGTTGCACCCACCATTTTGTTCTGCCATGATGGGAACCCAAGTGAATGCAGTGACTGGAGATACGGGCACTTGAGGGAGGAGAATGATTGGCAGGGATGTTTTGCATTGCCCCTCTGCTGGAAAGAACTAGTTGCCGACTCTGTAAAAAATTATGTTTCTCTGTAGTTGTAAACAAGAGTGTGGCTAAAGAAGTAGCCATTTATGTTGGCAGCCATTTTGAAGTCTCTCCACCTTGAAAAAAAAAACACCTCAGGCTAGTGCTTGCTGCAAAAAATCTAAACAGAATCAATAGTCGTTTCCAGCAAAGACTTTTGCCAACTCCACGCCCCCCCCCCCGCTGAAAGAAGTATAACAAAAACAAACTAGCTGGTTTTTTGGGTGGGTGTCCATTTGATTTGATTGTTATGGAAACAAGCAGAGGACAGCGAGTACTGTGCCGAAGACTGGGTCTACCTCATGAATGATAGACAAGCTGGAACAGATTCAGAGGAAGAGCAGTGAAAATGGAAAAAACAAGCCTTGTTAAAAAAAAAAGGGGGGGGGGAGGTAGAATAAATCATTATGTTCAACAGAGGGAAAACTGAAACGAGATATGATCCGAGCCTCATAGAATTGGAAAGGTGATTGGACCATCAAGTCCAACCCAACGTTCAGTGCAGGAATCTGAACACAATGATCCCAAACAGGTCGGTGTCCAGTCACTGCATCCCCTGAAGAGCCCTCTCATCTCTCTGGAAAATTGGCTCTGTGGTTAAAGTTTCCTAGCGTTCACTTGGAATCTGCCCTCCTCTAATTTAGATAATTGTTCTGTGTCTTGTCCTCTGAGACAATAGAGAAAAAGGCATGGGTTTCTTCTGTGTGATACCCCTTCTGGTATTTGAAGAATATTGTCCTAGATCCTTAGTCTTGTCATGGTTAACTATATCCAGTTCCCTGCACCACTCCTGACAGGAGTTAATCTCCAGTCTCCAACCATCTTCACTGCCTTTCTCTGAACCCATCCCAATTTGTCTGAACCCTACTTAAGATATGGTGTCTAGAATGGAGCACAATACTCAGGCTGCAGTCTGACCAGCATAGAAGAATGGGAATGTTCCTTCTTGTAACTAGGCATTCTTCAAATAACATATTATTTGTTAGTTTTGTAACCCACTTTCCCCTCAGGAGCTCAAGGTAACATCCCTAGTGCTCCATTCCACATCAAGACTGTGAAGTAGGTTGGGCAGAGAGAGAGAATAACTGGCCCACTGGTGACCCTGGTAACAGTCCAATACCTCAATCACAGTTATTATATAGAAACAAATTTGTTCACTGCTGCAGCACAAGAGAGAACTATATGTCATAGACTTCAATTACAGGAGGGGACATTTTAAGAGAAACATCTTGATGTTGACCACTGTTTCATAGCAGAACCAATTACTTAGAGGGATGATAATTCAAGCACAGGTTGAAGAACCACCTCTTGAAGATGTTCCAGCTTTGCACTGAGCAAGAAGATCCTTCCAATTAAGGATTCTATGATTCCCAGAGAGAATTGGCATGAATTATGAAGGATGGTCAACTGGCCAAAGATGATCTATGCTTCTACATCCCTGACAGGCACTTTTCAATCTTGCCTTAAAAGCTCAACCCCCAGGAGGCAAGATCTGAGGCTCCATTTCTGACCTAGAGATGAATCATGTGGCTCCTAATAACCCAGCAATTCTTCCTTAAAACCAATCCAGATGCTTTCCAAGCCGATGAACCACGAGACAGGCTTGTAAGAAAAGGCAGGGAAACTTTCCAAGTTATCAGCTAATCTAATCAAATGGGAGGAGGTTTGTCTTCTCTATATTGCTGATCAACTGAAAATTCTTTTGTTAGATTATGGCTTCCTTTATTATGGTAAGTCTTTTTTTAAAAGTCCAGATGTAAAATACTATACCGGTTAAAAACATAGCCTTAAATAGTGCTAAGGATTGATTGTAGGGTATCAGTTGTCAGTTACGCAGCTATCAGGTTGAAACTAGAGTGGTAACAATGATTCAGTGATAGGCTACATGTGGCCCTTCATAGGCATATTGGATGCCAACTCCCATTGATCACGATCAATGCGACCAAACGTGAAGGCTGATGGGAATTTTAATCTGACAAAATGTGGAATGCTTCCTGTTGTTTTGAAGAACAAGGAAAGCACCTCCCTTTTTTCAGAAACGTTCTCCATAAGCAAATTTAATCCATAGATGAATTCATGGATAAACTGAAACTTGTAGGGTGAATAATCTAGAATTGTTTCAACTGGCTTGCAATCCTAGACGAAGCCATTCGTGCTATGGATGTATGTTATGAAGATAACCTGATGATGTGTGGAGAGTTGCCATGTATATGTGCCTTGAACTGTGAAAAGTAGGGTGGTATAGAAATATAATAAAGAAAAAGATAACCAGAAATTAAAGAAATAGCTTTTTGGGTGGAAGTTGCAGAAAACGATGAAGAAATATAGTTTCAGTATTTTCCTTCATTCAAAACTGTCACTAGAGGCCAGGATAACCTATGCCTAGCTTTGGCTGGTCCTTCAGCTATGACCTTTTCTGGACTTAGGATAACTTGGCTTCAGTTATCCACAGCCTAATTATTTCAGAACCGTATTACCACAATGTCCTATATGTATATCCTGAAGGGAGTTTAGAAGCGGATCAGAAAGCGTGCAAACAGTTTCGAAGTTGCAGCTGGTGTAAAAGAATGCAGTTCCTGGACGGTGACGCCAAACAGCTCAATGAAGGGCTTGAAGCTTTGCTGTCTGTAAGCTACTGAGCCCAATTAAATGTATTACTTGTATATAAAATCCTCAACAACTGAGAGACAAGTATTTAAACAGCATCTCTGCTGCTACCAGTCTACCTCAGCGCTCATAGAATGCTACCTGGGTGAAATAAAACATGGGGAAAGAAAGAAAAAAAGTAACTTGGAAAAAGATAGGTCTGGCTGACTAGATCCCAGACAGGCATTTTGATACCACACCCTCCAGCTCCTCTTGGCCAGTTTAGGCTGCTGCATACGTGCCCCCTCCCTTCTGATTCTGGGCACTGCCCTCCCTGGCTATTTTGCTTTTGACAGTGGGAGCAGAGAGAGGGTTAAATTTTTTCAGCTGAGTCTACGGCTGATCCAGGCCACCTAGTAAAGCGGGATAGGCTTTTTTAAATGTGTGAACTGCCCTGAACCCATGTTTCAAAATAGCCTAATAATTGATGGGGGGTAGCTGCTTGGGGGAAAGGGGGAGCTCCTTCCCGTTTTATCTCAGAACTGGCCTCCAGCTGTCATCTCCTTTGAACTATTTTAAAACATGGGTTTAGCCCTCTTCCGAATGAGGGCTAAACCCACGTTTCAAAATAGTCAGAGAAACAGTTGACAGTCCCTGGAGCGGGCCATGGGGTAAAGCAGGATCTCTCTGGCTTCAACATGCCCCCCCCCCCGCACTGCACATCAGTTGTTTTTCAGATGGCTCACAGGCGCATTAGGGGGACGTGAGAATGAGTCTATTGAAGTTCAAATCCGCAGAGCTTTTGATCTGTTGGCTTTGTTTTAGACAGAGGTGGGTTGTTTTTTCTGGTTGTCATAATGGAATATTTACCCCCAGTATGAACTCAGCCTTGCAATTAGTAGAATCAACATTACTGCCAAAAGGATAAATGGGCGTGGGCTGCCAGTTAATATGTTTAATATACAGATTGCATTATTTTCTCCAAGAAGCAAAATTTGGTATAACTTTGCCTTAGGCTAGCTGAGAGCAGTGGACCTCATTCACTCCCAGCATATTAAAGGGCAATTGCTAACATTCCATCCCATTTCCCAATATTCCGTCCCCATAACCCAACATTCCATCCCATCTCCCAACATTCCATCCCATAACCCAACATTCTATCCCATCTCCCAACATTCCGTCCCATCTCCCAACATTCTATCCCATTTTTTGGGTGGCCAAGGACCAAATTAGACATGGCAGTGCAATATCCAGAATTGGATATCCCATTTTCCCTCCTCTCCAAATGGCCAATGAGGCCATGGAGCCCCTATGTATTCAAAATGGTGGTCCTATGTGGTAGAAAGTTTAATTTCCATCCCATGCTTTCTTCCCAAGGAGGATTGCAGACACATTTATTTGGAATAAAACACTCAAGTATTTTATTTCCCCAAAGGAATGAATGACAACTTTTCACTAATATGACAGAAAATAATAAGATTGATTTATTTTATTGATTGATTGATTCAATTTCTGTAGCCGCCCATCTCAGACCAGTGACTCTGGGTGGCTAACAACAATAAAAACAATCCCCATTAAAAACCGTACAAAAAATAAATATAATATAGATGCAGCCAAGAGATCTTTAAAAACTGTTGATGTCAACACAACTGTGAAACAGGGCCCTTCACACACTCGGGGCCCCAGGCCCGGGCACAAAGCCAGGTCTTTGAGGCCTTCTGAAAAGCCAAAAGGGTTTGGGGCCATCCTCATTTCAGGAGGGAGGCGCCACAGCGGAAAAGGCACGTCTGCTGGTCCCCGCCAGCCGACGTTCCTTGGCTGACGGGACCCGGAACGTACCCAACCTGCCGGACCGGATTGGACGGGTGGCAACAACTGGGAAAAGACATCGTATTAACCTATCAGTGGAGTAGCTGGACCTCTTCTTCTCATTCTGGGAATAGCCCTCAAGAACAGAACGTGCACCATTTTGCATTTTGCTTATAGGTTACACCAAAATGTGACGAAATGGGAGCGTGGGATGGGAATGTTAGCAGTTAACTTCAGTGTAGTGAGATAATTACGTTTGTTGCAGAACAGCTGTATTGGAGCCCCGTTCTGCCAAATTCTAATTCCTCAGATGACTGGGGAACATTGTCCGATCTGCAAACTAAATTTATTAACTGGCCGTTTATGTCTGTTTGGAATTTTTAAAGCTGTCCTGCAACCATCAATCTTGTTTCTGCTCTGCATGCTGTGTTGCTTTCCCATCAGGAACGTTTCCGTTCGAAACCTAACGTGTGGGAGGTGGTGTGCCTTCTGCAGGCAGAAATTCAACAAGGAAAAGGTCTATTGGAACAAAGGTATGGGTTCATGTGTGCTGAGCTACACCTGTTGGATGTTGGCCCGGCGTGCCTCTGAAACTGACCTAGGAGCCTTGGCAGGTGGACTTGTTTCAACAGCTCATACATGCTGAGATTTGATTCCCTTCACGGTCACCCTTCATTCCTCAGCTTTGGCCTCACCCTCTCGGTTCTCTCATTAGCAAAGGACTTGGGAATCCTCTTTTGAATTCCACATTAATTTTGGGGGGCTGCAGGAGCAGTACAATTTCAAGGCACATGGAATTTGTCTATGTTCTTAGAGAAAAAACAAGCAAGAACCAGCACGAGGAATCTGCCAAGAACTGACTCATGAGTCAGGGTCCTTCCACTCCTCTCCATCTCTGCCTCTCAGCATCTTTTCACAAAGGTCACCATAGAAAGAGTAGATGGTACAAACCGTTCTCCCAAGACCAATTTTGGTCTTGGGGAGCAACGTGAGCGCCCGTTTTGGAGGAGGTGGGGGCAAGCAGAAGCTGAAGGAATAATCCTGGGGAACCAGCTTGTGGATGCTGTTTGTGTAGAGCCAGGGTTATCAGCAGGGTTGGCCTACCCTTTGTAACAAAGTGGTCATGCTTCAAGACCAGTGTTTCTCAACCTTGACAACTTGAAGATGGGTGGACTTCAAGTCCCAGAATTCCCCAGCCAGCTTGCTGGCTGGGGAATTCTGGGAGTTGAAGTCCACCCATCCTCAAGTTGTCAAGGTTGAGAAACACTGTTCCAGACTAAGCAGGACTTGCTTGTGGCCTGAGAAGTGTGTGTGTCTGTGTGTGTTTGTGCACACCTTCAAGTCAGTGTTGACTTCAGGACCTGGGCAAAATTGGATGTATGTTAGTTTTCAAAATCCAAGTTTAGAAATCAAAAGATTTCAGGCCATGTCAGAAGGTCTCAACAAACATCATGGGTTTTCAACAACTGTTAATTGCTTAGCTACTGGCAATCTGTCCCACTCCAGCCTGCATCTACATAACCAACCTATCTTCTCCCCACCTTCCCTCCCTCAACTCACCTCCTGCCTCAGTCAGCCCAGTGTTTTTCAAACTTGGCAGCTTTAAGATGTGTGGACTTCAGCTCCCAGAATTCCCCAGCCAGGATCTAGCCCCTCTGTGCCTCTAATAAAGTAAGCTACAACTCCCAAAGATTTCTGTCTTTTAATAAAAGTTGCTAGTCAGAAAAGGTGCTACCTGGGTTGTTTTGCACCCTGGACCACAGCTCTCCTCCTGCAATGTGCACAGTTCCCATAAAGATTCACAAGGATGACCTTGGGTTTGTCAATAGTTCAGTTCACCCAGTATCAGACTGGGCAAATGAACTTGTCCCAAATCCCGGGCTCACCCAGGGCTGCTGTGTGGTCCAACATGTTTGTGGAACAGACACTGAGAGCTCTGATCATGCAGCAAGTCAAGATCAAGAAGGAAAGGATGAGAGGAACAACACACAGGAGCAAAATCCATATTCAAAGGGTGGAAGAGGTCGATCAATAATTTAACTTAAAACTAAAACCCGGTCATCCTTTGGCTTTTGCATATTTCTCTGACTGTTGCAATGCTGTTCTTCTTCTCCATTGTCAAGACTCGCATACCGAAATGCAGAAATAAACAGAACACATACATTATTGGAAAACAACACCGAGAAATGCATTCCATTCAAAAACATTGTTTGGAAAACAAGGAGGGGAGGGTGCTTCTCAGGCGAAAGGGCAACTCCAAAATGTGTCTATTTGCAAAAGTAGAGAGAACTTCTTTAGAATGTATTTCATAGGCAGAAACGGGCCAAATCAGATCTAAAGAAGCACCTAAACAAAGGTGTGTGTGTGTGTGTGTGTGTGTGTGTGTGTGTGTAGACAAATGGCAAAAGTAGAGATTTGTCTATCCTTACAAAAATTATCAGTGACAATGTCAAGATTGGAAGGGCCTTGAGCAAGAAGTTCTCTGGAGGCCCCCTTCTTCCTCTATCAACCCACTGCTCATTTCCTCCAGCTACTATTCATTATTCTCCCTCTTTCATCCACCCCTCTCCCTGGAAGAGAAACAGACATGGCCACAGAGCAACTATGTTTGAGGGCTCTTGGGGATGTGATCTAGCACAACTGGGAAACACCCAGAAATTCACAGCTTGGTGGAACAGGACGTCCCTTCCACTTCTTGTGGATCCAGTAGCCAGAGGACCCAAAAGCCAGCCCAGAACCTGAGAATTTCCAATGAAAAGTTGTGCCTTCTCTCTGGAGTCCAAAGGTACACCTAAGGGATCCATTCATGCACAGCTAGCAGTTCCTCCCTCTCTCTTCTGCCTTCTGTCCCCAAATGTGCTGTAATTCCCCCTTCTATTTTTGGCTTGCTGCAAATCAGAGTTTGTCATGACACAGAGATGAGAACAGACAGTGTACCAGAGACTAGAAAGGGGGAATAAAAGCATCGCAAAGGTCTGATGGTGGGAAGGAGAAGAGAATTGTGCAAGTCCCTGGCTCGTTCCAAGCATGTTCAGAACAGATTTGGTGTTGATATCTCTAAATGAGTTACAGTTGTTCTAATCTACCACTACAAGGAGAGATAGTACCAAATTGGCAATTCAAGAAGAATAAAAGATATCCTTTTGCATAAACTCCAAAATGTGGTGGTAGTGATAGACAAACACTGGAAAATAACTGAAATGAAATATTCAGCTGAGATACAAAGCTGGAACAGTCAGATGTTTATAATTTATGGGACAGCACAACACAGAACTGTTGAAAATAATCAAACTCCAGAATCGGAACGTCTGTATGAAAACCCTCCTTGGTTGGCCTGAGTCCCCGAAGTAGCAAAAGAATTATATTTAGAAATCCATAAACTTTGGCTGCCTGCAGATGAGAATTTATTCTGGAATCACCATGGCTGTCACTCCTGTTCAGTCCCTATAATGTCAACAGCCACTGTCAATTTTCTTGTATTTGAAGGAAGGGTCTGAAGATCAAGCCCTACAAGGAATCACTAAAGAATCTGGATATGTTAACTTGTAAAAGACACAACTGAAGGAAGCCTTGAAAGTAGCCTTCAAATATCTGAAGGGTTGTCACACAGAAGAGATAGTGGACTTATTGGGACTCTTTGACCCAGAAAACAGGGCCAAAACTAGTGGGCTAGAACCACAAAAAAGGAGGTTCAGGCTAGACATCAGGAAGAATTTTCTCACTGTAAGAGTTGTCATCCAACAGAACAGACTGCCACATGAAGCAGTGAGTTCTTCACTAGAAATCTTCAGACAGAGGGATGGTCATCTGTCAGAGATCTCAGAACCACAGAGTTTGAGGAAACCATATGCTGGCTGGGGAATTCTGGGAGTTGAAGGCCACACATCTTCAAGTTGCCAAGGTTGAGAAAAATGTTTAGAGGATGAGAGAACATAGGTCTGACAGAGGTGGGGATCTTAGTGCTTCCTTTCTCTTAGTTTTGGTGCAGGTATAAGCTTAAGACACCTTTAGAATAAACTTCGCTAGCCCCCTAATAATTTTGGTTGTCCTTTTCTGCTTCTTTTCCAGATCCTTCACATCCTCATGGAGATGCAATGATCTGAACTTTTCACTTTTCCAAGGACGACATCTAGGCCCCATCTTGTTTGCCTTCCATCTTGTCAAAAACTTTCTTGAAATTACATTTTCAGTTGTATGCATTGGAAGGGAAACTTTGGCAAGATAATCTTGATGGCCTGCTCTCTGGGCACATCAACTTCTCATTTCCTCCTGTTGTTGCTGTTATTTTGCTTGCTTTTAGGCCAAATCTTCATCTATTACCTGAGAGAGAGAGGGAGAAAGAGATGACGAAGGCAGAAATTAAAACTCCATCTCTGTGCTCTCTCTGAAAGGGTAGGCAGGAACTGAATGAGCTGTACCAGAGCCAAGAGGGCTCCAGGGATTGGCAGCGTTTTTCCCCTGCCTGAAGAACAGAATGGGCAGGTGCCCAATTCTGCTCATCATTGACACAAGTCTACGTGTTCCAAACCATATAGATATGCATGTTCTGAAGAAAGAAAGTAGGCGATGGCATTGGTTGAACAACCCTCCAGACATTTGGATGGGAGATAGGAATCTCTGATAAAAATCCTGCAGGTGGAATGCCACACCTTTCAAAAGAAAGAAATGAAAGAAAGAAAGAAGAAAAAGAAAGAGAGAGAAGAAAGATGAAAGATGAAAGAAGAAATATAAGGTTAAGGTGCCAAGTCAGGGGAGACATTATATGAGATCCATACATGCACTGTACATAAGATACATGTTTTAAGAGTCTAAATATGATGAGTTTCTGGGCTAGTAGGCTGTGGTTTTGTATTTTAAGAGTGTTTCTTGTATGGTCCTTGTGGTGAAATGGTAGAGTGTTGGTTTATCAGAAAGCAAGCTAAGGCTTAACTGGGCACTTTTTATAAGGAAGATGGGAAGAAAGCTAAGATATGAGGAGAAAGGAAAGAGGGAGAGAGAATGGAAAAAGGAAAGAGAAAGGAGACTGTCAGTATGGAAAAGGGAAGGGAAGGGAAGGGAAGGGAAGGGAAGGGAAGGGAAGGGAAGGGAAGGGAAGGGAAGGGAAGGGAAGGGAAGGGAAGGGAAGGGAAGGGAAGAAGAGAAGAACAGTGAAATTGAGAAAAGAAGAACAGTGAAAGTGAGAGGAGAGGAAAGAAGTTGAAACAGGATCATTGAAGCTAAGTGGAGTGGAGTGGGGTAGAAAGGAGAAGAGAACAGAAATAATGAACTAGAACACAGTTTTGTTGACAGACTCTCAAACAAAAACATTATTTTACACTGTCTGTTGACATAATGTTATTTTTAAATAAATTTTTAATTCTTACAATCAACAGGTTGTCTGAGTAAATGAGAGACAGAATCTAACATCTCTCCCATTGCCCATGACTAAGATATTGCATTACTAGGAGAAGAATCAGTAAGAGAGGAGATAACGAAACTATTAAATCCATTATTTTGAGATGTTGGTAGCACAATCTGAACTATATAAATAAATAAAACTGGGAGAAAGTATGCCACTTCGAACCAAATAAATCCAGTTTCCCCACGATGGCCATTTATATCATGTTATGCCAGAAGGGAAAAAAATGAAAGAGGATTACACGTCTATAGGAATATAATAATAAAATAATTCCTATAATTTGTATTAAAAGGCGGACTAGATCCATAGAATCATGGAGTCACAGAGTTGGAAGAGACTATTTATCTTTCAGTCCAACTTCCTGCTCTGTGCAGGAATTCAAATTAAAGCACCCCTGAGAGATGCCTGCTTAGTCTCTGTTCGAACACATCTGAGTCACTGTTTCCTCTGTCAAACTGCCCTTAGCGTTAGGCATTTTATTTTTGTCCTAACATTCAATCAGGACCTGTCTTCCTGAAATTTAATCCATTACTCTCTTCCTATTCCTTGGAATGATGAAAAACAGGTCTTGACCTTTTAAGCATTGGAAGAGGGCTATCATGTGCCTTCCTCAGCCCTCCCTTCTCAATGCTACATTCCCTCTTTCTTGGCTACGTTCAGAGGTATCATGAGATGAGGAACAAGATGCTGGCTCAAGTAGGCCTTCGCCTCCTTCAGCAGAGTTCTTGTGGTGATTTGATGTGGCCCAAAATGCAGGTGGTACATATTAAAAGCATAACCGCTTTCCTGCAATGTAGTCTTCACATAGATTGTCAACATCATCCTCATTCTCAACTTCATCATCACCAGGATGGCCTCTCTAGTTACATCTGTTGTCATCTTGTGGGATCTCAGAAATGTGCTTTTTTGGTGGCTACCTCTGCCTCGTGAGCTAGATCCTTCCCAAAGTCCGCACGGCCCCAACTCTGTTATCATTTAAGATATCCCTTAAAATGTGCCCCTTTTAGCAAGCCCTGAAGCTGTTGACTTGTAACCCACACTGATATTTGGATTTTATTCCTTGGTATTTGGTGTTTCCTTCTCTGATGTGCTACTGTATCTTCGGTTTTGTTGTTGTTGATGGTGATGACCAGTTTCTAGTTGTTTTATTGTTTTAATGTGTTGCACATTGCCTAGAGTCACTTGGACAATTGAGACGGCTTAAAAATTGAACAGAGGAATAATGGAATACGACACAAAGCATTTCATGAAGAATACCAGTTTTTTAAAAAATGTGCAGAGAAAGGCCTTTCCTTCTCTGCCTCTGAGAGGGAAGCACATCTGACTTAAAATATTCTCATCGGTGCCTTTTTTGCTCCTCTTGACAGGTGATTTGGAATAAGGGAACATAAACCAGGCTGGAGAAGATCTTTAGAGTCCTCTCCAGCAAATGCATCAGCTTTCCCTAAGGCACCTTGCAAATTAATTGGGATCACAACTCCTACAATTCCTAGCCAGGTTAGGAAAAACATCAGAACCTGTCATCATAAATTATTTTCTATTCCCCGGGGCTAAGGCTGGCAGAACAACATTTTTTTTCTCCCTCCTTTCCTAGCCTTCCACAATCTCTCCACCCCCGTGTGACCTCAACTGACACATTGGAGCAGAGAAAATTAGTGTCCCACTTTTTTGCTTCCTGGAGGCATCTGCCTAGCTAGCTGGTACAAGCAACAGAAAGTTGGACCAGGGTATGTCTGTGCTTGATCTGCCTGAATAGTTCACTTGGATGTTTATGCTGTCCCCGTTGCTTTCCTAACTTGCAGTGGGTATAGACACTCTGCCCTTTTTTTTTTAAAATACACTTTTTAAAGAAAGAGTACGTAAAAAGAAGAAATAACAGTCATGTAAAAGGAATAAAAGAGCAGGGAACAGATAGTGGAATGTGAATAAGCAAACATGGGATTTAAATTGTCATAAAAATACAATTTTCGATATAGCCTTATTTACTTACAAAATTGTAAAATGCATCCCCTTTTGAATACATAATACCTGGTTAATTCTAGCCTTTCCACCCTCTTTTTGGAGGGTGATCAAACCTGAGTTTGGGTACTAAAACACGCCCAAGGTGCAATTCAGTTTTCACATGCAATTCATGGCTCCTTTCCCCACCTCTCTGAACACAGAACCCGGGACAAATGGACATGCCCCCCCCCAAACCCTCTTAAGCATTTTCCTTCTGCCCCCACCAGCCCATCCCTTCTCTGCCTCTTGCTCTGGGGCAGTTCCCACCTTCTGCCCGGCTAGATTTCCAGGGCCTGTAGGCTGCTGTTTTGAGTTAGTTGGGTGAGATCTGGCTACCCTGTTTTTGTTTCTGATTCCATATTCTCTTCTGAGTCACCAGTCCTGACCCAGATACATCTGGATCAGAAAGGAGGCAAACGACAGGGCATCGACATTCTTGAAAAAAGCTAGTAAGAGAAACAGGGAGGGGCAGAGAGAAAGAAACCGGGGCGAAAGGCTGCTATCAACCATAAACTCCTGCTTTAAAAGTTTCGTCTTTTCCATGACTTTCCGAAATGGCCTTAGGCAAGTCAGTTCCAACTCAGAATAGGAGGATATTCGCCTACTTTTTACCAGACGGTTGTAAGAGGTGCAGGAAAATTGTGCTTAATGAAGTATTTTGAATATTCAGCAGTGCTCTGTAAATATTAAGAATCATTATTCTGGCAGCATAATTCAGGAATCTCCCCTGGTCAGATTTCAGTAGCTTGTTCGGTGGTTCTTAGTAATGGGAAATTTCCCATTTGGGAGTCATACCAGATCCCTCGATGTGGCCACCACCAAATCCCTTCCTGATTTGAACTCCCTCTGTCTGTTCTAGAAATTTGACTTAATATAATATATTATTGTTAGATAATTATTACAATCTGTTATTATGATATATAAAACCTTGGGGGCTTTGGAAGGAGTTTTTTTCCCCCTTGTATTCAGGAAAATTATAAAAACTAGCTCCAACTAGTTGATGCATGGAAGGTTTTCCAAAATACATGTATATTTTTGTTGGCTTTTTCACTGATTATTGTTTTATTCTTTGTATATTTTTGGATTGTTTTCACTCTGTTGTACAATCCCTAGAGCAGTGTTTCTCAGCCTTGGCCACTTGAAGGTGTCTGGACTTCACCTCCCAGAATTCCCCAGCCAGCATGGCTGGCTGGGGAATTCTGGGAGTTGAAGTCCAGACACCTTCAAGTGGCCAAGGTTGAAAAGCACTTCCCTAGAGTCTTGAATTGGGGACAGTTAATAAATCTAACATAGCTAGCTAGTTAGGCTCAGTCTATGGTGTAATGTTCAGAAGTAAAGATCAAAATAATGTTCATTGTTCAACTTTAAAACGTCAGTAAAGTTTGCATTTCTCTATATTGAAATCAAGCAACAAGTATCGAAATTGCTGTGGATAAAACGTTTGGACTTGGATCCACCTCTTTATAGACAACTTTCACCTTTTTAAATGGAAGTTTCAACCTGCCCTCTGACTGGGGTTAGCTAACAAGGGTCTCCACAGAACTCAGACACATAAAATGCACGTAAAAAGTAGGCGGAGCTTTGATGGCATCTTCACAGCTGCCCTCTTGACTTTTCTAACCATAGCATGCAGACACAACCTGTGATGGGATGTGGGAAAGACCTTGGGAGACGGGGCGAAGAGATGCTGCTAAGGGAATGGTCAGATAAGAGGCAGATAGCCCACAGCTGGATAGTGGGTGAGGCAAAAGACTCAGAAAAGACCCTCCCTAGTTTCTCGGGCTGTAAAGGAGATGGGGGGAGAAATGTACTTCCAGGCTTGCAAGATTCTGTCAATGTAGCTTTTCAATAAAGTAGAATTAGCTCACCTGGTTGTGATTCCTATCTGGCTTTCCCTGAGAGGCTGACGTAACCTTTTTAGCTTGACTTGGGGCAACGGCCAGAGTGTCCTCAGACATGTCCCCCCACTGAAATCTCCCGGTTCCCTCCTTTGGGACACTGTAGGAACCTCCTTCTCCATTTCAAGTTCTTTGACAATTTCATCAGCCAGTCAACAACCCTCACCCCCATATTTTCATCTCCCAGCTCAGTGGAAACAAAAGGGAAGGGACTTCAACTCCTTTCAAGGTCAGAAAGTCTTCTGAGACCAGGAAACTTCCAGGACAGAAGTCTTCCCTGTTCCTCTGTGCTGGCTGCTGTCATTCCAATATCCTCAAATTGTCCGGCACATTGTGTTGGGCACAGTGCCACCATTCACCTTTCCATTATGGAGAAGGGAATGGCAGCCCCCATATCATTCTAAGGCATTCTGGGAATTTCAAAATGGCAGCCAGCAAGAATCAATTGCCTGGTGAGTACTAGTGAATTCCTCAAACTTCACTCCAACACTGAAATATTTTGCCCCCTCCGTCATCACAATCTTCCCTCAAATATCTCCCTGAAAATTTTGTTTTGTTTTGAGCGTTTTGTTCCAGTCCTATTACAATTCATCTGGAAACAGAGCTCTTGAACGAGCATGAAAACTTCCCTGTAACCAGTCCATGAGCTGATCCACACAACCAGGTTACCCCAGGGAGCGTAGTGGCCACTGACCGCTTTTTGAGGACAGGGACGCACAACATAATCTTCTACTTGCCTTCAGTCCCCCTCCAAGAAATCAACTTCTGCCAGTTTTTTTCCTGCTGTATGTCAAACGTAGCTTTTTCTGAGTTGCGCTGATTTCAAGCACGGTTGTTGGTTTTGGCTGCTGTGCTTCATTTCATTGGAGACAAACTCCACCGTTCAACTGGCTGTGAAGTGCTACGGTGGGAACACCTCCTTTCCTCAGGTCACGGGTGACTGGCCTCCAGGGCTACTTTTTTCAATAAGTTCAGTAAGTAGAATGGTGAAAAGCTGGTTTTTTTTTTTTTTTTGGTACAAGTTTACTGATGAAATAATGAAAAGGTGGACCTCTCTCTCTCTCTGTCTGTCTTTAAAGACCATTGAAGGAACACTGGCCAGATGGACCTCTCTTTGGTTTTTACCTAGTGAAATTGACAAGGCTTCAGCCATTTTTCCCTACTCACTTTCCCCTATTCATCCAAGATGAGAGGAAAAATGGTAAACCTGTAGAGTTTCCTCCCTCCTTCCCTCCCTCCCTCCCTCCCTCCTATTTTCCTTCCCTCCTCCCTCCCGCCCGCCTTCCTTCCTTCCTTCCTTCCTTCCTTCCTTCCTTCCTTCCTTCCTTCCTTCCTTCCTTCCTTCCTTCCTTCCTTCCTCCCTCCATCCCTCCCTCCCTTCCTTCCTATTTTCCTTCCTTCCTTCCTTCCTTCCTTCCTTCCTTCCTTCCTTCCTTCCTTCCTTCCTTCCTTCCTTCCTTCCCTCCCTCCCTCCCATCCAGGAGGGGTAAAGAAAGAAGCAGAGGAGTTGTTGGCCTTTCAAGGAATCCACCTCACTAGCTGTGGTGAATGTGGTCTGAACAGGACATAAAGCCATCACTGTGTCCAAAATATAGGAAAGAGTTGAAATCTAGAAAGGCGTTTCTTAAGCTGCTTTGTTTCCAGATGGTTGTTGCTTACAGCTGCAGTGTGAAAAAGTTGCATGTGTAATAATTCTCTGCAATGACTCTTAGCAATGCAGGCTAAGCTTTTTTTTAATGCAATCAGTCCAAGATTAACCTCTGGTATTAAAAACAGATTTTCTTGGTACATGATTGAACTCTAGAGAACAAAATTGAGAAACAGGCTCATGTTTGTATCTGATCTAACTTCCCAGCACTGGAAGACAACAACAAAATCTTCAGGAATGTTGATCTTGATTCTATAACCCTAGTATTCTTTCTTAAGTCATTTTAATGCCTTCTCAATTTTAACCCCATTAACGTATGCACATGTAATGGTCTGTGGGAATGACCATGGAGACAGGAGGGAGAGCCACAGGCTGGACAACTGGTGGGTAAAAGGTGTCTTAGCCCACAGAAAGAGGAAGGGTGTGGGAAGCATCTCAGAAGGGACCCTCCCTAGTTTTCCAGAGAGCAAAAGGAAAGGAGGGGAGAAATACTTTCAGTCTTGCAAGATTCTGTTAATATAGCCTTACGATAAAGAGAGAGCTAGTACTTCTGGTTGTTCTTCCTGTCCTGACTATCTTGCAGGGCTGACATCACCGCTATAAAGTTGTACCTATCAGCAGAGCTGACATTAGTCTTGCAGGTTCTATTTTGTAGCTTACTAGAAGATTGAGATTCAGCAAATAAACCAGATGCAAAAGGCATAGAACAGTGTTTCTCAACCTTAGCAACTTTAAGATGAGTGGACTTCAACTCCCAGAATTGGGAATTCTGGGAGTTGAAGTCCATGCACCTTAAAGTTGCTAAGGTTGAGAAACACTGGCATAGAATGAAATAAGATAGTGGCTTGGAGCAGATGTTGAGCTGAACATCTTTGATTCACTCCAGCTGCCCTGATCAACATCTTCTTGAAGCCCTTGCCACAGATATAATATCGAAATTATTTTTATGTACCTGCTCACTTCTAGTGCTTGTTAAATATTTACTGCTGCAGTTTAAACCCTTACTATGCTCGGGGGCTCCACACTAAAACATTTATTAATATTCAGATTGCTTAAATCAGTGTTTCTCAACCTTGGCAACTTTAAGATGTGTGGACTTCAACTCCCAGAATTCCCCAGCCAGCCTTGCTGGCTGGGGAATTCTGGGAGTTGAAGTCCACACTTCTTAAAGTTGCCAAAGTTGAAAAACACTGGCTTAAATGCTTCCACAATACCTTTTTATTCACAGAAGAATTTGTATCAAATGTAAGATTATGATGGAGCTGTCCAAGCTTCCTTCTTTAAGCTTTCTTATTGAAATAGCTCAGCCCTATCTAGGTCCAGACGGAGGCCCACGGTGTTGAGGAATGCTAATTCCACTGTCAAACTTGTCACCGGATCTATCTGTACCTTGTTAAATGAAGCAATAGGCCTGTCCCAACATGAAGCAGCCATAAAACCGATGAGTAACTCTGGTCTACGCTGGCAATAGAATCCTTTCTACAAATCCAATTTTTTTTTTAGAAAAATCAGTTCCCCTTCAAAGAAGAAGGAGTTTCCAGAATTTTGTGACCAGATAAATGGGGCCAGCCTTACTAGGCAGATGAAACATGGGGGGTGAACTCATGCCTCAGAGTTTGGGTCTCTTGAAAGGCCAGCGGAAGGTCAGCCATTTAATTCTTGTTATTGTAATTCTCCTGCCAGGGATGAGGAGAAGCACTTGCTAAGCTTTCTGACTCCAAAATAACTTGAATTGCTTTGGGAGTTATATACCATGCTTGGGTAATCAGCGAAGCTGCTCCATTTCTGGGAGCAAGTTGTTTTGGAAGCAAACGATGCTCAAGAATTGGAGGAGGCCCTGAGCTACACAAGAAGAGGGATCCTGGGAGCAGAAAATGTCTTCTGACCTTTCAGTCAAAACCCTGGTCTTCAGTATAATCAGGAGTTCTTGGAGAGAGACAGATAGGAGAATGGCAGCCTTGGTGCTCTCTGAGCTTGGTGGCTTGTTTGTAGATGTTTCATTACTTACTAGGTAACATCATCAGTGCAAGGGAGTGTGGGGTTTGCTCCCTGTTTATATAAAGTGGTTTGCCCTGCCAATGTTGGTGGCGGTGTGGCTTTCTCCTTGGTAGTTCCTTGAGTAAGTAGTTCCTTGAGTAGATAGTTCCTTGATTAGATTAAATAGGTAGTTCCTTGATTGACAGACTCAACCATAGTTTCAACTGGGAAACTGTGAGCATCCTAGACCAAGCTAAATCCAAAAATGCTACGGAATTCTTGGAAGCTTGGCATTCAGACACATCAGTCATCAATAGACACATAGAAATAAACCACATTTACACACCATTCAGAAGAGACAATATAAAAGCTCAGAAGGAAACAAAAAGACCCGAACACATCCTCTCCGGCAACCAACACCCAATTAATCAGGGATTAACACCAGAAAAACAATCTAGCAGAAAACAATACCCTAATCAAGGAACTACCAAGGAGAAAACCACACCCTCACTAACACTGGCAGGGCAAGCTACTGTATATAAACAGGGAGCAAACTCCACACTCAGCAGCACTGATGATGTTACTTAGTCAGGTAACAAAACGTCTGCAAGCAAACAACCAAGCTCAGAGAGCACCAAGGACTCCACAGTTCAACCCTGAGCTGCGTATATTCTCTTCTATTGGAGATAGGAATGTTCATCATCTCTGCATCAGTGGTGCTCCCACTGCTCCTGGTAGGACTCTGCCAGTCTGTAGGACCTCCATAAAGAGGGTAAGGGCAGGTGCAATCAACTAGTGGGCAGTGGGATCAAACTGGATGTTCAGCAAATGATATGTTGGGAAATGCGAGGCCTATTGGGGGTGGAAAAAAGAAAAATGGAAGAGAGATCAAATCGTATGACAACATCTGAATGACTTAAAGGTCGTGATTGTCAGAAGTAAAAGGAAGGAATATAAAGTTAGTTTGTTCGACCAAGGTTAAAATAAGACATGTTTCTATAAAGCTCTGATAACCCTTTACAGACTTCTTGCTGACACCAGGACTGAAATGTTGATGATTTATAGACTTGCATATACTGTAGATAAGGGATGGGTTATGGGACGAAGAGATATTTGTTTGTAACCTTCTAGCGGGTAAAGATTATTACATTTGTTTATGCTTGTCGTGATGAAGATTGGAAGTCACTCTTGATATATTTCTTTTCTTTTTCTTTATCTTACTTTCTTCTTTTTCTTTTTCTTTCTTTGCACGTTTTACTGTTTCTGTCTATTTCTCCTTCTCTCTCTGAGTCTAGTTTGTATTTGCTTTTACTATTGTAATTAAAATCTTCAACAACAGTAATACGAATGAAATACAAGGCTTATGGTTGAAAGGCAAGAGTGGGGAAAAGATGCTAAGAGTCCCATTTGCCGCTACCTCAACAGAGGAAGGTCCAGAACCCTTCTGATCTGTTTTTGATTCATCTTGCCTTCTGATCCGGGGAAGGCTTTTTTCCTGCTAGCAAACCAAGTGTGCCCACTGCTTTTGAGACGTTAATTTTGTCCAGTGGGCCCAAGCTTGTTATAATCCACCGCTTCCTTTTTCGCTATCCTGATCAGGAACCCAAGAACATGTTTTTTTACTTTTCACTTGGGCCCCTTTCAACCCATCTGTCCTGCCCTGACTTTAAAAGGAGGGACAGGAAGCCTGCGGCATCCCCCCTTGTTGAATTCAAGCCTTCCTGTTCCACCTTTACAAATGGGGGGAGGGGGGGAGAGTTGATTTTAAAATTCTACACACATGAGAAAGCTGCACTCCTGCAAAGAAAAACAGCAGCCTCCAGCGTCAGTTTGATTTCCAAGAATGCAACGGAAATAGTGGCTGCAGTCTGGTGCTTATTTAGAGGAAGTTTGTTCACCGCTGTTGCCACTAATTTCTGCATCGATGCTTCATTTCGGTTTTGCAGGACAGATATCAAAGAACGAGGACCCCAAGGGAGACGCCAGGATGGCAACCAGCTTTGAAGAAAGTTTATTCAGAAATTGTCCCTGAATATGCTCACAGCGCTAGGGGGTCCCTTCTTCATCTGTCAGGTGAAGCTCAAACGGAGGGTCTCTGGAATTCAACTCACAGAGGGGTTGTTTCATTGGGCAGGCTTTGCACCCCCAAAGCTGTTTGGATATCAGCCAGGGAAGGTTACATATTCATGAGGATTAAGTGTCCGGCTTCGACAAAAGAAGGAAATAATAATCTGATTGGAGTTAGAGCTGGAAGTTTGTTATCTCACAGCTCGCAAGAGTAAATAGGAAGAGCTATTAAGCAGCCGTTCTTCCAGGGGTTGATTAAAAAAGGCAGGTCAACGACCAGACACCTTCCCAGAAAAATGAGAAGACAAAGGGAGGGTTTTGAGGGCCTAGCGAGGTGAGTAGGGAGCTTCTGCATCAGTTGGCCAACCACGCCTGTTTTGCCAGGCATTCTGCCAATGGGCAGATCCACTGCATTGCAAACATTTGGGGCAAATGCCCAGGATAGGCTCTCAGAATTTAAAAGGTGACCATTCGATTCATAAGGCCAAGGGTCTTTGGTGGTCATAGGCAGCTAGAAACTGCTAGCAGGGGAATTCCAATAAGGGACAGAGGGAGATGGTGACCAGGGTTGGAAACTTTCTGTGCCCAGCCTAACACTGGAAAAGGGAAGGAAACTCTTTTATACCCCACATAAAAATGCAGCTCTGGGTCCCACCCTCCACCCCCCCCCAGCATGTTAATAAGGTTAGTCATTAAGGTGATCTTACAAAGCCAAAGAAGCTCATTGTTCCTTCTGGACAGATCTCCCTTGGAGGACCAACATGTTGACTAGCATTTTTTTTTTATTATCCTTTAGAACTGGCCTGCCTCCACTTTTCTTCTCTGCAGACAATGCTTTGCATTTTTGTACACTATCCCGTTAGCGTTATTGATGAATATGCCCTAATCCTAGAGAAATCTCAAGGAGATGATTTCAGAAATAATGCATATGGTGCAAGCTGGAGGCAGGCTGGTGGAAAATCTGATTCTGGGATGAAGAACAACGATCCAGGCGTGTATTTGGGTCATTCAACCTCCCTGCTTTATCTTTTGCCCCCTTGCCTGACCCATTCTTTTCATGTGCTACTCATTAAATATAAATGAACTCGGGGCTCTGCTGCGCATTGCCTCATCCCATCGCTATGAGATCTGGATGTTGCAACATCTGGAGGCACGATGCAGATGTTTGGTTGCCCCAGCAACCGGCTTGCTCGTTGATAAATACAGTCGGGGAAAACTTTTCCTTCCTTCCTAAACTTCTTTCCGTCCTTTGGTAGCAAAACAATCTTCAACTTGGTTCTCAGCAAGGCTCTTGGCTATCCAGGGGTAGGACAGCCTGCTGAAAGGGAAAGAGCCGTTAAGTAAAAGCCGGCGCTCTTGATTGACTGAATCAATTTTCTAGATGGACTGAAAATCAACTCAGGAGGAGCCTTTGCAAGGCACAACTTCTGAGGTCTTTGCTACAATGCAGGTCAGCAGTTAAGAGGCTAGCTGGAAGCCCCACTAGGTAGAAATCCACTCCCTAGGAAAGTTAAAACTACTTTTATTGAGATTGGCTACAACAGTGTTTCTCAACCTTGGCAACTTGAAGATGTGTGGACTTCAACTCCCAGAATTCCCCAGCCAGCAAGCTGGCTGGGGAATTCTGGGAGTTGAAGTCCACACATCTTCAAGTTGCCAAGGTTGAGAAACACTGTTCTACACCAATACAAATTGCAGGGAAATCTGGCTGGTTTCAGTCTGGTTTTGAGGACAGGATGGATCGGCACAGAATCTGTAATGGGTGTAATACTCATTGGGTATTCTGTTGCCATGATCCGAACACTTCTTGGGGAGATGTGGGCTGGCTTTAGATGACTTCCCCTGCAAGGGTGGAAGAGCAATTGGGATGGTCTGTCCACGGAGATAAATGGAATCTAAGGGATTTCTAAATGCTCAGCAGGGTATGCCAGTGTAATAACTGGCAGTTCTCTTAAGGTCCTAGTCTCACGCTGGAAGAGTGAGCTGAGAAAGGCCCTTGACATTACACCCATCCCCCTTGAGTATTGTCTCATTGGAGGGAGCTTAGAATGCCCTTGGTTTACCAAGCAACTCTTGGCAAATGTGACTTGATCACATATGGTAGGAATTTCAGCATAAATTTCACCAAGGGTAGGTTAGAGGACTCAGTCATGCATCCCGTGTGTGAGGTGTTCTAGTGAAGAGGACTTACCTCTCCCCCATGATTGTAACCTCAATGTATCCCCAGCAGAGCTTTCTTTAGTGTGATGAATGGAATTATGAAGGCCAGGCTCAAAGATATAAAAATTTTCTTGATTGATGTCAGGCCTAGCCCAAGGAACTCCAAGAGACAATGCAAATTCAATGTATTGTCGAAGGCTTTCACGGCCGGAATACGATGGCTGGTGTGGGTCTTCCGGTCAGCCACTCGTTAACCCCACACACCCCCACACACCCCCTAACCCCCCCACCACACACCCCCAATCACCCCCCCCCCAGATCTCTATAAATACCCACAAAAGGGTCACCTCATCCTGGGCACAGAGAGAACTGCTCCTGTCTGTGCTCCTGCTCTCTGAAGATGCCGGTCACAGATGCTGGCAAAACATTAGGAAACAAAACTTCCAGAACACGGCCACACAGCCCGGAAGACCCACACCAGCCAATGCAAATTCAGTTCAGCTTTGTTTATTAGCTACAACCTCTAGCAAGAATCTTCCCAGACTGAAACCCCAGCTCTCAAGCCATCCAGCCACAACAGTGTGAATTCCTCAGGGAGGTGCCAGTCTCATCCTCTTGTATCTCCCACACTCTTCTGGCGAGCTAAGAAAATGTTTATATCCCTGAGCCTGGCCTTCATAATTCCATTCCATCACATTTATTGAAGACTAGGCTGCTCAGGGCTAGTGTTATAGGAGGCTCAGTTGACCATTCAATAGTCTACCATGATAAATTTGTGATGTGTTTTGAAGGTAAAGTTGTTCACGTTTGATCCAGATTTGGTGTCATCATTCTTGTTAATCCTTTTGAGCATATTGTATAAGGGCACCATTTGGTCAGAGTTTGTGGGATCAGATTATTGAAATTATTCTGACTTGATGAACTGGACAAGAAGTTTGTGAGATTATTTATTTATGTATTTATGTATTTATGTATTTATGTATTTATGTATTTATTTATCTATCTATATAATTCAACTATCAATGTTTTGGACACGCTCTTAAGATTCAACAGAGAGGATCTAATTAGGTGGATCCAGAGAATGCTAAATGCTTCTTTATATGACAGAGTTATGCTCCCCATCTTGAAGGAGTTGATATGAAACTTGCTTGAAAAGGTTCTCCCTGGACCTTGAGGTTTTGCACCTCTGCTACTCAGTTGCAAATATTCTTTTGTTGGGCAAGGTGCTGGAAAGTGTAGTGGTCATCCAACTTCAAGCATGGTTGGAAGAAGCCAACTATCTAGATCCATTCCAGTCTGATTTTATTTCTGGATATAACACACAAACAGTCTTGGTAACAGACTTAGGAGCTTTATCAGGACCGAGTTAGGGTACTGAGTTGCTCCTTCAGGATCTCTCAGCAGCCTTTGGCACTACTGATCTTAAGTACTGCTGGAGTAGCTCATTAGATTGGAGGGCATGAGGATACAGTGGTTCCATTCCCAACTGCAGGACCTTCCCCAGAAAATACCCATTGAAAATTTCTATCTGGTTTCAAGATGCTTAAACTGAGGTGTCCTACAAGGTTCTAGTCTTTCTCCCCTCCTGTTCAATATCTAGATGAAGCTTCTGGCAGTAGTCATCTCAGAGATTTGGAGTTGGGTATTACAGTATCAGTATGTTGGGTGGCACTCAACTCCGTCTCTCCTTTGTACTTGAATCAGAACAGCCTGCATAGGTTAGATGCTACTAAGTTGGGCCAAACTCCTGGTGTCTATCCAGACAACTAGTCTCCATCTCAGTCCCTGGTGACACTGGAACACTTCCAGGGACATTCAGTAATATCTTTCATTCCACCCATCCATCTTAATCATTGTCTTCCCCTTCGTCTTCCCTCTATTTTGCCAAACATCATTGTTTTTTCATTGTCCTTCAACTACTTCATCACAGGACCCAAGTATGTGAATTGCTGATCATCTCTTCAAGAGAGGACTGTAATCTTTATTTTTTTCAGGACTGACTACTTTTAACAAGCATGTCCAAATCTAGAATTTGAAGGCATGTATCTTCTTTTTCTTCCTTTGCTTTACACCCAGCTTTCACTGGTGTACTTTACTATGGGGCAGACTAGTGCTTTCATTATGCTGACCTTTGTTGTCATAGAAATATTCTTCAAGATCTTGTCTAAATTTGTAGTTCCTTTCTTCCCTCGGATTAATCTCCTCTTTTATTCTAAAGCATATTGCCCATTTTTATCTACTCTTAAGCCCGAGAAAAGAAAACTATGTATTATCTTCACTTTTTCACTGCCAGTTGTGAGTTCACGGTTGACATTACCCTTGTTGTCTTAATATTTAACATTAAGCCAAATCCATCACTTTCACTTTCCATTTTCATCTTCCTAATGAGCTCTTCTAAGTCTTTATTGTTGGCTAACAAAGTGGTGTTTACTACATATCTCAAATTATTACTATTTTTGTCTCCAATCTTGAGTCCAGCTATCATTTCCTCTGCCATTCTTATAAAATATTTGCTGTAAAAGTGGAAGCTATATGGGGACCATATGAATTCTTGTCTCACTGCCTTCCCCATTCTGAACCTCTCTGTTTCTTCAGATTCAGCTCTTGCAGTAGCTTCTTGTTCATTGACAAGGTTCCTCAGAAAAATAATCAGGTGTTTTGGCCCACCTACCAGCCTTATGTTCCACATTCTGACAGGATCCACCCAAAGGCTTTGCAGGACTCAACGACAGAAGTAAACCTCTTCCTCAAATTCTCTTGCTCTCCATTCTGCATCTTATGTTAGTCTTCTGATCTCCTTCCCTTTTTTTGGAAATCAGCCTGTTCATTTGGCATTCCCCTTTCCATATATGACTCTATTTTTCTTGTAAGACCTTCAGCAAAAGTCATTTTCATTTTCTTCTCCTTTCTTCAGGAAAGTTTATTTAAGGAAATATATGGGGGAGGGAGAGAGCCAGTTTGGAGTAGTGGTGAAGGCACCAGGCTAGAAACTGGAAGATTGTGAATTCTAGTCCTGTCTTAGGCATGGAGCCAGCTGGGTGGCTTTGGACCAGCCCCTCTCTCTCAGCCCTAGGAAGAAGGCAAGGATAAACAACTTCTGAAAATGTTGCCAAGAAAACTGCAGGGACTTGTCCATGTAATCTCCAGGAGTCATGACTGACTCAAAAGGGGTGTACCCACATGCACGGAGGAGGAAAATGCAAAACCTAGCATCTCATTAACTGCACCCTACTGGCAGGAGACCCAGGGAGAGAGGAAGACAAAGAGGGGACACAGAGAAAATCCCTCATTGTCTATCCACACCTCACTGCCCCTTGCGGTCATAGGTTGTGAGTCGCTGCAGAATCAGTCACCCAATAAAAGATTCCTGAAGGCTTTCCACGTTAGACATATAGGTGTGTGTATGGGGGGGGGGCATTGGGGGTATTTTCTCTGTGAAGCATTCTTGACCATGGAAAAGGTCAGTCAAGGGCTAGAGGGGATGGTGTGTGCAACCAGACCTAAAAGTAGACAAGACATTGCAACATTGTACAGCATCTTCTCACATGTTCTGAATCAGTGCTATCATTCCCCTCAACCTCTGCAAACCCACCTTTGGGCTCAACTATTCCAATCAGCTATGAGATTCCAGATATAGATAGGCAACGTAGTACCACCGGACCAGATCTGTACAATCTGAAGCCCAAGGGCCACATGGAGCCCCCAAAGCCTTGAATGCAGGTCCCAAAAATTACCCAAAGTTCCATTGTGACAGAAAAAGTAAATGAATTAAGTATGCGACCAGCGAATAATCATTTTTAATTTTAATTACATGTACATTAAATGAAGCCACAATCATTTTTGTCCTGGCCCCATGAGGTCAGTCTCCAACATCTGAGCTTGCCTCCTGGAGTTGTGGGTGCTCCATCACTGGAGGTTTGCAAGAAAAGATTCGACAACCAGTTGTCCGAGATGATATGAGGACTCCTGCCTTGGTCAGGGGGTTGTTCTAAAAGACCTCCAAGGTGCCTTCCAACCCTATGATTCTATGATTCTATGATTCTATGCTACTCAATGCTACTATGATTCTATGCTACTCAAAGGCCAAATTCAGCCTTCAATCTGGAAAATGTTACAAAATCCCAAGTCTAGAAAGTTTGGGCTTACGTCCCATCAGCCTCAGCCAGCCTGGCCAAAGAGAAAAGATTGTGAAAGCTAGTCTAAGACCTCCGGGGGATATTAGATTGCCTGCTGTGATGGAAGACATGAGCGGGGAGGATTCTGGAATGGAGCTTCAAGGTTTCTGGGAGGGGGAAGAGAGGTTCCAGGGGAAGCACCTCCTCAGCCCCCAGCCCGAGTGTGGGAAAATCAAGAGAAGGAGACTGGCCCCTCCCTAAGGGCATCATGGTTATAGTTGCTGTTGTTGGGGATTAGAATTAGTCTGGCAAGATTCTTCCTATTAGGTGTAAGCTAATAAAGGAGCTGAACTGATTCTGGACTGTCTCTTTGTTATTCTTGGGCTGAACCTGACACTGCCTAATTTCTAGGGACGTGGGTAAAGCTGAAGAGAAAAGAACTTCAACCTTCAAGTAAAGGCAAGTGACATTAGGAGACAACCCAACATTTATTTTGCTTCTAGGATGTAATAGGTCCTGGCTTGAGAACCCCAAACAAAGCTATTTGGGATGCCTAGATCAGGACAAGACAGGTTGATTCTTTCAGAGTTTTTCAAAGGGTCTATCAACTCACTGGTGGAGCGCATGGTTGACTCCCAGAAGATCCCTGATTTGATCCCTGTTATCTCCAATTAAAATGGGCTGACGGCAGGTGATGGGAAGGAGTCTCTGCTAGAGAATCTTGAGAGGTGCTCTCAGCCAGAGTGTCGTCATCATCATCATCATCTTCAATCCTCCTCCTCTATCCTCCTCCTCCTCCTCAATTATCATCCTCATTCTCATCCTCCTCCATCCTCCTCCATCCATCCATCCATCCATCCATCCATCCTCCTCCTACTTATCTCTTTCCTACTTAAAAGAGTCCAGAGCGGTGCACAAAACTACAAAGTTCAAGTATCATTGCTTAACCATTAAAACACCCAGTCCAAACAGAAACGCTTACACATATAAACTGTTCACAGCAGGCAGCCATTTATTTTGGTTCCTGCAGAAGTATTATTCCACAACCAGCCCCATAAGGAGATGAGTTTTATTTACTGTCTGAACTTTGCAACGAAGAGCCAACCAACTTCTCCTGGGAGATAATTCAGTTCTGGCAGCCGGTACCGAGCTAGGCGGACCAGTAGTTTGATTGCTTGAAAAGCTGTTTCAGCTAGTCAGGCGAACGGGACGTTCCCAGTGGTTGAAGAATGAAAAGCATGTTCTTTCCATACAGGTCTACCTTGTCATCAAGTCATGCCTGCCAGGTTGCAGGCCTCACTGCTGACCAGCTGGGGATATTTTTCTTGTGATCTAATTCTGCTTTATTTTCCTGAGAAATCCCTGGGGCAGAGGGGGCAAAAAAGCCTGTTCTTCCATGATATTTACTTGCTGCCCTTGCATGGCCAGGAAATTATGAGAATTGTTTGTCGTTGGCTACAAAAGTTTCTACCATTCTGGGTGGCCAAAGACTAAAGTCTCCCTAGAGACTGAAGAAGATGCTCTAAGGTTGCCATGCATAATTTATCCATCCATAATTATCCACAAATAAGTAACTGTCCTTAGTTGACATAATGCAGGATGGGAGAGGTCCCATATTTGTACAAAAGACGGCTACATCGTCATTGCTATTATTAAGTTACTGTTCAGGAAGTCAGCCAAGACCTCTCTGAGATTAGCTGTCATAATAGATAAAAGGAACAACCCAACGATGTTCTACCTCCACACAAGAAGGTGCTTAACCCTTGGAATAAATATTATTAATCAGAGCTTTTAGATTCTTGTTCCTAGAATGTATTGATTCCTGTCAAGGCTGCTAGGCTGACAAATTTCATTATTTGTCAGCTCTGAGCCTTTGAACTGGCTCTTTTTCCACAGAGGATCAGATCAGATGAATCCAGGTTTAATTCTGTGGCTTAAAAACTGAATTGCCATGATTTCAATCATCATGACGTTACTATTTGTACTGGCGTAGAAACATAGAGAACTTTTATTATAGTGATGCATTTTTCTTTCTCTTACTGTGTCCATGTTTTGTTCCTTTTCCCCTTTTCTTTTTAGTTTGTATTATTTTGTTTTCGTTTTTCAGTATATAAGTAATATCAGTGATCAGGCCTGGGGCTCCCAGGGGACCGGGGAGATTTTACAATGGCTCCCTTATTAATTTTATTCCCTCCTATTTTGTGTGTTTTTACAGTTTTTTTATGTGTAATTGTTTTTATGTATTTATTTTTTTAATTGTTGTATGCCACCCAGAGTCACCTTGTGTGAGATGGGCATGAAAATCATACATTTTGCTTTCAATTACGATTCGCCGTACCTGTTTATAAAACTCAATAAAAATTAAAATAAGTAAAAAGGAGGGCTATCTGATAACGTCTTCCAAAATGTTTTTAAGAAAAGAGCAGGGGTGACCTGGGGGCGGTGGTGTGTGTCAAAAAAGTCAAGATGGCAGCTATGACTGTTGAGGCCCTGCCCTTTACCCAATGCACATTTTACAAGGGTGGGCCTTCAATGGTATGTTTGCAAACGCCATCTGGACTTTTTTGATTTCCCTTTTTTTTCGTGGTATAAATTTTTATTATTACATAGTAGACAGATTTGACTTCCAGTATCCTAACAGTAAAAACAAATCTATATGTAAATAAGCTGCTATTTCTATTCTACTTCTTAAATGATTAAACACCAAAATAATTTTTTAATTAGCATTCTTTGGGGAATTTATCTAGGGTTCAATTCTGTTTTCTCATCCAGTGTTCATATTCCATCCAATTTTCTTTATATTTCTCCAAAGTCTTGTCTTTAATCCACGCTGTTATCTTTGCCATTTGCTTGAAGTGGTTCAATTTCTTCTTCCATTGTAGTTCCCATTTCTCAATCTTCTCAGGCTTCCAATGTTGAGCAATAATCATTCTTGCGGCTGCTGTTGCATACATAATACAATTCCATGACTTTTTCTTAATTTTTTCATCAAGCATCCCCAACAAATAATATTCTGGCTTTTTAACAAAGTTCGTTCCAATCATCTTTTCTATATGTTTATGTATAATATCCCATAATTTTTTCACTTCCTTACAACTCCACCACTTGTGAAAGAAGGAGGCACCCTTCTCCCCACATTTCCAACATTTAACCTCTATTTTTTTTATACATTTTTTCCCCAATTTATTTGGGGCCAGGTACCACCTGTACATCATTTTGTAACTATTTTATCTTATATCTCGACATGCTGTAAATTCTATATCTTTTTCCCACCATCTTTCCCACCTTTCCATCATAATACTATGTCCTAAATCCTGTGCCCATTTGATCATAGAATGTTTTACATTCTCTTCCTCTGTTTTCCATAACAGCAAAATTCTATATGTAGGACTTTTTTGATTTCCACTGCAGACCCACTTGAAGGACAACAACCGTGCCTACTTTTCACGATCTTCCCTTTTGGAGTAAGCAACATTATGCCAAGTACAGGTAAAGAGTGGCATTAGGCAAAAGAAATTCACGGCATGAGAAAACAGGAAAAAAATCTAACTAAAACTCGTTTACACCAACCATTCATTATAGTCCATTATAATCTGATGAAGGGAGCTGTTGTTCAAGAAAACTTAGGTCTTTAGATAAAAATGTGTTAGTCCGAGAAAGCGTTACCAGACTCCTCCTGATTTTTGGCTGCTATAGACTAAAACAGTTCTCTCCCCACAATGTATACCCAGAAGTACAATCTAAAATTAGGCAAGAACTGGTTATGGCAATAACTGCTGAACACAGCCCTTGTTTTGTACATGCTGATGTACAAGTCTCACATCTGGTGCGTGCATAAGAGTCAGCAAGTGTTGGTTATGACAATTCCCAGGTCCTGTTTGGCTACCGGAAGCAGCTTTAGTTGCAGGACTGTTTTGTCTGCCTGATGCTCTGTGTACATGAGATGTGCTGCTTCGACAGGGGAAGGAAGGGAGAGCTGGGCGCACTTTGACCTGGGAGAAAATGTGAGACTAGGTTGACGTCGACCATTTCGGCCGCAATCGGAAAATGAACCCAACACATACGCAGAGAGTGCAAAAGCCGGCGATCTTGTCAAAAAGATCCCGTTGGAAAACAGATAAGAAAGAACCAGAATTTTCCTTGCTGGGATTAATGGACGGTCAATTAGAAAAGAACCATGGAAGATTATTTTTATAGATGTCACTACTGCTGTGAGACGATCATATGCGCAACAGTGGAAAGGCTCTGAGATACCCACAGTAGAGGAATGGTTGGTGAAGGTGACAGACTAGCAGAGGTGGCAAAATTAACCTGTTTGAATAGAGAAAGATCAACAACTACATGTATTAGTGACCGGAAACCCCTTGTGGCCTTTTTGCTGAAAAAGGAGACAAACGAACCTGTGATTTATGGGTTTGAAGATGAGGAAGGGTAGTTTATGGAAAGAAAGAAATTATGATGTAACCTTAGAGAGAGAGAGAGTAAAACGTACAGTATCTATAACCGCTGTCGAGAAGATCCGAAGCTGCTTCTTTATAATCTTTCTTTTCCTTTTCCTTTTTTCCTTTTTTTTCTTTTTTCACTATTTACTATTCTTCTTTATCATCTTTGTTTTCTCTTATGGTTTTTCCTTTGTTAAAAATCTCTTTAATGAAATTTTTATAGATTTTTATAGATAAGAAAGATTGATTGATTGATTGATTGTGCCATCAAGTCGTTTTTAACTCCTAGTGACCACATAGATAGATTTTCTCTGTGACAATCTGTCCCTAACCTGTTCTTTCAGCTCTTCCAACGGTGCCCATCTCTGCTGTAACTGAGTTCCCCCACCCTTGCTGCTGATCATCCTCTTCTCTTTCCTTCCACCTTTCCCAGCATTAGGGCTTTCTCCAGAGAGCTGGGTCTTCACATAATGTGTCCAAAGTAGGATAATTTAATCCCATCAAAACTACCAGACATGCAGATCAATAAGATGAGGCCTTTGGGGGATAAAAAGAGGTCTTGAAATCCACCCACTCTGAGTCATTCTGGGTCTGGCCCTGGTGGCTTCCATTCTTCTAGCTCAATGTTTCTCAACCTTGGCCACTTTAAGGTGTGTGGACTTCAAATGCTGGCTGGGGAACTCTGGGAGTTGAAGTCCACACATCTTCAAACTGCCAAGATTGAGAAACACTGTTCTAGCTACTGTCTGGCCAGCCTAGCTGAGCAGGATTAGGGTAAGTGTGAGCAAGTGTGCATGTGAGCAAGTGTGAGAGCAACTTCATGCTTTAATCAGTAAAGCTTTGCTGTGTTGTTAAATGTATAAACTTTTGTTGAGATTTTAAATGGAGGAAGAGCATGTTAAAGAATATATGGTAAAATGGGCCAAGAATTTTGGTTACAGGGAGTCCTTGCTTAACAACCGTTTGTTTAACAATAGTTCGAAGTTACGACAGCCTCGGAAAAAGTGTGTTATAACCTGTATTTGCACTTATGACCGTCGCAAATCATCTTCTAAATGTTTTTTCATACAGGATTCATCCTTTCTCTTCTTGCAGTTGCTCTGCTTTTACTCCAATGTTCTTCAGTTCTCTTCTTCTATGTCCAATTTTCCCCAAGTTCCACCCTTGATGCTACAAATGACAGTCTGTCCCACATTCAGAACTTCTCTTTCCCTTGTATCTTTCACTAACTCTCTGCACCTTTCACCGTAAACAATAAAATCAATCATGCCTTGAATTGACTTATTCCTAGTCCATGTGTTGGTATGACTCGACTTATGCTTAAACCATGTGTTTGACATACAGGTCTTTTAAGTAGATACTCACTAAACATTCATTGTCGTTCTTATTCATTCTTGGGCCTGCATGTAGTCCAGTTGCTTTTTCAGTAGTTCCCATCTGTCAGCTAAGAAAATATTTCTGTTCCTATATTACATTCATTCAGAATATTGCACAATTTTTCCTGAAACTTGTATCCTGTTCTTATTTATTTTTTATTTATTTTCAAATTTATATATGCCACCCATCTCACTGTATATGTGACTCTAGGTGGCATTACAAGTAAAAAACGATAAAATCTTAGAAAAAGTATACAAGTTAAAAACTACAAAAGGTTAAAATTAAAACTAAAAGTTAAAACTACAGCACAGACTAAGTTTGTACTAACTACAGTTCTTCCTTTATCACCATTCACTGAAGCATAAAAGGCAAATATCACCAAACTATGGATTCCTACTCTCAGGTAGAAGAGTATTCCACAACAATTCATGCATTCCATCTTAGCCCTTTCACTTATAATTCAGTCTACATCAGCTCTTTGTCAGGCGTAGTCATCAACTCCACAAGATCAGACCACCTTCGTTTGGATCTGTTATATCTTTCCTCATGCAGTTTCACAGACACTCAACTGATCTATTTTTCTTCTTTCGTTTCATTCATGAATTTGTGCTCTTCCCGCTTTCTTTTACAATCGAAGTTGCAATCCTCCATACGCCGAGGTCATCACAACTGGTCTCATAGATATTGACTTCTGCCACCCACCCATTTTGGCTCTGGGGCCTTCATTGGGGCTTTCACGTAATGCTTTTTTAGCAAGATAGAAATGTAGGCTAGGTTATCAACCTTGGTCCCACCGAAACCACATGCAGCATTAATGAAAAGGACAGTAATGACCACTTTTCACATATTTTGGCCGGGATGTCAACAACGCAACCAAAGCCAGGTTTCACCCCAAGCATATACATCACAAATTAATTCACACTCGGATAGACTGCACTATAGCTGGAATGAAAAATCTAAAAAATCATTATAAACAATCAATTAGAAATAAGACACTATCTGGAAAAAAAATACAAATAGAGCTGTTTGGGAGAGAAATTTCGGTTCTAAGGGGGGAGGAACAAGGAGATGTGGTCAATAGCAGAGGGACACCAACTAACATTGTTAGTTAATATTTTTCCTGTTGTAAAGTGGGAAAACTGAGATAAAAGGAAACTAGGGGGTTATTATTTTGATGCTAACTTGGTTCAGTTCTCCTATTGAACCAGGTTACATCAGATGCCACAGATCTGATGCTATCACTCTTATAGTTACTCCCCCATTGCAGTGTTTCTCAACATCAGCAACTTTAAGATGGCTGGGGAATTCTGGGAGTTGAAGTCCATGCATCTTAAAGTTGCTGAAGTTGAGAAACACTGCTTTATTATGTCACTGCAACAAAGTTCAAATGAAAGACATATATTTTAAAACCTTTATCCATTTTTATTCTTTACGAAAGGTACTGATAAAGCAGCATCACCTCTCTGGAATAGATGCCAGATGGAAGGAATTCAATAATTGCACACTCCTTCTTTTTTTCCAGATTCTACATTCGATTTATTGCATAAGATAACCTCTGTCTGACTTTGATCTAAGTCCCAAACCATCTTAAATTTCATAGCAGCCCTCTGCAATCTGGTTCCCTCCAGATGCGCTTAGATTCTTGTTATTCTTCCAATGTAGTTAGAGGGCTCCAGATCGGGGAGATTAATTGAACTGTAGAATTTGCAGAGTCCTTCTGGATCAGTCCGGCATTTTGCTAGCACGTTAAGCCAAACAGAGATCTTTGGGAAGCCAATGAAATCTTAAGTCATACAATTTGATTGAAGCTGCTGTCCATTACAGACTGCAAGGAATAAAAACCCACTGAGTACGGTGGGATTTATTTCCAAGTTTCATGTGAACAGGGCAAATGACAAGGAAACAGACTCCAGCTGTCAACATCTGTTGTATGCTCGCGCTGTGGTGTGGGCCGTTTCCCTATTTTATTTCCTTTCTGCTGAATTAAAATGTAATCCCATTAACCCTGGGAGATTTCAAAGGGTTTTTCTGTTGGTTTTTTTGTTGCCAAACTCTTACCTGGTTTGGAAATTCTTTTTTCTCCTCTTATTGCTTTATATATGAGAGACATAATAAGTCTTAACAGGCCATAAAGAAGATACAGAACAGCATCGTCTTTTTTAATGTTTAAATCAGGAATCAAAGGAATGCCTTATATTAAATTACATTGTTCCCTTAATATTACAACATATCTCTAGGCAGCCAATTCTGGCCTTTCCTGCCCAATCAATCAATCTCCTGTATGTGACTGATGGAAGTTTTTCTTGGGCTAGGAATCCAAACTTCCCTGAGACTGATCCTTCCACCCTCACCTCCCAAACCTCTCCCAGTTCTTCCTCTTTTTGCTCTACACACAGTTATTAAGTGGTGATGGATCAACTACACATCACCCTAGAGCACGGTTTCTCAACCTTACCAACTTTAAGATGTGTGGCTGGGGAATTCTGGGAGTTGAAGTCCACACATCTTAAAGTTGGTAAGGTTGAGAAACCCTGCCCTAGAGGAAGTGGATTAGTCCAGATTCAGGCCTAGATAGAGAACTGAGATGGCATCAGTTGCTCTCCTGACTGATGCTTGTCAGAACTGGGATGGAGACAGTGTGCCCGCCTTGCCCTGTTGAACCTCTCAGCAGATTTTGATACTATTAACCTTGCCCCATAATGGACCACCTGTAGAGGTTGGAGATGGGGGCACTGTTTTGTAGTGGTTTCACTCTTTCTGCTGTGGATCTTTTCAGTCTGTTTTAATGGGGGACAGAGGTCAGCCAGGTGGCCCCTCATTTATGGGGTACCAAAGGGGTCAGTCCTCATCCTACTGCCTTTTCACATCTATATGGAACCTCTAGGGGAGGTAATCAGACAATTGGGGTACAGTGTCATCAGTATGTAATGATACCCAGCTAACAACCCATCACTAACTCAGGTTATGGAGGAGATGCTGTTGATGTTCTACCCTGGTTCCTGGAAGCTGGGAGGGTCTGAATGGGAGAGGATAGGCTCAGATTGGACCCTACACTGCGGTTCTCTTTTGGTGCCAGTGTTATTCCTGGACAGAGAGGCACTACCTGTCTAGGAGGTGGTCCAGGATTTGGAGTCCTTCTGAAAGTGTGGCCCCTGCTTAAAGAGCAGATGGAAGTCGTGGCTAAGGGGATGCTTTTGCACAGTTTGGCCGGTGCACCAATTGAATCATTTCCTAGCAACAGTAATGCAGGCTCTCATCGCCACCTGCAGAGACTATTGTAATGTGAGTTGTCTTTAGAGGCTACCTGGGAACTGAATTAGTGCAGAATGCAACAGCTTGTGGTTCCTGATGCTTATGCTCTGGACCGTAGAGAGTAAAAAGGATGACCTGGACGGAGATAGTGAGATCCCTTGCAATGAGGAGAAAAACATGGCTGAAGCCCCAAACATGCAGAAGATATGCACAAACACCTCCCTAATTCACATGAGTATAAGGGGGGGGGGGAGAGTAAAGCACAATCAGACTTGCAAAATTCTGTTACTTTAGCCAATCTTAATAAAAGTAGTTTTAATCTTCCTGTGGAATTGGTTTCTTGCTCTGGTCTACCTCGTGGGAGCGCCCTGGTTATCGGTTCAGTTCTGAGTACAATTTAAAGTTGGTGCTAGAAGGCGCTCTGTGGCTTGGCACCTGGATATTTATGGGGTGGTTTCCTCCAGTGGACTTGGTCTGGCCAGTTACATTATGTAGGGAGGGGGTCCTCCTTAACCCACATTTTCTGGATGTCAGGGAGCTGAAGCAGCACCAGCCCTATGGAATAGGCTCTGCACCGAGACCAGACTGGCCCTTCCTGGCTAGCTTTCAGGAAATTATTAAAAATGGAGTGTTTTCAAAGAACTTTGAATCACACCACCCACACCTCTTGTTGATCTAATTATTTTTCTCTCCTTCTTTTGTTCTGAATGCTGCGTGGCTTATCTTCCGTTGTTGTTTCTGCTCTGACCTAACCCCCCGAGAACATAAAAATCAAATAACAAATAAATCAGCGGACAAACTTGCTTACTGACTTAGACTTCTGTTTCTGGCCTACCCAACTCTCGCTACCATATAACCAAGTGGGCAGTAACACAGAGCCAGTTTGCTTCTTCCGACAAACACTACCGCATACCTTTCTACAAGTATTTACATGACTTAAAAATTCTCCCTCCGTTTCCTCATATAAACATTTTGCCAAGATACACACATTCATCTGGTTGCCCTAGATTTTTTGGGTTTTTTTGCAGATATGCACAACTTGCACTCTTCCACTCCATTTTCCCTGCCAACATTCCAGCCTGCAACATATCTCTGTCATTCCCATACAAACCTTTAAAAAAACGCCTAGCATTCCTTCCCTTCGGTTTCATCCCAAACCATGTCATCACCTTTATCTCAGAAAAGTGCTCAGGCAGATAATTCACACCTCTGTTTTTGCATTTCCCAGGAATTTGTATTCAATGAGTGTGACTGATGCCCAGCCCATAGCACACTGTTTTTTCAGGGGAAGGTAGCAGACCCCTTGAAACAAGCAAAGCAGTATTTTTTGCAGATTTGACATTTAGAACCACTGGTGGAATTCTCAAGGGAAAGGCAAATTTTGTCCAGGGGTTCTCAACTGGGTAGCTCTGTTTCTCGGGAGCGGAGGCATTTACAGTAAGCAGAAACTAGATAATTGTCTATCAGGGATTCTCTACTTCATTTTCCCCCAACCTGCAATATTTCAGACAAGTTATCCATGATGGTCAAAAATGTCAGGATGATGGTCAACGGTGCAATCCAAGCCCTGTCTCTTTTTATATAAATGTCATGTTGATGTGCATATGAAAGGGGCAGGGCCTTGATTACGCAGCTGATTTTTTGACCCTCCCGAAAACACATCCGTCTTCAGATGTAAAGATTTCAACTCCCCAAATTTCTTATCTAGTGTGGTTATTGCTATGGATTCTGTCTGCTGAAATTCACATTTTTGGAGGACCTGCGGTTGGGGGAAGCTCCCCTTCCTGCAGACTGCATTACGGTAGAACTCCTGGTGAATTCATAAAGATGGATTATGACTCTATGCAGAGGTCTCAATTTTTGGCAGGAGACCTGCTGTTCTTCAGGGTACCTTATATAAAGTTGGGGATCCCTCAACCTCCCTCTGTTAGGCTTTTGGTGGTGGCTGCCTAAAATCAAAAGTGATTTGTTTCCAAGTAAGATTCTCAGAATTGTCTTTGGCAAGATTTACTGAGATGAAAGGAATGAGGTTACAAGGATTCCAGCAACTGAACTATTTCCCCTTTAGAGTTAACATATCTCTCTGCTTGATTTTCTCTAAAACAGCCCTGTGATCAATCAAGGAGACAGTTGACAGCTGGGCAAAAAAATGGTCTCCTGAATCTTTATCAGTCTGGGAGTCAACCATTGCTTCCTTAATTCCATTGACCACCACTACAGCCTGAACATCAAGGTGGCTACCCTCAAATCCATGTAGATTATTACATTCAGGGTGGGCCATTTGAAGAACCACAGTTAAGAGTAGGTAGCCAGTTCTTCATTGTGGTCTATCTGATCGTCACCTATCAGTGATTAACAACCACTCTGACCTGGAGATGAGCAGATTAGATCTGGTGTAGAATTAAAGCTTTTCCAAATAATGCATCTCACCAGGATCCAAGTTCCAATCAATAATGTCTGACAAAAGCAGAAACCTGGAATGGGGTGGCTGTTCTCAAATGTCTAGCCATGGGAACTCTGTCAAGAAGGTTGTTGATGAGGTGACAGATTTCAGGGAGTGATCCCACAAAGTCCAAATCGTAGTAGAGGAGAACTGCTGCTGTCATCCAGTTCACATCTACTGCAAATAAATTGGAAGTTCAAATCTAGATCCCAAGTCAGTGATGAAGAAGCAAGGATCCTTCTGAAGAACATTATAGGGTGATGGCTCATCAAACATCCAGGGAGGGCAAATGATGATCAATGTTGAAAGGTCAGGAAAAACCAAAGAAGCACCAATTTCTGGCACAAATGAAAGGGGGAGACTATTATCAGTAAAACAGAGATATGTGGCTGAAGAATTACCTTTTTCTTATTAAAAACTAAGACTTGCCAGGATGGGCACAATGAGGAACCTGTTTTCCAAGGTATTGGGGCAGATTGTCAAGGGTTTGAAAAGACCTGATAATAGACAAACTACAACTTGAGACTAGGCCAGAGTCCCTCCAAATGGTCAATATCGACTCCCAAGGTTGATGGCACTATCCAAGAGATTGATAAATGGCTGGGGGTCAATAGGTGGTTGATAAATGATGGAAGGTCGATTGGGGTCAATTCATCTTTTGGGGTCCCTGTAGAGTTCCACGCCAGTCCCTGGTCCTGAAAGTGAGGTGGCTAGCAGTGAGACAGTGTGACCCAAGGTTGGATGGTCAACCACCAGCGAGAGTGGCCTTGCGTTGTCACTACTATTATTATTATTATTTGTAATACTATTAGTTAAAGTAGTATTTATCAAATTATTTTCATATAATAAATGTTTGGGGGTCAAGGAACAATCTGAAACTTCACGAAGGGGTTGATGAGCTGAAGCGTTTGGGGAGCCCTGAACTAGTACCTTACATGGAGAAATGAACTCGTAGAGTTGTTTCATTGTGAGCACCTCAGGATGCCTCAGCAAAGATGGGATTAGGAGTCAGCTGTTGAAATAGAAAGAAAACTTGTCTCCTCCTAAAAGTAAACATTCACTAGCCTCTTAGATCATGGCTTGATTTGGTATAATAAAGCTGATTTATGCATCCACAATGATCGTACTTGTATTCTCGTGGTAGCAGAAGAAGCGTTTTCCAAAATCCACAAAGTTAGGAAATAATTTTGACCAGAAGTGGGGCGGTGAAAGGGCAGCATGGATATCCAGGCGGACGGATCCTGCTGAGTAAGCGTTGAGCTGATTGCGAGCTGGCAAGGCCCCACACGCCTCCCAAGGTGATTGAAGGAACTCACCCCCACCTCACAACGTGGACACCTCATTCACAGGTGCTGAAAATCCTGCTGTGGTTTACATTGCACCGTGAATGCACGTCTGGCACTTCACGGACTAAAATAAGCCAACTATGAGATGCTTGCAGTCGGGATTTAGACTGGACAGGAGGAAGAAGTAAAGCTAAAAGACAGAGATACATAGGGAGGGAGGGAGGGAGGGAGGGAGGGAGGGAGGAAGGAAGGGAGGGAGATGATAGATAGATAGATAGATAGATAGATAGATAGATAGATAGATAGATAGATAGATAGATAGATAGGCAGACAGACAGATGATAGATAGGCAATAGATAGATAGATAGATAGATAGATAGATAGATAGATAGATAGATAGATAGATAGATAGATAGATGATAGACCAACAAACATGATAGATTGATAGATAGGCAGACAGACAGATGATAGATAGGTGATAGATAGATAGATAGATAGATAGATAGATAGATAGATAGATAGATAGATAGATAGATGATAGACCAACAAACATGATAGATAGATTGATAGATAGGCAGACAGACAGATGATAGATAGGCGATAGATAGATAGATAGATAGATAGATAGATAGATAGATAGATAGATAGATAGATAGATGATAGACCAACAAACATGATAGATTGATAGATAGGCAGACAGATGATAGATAGATAGATAGATAGATAGATGATAGACCAACAAACATGATAGATTGATAGATAGGCAGACAGACAGATGATAGATAGATAGATAGATAGATAGATAGATAGATAGATAGATAGATAGATAGATAGATAGATATAGGCAGACAGGCAGGCAGGCAGGCAGGTAAAGCTGGGTCCCAAACAAATGATGCATTTCTACCACTTATTGTTTGTAAAGCAGCACTGGGAAAAACAGAGGGAATACATTCCGAAACCCAGACTGCAGCTTCTCTAGAGTAGGGCTTCCAGTGGTGAGCAGGTGTGGAGGCTCCTGTTCAACCATCTCAGCTCTGTTTTGTCTTTGAAATCTTTGCTCCGCAGCCTCTTTTTCCTCTCCTTCCTCCAAATCAGTTATTTTTTTTCCTTGTTGCCCTTTATAATTTTGGCAGCGTATCCCATAGCCTATCTACAGCCAAATGTTGTCAGAATCAATTAGGTATGTGTATATATCCCTATTTTTCATTTTGCTTCTTTGTTTCTTTTGGGGGGGGGTGATGATATTCTTCACATAATTTATGACTGACGGCAAACTTTGGGACTGAGCCAGATTCTTCCAAAGTTGCAAAAACCAAATGTTGTTCTCAGAACAAATGACACAAATCAAGATTTTTGTTTTAGAGCCCAACTTTGGGGATAGGTTGATCCATGGTCTCTGTATGTTAAAGGATAAACTGGATGACAGAACAATTCCTCCTGAAAATGCTGGCATTACTCAAAATATAATATAGCATGGAGGGGAGCACGGTGATCCCACATGGATTTTTTAAACACTTAGATCAGTGTTTCTCAACCTTAGCAACTCTAAGATGGGTGGATGTTAACTCCCAGAATTCCCCAGCCAGCCATGCTGGCTGGGGAATTCTGGGAGTTGAAGTCCACCCATCTTAGAGTTGCTAAGGTTGAGAAACACTGGATTAGATAAATGAATGAATTCTGGAAGTTGAAGTCCACCCATCTTAGAGTTGCTAAGGTTGAGAAACACTGGATTAGAGAAAACACTGGATTAGATAAATGAATGAAGTCCACCCATCTTAGAGTTGGTAAAGTTGAGAAACACTGGATTAGATAAATGAAATGACAGTTCTGTCAAAGGGTCCTTTACAGTCTTTTACTCTCTTCCTGATGTCCAGAGGATAAGGCAGAGCCTGCTGCGGCTAAAACAGCCTTGCCGATACCCAAGAGAACCCTCTGCAATCCTGGTTTAGGCCTAAAATTTGCAAACCTGCGAATCTGAGCTGATTCCTCTTTCTCTGAATCCACAAATGTGCAAGCCATTCCTCTTCTCACGTTCCTCCGTCCTGGAGTGCCTCCGCAGGGCTGTTTCCGACCCGTGGCCTCTCCCGCGGTGACCTCCTTTTTATCCAAAAAGCCACGGAGTTCTCCACAGCCCGAGAAGTGATTTAAAAAGCAGGCAGGTTTAGATAAACGAGCCTGTTTTGGGTTGTTTTTCAGACTCAGGGCAGGCCTGCATGCCATTAACCCAGCGAAGATCCCAAACCGCTGATCCTTCAAAGGCCCGTTCAAATGTCCAGAAAAATTTATTCGGCTGTCGACCTTAAAGGAACCTTCACCCTTAATCAAGGAGATGCTTGTTCACCTTCAACGCCAGCCAGCCAGCCAGCTAGCTAGGGGAAAATGGTATGGGGATTAAAAAAAAAAAAAAATATATTTGGACTGGGGAGTCTTTGAAACGGAAAATGCTTTCAAAAAGGAGTTTGTCTTCTAAAAAGCCTCCAAGTAACATGTTGGCAAGGAGAGTTACCCTCTTCGGCGGCTTCCCTGTTTGAAAGGCTTCCTCCAGCTGCAGTTAGCCTACACGGGGCCCATTTCAACGGGTATTATAGCTGCAGGGCATATGGGGGGGGGGTGCCCTGCTCTGCGAAATGCCTTCTCTAGGGAGGCCAACAGAGCCCCAGTGTTACAGGCACAGTTACAGTGTTTGGACCTAACTGATCGAAGCTTCAATCCTACGCCGGCTGATGAGTAAACCTGACTGAATCACAGAATCAGAAATGAGAGGGTTGGCGGGGGTATTGGAGGTCATCTAGCCCAACCCCTGGCCAAGGCAGGAAACCTCAGACCAGTCCAGACTCAGACTGGCTCATCTTTCCCTGAAAGCTTCCAGGGATGGACAAGGCAAGCTGTTCCACGGCTCAATAGCTCTCGCCATCAGGAGATTTCTTCTTCTTTCAAGTTTGGATCTCCTTCTGTAAAGCTTCCACCCGCTGGTTCTTGTCTTACCCTGGGGTACCTTTAAAGGCGGACGCCCACTTCTTCATTTAGGAAAGAAAAGTCGATGCATAAGTATAAGATGGGGGAAACCGGTCTTACGCATAGCTCTTCTGAAGATATTTTGGAATAATAGTTGATGGTGAATGGACTGTGAGCCAGCCCTGTGATGCAGCTGCAGAAAAGGCAAATGAAATTCTAGGCTGCATCAATAGAAATACAGTATCCAAACCACACAGAGTACTATTTTATTCTGGGTTGATCAGACCTTTCCTCAAGTACTGTGTCCAGTTCTAAGCACCATGTTTTTTTTCCTTTTTATTGTGTTGTTATAAACCTTGATACATTAAGTTGTTTCAATACAATGGTATTTATACGATACAGTTACAAATCCTTGACATGGTATTGTTTAGATAACTTAGAGTATTGGAAATAAAGAAAAAAGTAGATATTCTATCAGTATTAGCTACAATTTACGATGATTGTATCTGGCTTTTTCATTCCAAATTAAATATAACATTGGAAAGGAAAAAAAATTAAAAAAGAACACTTGCACCAAGGTATTTGTCAAGGGCACCACATTTTAAGAAAGATTCAGACAAACTGGAGCGGGATTTGAGAATAGCACTGAGGATGATCCCAGGCCTAAAAAGAGAGATGCAAGGAACTGGGAACGCTTAGCCTTGAGAAGGTCTTATCCCAGACTGCAGGAGATGGAAGCATGGATTTAAGACAAATTCTGCTCCAAAGTTTAGAAGGAGCAGTTTGGCAATAGACCAATGACCCAGAGAGGTGGGGAGCAGCCTTTACTGGCTGTGTCTAAGCAGCAGCTAGAGCAGTGCGTCTCAACCCTGGCCACTTTAAGTTGTGTGGACTTCAATTCCCAGAATTCCCCAGCCAGCATGGGGAATTAGCTAAACAGATCCTTCCAGCTCCATGAATCTTACCAAGCTGGTGGCCTCCAGGCATGTAGAGCTACAACTCCCAGAATTCTCAGCTATCGGTTGTGCTGGTGGGTAATTATGGGAACTGTAGTCTCAGCATAAGTAGAGAGCCCCAGGCCAGGAAGCTGAACATAGGAACTGTTTTATTCTCCACTATGAGCATCGGCTGGGTCTGTATAGGAAGCTTAGCCAGGCCAGCTGAAATCCCAGCAGCTCCATTTGTGCTTGGTTAGTTTGAACCATGGTTAGTTTTTGTGGCTTACTGGGTTATGGGAACCCAGCCTATTTAGTTAGATTGGTTAGTTTGAACCATGGCTAGTTTTTGTGGTTTAAAACTTGGTTAGTTTGGACCATGGTCAGTTTTGTGGTTTACTGGGTTATGGAAACCCAGCCTATCTAGTTAGATTGGTTAGCTTTAACCATGGTTAAACCATGGCCCATTGTGTTAAATTATGAGCCACTGTATTGGGTGCACCCAAGAAATGAGTTAACTCAGTGACTGAGTTAAACGTCTTGCCCAAACTCTGCCACTGTGGTAGCCTTGAGTAGCTCTGAAGAAGTTCCCTGGAAGAAGCCCTCTTTTCTCACATCAGAAAGTCGTCCACCACGTCTTCAAAGACAAATTGAGCCCCAAAGACGTTCCCCGAACATAGAGGGATTTGGGAAACGGCCGCCTTGCAGCTTAAAATGCAGTTTTCCTGGACCGATTGCAAGTGTGACCCCCAGAGGGAGCCTCTCCCGCGCTGGAAGACTCTCCCGGTTCGTGCGGTTCAACTCCTTCTCCTCTCCCTTCCTTGGGTCTCCGCCAGGGTGATCCGCAACCTCCTGGGTTGATTATCCTTCTGGCTCCACCAATTCCTGACTCTTCCTGGTGAGACTCATGCTGTGACAGCTCCCAAAGACCCAAGCCAGGAATGCTGGCTTAAAAGTCCATTCCCTCCCCCCCCACCCCCCGTGCGGGGATCTCCTGAAAGTGGAAAGGAGAGGCTTCAGACGGTATCAGACAGCTAGTCAAGAGCAATAAAATATGAGCCTCCCCTTCATGCTTTCCCCAGACAAGGCTCCCACGGGGACACGGTTGGTCTTCCAACAAGCTGACGATGAGCGAGGAAAAGGTCACTCAGCAACAACTGTCTGGACAAACAGAAAACAGCCTGCTTCCATGCCACCCGGTGGCCTTTCCCTTGCCATGGAAACAAACTTGGCAACTGGTGGGCTTTGCCTGCTGACATTTCAAGTGTGGGGTCCCCTAGACCCAAAGCTGGCTCTGGTGAGGGTCCTCCCCCATCTTTGCTCCTTCTGCTTGGAATGTATTTAATCCTATCCATTTCTTTAGAAGTGAGACATCCCACACTTGGCTTCTTTGTTAACAATCACAAGGTTCGGGGGAGAGATGCAGTTCAACTGCTTTAAAAAATGACCATTAGAACAATTAATTCAATTAAAAAAAAAACCTCTATGAGATATATTTGCCCCAAGGGTGTCAGTACACTGCTTGTATCTCCTAGTTGGTGGGATGCAGGCCATAGCATGTTGGCTTCCATGATAGTCTCCAGGGTAGGTATCTTAGCTTGCATAGAATAGCATGAGTAACTATGGGCCCATCTAGTGATGACCACAGCCTATGGAAGATTGCAAGTTGGAATGTCAGAAGAGTAAAGAGCATGAATTAATGAATGAAAAGGCAGGAAGAAAAATGGACACTTTGTGGGTAAGGGGAAAGGTGTAATAGATCTGAAGGAAGCTGGCCTGATCTTCGGTGCGTGACCACCTGCGGGGAAGTGAAGAGGCAGGAGAGAAGATTCGAAAGTTGCTTAGTACAGAGTGAAAACCACAAACCACAGAGGGATGGTAGTGGGAGATGACTGCAATACATAAAATAGAAGAATTAATTATATCCGAAGAAGTGCATAGAGTGACATGAATGAGAAGTATGGAAAAGGATTTTGGGAGAAGGATAAATGAAAAGAGGCTCTGAATGAGGGAAAATAGTGTGTTTGCTGCAAAAAAAAAAGGGAGAGAAAGATACTGTATTATGCAGAACTGTCTAAAGCAGTGTTTCTCAACCTTGGCCGCTTGAAGATGTGTGGACTTCAACTCCCAGAATTCCCCAGGTAGCAAAGCTGGCTGGGGAATTCTGGGAGTTGTAGTCCACACATCTTCAAGCCGCCAAGGTTGAGAAACACTGCCCGAAAGGATCCAATGCTGTTATCAGCCTGACAAAAGCAGCATTGCCCCCATGATACCACAAGCTCTGCTCCTTTTGTACAGATATGTGAATATATGTGCACATCTGTATGAAAACAATGTGCATTGTTGGCTGAGAACTTGAATGATTTGCAGCAAATATTCGAAAGACTGTATGATGCAACAAAGAGCAGGCACTTGAAAAGTAGCATATCGAAGACCATGTTAGTTGCATTTGACAAGGAAAGTGGGGTGGACAGTTGCAAGTTATACATAAATGGAGATAAAATAGAGGAATTAGATGCATTTCTATACCTTGGTAGAATGCTTACTAAAGATGGATGGAGAAATGTTAACATGTGCAAATGCTGGTGGAAATCGAGTGAGAAATGTGTGTGTGGTCTGTTGCAAGGACTGGACATTCATCAAAGAGCCAAAAATGGCCGTATATATGAAGATTCTTCTGCCCAGTTTGTTATAGGGAGATGAGAACTGGATATGCCAGGAGAAACATAAATAAACAGAATGCAATGAGAATGGGTCACTTAAGAAGTGTGTATTGTAAAACAAGAAGAAATGATGTCAAGAATGAATGAGTGATGAATGAATGTGGACAATGATGATGATGATGACCACGTGCCATCAAGTCATTGTCAACTAGATTTTAGATAGACCACAGAGATAGCAAGAGAGATAAAATCTATCTATGTCAGTGTTTCTCAACCTAGCAAATTTAAGAGATGTGGACTTCAACTCCCAGAATTCCCCAGCCAACTCTGGGAGTTGAAGTCCACATCTCTTAAATTTGCTAGGTTGAGAAACACTGATCTATGTGGTCACTAAGATAGATGAATATGGACTGAATACAAAATTGAATGACCAGTATGAAAGAAAGGTGTCGAGGCTGTTTGGTTATATAAAAAGAATGAACGAGGATCAGCTTGCAAAACAAATATATGATGGAAGAGCAAAAGGATCAATAGGAATGGAAACAAGCTTGAGGACACCTTGAGCAGATGAAGCTGATGAGATCCTTAAAAAGAGAGAGAGGTGGTAAGTTGAAAAAGTGAAAGGCAAAATACGAAGCAGCAAATGGATGTGGCTGAAGTCAGGGTGGTTTGAAAAGTATAGTGAATGGAGTTGGCATAAACTGGTTACAATTATCTCCTTCTTCTCCTTCTCCTTCTCCTTCTCCTTCTCCTTCTCCTTCTCCTTCTCCTTCTCCTTCTCCTTCTCCTTCTCCTTCTCCTCCTCCTCCTCTTCTTCTTCCTCTTCTCTTCCTCTTCCTCTTCCTCTTCCTCTCTCCTGCTTCATTTTCTTTGGCTTGCTATTTCTTATCCCCTTTTTATGCTCTGCTAAACGTGGCCTACCCCAAAAGCAAAGAGCACGATAGGTATGTAAAAACGTACATTTAAAACCATAATGCCTTTCTCCATGAACAAAGGAAAATACCATCCAGACAGAAATGCGTAAAGTGAAAAGGGTTAACCTGGGGAAACCACTTTTGGAATTTAGAAAGCTTGCTGCCAACCATAATGGAACAAACAGCATATCCTACAACTGGGATAGTTGGGTCACCTCAAAATCTGTTGGCATATGAGATACCCTCAGGAGGACATCCTCATCTGATTTTCATCTTTTCTTCAAGGAGCCTCAAGGGCAGCATTTTCTTCTCACGATAGTCCTGTGAGGTAGGCTCAGAGAGAGACAATGACTGGCCCAAGCTTACCAAAGAATTTTATGACTCAAGGTAGCTTTGAAAGCAAGATCTTCAGTCCTGGTTGGGTGGTTCAGCACCAACAATTTGGGTGCCTGAGATGATGTAGCAAATACAGTATCTTCCCCACCAATCAACTACAACCAACTAAGATATCTTGGCACCTGAAGCAGAAAATCCCCAAAATAACATTCACTGTTCCTGGTATTAATGATACAGTTCAGTGTCCATGTTCTACACTTAAATGACACTGAGGAACATCTGCCTGAGACTAACAACCACCTCAGTCTGCCTAATGGTAAGGCTGGCACTGCTTCTTGTCCAACACTCAGCCCACATTAGCTAACTTGTTCCTTTAATAGTTGCCTGCCCAGCAGAAAATAAGAAGATGAGGCTACAGGAGAAACATCCCGACTGCTCCCCTATGTCAGCCCTTCAAGATAGACCAGACTAGGAAACCAATGTCATGTAGGTCAGCACTACTTTTATTGTAAAGCTATAGTAACAGAATCTTACAAGTCTGAATGTGATTCTCCCCTCTCTCCCTATATTTTCATGTGAACTAGGGAGGAACTTGTCTGAGATGTTTTTTTCAAGTTACTTTCTTGGCCTGGGCTCAAGCCCCTCTTATCTGACCATTGCCTTGGTAGTGGCTCTTCCTCCTGCCTTCATGGCCATTCCCTCTACCCTCCTCACCCTGTGACCATACAATTCTCTCCTTTAAAAATATAAAGTATGAATCAAGAACAAAAAATAGTGTGCCCCCGGGCATGCCTAAAGTACTTTCCCTATTGCAAAGATTAATCAAGTTAAATTTGAGGTTTAGAGACAGAGTTTCCAAGGAAGAGGAACAGTCCACCATAAATGTTGGTCCCTTCTTAAACTTCAGCATAGCCCCATGCTGATTTGTCAAGACCCCCACTGTTCCTCTTCCCAATTCTTATGCCTCCGTTCCATTTCCAGCCTGCAATTGAACTTTCCCTTTCTCACACTCTTGTTTTCTTGCTCGCCTTTTCCCTGAAGACTCGTGGACGTATTTTTATCCATGACCTCAGCTCCTGTTGTATATTCCTGGGATCTGGAGCAGGAGAAAGCATTCTGGGTCCAATTGTCAGGATTCCAGTTGGATTTGTGTCCCTGATGAAAGGGAGGGAATGTCAATGAATTGACCGCGCGAGAGAAAGAGAGCACGGGAGAAGTCTGTAGAGCATACCAAAAGTTAGATTAGCATATGGTCTGAGACTCCATACGATCAGCATCTTTGGAAACACTTCAGGGTTTAGGAGGGAGAAATGGGAAACTAGACACTTGAGTTCCCTTGAAGCCGGTAATGTAAAATTAAGTACATTCAGGAGGGAGAGAAATACAGAATGAAAGAACATTATTCAGAATTCTTTCAGAGCTTTCTTTTTCAAATTTGTTCCTTGGTCCTTTTGCATCACTCCACCTCTCCCCTAATAATTATCATTGGCCCACTAATAGTACCCTCCCTTTCTCTGGTTTACAAGATGACCAAGTTTAGGAGACTGCTGGTTCACAGGCCCCCAAATGTCTGTGTTGACCCCCTTCTCTAGCCAAAGCAAACGCCACGTTCTTTGAAGGGCAATTTTTGGAAAGCCTGCCTGGGGCTGCCACTGGGGACAGAGAGACCCTTTTTCCATTCTCACTTGGGCCTTTCTTCTCCTCACCCCAGCCTTACAGAGAGCCAGCCTAGAGACCCGGCCAGGCCCACAACGCCCAGGACTGGCCTATAGCAACACGCAAACTTGGCTTCTAAAAGATGCCATTGTCCAATTTATTTTCCAAATGGCATGGTGCCAGGATCTTCCTTTTTTCAAATGTATCCTGTCGGGGTGGGGGGACGGGGACTCAGCACATCTACGGAGGAACTGCCTTCAGGGAAATAACTTTAGGTTAAAAAAAAATGCCAGTAGCTTTATCTTGGCCAGTGTTCAAGAACATCAATTCTCTTTAGCAATTGGTTGAAGCAGCAGAACAAGTTACCGGGGGGTGGGGGGGACCAGGGTGATTTTTTTCTCCCTTTTTTATTCTTATTCCAGTGGTCAGCAAATGTAGAGGATAGAGGGAATGGCCTTGAAGGCAGGAGGAAGAGCCACTACCAAGGCAATGGTCAGATAAGAGGGGCTTGAACTTGGGCCAAGAAAGTAACTTGAGAAAATGTTTCAGACAGTCCTCTTCCTAGTTCACACGAAGATAAAGGGAGTGGGGTGGGGGAAGCACATTCAGATTTGCAAATTTCTGGTACTATAGCTGTTACAATCAAAGTAGTCCTGACCTACCTGGCATGGTTTCTTAGTCTGGTCTACCTTGTAGGGCTGACAGCAAATCAGGGTCACAGCAGACTTTCAGAGTACTGACCCCACTCTGATTTCCTTTCCCAGGGAGCATATTTTTCTCCTGGAGTAAAATATGCTCCCTGATTTAGAAGATCTTGAGGTCAACTCAAAATACCCCTCTTTTAACACAATACTTCAAAGCCACTGCCCCAAGGGAATAAATAAACAAATAAGAGGAAAATGGGGTAAATCAGAGAAGCTCAAAACCATATTTTTAGGGAGAAACATTTCTCTTTTCCACCATCACCCTTCCCCCCAATTTTCTCTCTCTTCCCTATTTCTGTATGGTGACACTGTACACATCCATGCCTTTTTGAACTAGTAGGTGTATTTGCAACACAAGACTCTTGTGGGTCTACCCTTCACAAAATATTAGCCAGAAGAGACCTGGCCAGTCGAAAAGCATTGATTTATCAGCAGGCAACCCACTTTGTTTTATTTATTTCTTTATATTTCAAATTTGCCCCTGCCCATCTCACTGCAGAGCGACTCTGGGTGTTTTCTAGCCCTATCTCCCACAGGATGCTCCCAGCCTTGTCCGTGTGGTTATGTGTAGGCCTGTGGGTGGGTAAGGCTGTTTTCCACTTTTCCTTTATAAAATCTTTCAGGTTGGTGGAATAAGAAAGTGGCACGCCCAGCCCTCACCCCGAAGAAAAAGAACAATGGAAAGTTTGCCCTCAGGAAACATCAGCGTAAGTAGTGGGAAACTTGTAATGGGCTCATTTGGCAGCCAAACAGCAACCGGCTGCTTTCGCCAGCCCTGCGAGGGAGGCCAGGTTAGGAAATGTCAACTACAAAAACTCGTAGAGCTCTACTTTATCGTGATAGGGTATGATAACAGAAACTTGAAAGCCTTTCAGAGTCTTTCTCCCTCCGTCTTATATCCAAGAGAGCCAAGTGAGTTTCCTTCTCATCCTTCCTGTCTTTCTGGGCTAAGCCGATGTTTTCTTAATGGTGGCTGCGTATCTCTCCAGAAGAGCACTACACTTGTGTTGTTAAGGAGCCCTTGTGATGCTTGATGGCACTTTGCCACGTCCTGGTTGAGGATTACGGGAGCAGATCCCCTTGCAGAAGCCGCAGGTCTCATTTTTTTCACCAGTCCAAGTTCAAAGGCTCACAGAGGAAAAAATGCCATCCCCACAGCCACCTCAAATCGACTGGGCAGATCCCAGTTCCTGATTGCATCATCACCATCATTTTAAAAAAGGAGGGACATTGAGAGTTGCCAGATTGAGGTCAGCCCTTCGAGGTAGACCAGACTTGAACACCAAAGTTGCGAATACTAAAACTACTTTTATTAAGGAGTGACAGGAACAGAATCTTGCAACTCTGAATGTACCTCCCTCCTCTCTACCTTTATCCTAAAGAAAACTAGGGAAGATCAAGTCTGAGATGCTTTCTCAGATTCTATTCCTGCTTTGGGCTCAGATTTCTCTTATCTGACCATTGCCTTGGCTATGGCTCTTCCTCCTCTTCCTTAAGGTTATTCTCACAGGTGGCCACTCTGAGATCTGGGAGCACAATGCCCAGCGTTCCCTGTCAGACACTGAGCAGTGCATTGTAGGGGATAATATCCTAGTTGCTCTTACTAATGGCTGAGCAGTTATTAGCTCCCATCTTTTCCCTGTAGAGGGCAGAGGGAATGGCCTTGAAGGCAGGAGGAAGAGCCACTACCAAGGCAATGGCCAGATAAGAGGGGCTTGAGCCCAGGCCAAGGAAGTAACTTGAGAAAACATCTTGGATAAGCTCCTCCCTAGTTCCCAAGCAGATAAAGGGAGGGAGGGGGAAGCACATTCAGACCCTCAAGGTTCTGTTACTGTAGCTATTACAATCATAGCAGACCTGACCTACGTGGCATGGGTTTCTTAATCTGGTCTTTTGCTGCAGCGTAAGCCCAACCAAACTGCAAAATGATTGCCAGCACAAATGGGTTCAGTACCAATGAGGAATTGCTGGTAGTTTTTGAGAAGAAGGCACCATTCCTTAGGCCAATGGGCCTGCCAGGGCACGTCAAACCCAGCAGCTGCTGAAGGTCCCAAGGAGAGATGCCAAGTCTACATCATGCCCTGTTCTCCCCAAATCCACCCCGACTCAGGCTGGATAAAAAGCGCCTGCAGAGATTTGACATGCCATGGAGGCAGAGGAGAAATTCACAAAGACATGCTAAAAAAAACAGACTTCTACCTCTTGTTCTACACACAATCAGTGCCAAGCTGTGAATAAAAAAATAAGGCTGCTTCTGTCCCGTCTAATCTGGATCTGGGTGGGCATCTTATAAATTAATTCAACAGGCATTCTTTAAGTCCACTGAAGGCCCCTGTTGGGCTGGGTGGGGCGGAACTGACTGTTTGGCTCATATTATTTACATTGCTATAGTTATTCTGATGTCTGAAAAGTAACCACAACAAATATTCCTAAAATAACGCTGTTTTTTTTCCCCTGCAGTCTAATTTGAAATATAGCCAAAGATAAACTTGTTCTGAGCCTTGCTTTAAATCCCCATTGTGTGCACATCTGCAAAGGCAGGGACTTCTGCAGCAAAGGGCAATGGAAAGGATCCTGGATACCATGGATTCCCCAACCTGGTGCCCTCCAAACGGGTTAGACTGCAATTCCCATCAGCCTTGGCCTTCACAATGACCGATGATGGGAATTGTACTCCATTGGTAGTGATTGTGATTCAATTTATGTAGAGGGCAATACCCTCTACCCTGGTGTTACCAGGCTAAGCTTTGCAATGAAAAGATAAGGGTGTTTAGAAAAAGATGATTATGAGTGGAAGATTCAATGCTTTTCTCTGAAGCGCAGGATCGCCCTTAAAAGATTCAGGGATTCAGGAGAGAGAAAAGAAAACCACAAAACCACAGGGTTGGTGGGAATGTTCGAAGGGTCGAAGAGAGAGGCTTCCAAAATATCTGGAGACCTCAGAGTTAGGGAAGCCCATTCTCTCTCTCTCTCTCTCCCTCTCTCTCTCTCAGGGTTTTAAAAGGGGGCAGGGGAAGGGAAACACTGCTACCTTGTCACCCTTGCGAGGTAGACCAGACGGGAAACACGGCCAGATGAGCTCATTCTACTTTCTCAGAAGGTCACACGAACAGAATCTTGCCAGTCTGAAAGATTCTCTACATCTCTCCCCCTTCGCCTGTGCAGCCCAAGAAACTAGGGAGGGTCCCTTCTGAGCGGCTATTTATTTAACTTAAAACATTTATACAGCCACCCATCTTCTATCGAACTCTGGGAGGCTCCCAGCCAACCGTTAAAACAGCACCAATATACCGTTAACACATACCTATCTCTATTAAAACTACAAACACTAAAGCCGGGCACCAAAGTTAAGCTTTCCCATGTAGTCCATCCCTAAGTCCTCTTGCCCATCTCACCCTGTCCCAGTGCTTGGGGGAAAAACCAGGTCTTCAGTGCTTTTTGGAAGGCTGGGGCGGGGACTGCAGAAAAAGGTGGTCCATAAGGGAGGGGCCGCCATGGAAAAGGCACGCTTCCTAGATCCCATAAGATGGCAATGTTTAAAGGAAGGGACTAAGAGCGTGCCCACCCTATCTGATCTGGTAGGACGGATGGATTTCCTTAGGGATTCCTCGGCGGGCTAAGTTGCCTTTCATCTGACCGTTCCCTTGGCTGCATCTCTTCGTGCTGTCTCCCAAGGTCCTTCCCACTTATATCCCTCCACCTTTAATATCCCTGAAAAATGCCACCAATTTGGTCTGAATCCTGGAAGGGTGTAGTGGGAGAAATTCCCAGGTAAGTATGTATCAGATTACCCTGATGCATAACAACCCTTCGAGGTGGGCTAGATCAGGAAACAAAGTTTGTTATTAGACCCTATAAAAATACAGCTTGACAGAGTTTCTCTCCCTCTCTCTTATACCAAAGAGAATCAAGGTGGGGCCGTCTTGAGTTTCTTCCTCACTCCTTTCTGCTTCCCGAGCTAGTTCACGTTTTCTTAACAACTGGCGCATATCTTCTCCAAGGCTATCTCCGTACTCCTCTACTGCATTAGTGACATTCAAGTTGCATGTTTGCCATAAGCTAAGATGGCTTTTATAAACAAATTAATAGAGGATAGATGGGCCACTATTCATCAGTAATAAATGCTACAAATTCAGGACTTCACATTTTTTTCTCTGTCTTAAGCACCATGCTGTTAATTTTGGCCCATGGTTTAAACCAGCATTTTTCAACCTTGACAACTTTAAGATGTGTGGATTTCAGCTCCCAACTCCCATGGCTGGCTGGGGAATTCTGGGAGTTGAAGTCCACACATCTTAAAGTTGTCAAGGTTGAAAAATGCTGGTTTAAACTTTGTACATTTTTAAAATTTTCTCTTTGCTAAAGTGTTACCCATTCTTCCTAGTTTTATGTCTTCTGCATATTTGATCATTAGCCCTTACCCCCTTTATCCAGGGGGTAAACATGAATGAAAATGTTGAACAGTACAGGGTCTGCTCAATACTTCTTTCCATGCTGATATGGAGCCATTTATGAGTACTCTTAGGGAGTGTCGCTTAGCCCTTATGAAACCATCTAACAATAGTATCATCCAGCCCACGTTTCCATTTTATTATCATTATTGATAGGATAACTTTGCTGGGATCAAGATATATTATGCCAATGGCATTCCCCCAATCTATGAAACCAGTGACTATCAGGAAAAGGAGAAGGTTAATCTGGCTGACAACTTTATGATAGTTCCATGCTGGCTCTTGTTAACTGTTACATTCCTATCCAACTGCTCACAGACATGTTTTTTTCTCTTTCCAGTTTTCTGGGACATCACCAGGAATTCTCAATGATTACAGTCAGTGGTTCTGGCATCACAGGAATCATTTGTTCCTCTAGTACCCTAGGATATAATTCATCTGGCCTTAGAGACTATTCAGATTGTCCTGCTGAAATTCAATATCGAGTTTTAATATTCAGTAGAAGTGATTGTTGTTTTTTTAAAAAATGAAACAAATTGAACATTGGCACATTGAACCAGTCCTTGCATTAATGCGTTACAATGCTTTTTAAAAAAATCCTTGAAAAGCTGAAAAATTGGGCTTAAATTTTCCTCCAGTGACAATTGCCTTTTTAGCTTTTATCCACTTATAGAAGTGGATAAGCAGATGAACCAGGTGAAATCACTTTAATAATTTGCTTAATTATTGATTATTACTCATTCTTAGCCCCAGGAGTGAGAATACTGTAATCCACATTAGCAATGACATTGCTATAAGATAATAACTGATCACTTCTGAACTGGATCTCCAAACACTGATGCAGTATACCAGAGAATTTGGAAAGTTCTGAAAATATACTCTCTTTTTTTGGGAGATAAATATTAGTTGTCTGTTTTTTAAAGGAGGAAAATATATAATTTCCCAAATATGAGTACAGTGTTTGCTTACTGGGAGGGTAGGAATTCTGTTTTAAAAAGCGTATCTTTCAAAAATTATTCTTCAGCAGTACATAAAGACTGGAGGGGAATATAATTTTGCAACAGAAACCTCACCAAAATCATTAATGGTCAGCTTTCACACCTCCCCGGCTCCTTCCATTAAACAGTGTAGCTATTTTTCAGAGCCTCAGTCGCAAGGCACGATGCTTGCTGTCCGTGTCCGGTATACGTTAACAGACAAGCGGTGGTTATGATCCAGCTGCAACATCTGTGCCAGTGGATGGATGGATGGTCAAAAGCAAAGATTTCAGTGTTAGAATGTTGGTTGGCTTTACTCACAGTTACATTCTGGCCCTTTTCCATTGGCAGAAGATTTTCACTTCATTTAGCCTCTCCTGTATAACTAAGGTGCATTTGAAAATTGCACAATTTTTAATATCTGCCCTTTCCCACACTGGCGCCCTCCATTTATATTGGCATATAGTTCCTCACCCTGGGAATTCTGGAAGCTGCAATCCAACCCATTTTGAGGGGGGACATGTTGGAGGAAGATATTGCAAGATCATAGAATGCAAGGGTTGGAACATCTTGGAGAACATCTAGTCCAGTGTTTCTCAACCTTGGCAACTTTAAGACACGTGGACTTCAACTCCCAGAATTCCCCAGCCAGCAAAGTTGGCTGGGGAATTCTGGGAGTTGAAGTCCACACATCTTAAAGTCGCTGAGTTGAGAAACACTGATCTAGTCCAATCCCCTACCCACTTAAGTCATTTTAAATTCTGGATAAAGGATCTGATGAAGGGGAAGAGAGCTGATTGAATGACAAAGTGCCTTCATTCCAGATGTGATAGTCCAGCCCTTTGGGGTTTCCCATTCAGGGAAGAAAATGTCTTCCCCCAAGTCCTGCCTTTGCAGACAGGACATAAACCAGCTCCAGAGCACTGCAAGGCCCATGGCAAAATTGAGATTCTCCTTCAAAATGGCTTTTGGGGGGGGCGCTTCCTACTCTCTTCCGACAGAAGCATCTGCAGGGAGGATGAAGAGAGGAGGCAAAAATGGAAGCCACTTCATGACATTGTGATGTCTACGGGCTTGTGATGTCGTACGCAGATATCAGAAGGGTGGACCTTGAGTTGCAAAGAAAGCCTCTGAGCTTGCCGGCGCCTCTGATTCAGAGCCTTACTGCCCCTGAACATGGAGGTTCCATTTAGCTGAGACAAATGATATGCTAATTGATCTGATCCCAGTTAAGCCATCTCAGCCAGAAACTTCCTGTCCTGGATGGCCACATGTCCTATTAGTTCTGCATTTTATTATAACGTAACTTTCCTTTGCTTTTCTTGAATCTACTGGCCAAAGCTGCCTCTATCCCACATTCCTGTATTAATCTCTGATTCCTCCTTTATATTTCCCTCCTCAGGTTTTAATGTGCACTTAGTCCCCTGGAAATGTTTGACCACAGCCGTATTCCCAGTAAACTTCACCTTTGCTCCTAAATGGGGAACACAGATGCGCTTTCCAAGGGAAGGTTCTGAGCATCTCCTCTGGCTCTTAAAGGAGGAGGAACCCAACGGGAACTGATGCAAAGGCAGAACTTGAGGAAGAACTACCAGGAAGAGGTGGCCAGCAGTCCTGATTTATAAAGGACAGGTTCCTCTACTTGGCTTTTTGATGCGAATCCAAATCTGATTTGAAGATTAAAAAAACAGAAACAAAAAGCAAACACGCCCCCCCCCCATCCTCTCTTTCTGTACCATTGCTAGACAGGCCTTCCTTTTTGCAAGCTTTGTATGCAACTCTTCCCTACGTCCCCCAAGCCCCAATTGCCCACCCACTCTTTCCGTGGCAAGTGAGAAGGTTCTCTCTCGTTCTGCCATGGAATCTCTTTGTTGGAATGTTTGTGAACATTCCATGGCTGCCCTATGTTGATGATATTGATGACGGTTCCCAAGCTTCAGGCCAGTGGCTTGATCTTAAGCTGAATTATGCAGCTGATTGGCTCAGAGCAGTACCTAGGAAACATATTCCTCATCTTTCCTCCTCAAGGAATCATTGGCTGTGGTGGTCGCCCTGCCATGAAAATGTGTTCCAGTCTTATGAAGAATGCAGTACGTCCCGTAGTCTTAAGCAGTGGGATGAACTGGGAGGGGATGACGTGATAGAAGAGGCTGGCGTTTCTCCATCTTTCTGCTCAGCATCCTCTTTTCTCTCTGTCCAAAACTTCTCTCTCCCCTCTTCACCGCCACCCAGCGTCCTCTCCCTCTTTCCAATTGGTGATCTCATCCTTTTTCAGGGGGAAAAAAATCACAGCCAACGGCGTTGGGGGTGGGAGAGTCTGCAGGGATGAGGGCCAGCGAGGGGTAAAGGGGGAATGGAAAGGTTGGGCCAACAATGTCTGCCACAAACCATCAAGAGGTCAAGTGGGGAGTTCAAATCACGCTTTAGGAAGGGATGGGGTGGGATCAATCTTTAGGGACAAGGAAGAAAGCTATGTCTAGCTGTGGGAAGATGTATTCTCACAAAAGTGTGGCAAGACACAATCCTTGGGATGCTCCTTCCTCTTTCAAATTTCAGAAATTGTATGTTTTGATGGTCAAATCCATGCCCTGCGTGTGTAAAACAAACACATTGGCTTCATCTGACCCTGGAATTCATTCAGACTTATTGGATCATTTCTTTTCAATTATTTTTCTGAATGGGCCCATCTGTGTGCTAAGGGGGTTGGGGGTAGGGGGAAGCCCTGAAATCCCCCTTACCCCCTCTCAGCACCTACCCACTCCAGGTCCAACCCTGGCCTAACACAGCAGGTTGCAGAAGTTATCCCTGAACAGCTCGTCTGCCATCTCGAGCAGGGGCTCCCGTAGGATGGAGGTCAAAAAAGTCAAAATGTTGGCCTCAACCATGCCACCAAAGCCCTGCCCCCCTGTTTATACACACTGTGTGTGCAAGGCATGTAAAAAGGGGTGGGGCCTTGATCCCACAGTTGGGGCTACCATCTTGACTTTTTGACCCCCCCCCAGGGATTCCCTTGATCTCATGACTGATAAAGCATTTGAGGCATTACGTTATTCTTGCAGGAAGCCGTGGGGAGGATAGAAATAGTATTTTAAGAGACTTCCCTAGATCGGTAGCCTCAGCAAGTGGTGAGGAGAGACCACCAGCCCTACATTTCACAGCTAAGATGAGGGCAGAATTCGAATTAGAATTAAAGGACGCAAATGCTGAGAAGAACCTAAGAATATGCCTCTTAAATACTAAGACCCCTGAACTAGGACAGAGACAAATATCACCTCAATCTGTACCCAGGGCCGCTTGAATGATTTTGACACCTGAGGCTGAAAACGACACAGCCACTCTTCGCTCCTCAGGCGTTAAAATCATAATGAATGAAATAATCGGTAAGTAGCATTTTATCAGGCCCCAGATCTGCCCCCAAGGCGGTTGAGTCACTCTGAGGCTAGCACGGCCTTATGAAATTCATCGCTGCGAGATTGAAAGACGGCTGGACTCAGACCAAAGGCCGAGTCCAAGATCGTGATTCCCAGCCTCCTTTCAGAGATGAGCAATGTCTCTGTTCAGTCGAGGTTGCGTTGAGTGATGCTGGCTGTTGGCTACAGATACATCTTCCCTCTGTTAAATAAGATCACATAAGTCTTTGAGCATCGCCCGCAATCCAAGACGGCGCATTCCGCAATGCGTTTTGGTCAGCATTGATTGGATTGCGTAACTCCACATTCTTCCTACAATCGTACACTGATGACCTCTATCAGGTCTCCCTCTGAAGCACCTTTTTTCTGAAAGTAAGGGCAAAAGATGTTGACATTTGAGGCCAGCATTATTTCTCACTTTCGTGATTTCTGATGGCCCTGCTGTTCCTTTTCCTTGTAATTCTGTTATTAATTGTATTTGATTCATTGAATGCTGTGTTTCTCAACCTTGGCCCCTTGAAGGTGTGTGGACTTCAACTCCCAGAATTCCCCAGCCAGCCATGCTGGCTGGGGAATTCTGGAAATTGAAGTCCATACATCTTCAAGGGGCCAAGATTGAGAAACACTGCTGTCATGCCTTTAAATTGCTGTAAATTATAATCTCAGTGGGATCTGAGCTAGGCTGGACTCAAAGCTATGTTGGACCAGGCTCAGTTAGATGAAAAACCCACCAGGAAATGGGTTGATTTGTAAGCTCTGGTGTTTCCCCACTACTTTTTTTTTTTAAATGTTCACAAAACAAGTCTGGAAGGCAAAGATGCCATTGCTGCATAGGGCCCTTTTTTGATTCATCTGCTGGTCTTAATCTGGAGTTTGCTTAATCTGGAGTTTGCTGAATTAGTGTCAGAACTGCTCATCCAATTTTCACCACCCCGTTTTTTTTTTTTAGAAAAAGGATTGTTAGTAGCTAAGATAGTATCCCTAAACAGATCAAGTGGTTGGACTTGTTGGAGATTTCTTGATTATGTTTGGGTGGGAAAGCCATTAGATGCTGAAGAAGATACACGTTACCCTCCATTTCAAAGGACGTAGTATGTCTGTGTGTGTGTGTGTGTGTGTTTGCATGGGTGTGTGTATTTGTGAGTGAGTGAGAGAGTGAGACAGAGAGGTTTGGTTATTTCAATGAGCCAAAAAAGCCCCCCCCCCAAAAGAACTGAGTACCAAATCAATGAACTCATTTGTGGTATTTGTATCCCACAAATAATATGTGGTTTACAATAAAACACAATTACATAATTAAAATGACATGAGGAACACAATTAAAACAACAAAAAAGCTCTTTCTGAAACTTAAGAAGTGATTCATAGCCAAATGGCTATCTTGATTTCAACACAGCTTTCTTGTTGCCTAGATCTAAAGCATAGCGATGCTTTGAATTCGAGCACTCCAGAAAATCAAAATGTCTTTCATCCAAACTTCTCTGGAAAGGGAATTCCACAGATGGTGGCACGATCAATCCAAAAGCTGATTAGTCAATTTCTTATGGTGATGATGGAGGTTAAGGCCTCCATGTAGGCAGAGATCAGAGATCTTTGAAGCATCCTGAGCCCTCCATGAATGGCTTAGGAGATTTTGAAGGACAAGATAATAATCTTGTGCTGTGCTGAAAGGTGTTCTTCAACTTCTGGAACATTTTCTTCTCCAATGAAAATGGCTTTTCTTTTTCTACCTCCTTCTTAGGGACGTCAGAATTGTCTTTGAATTTATTGTATTTTTTTTTTTTTAGTGCAATACTGGAAATTATCTTATGGTGATGAGCTGGATGCCAGAACTACGTGTGTGTTCCTTTTTCAATACATCTGTCTCTCACTCCATAGGCTCCCTAGCTACCTGTTCTTTTAGAGAACTTACTTCATGATCTCCTCCCTTGGATCGGAATGAAGCTGAACTGTCTGATCTTTTTTTACAACCTTCTAAGTCAGGAGGGCTGTCTGTAGCAGCAAATCCCACTAATGACGTTATGGGAAGAAATTCCTTTGTCCTAATCAAGTTCACACCAACCCCCTGAAGACCGAGAGAGGGAGTTAACAACAACTTACCACCAGAGTTGGGGGATGGACAACCTTTTGGGGGTGGAAGGAAGGACCACAGCAAGCGGATGGGCAACGTAAATTCAGTGCAATCAACATTTTTGCTTTTTCTCATTGGGCCTTTCCTTCGCTTTAATAACTCGGTTTCACCTCTTTGAGGAGTTACATGATAGTTTTCATGCTTCTGGACTCCAAATGATTGGAAACACTGCCGCTGATCTTGGCTCCTGGTGCTTGATAGGACCGATGGGGTAAAAGGGGAACTGACTGCCCCTCCTTTAAGGTTATGTATATGTACAGGGACCATATGTTCTTGGAAAAAATAAAGGACCAGCCTGAAAAAGGGGCAAATCTGAAAGAGATTCATAAGGATAATAATAATAATAATAATAATAATAATAATAATAATAATAATAATAATAATGGTTTAGGTTTATAACTTTGCTTTACTCAGGAAAATTCAGGAGCAAACCCAAGAAAATAAATAATTAAATTTATTTTCTGAAATAAAGAACTGTCTTCTGTAATAAGGGACGCAGGGTCACTGTATGGGTAAGCCAAGTAGATCTACTGAATAATCAGTAGGGCAGCCCTGTCAGTTTTGCTGGGAATACATGGCAGGGAAGGATGGGCCTTGTAGAGGCTGTCCTGTTCACGTCCTCAAAAGGGGAAGAGTCTGCACTACCCTCTATATGATAACATTATCCCTGCCAGAGATCATGTTTGCGTGTGATGTAGCTTTTAAGACACCACCCGGAACCATCACCAGGAAGAAGATGCCCATGAGGGATCAAAAGTTATGGTAGATGTGGGCCACCGTTCAGAATCTGTAAACAGGGGTGAAGAAGGGGGAGGACGAGAAGAAAAAAGGGCAAGAGGCTTGGAACAGAAGCATCATTCGTTGAGTGCCAAGATGGTTATCAGCCATTCCCATTTATGATCTCATGGCAGTTGTGTCAGACGGTCCGTGATTCCAAACCAAGGAGGGAGTGAATGAGTTCTGGGTGTGGGTTTGTATGTGTGTGTTGCACACACACACACATTCGTGAGGCACATATGCTTGCTCACACGCCAGTGCTGCTTTGAGCCAGGAAATCCGATGGCCAGAAGGCTGTCTCCTCCCCAATCCAGGGCAGAGACACACACAGAGAGAAAGGAGGAGTGAGGCAGTCCGAGAGGCAGCGGGCGAACGCGGCTCTTCCCCCTTCCAGCCTGAGCACCCGACTTTTGCAAGTAAGGTGGGGAATCTACGAGGAGCTGATCTGGCCAAGAGCAGGGAGGGTGGTGGAGAAAAGCCCATTTAACGGTAAAGGAGCGGACTTGCCCAGAGTCACTGTGGAGCGGTTTTGGTAAACCAAAGTCTTCTTGTGCACAAGGGGACCTGCCAGAAAATGAAAAGATACTACAAAGCACAGATAGGTGAGGTTGAGACCCAGAGAGGGTGATGAAGAAGCCAGATGCTTGAGGCACAGATGTTAGTTCTCTGCCTTCCTTTTTTCTAACCAGAATGACGTTTGGCTGAAGAGAGAGACAGAGAGAGAGAGAGAGTGCTAGACTGGGACAGATGGAGAGAACATTTGAATGGATGGAGGTAAAGAGAAAGGATGAGGGATGAATGCAGAGAAAGGACGTTTTAAGAGTCACTCAGAAGGAACTCAGTCTGCAGAAAAGAGGGGTTCCTGACCAAGCACAAAGCTAATCTAGAGAACTGGCTGCTATAAGATACGGTGACCCAGGGTAGATGATCTTCACAATTAGTTAGACCCACCGATGGAGGACAGTTGATGTTCTGAAGGTTTGTGCCATCCTAGCCAAGTGGAATCGAACAGGTCCAGTTTGGGAACAGCGAATATTGGAAAAGGTTCCCCCTTCCCAGGTGCTTCCCTGAGGTTAGAAGCTTCCAGGCGCACCTAGCTTGTAGGAAAAAGGCAGATCTGATCTCAAAGGTGTGTTTTTTTTTAATATTCTTTTGATTCAGATTAGCTCGAGTAATCTAATTTGCGGGGCCAGAAGACATAAAAGAAGAGCAGGCACGCTAGAGGGGAAAGATTAATTGTACTATATAAACATGAACAGCTACGAGTTACAAAGATAGCTTCAAATCAGGAGTGGGGTAGCATCTTTCCAGACCATTTAATTCAACGGCAGATGATTTCATGACCTGCAGCTTTCTTCAGTGATGAAGTGCAAGGTAGCTCGTGAAAGCTTTGAATAAAATGTATGGTGAGTCTGAAAAAGTGCTACCAAATTCCTTCTGAGTTATGGCTACCCTAAACTAACCTGGTTCTCCTACAAAGATAGCTAAAACAATGCATTATCTTGGATGAAGTGGGCACGGTTAAAAAAAGGAAAGAGAGGGAGGAAAGTGGAAGGGACGGGAGATCAATGTGAATATAATGCAGTCTAGCCCAATGGGTAGCCAATAAGTTTTAAAAATATTGATAAGAGGATGCTAGATGTTGGAAAGAGAGATGAGAAATAATGAATGAAGATGGATCAGTTAATCAGTGTTTCTCAAACTTGGCCAGTTTAAGATGTGTGGACTTCAACTCCCAGAATTCCCCAGCCAGCCATGCTGGCTAGAGAATTCTAGGAGTTGAAGTCCACACATCTTAAAGTGACCAAGTTTGAGAAACACTGAGTTAGATGGACCAGCATGTAATTGATAGAGGATGGGAGAGGAAAATGACACTCAACTTCTTAGCAGGACAGAGATGGGAGAAGAGGCTGTTCAACTCCAAAGCCCATCATCCCTGACCACAAGTTGGAAGACCACAGAAAAAGAAATTGAGGAAGAATTTGAGAGCCATCAGTAGGAGGAAAAAGGGATGAGTGAGTGCTAGATAAGATAAAAAATAGGATTTTTTGGAGGCAGAATAAGGCAAGAGGAGAAAGATTGTGAAATTAAAAGGAAGCAGAACAAGAGGGGGACTCTGGCTGGCGGTGGATCAGCTACTAACTCAAAAGAGGTCCTTGGAGTCCAGGTGAATGACATGTGAGGCAGCCGGAAGGGGGATTGATATATTTATTATATTTCTAAGTGTGGTTTGAAATAAGACTTGCCTGGGACTCACAGGAACTGCACGCAGGTGAGTAAACCTCCTCTTAGTCATAGCCATAGAACTAGTAGCAGTAGCCCTGAAGTCTCCCTTTCAGAGCTGAGCTTCTGCTGATTGCCAACTTTTCGTAGCAACGATGCTGGAATGGTTTGCCACGGCTTTTCCCGGAATGCTTCTTTGCCTTCCCAGTCTAGTCTGTGGCTTTTCTGGTGGTCTCCCATTCAGGCACGAAACAGATCTGACCCTCCTGACTTTTTCCAAGTCAGCCCAGGCTTTGCCACCTAGCTAGACCTCCCCTCATTCAATCAACGTGGACTATTTGAAGTGCCCTCAGCCTAAGAGAGCTGAGAGCTGCCAGGAGGGTCAGGGGCTCCCTATCCTCCCTTGGCCAGCCCTGGCAAGCTAAAAAGCATCTTTGCCATGCGAGTAGCAGTTCTGGGCTTAAAGGCTGGAGTTCAGCCAGCCTCCCTCCTTCCTTGCTTCATTATGAGGAGATCTTTTGACTCCAACCCATGTCGACCCCTGAGTTGAATTCAGGTCCTTGTTCAAAAAGTGGGTGGGCTCCCTATAAAAAGTGGGGCAGTGATGACAAACCTGGGCAGCTTTTCCAGAAAGGTGGGAGCGGCTCCTATGATTCCCCCATGCTGGCAGGGAATCCCGGGGCTGAAGTTTAACCCCGGTTGGAGGGAGTTGGAGCTAGAATCACACGTGGGTTGGGCTGATCCAGCAAAGCAATTTACTGTCCGCGGTTAGGGGGATTTGCAAAGGGGTGGGGTAGGGAAATCAGGAATCCTCTGCGTAGTGCTTGCCAGATATCTGTGAGCAAGTGATTCAGCTTAACTGCTTGGTGTGCAAAGATAGCGTGCCATATTCTCAAATCCATGCCAAAGAAATGAAGTGATGCCTATTAGTTGTCAATGATGATGATGAAGATGGTTTGTTACAGCTGTCCCACTCTAAAAGTCTCCGGGTGGCCCCATGTAGGACCTCTACATTCAAAGACAGTAAACATACTTTGCAAATACTGTCTAGACCAGTGTCTCTCAACCTCAGCCGCTTTAAGATGTGTGGACTTCAACTCCCAGAATTCCCCAGCCAGCATGGCTGGCTGAGGAATTCTGGGAGTTGAAGTCCACACATCTTAAAGTAGCTGAGGTTGAGAGACACTGGTACAGACCTTGAGTCCAGACTGGATCTGAGGCAGGGCACGTGGGCAGGTCAATAGGGCTAATAGGACCTGCAATGAAATGCTGCTGCTTGGAGCATGGCTCTGCCGAATTTAGGGATTTCTTTGGCTTTGTCTCTAACACCCCATTTCCCTACCCCCAACCAGCATTCCACAACCACTGAGTATGCTCAGTCCTTATTGGGGATTCCTGTCCCTGAGGTGGTGGCTTTATTGTTGGGGGAAGGTTACTTCTGTAAATGTTGGAGTCCTACCAAGGTTGGAAATGCCATTTTGGCTATAGCTGGATGATTGATTGATTGATTGATTGATTGACTGATTGATTACATGCCATCAAGTTTTTTTCGACTCCTAGAGACCACAGAGATAGATTTTCTCCATGATGATCTGTCCCCAACCTGGTCCTTCAGGTCTTCCAAGGTTGCCCCCCTTGTCACTGTAACTGAGTCCACCACCTTGCTGCTGATCCTCCTCTTCTTCTCATTCCTTCCACCTTTCCCAGCATCAGAGCCTTTTGCTCTCTGGAAACTGAGTGTGACCAGTGTGTGCATATGTGCAAGCAGAAGTTTTCAAGAGAAGACCAATCAGATATAAATGGGGGACAATTCCTGCATTGCCAAAGAAGAAGTAATTCAGGATCAAAACTGGGGATAATCAAAGGCACCCTAGCATAGGTTTGCACATGTACAAGCTTTGAAATAATTATGGCCATTTACTCTGTTTGTTTGATGTCTGTTCTGGTTCTGACAACTCTTTCGTATTTTAGGAAGTTATTCCCACATGAGGGAACTCCCCAGGACTTTGCATTCTTTCTTTATTTTCAGTTTCTGGAACCCACTCAACCCAATCTTCAGACTCTGGGCAGCAGAGAGAAAGAAAATCATTACATTAGGAATTTCCCACCCCTGCCCCCAGATGGTGGCCAGAAATAATCAGCTCAGGTTAAAAGCCAGGTGGAATACAGTTTTGCCGGTGAACGTTTTATGGAATTCTCACTGAACTTCTGAAATTTTCCTGAAGGGGACCAAGCTTTGGATACTGTGTGTGCTCTAACTGGAAACAGACCACTTAGAAAATAGAGGGGGGTTTCCAAGCCCCGATCATGGTGAAGACTGCTTTTTGTTACAGATGCTAAATATTCAACTGGAGAATATTTAGGGCAAGCCATGTGTGTTCCAGGATTGCATCAAAAATTCTGCAAGCCCTTTTGAAGCACCCAGGTGTCGCGAGAGACGGTGTGGGCTTAGTTAGGGACAGTCACTAGGTGTCAATGCTGACTTGATGGCACGTAATCAATCAAAATCAATCAATCAAATCAAGATTTAGGGCGGCATTGCTCACAGTAGAGCCTTCCTAAGATCTTGGTCCAATGCCTATCACTCTAGATGAGCAGGCTGGCTAGGCATGATGATCCTAAGGCAGCAGATCGGGGCTGGTAGGCTAGGGAAAAAAGATGGGATGCCAAATATATATTTTATAAGTTGCAATTTTTTTTAAATTAGCAATAGGTGTTGAAAGGGGTAGGTTTTTAACAGGAGCACACTATACAGAATTGGGAAGATCTAGACCAGTGATGGGAGAGCTGCAGCCCTTGAGATATTGTTGACCTATGACCCCCAAAGACACAGCCAATATGGTCGACAGCTAGGGATACTGGGAGATGTAGTTCAAGGATATCTGGATGGCAACTCTTCCTTCCCCAGCTGTGATCCTGATTAAAATCTTACCCTGCACACAGACACACTCTTAACTTTAGAAGCAAAATCTTGGTCCTGTTGCTTTTCTTACAGTGCCTTTACTTCGATCCTTTGTTTAGGTAGATTTGGTCTCTGAGCCAGGAAAGTGAACTGGATCCAAAGTTTGTGCAAAAGGACCCCCCCCGAATTAAACTGGTATTTGTAGCAATCAACTATGCAAACAATTGCAGCATTTGGAATCATTTCCCTCTGTTTAAAAACAATCCATTGATTTTTAAACTGTTCTAATACATAAGTACATTCAAGGTCCAGCTTCTGATCCCTAGCTTTATCTAGAAGCACTTCCCACTTCAAAGTCCTATTTTTATTCATTATTGTGGGCAGATCTAGATCTCCTGGTAGATCCCTTTGCAATAGAGCTAAAAGGACTTGTAATCCCCAGTTGTTTGACAAGAGTAATTAGAAAGGGAGTCACCCCCCTCCTGCCCTAAATGATACTGATGAAATGAGGAAATTGAGTATTTAATGCTTTTTTTTTTTTGCTTTTTGCCTTTCTGTATTTTAGTGGATTTTACAGAATATGCTGCCTAACACCAAAAGGATATATATATATTAAGAAAATATATAAGAAAGTGGGGAGGGGGAGGAAGCCAGAAGATTTCGTGTGAAATCAGCCCATTCAATTCCTAGAATTAACTCCAACAGTGGACTCAGAATTCTTTAAGGTTTATGGTATATCTTGGCACCAAGCTTTGGTTGGTGGATCTTGGGGTTCTACCAAAATACAATACAATACAATACAAATACAAAAGACTTTAATGACCAAGTATAAAATATATACAAGGAATTTGTCTTCGGTGACGAAATGAATAAATCCATCTGGGAAGGAAGTTCTGAGATATTATCCGACCCCCTTTCTAGGTAGATATTCTATAGCGCTCTACGTCCAACAACATTATCCATGCATTGAGAGCAAGACACTAAGCCAGTCTTGAGCTTGGGACTTGGGAGGGAGAAATCAGGGCAGCAAAATCCGTGTTTCTTATTTCTTTGCTCCCATCTAGTGGTCTTTTGGAGTTTTACAGCCCAGCTATGATAACTCCACCTTAATATTTGTGTTATAGTACTTAAAACTGTCATTTTTTCTTGAGATGACCTGCTTAGCCAAATAAGGTTGCTAACTGACTGAAAAAAAGTGGTCTAGAGCAGTGTTTCTCAACCTTGGCAGCTTGAAGACGTGTGGACTTCAACTTCCAGAATTCCCCAGCCAGCAAGGCTGGCTGGGGAATTCTGGGAGTTGAAGTCCAGACATCTTCAAGTTGCCAAGGTTGAGAAACACTGCTCTAGACTGCTCTTGTTATTTTTAAATGGAACCAGTAAGGGAAGCTTTCCACACATGGGTCCACCCACTATACTAAGCCATAGTTTGTTTAGCCATGGTTTGTTGAATAAACCACAATTGGTGGTTTATACATCATACTGCAACATAAATGGTGGTTCACAAGCCACAATGGCTGGATTCACAAAACATGTTAAAAGAACAGGATCAGGGTGTAGCATGTTTAAACCCAGTACAGTATTCATTTCAGTGAGATTTATAGTTTGTGGAAATATGAATTATCTTGGTCTGGAGTTGGATCTCCAAAGTGAGATGAATAAACTCTTTCTGCTTATCGCCTGACAGACTCTCTGCTCCACCTGCTTAAAAAAAAAGTTTAAAAAATCTGGGATCAGTTTAGTAATTACTGGCTCTAGAGAAACCAGCTGCTCAGAAAGAATGATATGAATTGCATCTGATTAATTGAATGTTTCTTTTGGCCCTGCTAACTCCCTTTGAACGGCCTGTCCTTTCCATATATATATATATATATAAGATTTTAATTACAGTAATAAAAACTAATACAGACTAAACTCAAGAGAGAGAAAGGAAAGTAAAAAGAGAGAGTAAAAATGCCAAGAAAGGAAACGTAAAAGAAGAAGAAAGAAAAGAAAAAGGAAAGAGTGAGGTAAAGAAAAAGAAAAGAAATATATAAAGAAAGGACTTCCAATCTTCATCAAAACAAGCAGAAACAAGCATGGTAGCTCTTCACCCCTGTAAGGTTACAAACAGGTATCTCTTCTTCCCATAACCCATCCCTTACCTATAAGCAAATGCAGAAGACATCAACTTTACAGTCCTGGTGTCAGCAAAAAGTCCACAAAGGATTGCCAGAATTTCATAAAAACATGTCTTATTTTAACCTTGATCAAATAAACCAACTTTATATTCCTTCCTTTTACCTCTGTAAATCTTAATCTTTAGTTCATTCATATATTATTGTAGGATTTAAACCCCTTACGGACTTTTTGCTGGAAAAACAAACTTGTGATTTATGGGTTTGAAGATGAAAAAGGGTAGCTTATGGAAAGAAAGAAATTATGATGTAACCTGAGAAAGAGGGTAAAATATAAATGTATCTATAACTGCAGTCAAGAAGATTAGAAGTCGCTTCTTTAGAATATTTTCTTTTTTCTTTTCTTTTCTTTTCTTTTCTTTTCTTTTCTTTTCTTTTCTTTTCTTTTCTTTTCTTTTCTTTTCTTTTCTTTTCTTTTCTTTTCTTCTACCTCCCTTCCCTTCCCTTCCCTTCCCTTCCCTTCCCTTCCCTTCCCTTCCCTTCCCTTCCCTTCCCTATTTTTTCTTTCCTATTTCTTTTTTCTTATATTTCTTTTCACTTTCTTATTACTTTTCTTTATTCTTCCTTAATTCAAAATTTGTTTTTAATTCTGTAGAGAAACTTCTTCAATAAAAATTATTGAATTTTTGAAGGAGAAACTCTGGACCTGTGGTTCTCAGCTTCAGCAATTTTAAGATGTGTGGACTTCAGCTCCCAGAATGAGCTGGCTGGGGAATTCTGGGAATTGAAGTCCACATCTTTTAAAATTGCCAAGGCTGAGAAACGCTGCTCTTGAGCATCCTTTTTAAAATGCTTTTTAAAATGTATACCACGACTGTGTGCACGGAGGTAGATCATACATTTTTTTTCCTTTGAAAGCAAGTCTGACAAAACCTCAGTTTTATTCACTTCTGTCACCACCGCCTTTAAAAAAAAAAAACAGTGATGCGCAAAGGAGGATTTGAAATCGGAAGTGAAGTCTAGGCAGCTGGGTTGCTGATAAAGAGGAAAATGTGCTGCATGGTTTGAACGGGATCAGGCTACAGGTTACTTGGCACAGATCACTGGCAATTCTCATTTCCCATTTGAAACATCAGAATTTCCTTGTTTAGACCTCCCTTGTAACCACCCCCTCCACTATCTTTATATCCCTGCATAGAAGTTTTCTAGAAGTTCCAGTCCAGTCCAGTCCATAGACCAGCATTTTTAGTGGTTGTTCCTCTTTGGGGAGAGGAAATAAGTTGACGGGCGCTCCCCTTCAGCTTAAATCTGATTCTTGGGCCATTCCATAGCCTCCATAGCTTGGACAAGGAAAACATTTGCTGAGTTGGGTTTCATGGGGCAAGGAGAGATGCAACACTGGAAGATGAGAGGAATTTAGCAGATGGGGCACCTTTGATCTCCCCTCCATGAGAAGAGCCAGTTGGGTGTAGTACTTAAAGGTACCAGGCTAGAAACTGGGAGACTCTGAGTTCTAATCCTGCTGCAGGCCAAACGCCACATGAGAGTCCTTGCCAAATTCTGCTAACTTTATGTATTCTTATTACAGCCACAAGTGTGGGATCCCTTTTACAAGCTCACTGGGGCAACTGATATTTAGAGACATTGCACAGAGCCCAGGACCTGGTGCTCACACTAACTTTAAGCACGCAGCACCAGTGTGGAATACATCATCCCCTCCACTAAACTGCCGTTTCTTCCTGGTGCGAAATAGAGGAAGGATCACCTGGTGTCCTACTCTCCCTCTATTCTGCTACCATTATGCACATAAAGGCTGGAATAACCAAAGGCCACTCCGTTGGGGGCTGTCCATGCTAATAACCCACAGGATTGTTTCCTGTGGCTCTGGAAAGCTCCACGGAGCCAGTTTGGTCCAGTGGTGAAGGCCCCAGGCTAGAAAGCAGGAGACTGTGAGTTCAAGTCCTGCCTTAGGCATGAAAAAACCAGCTGGGTGTCTTTGGGCCAGCCCCCCTCTCTCAGCCCAGCCCAGCCCACCTCACAGGGTTGTTGTTGTAGGGAAAATAAGAGGAGGAAGGAATATCAGGTATGTTAGCTGCCTTGAGTTTTTTCAAAAAATAATAAAGGCAGGTTAAAAAAATCTAAAAAAAAAAGATGCCTGTAAATATATACCTATAGATATACAGATAATATAAATGCTTGTCTGTGGTTCATGTATTTATCTTTACTGCCTTTGCCCCATTTGGCCACTTAAAGGTTTTGATGTTGGAGGATATTCAATAAATAAATTCAAGCTGGTTTTTTTTTTTCTTTTTGCTAGCCGAATTGAGGGGTGCATGTGCTTGCTCTGATCTGCATATAGGAATTGATTGGGAGCAAATTAAACTGGAAATTAACAATAGTAATTTATCTTCCACACCACCCGCCTTTTTCATTGCCTCTGATGCCCCCTATCTCCTCCAAAAGAAGCTGGCTGGGGTAGCACCATCCCTGGAACCTCTGGCTGCTCCGTGAACTGCGTAACATTAACCAGGTTCACACACTGCACTAAACTATGGTTTCTTGAATTAACCACAATTGGCTGGATTCACACACAGCACACTATGCCAGTGTTTCTCAACCTCAGCAACTTTAAGATGTTTGGACTTCAACTCCCAGAATTCCCCAGCCAGCCTTGCTGGGGAATTCTGGGAGTTGAAGTCCACACATCTTAAAGTTGCTGAGGTTGAGAAACACTGCGCTATGCTAACCAAAGCAAGCACATTATGCTCAGCTTGTATATACTCACAAATAAGCTGAGAATTTTAGGCGTCAAAATACACCCCAAATTTGGGTTTGGCTTATCTGCAGATGGACTTATCTGCCACTATATACGGTAACATTTTTTAAAGTTCCCGGATATACTTGCAGATAAGCCCATCCGCGAAGAAGCCAACTCTCAAATGTTCAGCCAAAATGCGCCACCCGTGGAATCGTGAAAATTAAAACTTATGAAAATTTGGAGGGCTGGTGGTGCGTTTTTCGTGGTATTTTGGTTAAAAATTCAAGGGTCGGCTCCTCCGCGGATGGGCTTATCCACGAGTATATACGGTAAAAGCATAATCAGCTGGTATCTATGCTGTAAAAGCCTTTATTTGCTTGAATTTCGTCTTTCTATACTACCCTACTCTGTAAGACGGCAGGCTGTTCGCAACCATAGGGCCTATTTTGTCATTGCACACTAAACTGGCCAACGAGTTGGTAGAGCGTAAAGTGAGACCAGCTGTGCATTCGGACGCCCACGGTCTTGGTCCTTTCAAATGGTCCCCAGGACAATCTGTGGCAACCACTGGTCTGTTAAGTGGATGGAGATGATTCCCCAGAGATGCTGATTTGGAAGGGCAGAAGTCGATGAGTGTCGCTGTATATATTTTATTTATTTATTTATTTATTTATTTATTTATTTATTTATCAAATGTGTATGCTACCCATCTCCCCCAGTTGTATTTCATTACTAAGGAAAAGAGGCACTTGAGGATGGCTGGAAAGGGGGTCCAGTATTCCAGATCTAACCAGTGCTGGACGACTGCTTTAATCTGATTTAATTTAATGGATTGGATTTGATCCGGCCACCCACTCTAGAAGACCCTGCTGCCAAGGGTGCTTGGGTTCTCAGCCTGCTTGGAGTCGGGCGGGATCTGGCTGGGGCGAGTCCGTCTCGGGTCTGGCCTTTTGAATGCGAGCCAGAGCAACAGGGAGAAAAGGGAGGAGACGGGGCGAGAGAGAAGCCCTTTTTGCACGTATGCGGAGGTGCGGGTCCTCAGCCAGGCCTCTCGGCTAACTACGGAAATGGGCCCTTGAAAGAGCCTTTCTCTGTACGGAGTGCTGTGCTTGGAAGCTGTTCAGCAGGCAAAGGACAGCCTTGAAGGATGGATGTGATTTGGGGGAAGGGGCTCTCTTCTCAATATTAGCAGCGGGGAAAAGGGGCTTCTTTTGAATGAGAACTAAACACCGCATATGTTTTTTCCCAAAGCCAGATTTCATCTGCCTATTATACATATTCAAGAAGCGGAACAATACGCAGTAACTTATTACATGGAGTAGATTTCCGTAACCCTGTAGAGGCAGTCCTCACTTAACGACCACAGTTGGGACCAGAATTTAGGTTGCTAAGCAATGCAATCATTAAGCCACCCTTTTTTATGGTGGTTGTTAAGCAAATCATGTGATCATTAAGCAAATCATGTGGTTCCCCATTGATTTTTGCTTGCCGGAAGCCAGCTGGGAAGGTCGCAAATGGTGATCATGTGACTCCAGGATGCTGCAACCATTGTAAGTGCAAGCTGATTGCCCAAGTACCCAGATCACGATCATGTGGCCGCAGAGGCGCTGTGATGGTCGTAACTTTGAGCACCAGTTGTAAGCCACTTTTTTTTAGCACCGTCATAACTTTGGTCACTAAAGGAATGGCTGTTATGCAAGGACTACCGGTATACAACATTAGGACGACACTAGGACAAGAAACAGTTCTGTAAGTGAAATATCTAGCACAGCGCCCTCCAATAAAACTCTGATTTGCAAGCTGGTTAAGTTGGAGCCAAATAGGGTGGCAAGTAAGTGCATATATAGCAGAATCAAAATGATTAAAGCTTTCAAGTGACATCTCCCATCGTTTGTCTTTCTAACCTTTAGGACAATTCATCTTGTATGGGGTCCTCCTCATTCTTTTCCCCCAGGATCACCAAATAACAACTTAGTAAAGAGAGGTAATCTTCTTTCCAGATGGTTTAGGCCACCGCTTGTCAATCTTAGTAACTTTAAGATGTGTGGACTTCAACTCCCAGAATTCCCCAGCCAGCAATTCTGGGAGTTGAAGTCCACACATCTTAAAGTTACTAAGGTTGAGAAGCACCGGTTAAGATTGCAGCATCCATGATTTTTTCTCACTGGCTGATGTTTCTAAGAGTTGGAGTCCAAAGTATCTGGAGGGCTCCAAGTGGCCTATCCCAGCTTACAGTTGGCTGGGATGGACACCACCCCCCGCCACAAAATGCTATTTATCTCTACCGGCATAACTCTTCCACGTTCACCAATTTCTCCTCCTGTCCTCTAAACCTCTTTCAAAGCCATCTATGGCAATGAGTATTGTACATCGTGCACAGCAAATTCCATACATTAATTTAACATTGGGTCAGAAAATACTTTTCTTTCGTTTATTCAGAGTCTCATCCCCACCAGCGATGGATAACGTCCCAAATTCTAGCAAAATGCATGAGAAAGATAGATCTTTCCGTATCTATCTTTTCTCCACTCTTCGTAACTCCGCAAAAGCCCCTTCGGTAATGCTTGATGCTGAAAAAGGCAACGATCTTTACACAGAACAGAGTGTGTATAATTCATCATTACAATGAAAGTTGTAATATAAATACAATCCATGTGATGAAAAAGTTATCTTACGGGCCATCGCAATAGCTTGATAAGGTTGCTATGTGTGGTGTGAAAGATTTACTTTTCCCCAACTAAATCCAGTCCTGGTCAGTTTCACTAGATCCTCGTATTACGAGAAGGGGGAGACAACAAATTCTTCTGTATCTGTCCACATGATTCGTACAATCACACAATCCATTTTAGATGTGGTTTTGGAAAGTGTTAACCACACTGGAGGAATTTCCCCAAAATATGTAATTTCATGGGCCTGAACTATCCATCTTCCACTCTTGCCATTGCCCATAAATTACCAACACAGACACACATGTTTGGGGTTTGTGGCAGAAGTCACAACCGTCCGGAAAACACGTGAAAGGAGCCTCACAAAAGATGATACCAGAGACAATTCAAATTTTTCATCTGCTTTTTCACTTTCTAAGACAGTGCTTGGCCCAAGGGTTGGCACGGGCTGGAGGAAAGCAGGGGTAAATTAAAGGCCGCACTTAAAACAACAGGAACTCGCTGTGGCCCGCCAAAGAAACAAGTGAGGAGTGCCCCAAAATGCTGCCGTGTAAAATTTCTCCTGCTCAGAAATTCTAGCCAGACAAACATGCCCATTTCTTTAAAGCAGCTGCATCTTTTCCTGGCGCTCGACCCCAAGAAAAAGTTGGATTTGTTTTACAGGGTGGCCGAGGCTACATTTGCTCTGAAGGTCCTTTTGGTCTTTGAATCTGAATCATTGCCCAGCCCCACTGATGATCAGAGATGTTAGAGACAAACCCAACCGACCTGAATCCTGGAATCCCCAAATCCTGGAATTGGAAGGTACCTCAGAGGTCATCTAGTCTGACCCCTTGCAGGATCCAGTGGAGCATCTCTGACTATCTTGCCTATCTTGATACTTTGCAGGCATTTTAGAGGACAACTCCATTTACCTACTAACACTGGCTGTGTTTCTCCAAGGATCCTCAGGGTTCTGCAAGAATATAACTTGAGAACTACTGTGGTTCCAAGGGCTCTCATTGGGGGAGAGCCAACAAGTTGTACTAGATCAGTGTTTCTCAACCTTGGCAACTTGAAGACATGGGGGACTTCAACTCCCAGAATTCCCCAGCTAGCATGGCTGGCTGGGGAATTCTGGGAGTTGAAGTCCACACATCTTAAAGTTGCCAAGGTTGAGAAACACTGCACTAGATCATTTGGGGAGGGCAGACTCAAAGTTTGATTCAATATTTGAAAGGCTCAGAGGGATTCCCACTTCTCATTCAAAATAGGAAATCTAATGTCCTGTAGGAGTTATTTTAGTCCTTTTGAGTTTCCCCGCAGACCCCCATTAACCAGGCCAATTACTTGAAGGAACAACAACAAAAATAAGTAGAGGAATAAATGCTGCATAACCAGGCCCCAGTTATACTGTATTTTATGGTATTGAGCCCATTTATAAGTGTGTGAAAGCACGCTGGGCCCCGCTACGGACAGCTAACACCCTTAGAAAGAAGGCTGTGAAGCTAAATCTTTTTTCCCTTCCTTTGGTGTGCGTCGATGGGAGGACGAGGGACCTCTTAAATTTAGCTTGAAATTGAGAGAGAGAGAAGGAAAGAAGCCCCTTGTAGACTTTTTGTGTGAAAACAGAAAAAAATGAACTTACGACTTACGGTTTGGATGATTCGCAACAAGTCGGTACTAGAAAAACGAGCGTTTGTTTTTGTAACCATAGAGGAAGAGCACTTGTAAATTCTGTGCGTGCTGTAAAGGAAATCGGAAGCAACTTCTCTCTATTTCTTTCCATTTTTTTCTTTCTGCACGTTTTCTTTGTTCTCTTTCTCCTTTCCCTTTCCTTTTGACTTTCCACGAGCTCCTGTTCGTTTTTACTCTCTGTTTAAAATTCTGAATAAAAATTATATGATTAAAAAAGAAAAGCAAAGAAACGGGGAGAGAGAGAGGGAGAGACCTCTGGGAGGAATCCAAAGGGAAGCTGTGCTTGCTTTGATCGGAGGGGCCGCGTTCGTGTTGGCTGTTTATACGCTCTTCATCAAGAGCGCTCTGTTTCCTGAGTCAAAGAGCTGCTTACAGCAGGATTAGGATGGAGGGCTGTTTAATTTGGACCTGGGATCGCTCGCTTTTGCGCAAAGGGCAGCGTTCTCTTTGACAAACACGAGAGTTTGTCGGGCTTCCAAGTGGGGTGTGGTGGGGCAGGGAGGCTAAAACAAAAATGGGGTGCTGACAGTGTTGCTGGAAGATTTCAAGAGGCTGACCCGGTGGCTGGCTACGGCTGATGTGCGCTGATGCACATAAAAAGTAGGGGCTGCTTTGATCGCCCTGTCACAGCCACCATCTTGACTTTTTTGACCATACTCTGCATTCAGTCCTGGTCAGAGAATTCGGACTTCTCTGGTTTTGGGTGGTTTATTGTGCTGTCTTCTAGTTACATTTTTAAAGATGTGCTTCTGGAGTCAGTCCCACCTTTCTGATCTCAGGATGGCTGAACTATGTGCCTTGAATTGTTAGTAGGGCTTACTTGCTAGAAACCTTTCACAAGAGAGCCGCTAGAGTGGAAGGTCTACATCTAGCGCAGTGCTGTCCAAACTTGGCCACTTTAAGATGAGTGGATTTCAACTCCCAGAATTCTTAGCAATGGCTTGCTGGCTGGGGAATTCTGGGTGTTGAATACGACACACCTCCAAGTTGCCCAGGTTGGGAAAGACTAGATGCAGTATCTGTGGAAGCATTTTGGACCTAAGGCTATCTAGACTGTGTCGGAAGATCTTCAGTGGCAGGGAACATGCCATGCTACAGTTTATTCCACCCGTGCTGTCACCCAAAGTCAGCTTCCATGCCTAAGGGAGGTCTTCCGGTTTCTAGTCCAGTGCCTTAATCACCACACCAAGCTGAATAGATGGTGGATAGTTGATAGATAGATAGATAGATAGATAGATAGATAGATAGATAGATAGATAGATGATAGATAAGAGAGAGATTCAAGAGAGAGAGATCCTTAAGAATACTTGCAGTTTCAGGGAGCAATCTGGGTTGGTAACTGGTTGAAGAACAGGAAGCAGAAAATCGGAATACAGGTAGTCCTCGCTTACCAACTGCCTCATGCGACAACCGTTTGAAGGAATGACAATGCTAAAAAGATAATTTTGCAACCAATCCTCACATTTATGACTGCCACAGTGTTCCGCAGTCACGTGATCGCCATTCACACATTTCACAACTGGCTTGTGACAAACAGAATTAATACAGAAGGCAGAAGTAAAATTGTAAGTCGCGGTCATGTGATTTTTCGCTTAGTGACTGCATTGCTTTGCTTAACAATCAAAGGGGACGTGAGGTCATAAACCCAGTCGTGGTCACATAATTTTCAGCTTAGCAACCGTGTTGCTTAGCGACCGACTTGCCGGTCCCAGTTGTGGTCGCTAGGCAAGGACTACCTGTAAATTGCCAGTTTTCACAATGGAAGGATATGCAAAGTGAGGCCTGATGCTTTTTAACTTGTTTCAAAACCTGTATCAGTTTCAACTGGTTTAAAGAGTTAAGGTAAGCAGTTGGGAGATGGTTGAGTTTGTCAATGATTCTAAATTTTTTAGTGGTAGAATCAAAAACAAATTGCAAACAGCTGCAAGATAATTTCTCCAAACTGGATGAAATTAAAAGGGCAAGAAGAATTCAGGGCAAACAAGTGAAATGTGATGCGCCTTCTCGCAAAACCCCCATACTTCACATCTACCTGTATTCATGGGCGTCCGAGCCAACCATGACTGATTGGAAAAGGGTCCCTGGGGGTCTCAGTGGCTAAACTAATGAAAATGACATCCTGAACTGTGTCTATAACAAAATGAATTCAGTGCTGGGAATCATTAGCCAATTGTCCCCTTGAAGTTCCTATTAATCTTTTATGAGGGGAAGAAATGAAATGAGGGGGCATTTACTCTCTGCGACAAACACCCATATCTTGCTAGTTACCCAGAAGGGGCTTGGTGCATTCCTGTCTTGGACTGTAATAAAATGGTTTGTTCATACAAGAGTGTCTGAACTCTAATGCGATGGTTGATTGATTGATTGATTGATTGATTGATTGATTGATTGATCAAATTTATATAGCTGCCCATCTATCCAGAGGAACTCTGGGTGGCAGACAAAATAAAAACAGAGTGCGTTAAAAGCAACCATTTCAAACAATAAACTGCCCATCGCCGAACTGTGAGGAATAAATGAAGTTGTAAAAGTGATTTGGTGTGGACTTCTCTACTGTTGGATATTGAAGCCAATATGAGACCAACCTGGTGAAAAATGGTGGGATGTATCCAACTTCATAAAAGTGGACGGGGGAATACAGCTTTTGCCCCAACTTCACACGGAAGATCCATTCAGAACTATATCTGTGAATTGCGCGAGAGGAAAATGATACAGAATGAGAGAAAATGAGATGTCAGAGAAAGAACATGGTTTGACTCATTCCCTTTTGGGGAATGACTCCCTTTTGGCTCTGGCCCCAATTCATGCTTGTTTCCCTTCTCGTGTGACCCGAACAAATTCTCCCGGAAGGAACTTCTCTGCACAGAAAAAGAGTTTGCCAACCTTTGGTGCATCTCGAAATACCTGTATCTATTCTGAGCTCATGAGAAAATAACTCTGAAATCTCATATCGAGACAGCATTAATCCATACCATTAATCATGGTTTTCTTAAAACCGGAAATATCTTTATTGTTCATGGCTAGTCCACTCTGAAGGCATTCAACTGACAGGATCAATGCTGACGATCTGCATCAGCCAAGATGAAATGAGATGATCACGTGATGATTGCAAAGCAATGAATAGAAGGATTCGGTTAAAATTGCTGCCCAGCATTTCAGTAATGGAGGATCTCAGCGAGAAAAGCACTTGGGGATCTCTTAAGTTGCTTCTAAACTTGGCTGATTTCCAGAAGATTTAGGGTCTTAGTGGGTAGGAGAGGAGTGATCCCAGCCATTCCTAAACATGGAGAAATCTACGCTAGGCCAGAGAAATTAAAAGATTAGGGTGACATGCAGGCAAAGGAGGAATGGTGGAAGAATTCTATTTTTCCTAATATTCAATTAGGTTGATTGGCAAGTAGGGTTAGATAGCATTAGAAGGGAATTTTGCTATGGATTTGGGAGTGAGAGAAGATAGAAAACTTCCCATGCAGACGAAGAACAAAATCTTTCTTAATTCTGATTTTTACAGTAGGCACGCAGGCCATATTAGGGCACATTCCCAGAGTTTAAGGTTCTTGAAACAGCTTAGCCCTTGAGTTTTCCCACAATGCTTTGCGTATCACTCTGTAAGCCTCTCGGATGCATTCTGGGAAATTTAAAACGGCATATACCAAGCTGTGTCAGGTAAGCTGGAGGTCAAGGGAAGATGTGAATGGGAAGCTTAACCATTAGACCCAGAGGGCCAAGGCAGACGTTGGCGCCAATGGATCTGGAAGGCACATTGGAGCCCCAACAGCAATGTATGCATTGATGCAGAACCTTAAAATCCTTTCCGTATCAGTTGGCTTGTTCTGTTTATTTTTAAGAGGAAGAAAAGTACCACAGGCATAAACCAACTCAGGGCAGCCACAACTGTCTTTGCCAGAGCACTTTTAATTCCATACCACATGGACGCCAGATGTGCCTCCCATCGCAACCCAACTGCCAGTATTTTGTCAACACCTGGGAGTTCTACAAGCAGATTGGGAATTGTTCCCCCACCCTTGGTGCAGTCTGAGACCTGTGAGTGCAACAGAGCAGCAATTCATGGATCAAAGAGCTGGAACGCATCCCACGTGGAGGAAAGGCAGCACGATTTTAGAGCACTTTCTTCAAAAAACTAAACGACAAAGTTCTGCTGTTCTTACCACCGGGCAGTGCATCCATATACAATATAAGATTAAAACCAGAGGCTTACAAAGTGTACATTGTAAGCCTCTGGTTTTAATCTTATCTTCTATTCCTGAGGGTAAAGACATACACAGTAAGTTTAAGTGAGGTCAGTGTGGGTTAAAAATGTAGATTCACACCATTGCAAAGCCTTGGGGGACACCCAATCGCTTTCCCAGCTCTTCAAGTGTTACATATGTCTTCCCTGCTGATAAGTTAATCGTCACCACATCATTTATCTGGAAGCAACACGGATGTTTAACAAAGGAGTCACAGCTGTGCGGTTAACCATACATATTTGTCCCACTGCCCTGCAAAGCTTCACCACCTAAATATCTGCATGAGAGATGGCTGAGAAAGCCACAAGAACAAGACCAATGAAAATAGATTTAAAGCGGGCAATTCCCCGGCAACCTGCAGTTATAAAAGTAAACGGCATTTTTTCCTACAAGAAAAATAAGAGGCAAATTTAAGCAGAAGGTGGGCTTTTCTTCTTGCACATCCCCATCAAAGACCTGGGGCCCCAGGCTTTGTGGACTATTCCACTCCAATTCGGAGATCTGTTTAACCTCCTTTAGGCTGGGTGTATAGTGTGGTGAGAGAATTAGCTCAGGGCAGGAATAGTGGGCTGATGAATCAGAAGAGCCACTCCTGCCTAGATCCAGCACATGGGGTGGAAAAGAATGTATTTGGTTTACCAGCAGCATGGATTGATTTTAACAGTCTCCCCTGTTAAAAAAGATGCCTGTCCATTTCAAGCGGCAAGGAAGGGCTGCCTGAGCTCTTGAATCATCTTGAAAAGAACTGGACCCCAAACTCAGGGCTAAGGAACCCGGGCCCGGGAGAATTTGAAAGGCCCGATGCCTTGATCGGTCCTTCTGCGAGAAACGATTCTCATAACTTAAGGATAACATAAGGATAATAGGCATTTTATTACTCCCAATAAATAATGGAGCAACCCCTGAAAGGAATGAAGAGAAGGCCAGAAAAGTGGATTAGAAAATTGCAGGGCTTCCAGCCAACAGCTGTAATAAAGATACAGTAATACAGGCTTCGCTCCAGAGCTCCAGCAGTCCAGTGATCTGAATTGTGTGTGTGTAGTGGAGGGGACGGTAATGTCAGTTCTCCATCTATATGGCAAGGTTAATCTGAGATACAGCTGCCACTGACATACGTTTTGCAAGGCTCTGGTTCTTTGAATCACTGGACAACAAGCAGCAATGCTACTAATTAAGATCCTCCCTGTAATGGTATGTGGGAAAGACCTTGGGAGACGGGGCCAAGAGGTGCTGCCTAGGGAATGGCCAGATAAGAGACGGCATAGCCCGTAGGTGGGTAGTGGGTGGGGCAAGAGGCTCAGAAGGATCCTCCCTAGTTGCTCAGGCTCTAAAGGAGATGGCAGGAGAATTGTACTTTCAGACTTGCAAGATTGACGTCAGCCTTATCAGGTAGACCAGACAGGAAACACAACCAGATAAGCTAATTCTACTTTATTGTAAAGCTACATTAACAGCTGAAAGTACAATTCTCCCCCTGTCTCCTTTACAGCCCGAGAAACTAGGGAGGGTCTCTTCTGAGCCTCGTGGCCCACCCACTATCCAGTTGCAGGTTATGCCGTCTCTTATCTGACTGTTTCTTTGGCAGCACCTCTTTGCCCCATCTCCCAAGGTCTTTCCCACATACCATTACACTCCTCTTCTAACCAGTAGCTTCAGCCACTTAAGGTCTTACAGTTCTATCATTGCTGAAGGAAAAAGACCTCTATCCGAAAAAAAAAAGGCACAGAGTACTATTCAAATACTTTGAAAGGTGTCACGCCGTTGAAAGCTAAGTCCTGTTTCCTATCAGGCCAGAATGTAGGACACACAGAATAATGGATTTAAGTTACAGGAAGACAGATTCCGGTGGGGCGTTAGGAAAAACTTCTAAACTATAAGAACAGTTTGAGGGGGGAACTGATGACCTGAGGATCCTTGGTTTGCCTATCCAACACAACCAGCAGGATGTGTTTTGGCAAAGGCTGGACTGCCATCTTTCAGGGTTGCTTTAACCTGGAGTCCCGCATGGATCAGGGAGTCAGACTCAACAGCCTTTCCAACTCTATAGCTCTTTAATTCTAAGAAACAGCCTTTCCTTGTTTTTCTGCTTGTTTTTAAGCACCAGTGAGATGCTGAAGTTAGGCTGGTGTTTCTCAACCTTGGCAACTTCAAGATGTGTGGACTTCAACTCCCAGAATTCCCCAGCCAGCATGGCTGGCTGGGGAATTCTAGGAGTTGAGGTCCACACATCTCATTCTATCTCATTCTTCTCTACTCTGAGTCTTCAAAGCAGTCTTTGAAATGAGGGTATGGTTTTGGAGTTAGCCTCCCAGCTGAGGCTTCCCCCGGCAAGGGAAAACGCACCTCTGAATAAAAACTGCATAGGCTCATTCACACAGGGGAGAATTCAGAATAATTACAAACTTCAACAAATTGTATTTCCTTAAACCAGTGACTTTTAAACTGGAGGTAATTACTCCCAAGAGGGTAATTTGGGCATATTCCTGGGGGTGATGGAGCAATTTATAACTGATGGTTTGGGAGTTGAGGATCCAGTTTGGGACTGCCGCTGCTGAGACACTTGTATAAAACAACAAGAGTCTGGATTTTTTGTGGGGGCAACGACATTATTCAAGACCGGGAAAAGACATAAGTGGGTCAAAGAGTTTAAGAACCACTGCCTTAAACATTAGCAGTTAGTTGCCAGTGCAGTTCCAAAGCTTGGTTCTTTGCTCCCCCAGAAAGCAAAATTAGATCTGAGAGGTTTAGGAGAATGCAGGTGTTTTCTCAAATTCTTGAGTTGCCGGCTAATTTAGCATTTGCAGGACGGATACCGAAGCAGGAGGACACTAAAGGAGGTGCTGGGACAGCCATAAACTGAATCATGTTTATTAAAATTGTCCCCATTAAATTATTACAGTTTCCAGAATTCGGGATGGCTTTGATAGCCCTGAAATCTCTCTGTCCCCCTCCACCCTTGGAGTTGCTCAGTTTAGGCATCAGCAAGGGGAGGCTCCATATTAATGAAGGTTAAGGGTCTAGCAGGCACTGGGCGCTGGCTAGGACAAAAGAAGGAAATAATTATCTAATTGGGGATAGGGCAGAAAGTTTGTTATCTCACCATTTGCAGGAGTTAAATAGAAAGAGCTGGCTTGCATCAGCCCTTCGAGATAGACCGGGCTTGAACACCAAAGTCATGAATACTAAATGCGCCTCACCCATCCCTGCCTTTATCCTAAAGAGAACTAAGGAAGGGCAAGTCTGATGTTTTCTTAGCTTTCTCAAATTCCATTCCTCCTTTGGACTCAGATTCTTCTTATCTGACCGTTGCCTTGGCCGTGGCTCTTCCTCTTGTTCCTCAAGGTTCTTCTCACAGCCCATTACATGCAGCCTCTCTTCTGGGTGTTAACTGAAAAGTGCAGGTCAATCACAGGACAGCAGGTAAACCCCTAAAGGAGCTTCTTAACTGCGAGAACAATTTGAGAGTTAGATGGGCTGCCCAGGAAGGCTGGATTTCCTGCCTCACAGAACAGGTGGAATTAGAAGCTAGAAGTCCCTTCCCAACCCTGTGACTCTAAGGATCTCCTCAAACTTGGAGTTAGCTCAGCTGATTCGCTGGGTTTGGCTTGGTCCTACAATGAGATTCGTGCCAACTCAGGTTTATAAATTACTGTTATGGAGGATTTTACTCCTGGAAAAGGTGGCTGTAAGGAATGAGGTCCTACAACTTCAGGAGGCAATTCAATCCATCGCTTATAGCCCCTGTCATCAAAAGATATGTTTGCACTCTTTCTTCCTACTCTGTCTACTCTAATCCCGTTTCTTCTTCTCTGTTGCCAGCTTCCTACTTCCGATCTGATTCTTTCAGGGCAGGTCTCCAGCCGCATTTCAGAACATCCTGCAGGGTGTATTTTCACTGCTCTTACTATTTCCTGACCTTCCAGCTTTGGCAAAGGGCTGTGGGATGTGCGTCAGGCATCTGTTTGCATTCCTGCTCTCCACATCAATGCTACGGGTGATATCCACATCGTTCTTCCTAATTCCCTTGGTAGCTGGTGGTGAGGCACTGCAAAAGCAGGCTTGAAAACTAAGCCACCAAGCTCTTTTGTTGGGTTTCTTCAGCATCTATGAATGTGTGAAAGGGTAAGGGTAAGGGTTTATGGACAAGACACATTTTTACATCTAGTACCAGACATGAATTTGTGCCTAAACTATAGGCATCCCAATTATCTTTATTTAACAGGGACGGTCTCTTCTGGTATTTGTCCCCAGTAAATTGATTTGCCTATTATGGTTGGTCCAGTCAGCCAGATGTTTGGACTGGATTTGGCATTTTTGTCCATCTATCCAGTCCTTCCCAAGGCCCTGGGATAGGCAGATGTGGTTGTCTGAGGTTGTTAAAAAGGTATCGTCGCAGGATGGAAGCTGTCCCAAGTAAAGCTGCCTTTTGCAATTGACTGAGGGTGATTTTGTCAGTGCCGATGGTCTTCAAATGGTGCTCCAGATGTTTTGGGATTGCACCTAAGGCGCCTGTAACTGTTGTTACTATTATTACCGCTGCTGCTGCTACTGCTGCTGCTGCTGCTGCTACTACTACTACTACTACTACTTTGGGTTTTGTTTTCTCTTGAACCTCCAGCATTGAAGCTATGTGAACTAATGTACTTCTAACTTCAGACTTTTAAAAAAAAATTAGCTTACTTTTCTTCTTATTGGAGAGCTCACAAAGGTAGAGACAGAAGTTCTGCCTGTTCCTTCATATTTCCAAACTGGGCTAATTGTGCATAAAATAAATGCCTCTGTTGGTCAACTGTATGGATCTCCTGAAGAATAATAACTGGCACTTTGGGTTCCTTCTACCTCCAATTCATCCATTCTTCTAAACTTGAAATCAGGCCCCATCACCTGAGTTGCTTCCATCAACCATCCATCTAAACTAGTGTTTTTCAAATTTGGCAACTTTAATTTGTGTGGAGTTCAACTCCCAGAACTCCCCAGCCAGCATCTTAAGGTTGCCAAGTTTGAAAAACACTGAACCAATTTGGCTTCCCTGCTAAGAACAGTTCTTGGCTCCTTGACCATGCTGATTATTCTCTTCAGCAACTTCAGTTCTGTCCTCTTTTATTGCCTTGTTCAGCACTGATTCTCTTCCTTTTTGTCCCCTTCCTTACAGATCTGGATCATGGGGAGGCCCTCAAAGGCAGTGTCTTTCCTTCTGCTCCTCTGCTGGCTGGGGGCTTCATGGGAGGCACGTCTTCCCCATCCTCTCATCCCGTCCAACGCAACCATCTTCTCCCATGTCTACACCATTAAGGTGGCAGGAGAAGATCCAGAAAACAAGGGTGCCTCCCCACCTCCCCAAGAGGCCTTAGGCCCTCCTGGATCTTCTCAGGGAGGGGGCCTGTACGAGCACACCCTGGAAGGATCCGATCAAGAGCACATGGTTTTCACCCATCGCATCAACCTCCCACCACAGTCCTGTGGGTGTCCACCTGGCACTGAAGATACCCAGGAGCTCTGGAGAAGGCTGCAGGCCCTTGAGAATGAAGTGCGGGTCCTACAGGAAACTTGCCATGCTGGGGGAGGCTGTTGCCCTGCTGCCCCTGCCAGAACCCAAGCCAGCGAAGGTAAGGGAAGAGGAAGGGGGCAAGGATGAATTCTACCACACTGTGCCATGCCTTACAATCCCAAAGCCACACTGCATGTGATGCTGGAGCCTTTGGAAACATGTCCTGTGATTTCCCTTTAATTGGATTGGAGCTGTCCCTGGAGAAGGCGGATGTGGGACCAGGCAAATTATGTTGTTATCCCATCGTCCATTTCTTAAAAAAAAAAAAAAAATCAACCCCCTCCTGCCATCTGTTTCCCCATAGGTGACAAAGAAGCCAGTCTTTTATGCATCACTCAAAAAGAGGAAATACAGTCGCAAACAGGATGACAGTAAAGCACATAGATTTCCATAAAAAATTAATTGTGAGCCGCCCAGAGTCACCTTCTGGGGGAGATGGGCAGCATATAAATTGAATAAATATATAAAATAAATAAAATCGTATGTGTTAATATAGATCAGGGTTTCTCAACCTTGGCAACTTTAAGACCTGTGGACTTCAACTCCCAGAATTCCCCAACTAGCCTTCCTGGCTGGGGAATTCTGGGAGTTGAAGTCCACAGGTCTTAAAGTTGCCTAGGTTGAAAAACTGATATAGATAGATAGATAGATAGATAGATAGATAGATAGATAGATAGATAGATAGATAGATAGATAGATAGATAGATGTCTAACAATAATGATTATAATTTAAATGGAAGTAGCTCTCATTGTGAAGGGGAAAACTTTGTTTTGGAGACTTAGAGTATATATATGCTTAGACTGGCTTCAGTTGCTGTTCTGTTCAATTCAGACATGAAACTCCAAGCTTGGGTTTCTCTTTCTCCGTCTGGGGTTGTCAGCCTTGCGAGGTAGTCCTGACAAGAAACACACCCAGCAGCAAGTTCCATTCCCATTCAGTCATTCTTGTGAGGATAAAACAAGCAGCTGATTCTCACGCACTTCCTTCCTTGGGCTATAAACGCAGTAATAAAGCGATTTACAGGTGCATTTCTAAACACACACCCCTTTCTCTACCTTCCTATGTCTCTCTCTTCCCCCTAGGCCAAACAGACATTCGCACGTTATGTTCGCACCATGGCTCCTTCGACCTCTCTCGCTGCCTGTGCGAATGCGAGTCGGGTTGGGGCGGCCCCACCTGTGCCGAACCGGTCTGCCCCGGAGGCTGCAGTGGCCCAGAGCGTGGCCGATGCGTCAACGGGCACTGCCAGTGCCAACCCGGCTACTCGGGGGCCAGCTGCGAAGAGCCCCCCTCTTGCCCCGAAGATTGCAATGACCAAGGGCGCTGTGTGGATGGGCGCTGCACTTGCTTCCCCGGATATGTGGGTCCGTCCTGCTCTGACCCAGTTTGTCCCCAGAACTGCCACGGACACGGCCAATGCATCTCGGGACGGTGTGTGTGCAACCCTGGTTACAGTGGCGCTGATTGTGCGACCCGGGCTTGCCCTAGCAACTGCAACAGGCGTGGAGAATGCCGTAACGGACGCTGCGTGTGCGAGCCGGGCTTCACAGGACCGGCCTGTGGCAGCAAGACTTGCCCCAACGATTGTAACCAGAGAGGCCACTGTCTGCCGGGAGGTGTGTGTACCTGCCACCCAGACTACACCGGACCTGACTGCAGTCAGCTGGCGTGCCCAGAGGACTGCAGTGGCCACGGAGAATGTCAGGATGGAGCGTGCTTGTGCCACAATGGCTATTCCGGGGATGACTGTTCCATAGGTAGGCACAACGGTCGGGAGGGGACATTTCCTGAAATCACTGTGGTCTAGCCTCTTGCGTGCTTTGTCTGCGTCCACTTCTCTTTTCAGCAGAGTAAAACAGCTGCCTTAGGCAGCCGATGTTAAGCCTCGTGAAAAGGACAGCAAGTGGCTAGGGACTTTTAGAAGCAAAAATTGCAATCGCAGGCCAAGGGGAAAAAAATATTCACGGCTGGACCACTAAAGTGCCCCCAAGGGTCGGTGTGAGCCTTCAGATTCTCCAAAACTCTTTGAGTGGCAAGATGTGGTGATCTACAGTTTGCACACATCTCTTAGGGCATTTTTTTTTTTTTTTTAATCTGCGCTCAGTCGTTCCCAACTCTGCAGTGACTGCTTGGACGAGTCCTTTTGCAGTTTTCAAGGCAATTGTTTCGGAAGTGGTTTACCAGAGCCTCCTTCTTAGAGCAGAGCCCAGCTGGCGAGCGCAGGAGGCGGGGTTTCCATTGCTTCGCACCCTTTTCGGGCGCACACGGTTTTTCGCGCTTACCGGCAACTGCTCCCGACTCCTTTTTTGCAAGGCGCTGCCAGCATTTTTCCTCCCACCGGAGTGAGAGTACCCATTTATCTACTCACGTGAGTTTTCGAACTGTTGGGTTGACAGGAACTGGGGAGGAAACAGGAGCTCACCCTGTTAACGCGAAGGCTGGACTCGAACTGCTGAAGCGTCGACCATTTCTGGCCCAGCATTCATGATTTAGTGCATTATGAATATAGTTTGATGGCTATGAGGACACTCTGAATAGCTATTGTGCCAAAACAATGTGTAGGTGCTTTCTAGCCCAACTTGTCTGACACAGAAAAGCACATTTGCAGCCAAGTGTCCTGGGCCAAACCTTACTTTCCCAGCCTTTAAAAGAGCATTAAAAAAATCACTCTTTCTCCAGGCCTTGGGTTTTAAGCATCTTTGAAAACAGCTATTTATGCCAGCTTGCTTCAGCCGTTAAATCCCCTTAATGTGTGTTTCTAATTGGCCCACGCATGCTGGCTGGGGAATTCTGGGAGTTGAAGTCCACACATCTTCAAAGTTGCCGAGGCCAAGAAACCCTGGTCTCCCACATGAATAAACGACAAGGTATTTTTTTACTACCAGAGAAAGGAAAAAGGGGTCATGGATTTTCTTGCACAAATATTTTAACTAGCATGGACTACAGAGGTGTGTACCTTGATTGGAGGTGGGGCTGATTGACTATCTCCCCTCAGGCGGCAAACTGTCTCTTCAAGGGAGCCTTATCTTGGCGAAGCTCTGGGGAGGTTGGCTATAAAAAAGAAAAAAAGCAATATTGGTTTCTGCTCTTATCTACACGCCCCCCATCTTTTTTCTTGGCCTAAACAGAGATTCCATCCGTTGGTGTCCGTGTCTCAAATCGAGATGAAACGTCTTTCCGCCTGGAGTGGAGCCACCCTGAAATTGCCGTGGACGGATATGAGATCCATGTGGCACCCATGGTAACAGGACATGCCTTGGGCCAATAGGCTTGTGTGGTGGAAGCGGAGAATCCAACTTCTGCTGCCTTCCAAGTGTTACTGAACTACAATTCCCAGCAGCCCCAGGCAATGTGACCAGGGAGGATGCTGGTAGCTGTAGTTCTTCACTACCTGCCATGTCACAGGTTGCTTCTCCTGTCCTACAGAAGTGGGGAAAGATACTGTAGATACGATGGACCCGAAGAAGAGTGGGAGAGAGATCCTAGCTACTTCATTTGGTTGCAGGCCAAGTCTGCTTGAGAAGTAAAGGTTGGATCCTTGTATCTTACATTAAACAAGCAAACACTTGGGTGTTTCACACTAGATCAAGCCAAGGGTGAATTCACTCAACACGCTTTACAAAGATCTGGCAGATGCATTGATATAACATGCTACACTTGGTTAGTATTAACCTTGTTTAGGTTTCTAGCTGGGTCTCAAGGCCAACCCATTTGAATAGCTGATTTCAGTGCATTATGCAAACTCAGAAAACGGGTTAATGCGGTATCTAAGTGGAACGTGTGGTGTGAATGCAAATCCAAAGTCCATCTGGAGACCCAGCAGATGGTATGAAATTGCCTCAGGGTGAAGATGCTTCCTGTAATGGTCTGTGGGAATGACCTTGGGAGACAGGAGGAAGAAATCAGGCAATGGTCCAATAAGAGGCAGCTGAGACCTCAGAAGGAATGGGGGTGTGGCAAACCTCTCAGAAGGGACCCTCCCTAGTTTCTTGGGTTGTAAAGGCGAGGGTGGAGAAATGTACTTGCAAGATTCTGTTAATGTAACCTTACAATGAAGTTAGAGCTAGCAATCTTTCCCCCCTCACCCTTTATGGTCCAAGAAACTAGGGAGGGTCCCTTCTGAGATGTTTACCATGCCCCCATTCCTTCTGCAGGCTCAGCTGCCTCTTATCTGACTGTTGCCTAGTCTGCAGCTCTTCCTCCTGTCTCCCAAGGTCATTCCCACAGACCATTACACTGCCTCTATGTTTGCAAGTCACCTATAGTCTCAGTGATGGACCTCAGTCTCCTTTTTCATGTCTAATCCTTCCTTTAAAGCCATCAGAGACAGCAGCCATCAATTTGTGATGGCAAATTTTGTGAATTCTATTTGCTTGGTGTCAAAAGGAGAATGCTCTTTGGCTTCCTTCGAACCGGTTACACACCAGTGCCTTTGAATAATGTCCTTTAAATGCAGGTATATCAATGTGTTTAGTAAATAGATCAAATACGATTTGGTGTCCTCCAACACCAAGCATTTTCTTCCTTGCTTAGGAAGCTTCTCCCCTCCCCATCACGCCAACTTCTTCATGAAGCGCCATTGAGGTATGTTGCCAAAATAGAAGATTGACTCACTCAAAGTCATCTGGCACTGAACCTCCTGAAAGCGTTGTGGTCTAGCAACTTGAGTATTGGATTACGACCACTATGGAGCTTTGGCCAAGTCTCTATCTGTCTGCTTTGTTCCCCTGAGTAGTGACACATGAGGAAACAAAATGAGCCGCTTCCTCTGCATATGAATAATTTTGCTCTCACAGTTAAGAGATCGTTCCAGCCACTCAGTCTAGAGAGGTGTCAATGTTACTGCTTCAGTGAAGTCTCCTTGGAAAAATGTCAGGCACAGATGCAATGACCATCTCTGAGCAGATCTTTGTGCATACAGGTTCTATCATCTAACGTTTAGGCATGGGTCTTCTAGCAATTTTCTCATTTTCTGAATCAGTCTCCCCACAATTTGGGTTTGGAATTTCCTGATGTAATCAAACAAAATATATAGTTATGGGTGCTCATGCTGCTTTGGAGTAATGAGAGGTTTCGGGGTGACCAACAGCTTCGAAGGAATTCCATTCTGGGATAAAAGGCTTATTGATAAATATTCAGGCTGAATATGAGACATCATTAACATACTGTACCAGTAGATTCCTTTTCACTATCTGAAGGACCCCAATACTCTCAGAATTGTTGCAAAGAGGGCAAGATTTTTTTTCTGGCACCAGCTGACTTCCTGCCTTTGTATAACCCCCCTTTGTCTCCTCCTCTTGATTCAGGAAGAAATGGATAAGTAAAAGTAAAGCCCACTCATTTCTGTCCATCTTAGCTCCTACTGTAAAGAAATTACTAGAATTTTTGTCTTTTTGTCACTGAAGGCCGATCCACCGGCCCTGGTTTTCCTTTTCTGGAAGGCACAAGTGGGCAATATTGTCCTGTGTGTGGCCCCAGCCCATCTCAAACACATTTTCTGTCTGTGTTTTTCTGCTCCACATGGAGAATAGTATTTTCCAGCTTGTGTCAGCTCAAACTGTGCTGTCCAATTTCCTTGTTGCATTTAACTTCCTTCTAGGCAGGACCAACCATGGTGTATGTGTGTGTGTGTGTCTGTCAAAAGAGTCAAAATGGCAGCCATGAATACTGTGCTGTTTTCTATGTGCATCACACGAGCAATGTACATTAAAAAATAGCTACATACTTTTCCAGTGAAGTTTTTTTTTTTAATTAGTTCATCAATGCACCATTGAAACACAGAAGAGAGAGAGATTGATTTAGCTCAGTCCCAGGTCAATTTATTTTTTTATTTATTCAACCAATTTATATGGTTGCTCATCTTCCAGTGAAACTTTGGGCCGTGAACAAGGAAATAGCACAAAAATCAATTGAAAGAACCACGTTGAAACACCTTATTTATTTGGGCTCTTTGACAACTGGGGTGAAATCCTCTCTCCAAACAATGGAACAGTGCATCAGTGAACTGATTAAAAGAAAAGCAGTAAGTGGGTAGCTCCAGGAAAGAAAAACAGTGATTAAAACAAAACCAAACATTGCTGCCAGGTTTTCAATCAGCAACTCTGCACGTCAGGCAAACATTATAGCCATTATATGATTGAAACCCTCCTGTAACAGCTCCTGGGGCAGAGATTAGGGAAGCATGTTCTTGAGAACATGCAAAAAAGGAACTTTTATTTTAAAGCTAGTTGCTGGGCCTGTGGATGTGTACATGTTGATGCTTTAACTTTGTAAACTTTTTTTTAAAATCACTTTCACTCTGTAAACTTTTTTTTTTAAGTCACTTTAGCTTTGTAAACTTTTTTTTTTAATCACTTTAACTTTGCAAACTTGAACTTTGTAAACTTTTTTGTAAAAAGACTCACTCCCGGAAAGGAATGAGAATAGCAGTGTTTTTTCCAACACGCATGGAAAATGGTCTCACAGAGACCATGTTATTTAGAATTACAGGAGGCTGGGTTTCTTGCAAGATTTTTCAGACTGATCTCCCCCACCGCCCCCCCAATCTCATTCCAAACAAAATGATTGCACTAGACATTCATAAGCAGAGGTATGTGGCTTCATTCTGCCTCTTTTCCTTCCCAACGTACAGCGGGATCCTCAGGCGGGCGAATCCATACACTTGCCTGGCACCAAAACAGTCTTTGAATACAACGGATTAAAACCGGGGGAGGAATACACGGTCACCATTCGGGCAGAAAAAGGGCCGCACCACGGACCCCCCGTCACCCAGACCGTGCGTACGCGTATGTAGTCTGGAGCCACGTCTCCATTTCTGTCTGCCTTCTGCGTTCCCCATTTTTTCTCTCACTGACCTGTTCGATGTGTGTGCAACCGCCCTTCTCACTTTTTCCCCCCACACTTCCTTACCTTGTGGAATGGTTGGAGCTCACAATACAGCCTCTTTAGGCATAAGCAGAAATTGATTTATTGATTGCTAACTTACTGGTGCTTATAGTGTCATCATGGCAGATGAAGAAGAGGATCAAGAGCCCTGCCTGAAGGCAATTTGAAATTATTATTAAATGGCAAAAGTAAATGAATAGGTTTGCATTTTTTTTTTTTTGCTAACAGTGTTTCAAACCTGACCTCATCGTCTGATGTTTGCATACATTCAAGCCGATCATACCAATCAAATAATTAGCATCAAATCCAGTTTAATGTGACTCATAACAATAATACTAGAATGCTTTTTTCCTCTCTCATGTCTTGGTAAATTCTTTATGTAATTTTTATATTTTGTCAAACTTTAATGTGCTCTCCCCCCCCTTCCTTCTATTACTTTTTCCCCCCCGTTTTTACACTTCAGGTGTCATTACAAATAAATAAAAACAAATAGTGAACATCCTCATTCAGATCCTGCATGGACCTGCTCTAATAATCTAGGAAATTAGTAAGAGGGAGGGGGGGGAAACCCTTAAAAATGGCTTTAATTATCCTACTTTGCTGGGAGATAAATCAGTCCATTATTGAAATAATGGTTTATATTTCCCAGCTTCTCCGGCATTTGATCCTTAGTTACATTAAATAGCTACACTTCCTGTTATTTCTGGTCGTTTTTCTTGTTTAGGGCTAAGTGGTCTGGGCCGCAAGGATCTCAGTGACCACTAGGTGGCAGCAAAGAGATGTCCCTTTTTTTTCCTCTGGCTCCTCACTGCCATCTAGAAGTCACTCGGATATTACGGGCCAGATCTGGGAGTCCTACTGCTTACTCCTTTCATTAGGCTCAAGGCTGTCTCTTGCCAGCTCCAATTGTTTCCCCCCTCCACCCCCACCCCCATCACAATGTTTTGTGTTTCACAGGTCTCTTCCTTTCTTCCAGGAGTGGCTCCCCCCAGTGGCCTGCAATCATCCCAAGTGACAGAAGACTCCCTGACCTTGCAATGGGATCCACCTGCTTCTCGCCCCGATGGCTACATCCTCAGCTACGTCCCTCTGGTTTCCACTCGGCCCATCCAAGCCATGAAACGTGTAGAGCTGCCAGCAGCCCCTGAGCGAGTTACCTTGGAAGACCTGGAGCCCAGGATGCGCTACCGCATCACCTTGGTTGCCCGTCAGAGTGGTGAGAGCAGCCGGGCCACCAGCGTTGTTGTCAGCACCACAGGTAGATCACTAGAGGGTTGGCTGATACTTGCTTTGGTCTAGAACTTGCTTTTGTCTGGAAAGGATCAGAAAAAGAAACAGGAGCTTGGCTGTATTTTCCTAGAGGCCACCGGGCACAGAATATTGAATGCGGCATGTTGGGCTTGCTGGATCTTTGTGTGAAGTGACCAGCACCTCAGAGATGCTGCCCTAAATGGTAGCCATATGTTGAATTCTCCCCATCTGTACTCCCCATTTGTCATGGAATGACAAATGACCAGTGATGTGGCTAAAAAGGCAGGGGAAGGCACAAGATTGCATAATATCATGGATATCCATGATTGCCTGCTACAGTACCGAGGAGGGAGCATCAACACAGGATTGCTGTTTGCAGACAGGCCAAAGGGAAGAGGGGATTTTATACTGCCAGAAGTTACAGGGCCCCATTTTTCCATTAGCTCCAGCCAATAGAAATGATCAAAGTATGATAAGATACGGGATAAGAGGATGAAGCAAGGAAGTGGTATTGTTTGTGTGGTCCAAGAAATCAAAAGGATGGGATAGGAGGTTATGTTTCAAATCCTTCCAGCATGTGGAGAGTCATAAAATTCTCAGGAACCCAAAATGTCACTATATACAGACAGACATATAGAGAGAGATACATACTGTATAGCGATACATGTAGAAAGATATAGATACAGATATATTGACCACCAGGAGGCATCATGTGACCAGTTTCATCCTAATTCATCCAGTTTCATTTGGCTAGCCATCGGACATGGGTAACCAAATGTTATTTTATGGAGCTCACACTCTCTACCAGTTGAACTCACAGAACCTTGCACTGGAAATGACTATATACAGTGCATTAGGAGCTATCCAGGCACTCAGCAATTGCAGGAAGAGATAAATAGAATCTACCAGAACAGTATACAGGTAGTCCTCACTTAGCGACCACAATTGGGACTAGCAATTCTGTTGCTAAGTGACACAATCACTAAGCAGAAAATCACGTGACTGCGACGGACTTATGGTGTCATTTTCCAGTCAGCTGTTAAGCGAGACATCACCTGACTGCAACTTGCGATTTTACTTCTGCCTTCTCCATTAACTCTGCTTGTTGCAAGCTGGTTGGGAAGCATGCAAATGGTGATCATGTGATCACAGGATGCTTTGACGATCGTAAATGTGAGGACTGGTCACAAAGCTGGTTTTTTTACACCATTGTAACTTCCAATGGTCGCTAAATGAGGCAGTCAGTAACCGAGGACTACCTGTATGGAGCACAGAGATAGAAATGTTACAGAGAGCTTCAGGGAAGGTGGACTGTTTTTACCATTCTGATCAATATATATTCAATGAGCTTTGTCCTAAGCTGAGATTTCAGGGATTTGTTTCCTCAACGCACCTGGAGGCTACTAAATTAAGGAAAAAAAATTAAAAGAAGTATTTTAATAGGCAGAGCAATGATGCCAGCTTTGGATTGTTTAAATCACATATTTAAATACCACCTGTCACTCTAGAACCTTATAGGAGAGTTAATACATTTTTTATTTGATTGCCAATACCAAGAACTATAAAGCATAAGTTACCGCAAACTTTAAACAATACAGGTAGTTCTCGGCCATTTGTTTAACGACCATTCGAAGTTACAATGGTACTGAAAAAAGTGACTTATGACCTGCCCTCGTGCTTACAATCATCCCAGCTTCCCTGTGGTCATGTGGTCACCATTTGCAACCTTCCCAGCATTCCTTTTCCCACAATTACATTCTCTTTTTTCCTACCAAGGATATCTTGCTTCTTTCTTCATTTTTCCCTTTCTTCCTTCTTTCCTACAGCAGTCATGATTGTAATTTCCTTTTTTTATTTGAACCTCCTCTATATCACCCGCAGATCTCTGAAAATCAGACCATAGGAGGTTCCTGGAAGTGATGTATAAAAAGGCTGAAACTAACTCCATTTGTTTTATTGCAGCTTATGGGAAATTCAAGATCAGCACCACGGATGAGTCAGCAAGCATAACTTTTTAGTGGGGTGTGCCAACTCCAATCCAGGCTAGTTTAGAGCGGTGGGGAAATTGGAAAGCTAGATAAGCAGGGCTCCATATTTCTAGTTCGGTGTTTCTCAACCTTGGCAACTCTAAGATGTGTGGACATCAACTCCCAAAACTCCCCAGCCAGCATTCTGGGAGTTGAAGTCCACACAACTTAGAGTTGCCAAGGTTGAGAAACACTGTTCTGGTTGATAGCCATACATCTCACCTCCATGACTTATTCCCACTGAGTACTTTGCCATAACCTCCTCCCTTTTTGATCCTACCAGCACCAGCTCCAATCCAACCAAGCCGCCACTACTTGACACCACCCCCTTCTTCCCATAAAAAGCCAGATACTTCCTCTTCTGAGCCTGAAGTGAAGAAACCAGGCACTAAGCCACATCCAGGTCGCAGCCCATCCAACACCACCTTACTGACTAAGGAGTATTTCCTGAAGAGAATGACGCAGAATATCTCATCCAAACTTTCCCCATACAATGGGACTCTCCTTCAACGGTTAGAGAGCTACCTCCGTGCCATCAATTTCCCTCTCCGGGGCAATCAGACAATCCAGAGCGTGGCCAGGGACATATACCTCTATCTCAAACGTGCAAAGCCAATTGAATTTCAAGAGAGGGTTGAAGAACGTCTTGTCAAAGAAACTAGCAATTTGCCTCGGCAAAGGGAATTCCCAATAGCAGAAGCAGATAGCGCCTACTCAGATGGATATCTCCGTCCAGACCATGCCAAGCCAGCGGTGGTGACCACCTCCTCAGACCATATTGAGGTGTCTTTGGACAGTGTGAGAGGGGTCTCTGACAATGTGGTCATCCGCTACCAAAACATGGCAAATGGAGAAAGAAGGGAGTTAGTGGTCCCCGGAGATGCTTCTACAGCAATCATCACCGGATTGTCTCCTGGAACAACCTACTTGATGGAAATTCACGGCGTCATGAAAGGACATTCCTCTAAATCTTACTCCTTTATAACTGCCACAGGTACCAGGGTTGGTAGGGCCGTCATCCACCAAGGCAGTTTGCTCTCTTCCTTCACCTGCAGTAGAACCATCACATGCCTTATTTATATTCTTGCAAAGCAGAGCTTCTGCGGCACCCACACATCGCCAAATATTTAATTACACGTTGCTTTCACGTTCTCCCCAAAGTGGCTTGGACTGTAGATTGCTATGTAGCTTCCTCTCTTGGACGAAAGTTCTTCTGAGCCATATTGTTTTTCACGCAGATGTCACAGCATCCACCAGCTAATTGTCTTCTTCAAGCCAAAATGTGCCCTTACCTGCTCCTCCAAAGTTTGTTCGGTCTGTTCTGTTTTTGCTACACGTCTCTTCTTATAGACAGAGTGTTTCCCGTCTGTCTTTTCTATGTTGTCCTGAGTTTATTTGACGTCTACTTGCAAAGAGTTAAAATATGGGATATTTTCCCATTAAATTGAATCACAGGAGGAAGAATTTTATTATGGTTGTGGATATTACATGCAAAGTTCTTAGGGAACACAGAGAAGTGGCTGGAAAAATACTGAATTATTTCTTAATAATTTTAAACCTGACTTTCCCCTGAAGGAGTTCCCATTTTTATCCTTACAGCAGTCCTGAGAAACAATAATTCACCCCAAATCACCCCACAACAGCCCCCTATTTCCCTATAAAAATAGTCTACATATGAACGTATATACATAAGAGTATCACGTCCAATATTTACTGAAAGATTTAACACAATTTAGTAAAACATTTCTCAGTATGCTGGCTCAAAAGTGTACCAGTGAAAGCCAAGGTTTTGTCAAAACTGAAGAAATCAAAATCAGAACGTCCAAACATTCACATGTGGATGTTGAAATCAGGCTGAATGTTGACTCTGTATGAAACGTTGTTCTGGTGTTACTGTTTTCCTGTCCCGCGTCTTATTGTAACACACCACTCACTTTATTTTTTAGCCACAGCCAGCTGCCGATGTTGTTCAAGTGAATCTGAAGTCTTTTGTGTTTAATCACTTTCTTCTTCCAGGCTTCCAGCTCTTGCCTTCATGTTGCTTTTATGTGGCTGAAAACTTTATTTTCAGTTTCCGTTCCAGCAATGTTGGCTGTCATTGTCAAGCCAGCCCGTGCTGCTGCTCTGCCTCTCCTCCTGCTGCTGCCGTGGCTGCCCCATCACATATCCAAACCTCAGCCTCAAAGTGTCTGTCTGGCAGTTAACTGGGATATCTAGGTTTTGTTTTCTGAAATGAAGAGAATCTATTCTAAAAACTCTCCTCCTTCTCCTTCTCCCTCTCCTCCTCCTTCCAGTAGCAGGAAGTTCAGCTCTGATATATATCTGGCTAGCATACTTCTCAGCTGAATTGAACCATAGGGCTGGGTTCCCACAAATATTGCCAGGTAGTTTGTACATCCCACTGTGTGAAAGCTGGCCTCAACCTTAGCTGGTTGAGTGAACCATCACACTGAGCCATAAAATGGGTTATTTGCTTGGGCATAGCAGGTTATGGGAATGCAGCAATTATGGTTTTTAAAGCCAAGATAAGCATATTGTCCGTATCCAACCTGCATTGTCTAGATCAGTGTTTCTCAACCTCAGCAACTTTAAGATGTCCACACTTCTTAAAGTTACCAAGGTTGAGAAACACTGATTTGGAACATTATACAGATTTGCTGTTATTGATTCCCATGTAATAATCTGTCACATTTCAAAGGCTCAGGGATTCAAACTGCAATCAAAAGACACGCACACACACCCTCACACACACACACACACAGTCAATGGCTAAGGTGTCTTCTGTAAAATCCAGGAAGTAGAGAAATATGCTGGCCAGACTGAACTAAGGGAGGAGGTTGCTGAAGCTTAAAAAAAAAAAAAGAGTTTCTGGTTCCCTCACCTCACATCTCCTTTCCTTCAGCTCCAAGTTCACCAACAACTGACAAGATCCAAACCATCGCCGTGCCCACCTTAACTCCTGAAGCTCCATTGAGGAACCTACAGGTGACCGACGTCTCTCCAAACCGGCTCCGTGTGACTTGGTCAGCCCCGCCCAATTCCTTCCACAACTTTTCCCTGTACTATAGGGACCCCAAATATGATGCACCCCCAGAAAAAATCAGCATTCCAGGAACAGAGAGAAGTGTCAACATAATGGGTTTACACCCTGGTACTGAGTATGAAATAGAGTTACATGGAGAGATACCTGATGGAACCTACAGTGCTCCCCTCTTGACAAAGATAATTACAGGTACCTCACTATATTCCCTGAATTCATCAAGTTCCAACTGGGATCTTGGTTTTTTTCTGTTTCAGATTTCCTTTTTCTAGCAAAGAAGATAGTAGAATATATATTTCTGACGTGATGAAGGACATTTTCTGACTCACTGACCATTGTGTTTCATCTGTGTCCTCATGCAATCTGTGTCATGGCTCAGGATTCTGATGCCCGTTGCTGGGCGGACAGGGCTAAGTCTGCTTTGATTCAGCCTCCAAGTACCCTTTTTGTGGCCTAGAAGCACCCAAAGAGCAGTGGGGCTAAATCGCCTTTTTTTTTAAGGGGCAGAGAGTTAAATTTTGCAGCACTTAAAAAAAAACAACTGCAAAACCAACATGATCTTTTCCTAGATTGGATGGCTTTTAAAGGGCAAAGGCCGCCTAGAGTCACGTATGTGAGATGGGCAGCTATAAAACAAGTATTATTAGATTCTGCAAAATTTAAGGTATGCCTTCTGAACCTTCAATCCTGCTCCAATAGGAGCTGAAAGTTTGGTAATGCCATGCTGTTACAGGTAGTCCTCGCTTAGTGACCATAATTGGGACCTGCAAGTCCATCACTAAGCGCATGGTTGCTAAGCTGAAAATCACATGACTGTGATAGGATTACAACCTCACTTCAGCTTTGGTCATTAAGCAAAGCAGCACAGTCACTAAGTGAGACATCATGTGACCGCAACTTATGATTTTACTCCTGCCTTCTCTATTAACTCTGTTGTCACAAACCAGTGGCGAAGCACCTGAATGGTGATCATGTGACTATGGGATGCTGCGATGGTTGTAAATACGAGGACTGGTCACAAATATATTTTTTTAATACTGTCATAACTTCGAAAAGTCACTAAATGAGGCAGTTGGTAAGCAAGGACTACATATATTAGCCATGCCTCTTGAGGCCTTGGAGCCCACTAATTTATTTCCCAGTCATAAGAAAATTGTGTGCACACCCATCTTGTTCCATGACATCAGGTTGGCTGTTGAGAACAAAATGTGTATTTTCACTTAATTGATTTTTTTTTCAAAAATTCTTTATTTAAAGGCAGTTGAGAGAGGAACAAGGCTATGAAATAAGGTTGGCCACATGCTTTCCCATCCTATCAAAATTCAGTGCAAAACTGCTGGTTCTCTGTAGTATCATTTTTTATCCTCCCCGCCTCCCCATTCCCTCTATCCAACCCCACATCTCTCACTTATATTACCTTAGATGGGAAAAAGTTGCCCACCTGCACTAAATGGACTTTTGGTCTGACAGATTTCCTCAGCCTGATATTTAACAATTCTCCCTAAGTCCCTGAAAGATGAGCAGACTGATTCTCCCTCCACCAGATCATCTTTCAAAAACCCACAACCTACCTCTGTGGCCCTTACTCTGAATTTGTCCCAAGCTACTAGCTTTTTAACAGGCTAAAACTGATTTTTGTAAGCTAAACGTTCTTCCTTGCCTATATAAACACAGTATAACCTGGTATATGTTCCTTATTCACCATAGTGAGACCTGTGAGATTCATAGATACTGCACTGTCTTCTCCCATCATCCCCGCTATCCTCTTCTTCAGAGAAACTCCTAACCATCTCCTTCCCTTCTTTTTTCTTGTCAGCAGCAGAACCAGAGGAGCCCAGCCTGGGAGGTCTCTCTCTTCTAGAAGTCACAGACACCTCGGCCCACCTTTCCTGGGATACCCCCACTGGGGCTTTTGACACCTTTGTGATCCAATATAAAGACGCTGAGGGCAAACCCAAGGTGCATCGGATGGATAGGAATTCCCGAGAAGCCATGATTTCTAACTTAGTGCCGTCTCGAAAATACAAATTCAACCTTTATGTGCTCGTAGGCCGTAAGCCTTTTGGCCCAGTGTCCTTGGAGACAGTGACAGGTGAGCAATGGGTTCCAGGCACGGTATTCCTCTTGAATTTGAAATGAGGTTGAGCCCAAAGCCAGATCAACTACTATTAATCTAATATAAAGATGCTGAGGGCAGACTCCAAGAGCTGCCCACCGAGGGAGATTCCCAGGAAATCACCGTCCCCAACCTGGCTCCTTCCCACAGATACAGATTCAGCCTCTATGGCATCTCCAACCACAGATGTCTAGGTCCTGCCTCTATAACTTTCATCACAGGTCAGGGGAATGGTTAACGTAGCTACAGGATTTCTCTGCAAGATGTGTCCCTTTCCCTGCTTTCTCCAGAGGATAATGCTTGATTTCAGCTTCCCTCTGAACCAATCTCCACGTGATAGTAAACGTATCTTTGCATCTTGGCCAGGATGGAAAGATTCACCCTGCAGATTGAGTTCAACTTCCCAGGCCTCCCCATACAGCTCTTGGAAACCCCCAACGGGGGCCTAAAAGATCCATCATCTGCCTCCACGCCAGGGGTGTCTGCAGGATGAGGTCCAAAAAGTCAGAAGTTGCACATGCAACACACATAAAACCCAGCTGCAACTTTGTTGCACCTTTGCAGGCATCATCTTAAATTTTTTGACCATACCCTGTTCCACTTCCATATTAAGAAGCTGCCAGATAGGGTTTCCTTAAAAGCTGAGTGAAGACAGCTTAGTTTAAAATCACTGCTTCAAGTCAACACAGATCAACAATGCAACATGCACAATTTGCATAATGAGTTACACAAATTTGCTCTATTGCATGTGACATCTGCTGTGTTGAGTCCCAGTAAACTGAAGTTACATTGTGTATGTTTATGTGTGACCTGTCTGTCTACCTACCTACCTACCTTGCCAGCCTGTATAAGCTAGATGTTGCCTTTTTCTGGCTGATATGACTTGATAGGAAGGCTGCAGTTCTATCTGGAGCAGGATTCACACAAACACTAAGCCATGGTTTATTTTGCCCTTGGTTTGTTCAATAAGCCAGAATTACTGGATTCATACAATGTAAAAGGCAATAAACCGTGGATTGCAAATCACTACAGGTAGGTTTGCATGTCAGCCTGGGTCAGAAACCAACCACCCAAGTATGTCTTGACTTCGTGCAGCCATTGTTTAAAAACACAAATCTGTTCCAAATTATCTATGAAAAACATGCAATTTTTGCAGATGAGCGGAGTGCTACTTCTCTCTTGCAGCCAGAATCGTTCACTGGGTGCTTTTCTCACTGAGTTAGGTAATGGTAGTGAAGAAACATGAGGCACATGCCAGGGGGTGAGGACATGTGCCTTCATTCCTCATCTGTCTCCCTCTTTTATTTTTCAAATTAGAGTCACTGCTCACTACCATATTAGGGTAGTTCTGTACATGCCTTCCTACTCAGTTTGGCTTCTTAGAGAATTTGGAGGAGGTATTGTCACCAGAGAATGCACAACGACACAAAGGAGACATTAAGAGAGATGTACCTGAAAAAAGAAGTATGTTTCCAAGAGTTGGAATCAAAAATGGATGTCCGTATGGAGGAAAAAGACTTACACTGGGGAAATACACATTCTAAAAGTCTACATCAGGATGTGTGCATTGGAATATGGTTTCTCATGACATCCTTTGTTCGTAGGTGTAAAAACTGTGTATTTTAGGAAAAGCTGCAATTGAAAATGAACATAGATTTTTATCACTCTTTAAATACACTCCATAAAAAAAAAAAAACAGCTTGCCAATATATTGCTTTACTATTGTAAATAATGAAAGGGATGGAATTTCTACAGATCCTCACACAGCTAGAGCAAGGACTGCAGACTTAAAAACATAGTCAGTGACTTAAAAGATGGACAGGAGCTAGAGATCTCAAAGAGGGTGGTCATCTTTTGTTTTATTTCCACAGCATCACAGAAAGATGTGTCCAGACCCAAACCTGTCCTCAGTGATCTGTCTGTGGCAGAGGTGACCAGCAACTCTGTCCACCTCACATGGAGAGTCCCCACCGGTAGATTTGATTCCTTTTTGCTCCAGTACCAAGACTCAGAAGGCAAAGATCAAGCCCTGCCTGTGGACCGAGATTCCCGTGAAGTCATTGTTCCCAGTTTGGTTCCCTCCCAAAGATACAGATTCAACCTCTATGGTATCTTTGGGACACAGCGCCTTGGACCTATCTTTACAGATGCTGTGACAGGTCAGCAGCATCGTGAGCCAACCGGCTTTAATGTCTTTTCTTTGATAATAGGAAGCCTTTTCCTGTTAATATGAAAAAAGTAGGAAAGTATTTCCTAGTGATTTCTTTTCATTCCATCTTCCAGGATATTTACTTGGTACAAAAGATAAATCAGTGAAATTTAACTCTTAATTGAAATGTTATGAAATCTAATGAAGGATGGAATGTGCAAAGAAAGCCTGCAGGGTAATTTCCAATATTCTTTCCGAAAGATTGTTGGTTGCAAGAGAAGGCAGTCCTAATGTGGAATGGTGCTGACATCAACTCTTTTTATTCCCCATCTCTTATAGCAACAGTTCAGGAACCAAAGAAGGAGAAACCAATTGAGACAACAGGGATTAAGCCCAGCCTGGGGGAGTTCTCAGTCCTTGACGTCACAAGCAATTCTGTCCGTCTCTACTGGACCGTCCCCACCGGGAGCTTTGACTCCTTCCTGGTCCAGTACAAGGATGCAGATGGCCAAGCCCAAGCGTTGCCTGTGGAGGGACCCTCCCATGAAGTGACTGTGACCAACCTGGCTCCTTCCCGCAGATACAAGTTCAACCTCTATGGAGTCTCTGGGCGCAAACGCTCCAGCCCCCTCTCCACTGATGCCACCACAGGTCAGCTTCAGGATTCAGTGTGACTGGGGGTCTTCAGATATTATTCTTCCATACTAACATTCTTGATTTCCTTAACTAGCAACTTTTTTACTGATTTTTCCAGTTCTTGGAAGGAATCTCCAAGGCCAAGAAAATTATAACTAAGCCTTTTCTTTCATTTCCCTGTTTTAGCCAGCCTTACAGACTCAGAAAAGGTAATTCCTGTCCAACCCAGCCTGGGGGAGCTCTCAGTCCTTGACGTCACAAGCGATTCTGTCCGTCTCTACTGGACCGTCCCCACCGGCAGCTTTGACTCCTTCCTGGTCCAGTACAAGGATGCCAATGGCCAACCCCAAGTGTTGCCTGTGGAGGGAGGCTCCCGTGAAGTGACTGTGACCAACCTGGCTCCTTCCCGCAGATACAAGTTCAACCTCTATGGAGTCTCTGGGCGCAAACGATCCAGCCCCCTCTCCATTGATGCCACCACAGGTCAGCTTCTGGGGTCACCATGACTGTGGGATTTGTTGTGCAGAGTACAGCAGTGCTCCCAGAAACCCTTTGCCCAGGGAAAAAATACACACCAGCATGATAGGTTTGCAAACTGCAATGTCCATATCTTGTTCTCCAAAGAAACTCAGCCAGAAAATTTATACTATCTGGTTGTTTATTGATAAAAATGCAAAACTCCATAAAATACAAGTTGTAAACAAAATATAAGGAAAAACACTTCTCATAAATTCAGCATCCAAGACTTATCCACAAATATAAAGTCTCTAGCCAAAAACTCTCAGAGAAAAGTACACTACTTGGTTATTAGTTACAACTACATAACCCATACCTACATAGTGGCTAACACTCTACTGCAACTGCAGCTACAACTGCCAAAGCTGGGCATACATGCTCCAGTTGTATTGTCACTCTATACCCACCCACTGGATAACTAGCATACACACGCCAATAGGTGGCAGTAATTAGCAGTATACTACGTGCACAACACACAAGTCACAAGTTACACTAACAATAACAAATTTGTCATATGACTCATATAGCCATAATATTGTTGTACAGATAACGGGATGAACTTCTTTCCCATGAGAAAATCCTGACAGGATTTTGATTGATTTCCTTAATAAGCAGTGTTCAATATCTTGTTTCATACTAGTTCCTACAAGTTAGATCTTTTGCTAATATTGTGCTGGATTTCTGTTGTTTTGCCTGTCTCCTTTGGAATTCCTCCTCCCCCTCCCATTTTCAGCTGCCTCTTTATCCATCAGGTGGAAACTAAATTAATTCAAGTATTGAGGAGCAACATATATCAACTATTTTTTCCATTGGGTTAAGAGAAGATTCTCCTTACAGGGCTGCATCTAATCCATACACCTGAATAATCCCCATTTTTCAAAATCTTGATAGATTTTAGGATTGTGGAGGAAGTCAAGAACAATAGACGCATCCTTAACATAAAGAAGACAAGTTTCATATTATCAACCTCTTGATGTCATCTCAAAATGTACAATAATACAACAGGATCAAGCTATACAGAACTATGTTCCAAACATAGTACTGAGTTAGTTTTACCAGCACAAAGTTTATAATAACCTATTCTTTCTATTTCTTTTAGCCCCAGTTCCAAATGTTGAGCAGGCAGCTCCTGTCCAACCCAGCCTGGGGGAGCTCTCAGTCCTTGACGTCACAAGCGATTCTGTCCGCCTCTATTGGACTGTCCCCACCGGGAGCTTTGACTCCTTCCTGGTCCAGTACAAGGATGCAGATGGCCAACTCCAAGCATTGCCTGTGGAGGGAGGCTCCCATGAAGTGACTGTGACCAACCTGGCTCCTTCCCGCAGATACAAGTTCAACCTCTATGGAGTCTCCGGGCGCAAACGCTCCAGCCCCCTTTCCACTGATGCCACCACAGGTCAGCTTCAGGATTTAGTATGGCTGCGGGTCTTCAGATATTATTCTTCCATACTAACTTTCTTGATTTCCTTAACAAGTAACTTTTTACTGGTTTTTCCAGCTCTTGGAATGAATCTCCAAGACCAAGGAAATTATAACTAAGCCTTTTCTTTCATTTCCCTGTTTTAGCCAGCCTTACAGACTCAGAGGAGGCAACTCCTGTCCAACCCAGCCTGGGGGAGCTCTCAGTCCTTGATGTCACAAACGATTCTGTCCGTCTCTACTGGACCGTCCACACCGGCAGCTTTGACTCCTTCCTGGTCCAGTACAAGGATGCAGATGGCCAACCCCAGGTGTTGCCTGTGGAGGGAGATTCCCGCGAAGTGACTGTGACCAGCCTGGTTCCTTCACGCAGATATAAGTTCAACCTCTATGGAGTCTCCGGGCGCAAACGCTCTAGCCCCCTCTCCACTGATGCCACCACAGGTCAGCTTCAGGATTTAGCATGGCTGGGGCTCTTCAAATATTATTCTTCCATACTAACGTCCTTGATTTCCTTTATAAGCAACCTTTTTACTGATTCTTCCAGGTCTTGGGTGGAATCTCCAAGACCACGGAAATTATAACTAAACCTTTTCTTTTATTTCCCTATTTTAGCTCCCCTTACAGACCCAGAGGAGGCAATTTCTGTCCAACCCAGCCTGGGGGAGCTCTCAGTCCTTGATGTCACAAGCGATTCTGTCCGTCTCTACTGGACCGTCCCCACCGGGAGCTTTGACTCCTTCCTGGTCCAGTACAAGGATGCAGATGGCCAACCCCAAGCCTTACCCATAGAGGGAGGCTCCAATGAAATCACTGTGACCAGCCTGGCTCCTTCCCGCAGATACAAGTTCAACCTCTATGGAGTCTCTGGGCGCAAACGCTCCAGCCCGCTCTCCACAGATGCCACCACAGGTCAGCTTCAGATGTCAGGGGGGTTGTTGCAGGTTCTCTCTCTTTCTCTCTCTCTCTCTCTTTTTGAACTACCCATTACCAGACTGACCCAGTCTCAATAGACACAAAGCACTGGAAACCTGGACTGTTGGTTGACAATTGTTTTTATCTCCCTTCAGTGACTGGGGAGAGATTTTTATTTAATTATAAAAGAAAATCTTACCAAAAAGGAATAGAATGCCTTGAACCAATTCAGAAATTAATCTTAATAATAAAACTATTTTCTAGTTTAAGCATCTATTTTCCATAAGCTCTTTATTTACACTATCTCTTTAAAGTTCAATTTCATTATTATTTTCATATCTTTCTATTCTATATCTCCAATATATCTGTTTACTGGTGACTTTTATAATTCTGTTCTCTTAGTCCCTGTACAGATAGTCCATATTTACCAATGCTAATTGGGACCAGGAACTCCGTCACTAAGTGATGTGGTCATAAGGCACGACGTAACGTGACCTTGCCAATTTAAGTTGGCAGTTGCAGCAATCCCAGTAGCCGTTGTTAGGGAAATCCCATGCGATCACAGTGTCCCATGGTCATGTGATCACCATTTGTGACCTCCTGCTGCCTTCCCCACGACTCTGCTTGTCAGAAGCTGGCAGCGAAGGTCAAAAGTGGTGATCACGTGACTACACGACTCTGCGACATCATAACTGCGAGTACTTGAATTGTGATCACATGACTGCGGGGATGCTGCGATGACTGCAACTACAAGGACCCGTCACAAGTACCCCTCATTCAGCACCATTGTAACTTCAATGGTCGCTGAACGAGTGGACGTTAAGCGAGGACTACCTGTATGTCTCTATTGAGACTCACTATAGAGCTATCCTCCTTTTTGTACAGGGTTTGATTTGTCTTTTATTTTTTTTAATTTCTGTTTTCTATTCCTATTCATAACAAATCTTGGCTTTTTCTTGTCTTTTCTGTTTGTCTGTACCTGGAGCGGCTTCTTGACTCTTCTCCTCTTCTGACTCTCAGCTCCATCTGAGAGAAACGGCTTGAAGAAGTTTTCCCTCATGAGGGAAGGAAATAAATGCCTCTCTCTCCCCAGTTTTCTCAGTTGCTGCCTCCTTTCCAGTTATCTCTCCGCATCAGGGCAGTCTATCTTTTAGTTGCCTCTTTATTTCTCCTGGACTTTGGCTCTGCTTATTCAGCCCCTTCCTCATGCGGCCTGGGGCAGCAGAGCTCCCAGGCAGCCATCTTGCCTTCCCTCCCTCTCGCCTGTGCCCAAAACTGCTGTTTCATTGAAGCTGCTGTTTGACTGGCAGCTCAGTTGCCGTGACAATGGGGGAGGGCCGAGGAGGGAGGGGGAGGAAGGAGCACAGGTGCTTTTAAACTGCTGAGGCAGTCTGTCCTCCAACAGGGCTGTTCAGATATTATTTCATTTTAATGTTCTTGATTTCCTTAACAAGCCACATTTTTACTCATTACTCCACCTCCTAGATGGCATCTCCGAGATGTAACTAAGCCTTTTCTTTCATTTCTCGGTTTTAGCCAGCCTTACAGACTCAGAGGAGGCGGTTCCTGTCCAACCCAGCCTGGGGGAGCTCTCAGTCGTTGACGTTACAAGTGATTCTGTCCGTCTCTATTGGACCATCTCTACCGGGAGCTTTGACTCCTTCCTGGTCCAGTACAAGGATGCAGATGGCAAACCCCAAGCCTTACCCATAGAGGGAGGCTCCAATGAAATCACTGTGACCAGCCTGGCTCCTTCCCGCAGATACAAGTTCAACCTCTATGGAGTCTCTGGGCGCAAACGCTCCAGCCCGCTCTCCACAGATGCCACCACAGGTCAGCTTCAGATGTCAGGGGGGTTGTTGCAGGTTCTCTCTCTTTCTCTCTCTCTCTCTCTTTTTGAACTACCCATTACCAGACTGACCCAGTCTCAATAGACACAAAGCACTGGAAACCTGGACTGTTGGTTGACAATTGTTTTTATCTCCCTTCAGTGACTGGGGAGAGATTTTTATTTAATTATAAAAGAAAATCTTACCAAAAAGGAATAGAATGCCTTGAACCAATTCAGAAATTAATCTTAATAATAAAACTATTTTCTAGTGTAAGCATCTATTTTCCATAAGCTCTTTATTTACACTATCTCTTTAAAGTTCAATTTCATTATTATTTTCATATCTTTCTATTCTATATCTCCAATATATCTGTTTACTGGTGACTTTTATAATTCTGTTCTCTTAGTCCCTGTACAGATAGTCCATATTTACCAATGCTAATTGGGACCAGGAACTCCGTCACTAAGTGATGTGGTCATAAGGCACGACGTAACGTGACCTTGCCAATTTAAGTTGGCAGTTGCAGCAATCCCAGTAGCCGTTGTTAGGAAATCCCATGCGATCACAGTGTCCCATGGTCATGTGATCACCATTTGTGACCTCCTGCTGCCTTCCCCACGACTCTGCTTGTCAGAAGCTGGCAGCGAAGGTCAAAAGTGGTGATCACGTGACTACACGACTCTGCGACATCATAACTGCGAGTACTTGAATTGTGATCACATGACTGCGGGGATGCTGCGATGACTGCAACTACAAGGACCCGTCACAAGTACCCCTCATTCAGCACCATTGTAACTTCAATGGTCGCTGAACGAGTGGACGTTAAGCGAGGACTACCTGTATGTCTCTATTGAGACTCACTATAGAGCTATCCTCCTTTTTGTACAGGGTTTGATTTGTCTTTTATTTTTTTAATTTCTGTTTTCTATTCCTATTCATAACAAATCTTGGCTTTTTCTTGTCTTTTCTGTTTGTCTGTACCTGGAGCGGCTTCTTGACTCTTCTCCTCTTCTGACTCTCAGCTCCATCTGAGAGAAACGGCTTGAAGAAGTTTTCCCTCATGAGGGAAGGAAATAAATGCCTCTCTCTCCCCAGTTTTCTCAGTTGCTGCCTCCTTTCCAGTTATCTCTCCGCATCAGGGCAGTCTATCTTTTAGTTGCCTCTTTATTTCTCCTGGACTTTGGCTCTGCTTATTCAGCCCCTTCCTCATGCGGCCTGGGGCAGCAGAGCTCCCAGGCAGCCATCTTGCCTTCCCTCCCTCTCGCCTGTGCCCAAAACTGCTGTTTCATTGAAGCTGCTGTTTGACTGGCAGCTCAGTTGCCGTGACAATGGGGGAGGGCCGAGGAGGGAGGGGAGGAAGGAGCACAGGTGCTTTTAAACTGCTGAGGCAGTCTGTCCTCCAACAGGGCTGTTCAGATATTATTTCATTTTAATGTTCTTGATTTCCTTAACAAGCCACATTTTTACTCATTACTCCACCTCCTAGATGGCATCTCCGAGATGTAACTAAGCCTTTTCTTTCATTTCTCGGTTTTAGCCAGCCTTACAGACTCAGAGGAGGCGGTTCCTGTCCAACCCAGCCTGGGGGAGCTCTCAGTCGTTGACGTTACAAGTGATTCTGTCCGTCTCTATTGGACCATCTCTACCGGGAGCTTTGACTCCTTCCTGGTCCAGTACAAGGATGCAGATGGCAAACCCCAAGCCTTACCCATAGAGGGAGGCTCCAATGAAATCACTGTGACCAGCCTGGCTCCTTCCCGCAGATACAAGTTCAACCTCTATGGTGTCTCTGGGCACAAACGATCCAGTCCCCTCTCCACTGATGGCACAACAGGTCAGCTTCAGGAAATGACTGAGTCAGAGTCTTTTCAGAGACTGCACTCACACATTTGACTTTGTTATTTTCCATGATGCAGCATTGGCATCAAACATATTACTTCTATTACTTCTTTGCTTTTATGCTTGCGGTAGCTATTGTCCCATGAAAACATCCAACTTCTCTTTTCTATTTCTTTTTTCTTTGTCTATGACCCATATAGACACAAACAAACACTCCTGATCTCGGCTTCCCTTGGGACTATCAGCTTTAGGTCAGTGCACAGAGAAGCTTGTGGCTAGAAATTGAACATCCAGTTAATTGCTTATAGTTAGATTGAAATCAAAATATCCTTTCAGCTACAGTTTTCTACATTTCTCTCAAAGTATTTTGGATTGATATAGTGTTTTCATATGATTAAGGATCCAGAAATACAAACCGTCTTTATTGATTGTACTATCATTCATGTCTTTCTGTCTTTTCGCTCCTGTAAAAATCTCAGAGCAAACAAGGGAATCAGTCCTTGTCTATCCCAGCCTCGGGGAGCTCTTGGTCCTTGACATCACAAGGGATTCAGTCCATCTCTATTGGACTGTCCCTACCAGGAGCTTTGACTCCTTCCTGGTCCGGTACAGGGATGCAGGTGGCCAACCCCAAGCGTTGCCTGTGGAGGGAGGCTCCTATGAAGTCACTATAACCAACCTGGCTCCTTCCTGAAGATACAAGTTCAACCTCTATGGTGTCTCTGGGACAAAATGGTCCAGCCCCCTCTCTACTGATGCCACAACAGATCAGCTTCAAGAATCAGTGTGGCTTGAGGCTTTACATATATTATTATTTCATGTGCACTTTTTGGTTACTGTAATAAGAAGCATTGTTATTGAATGTTCCAGCTGCTAGATTGGATTTTGTACAGCCAAAAATTCTAACCAAGTGTTTTCTTCTAAATCCTTTGTTTACCCAATTCTCAGACCCAGAGGAGATAACTTCCCCCCAGCTGAGCCTGGGGGAGTTCTCAGTCCTTGACGTCACAAGCGATTCTGTCCATCTCTATTGGACTGTCCCCACCGGGAGCTTTGACTCCTTCCTGATCCAGTACAAGGATGCAGATGGCCAACCCCAAGCATTGCCTGTGGAGGGAAGCTCCCGTGAAGTCACTGTGACCAACCTGGTTCCTTCACACAGATACAAGTTCAACCTGTACGGAGTCTCTGGGCACAAACGCTCCCATCCCCTTTCTACAGATGCCACCACAGGTCAGCATCAGGAGTCAGCGTGGCTGTGAGCTTTTCAGCTCTTGTACCAATATGTTAACATTCCTGATTTCCTTAACAAATAGCATATTCCTGGAATGTTCCAAAACCTGGATGTAATCTCCAACGACAATGCAACTGTAACTAAGCCTTTTCTTTCATTTCCCTGTTTTAGCCAGCCTTACAGACTCAGAGGAGGCAACTCCTGTCCAACCCAGCCTTCGGGAGCTCTCAGTCCTTGACGTCACAAGCGATTCTGTCCGTCTCTATTGGACCGTCCCCACAGGGAGCTTTGACTCTTTCCTGGTCCAGTACAAGGATGCAGATGGCCAACCCCAAGCGTTGCCTGTGGAGGGATCCTCCCGTGAAGTGACTGTGAACAACCTGGCTCCTTCCCGCAGATACAAGTTCAACCTCTATGGAGTCTCCGGGCGCAAACGCTCCAGTCCCCTCTCCACAGATGCCACTACAGGTCAGCTTCAGGATTCAGCAACCCGGGGGCTCTTCAGCTATTCTTTCATATTAATGTTCTTGATTTCCTTAGCAAACAACCTTTTTACTGATAATTTCAGCTTCTGGATTGCATCTGCAATATCAATGCAACTGTAACTAAGCCTTTTCTTTCATTTCCCTGTTTTAGCCAGCCTTACAGACTCAGAGGAGGCAACTCCTGTCCAACCCAGCCTTGGGGAGCTCTCAGTCCTTGACGTCACAAGCGATTCTGTCCGTCTCTACTGGACCGTCCACACCGGCAGCTTTGAGTCCTTCCTGGTCCAGTACAAGGATGCAGATGGCCAACCCCAAGCATTGCCTGTGGAGGGAGGCTCCCGTGAAGTGACTGTGACCAGCCTGGCTCCTTCCCACAGATACAAGTTCAACCTGTATGGCGTTTCTGGGCGCAAACGCTCCAGACCCCTCTCCACAGATGCCACCACAGGTCAGCTTCAGGATTTAGTGTGGCTGGGGGTTTTCAGATATTATTCTTCCATACTAACATTCTTGATTTCCTTAACAAATACCATATTTCCGGAATGTTCCAAAACCTGGATGTAATCTCCAACGACATTGCAACTATAACTAAGCCTTTCCTTTCCTTTCTCTGTTTTAGCCCCCCTTACAGAAACAGCTGAGCCAATTCCTGTCCAACCCAGCCTGGGGGAGCTCTCAGTCCTTGACGTCACAAGCGATTCTGTCCGTCTCTACTGGACCGTGCACACCGGCAGCTTTGAGTCCTTCCTGGTCCAGTACAAGGATGCAGATGGCCAACCCCAAGCATTGCCTGTGGAGGGAGGCTCCCGTGAAGTGACTGTGACCAGCCTGGCTCCTTCCCACAGATACAAGTTCAACCTGTATGGCGTTTCTGGGCGCAAACGCTCCAGACCCCTCTCCACAGATGCCACCACAGGTCAGCTTCAGGATTTAGTGTGGCTGGGGGTTTTCAGATATTATTCTTCCATACTAACATTCTTGATTTCCTTAACAAATACCATATTTCCGGAATGTTCCAAAACCTGGATGTAATCTCCAACGACATTGCAACTATAACTAAGCCTTTCCTTTCCTTTCTCTGTTTTAGCCCCCCTTACAGAAACAGCTGAGCCAATTCCTGTCCAACCCAGCCTGGGGAGCTCTCAGTCCTTGACGTCACAAGTGATTCTGTCCGTCTCTACTGGACCGTCCCCACCGGCAGCTTTGACTCCTTCCTGGTCCAGTACAAGGATGCAGATGGCCAACCCCAAGCGTTGCCTGTGAAGGGAGACTCCCATGACGTCACTGTGACCAACCTGGCTCCTTCCCGCAGATACAAGTTCAACCTCTATGGAGTCTCTGGGCGCAAACGCTCCAGACCCCTCTCCACTGATGCTACCACAGGTCAGCTTCAGGAAGCAGTGTGGTTGTGGGGTTTTCAGCTCTTGTACACCAATATTAACACTCTTGGTTTCTTTAATAAGCACTATTCTTATGTAACTGATTGCCTAACATCAATAACTTGTTTTACAGTAGCTCCTGCTGACTGGGTCTTTTATAAATATTTTATTGAATTTTTTGGGGGGGGTTGCCTGTCTCCTTTTATTTTTGCTTTTTTCTTCCATCTTCAACTTCTTCCATGTCCCTCAAGTGGTAACCCATTTATACACCCATTTAACTTACTTTTATATGTTCTTTTCCTGCCCCGAAGGAGCAAGTTTGCTGTCATTGACTCCCTGGACAATCTTTTCTTCAATTTATCTATCAGTATAGTTATATCATGTTTTCCCAGTGACCCTTAATTTTTTATGGGACAATGAATTCCACATTGTAGTAGCTAAACTGGCTCCTGAATGACTGCTTCAGAGGCTTGTGGGGTGGAGGAAAACCTAGAAAACCTTTTTCGTCTTCTCTTGAGATCTCTACCCCCAGTGCCACAGGCCCCAAAGACACTAACAATACCTAGCGTTTATGGGTTACATGCCATTCAAACATGGATTCTCTCTAGTTCGGCTAGCCCTGTGTTGAATCAAAGCTGGAATACAGTTGTCCTTTTAGTATATTTCTCAGTTCCGGCACAGCTAATTAGAGGTACACTTTGCCGATCAGCATGATTTCCCCAACCCTGTTAGCAAAAACACTATCTAAATTAGCAATCAGTTTCCAGAATTTGCCTTGTAGTTCCTTGATTCCAGAAAAACCTCCCAAGGCAGGAAAGATAGCAAGAGAACCAGATGTGAAAAAGGAGCAAAGAGAAGAGCAAGTGAAAGAACAGAGACTCCTACACTCTACACGCATTCCTGTACACTTCTCACAAATACCAAGAGCTCCTTTGCACTTCCTTCTTTATAACCTAAATGTCTTGACCAGCTTGTTTCCGTCAATGAATGTTAGGGAAGGATTAGAGAATTATAATGAATCAATATAAATCAGCTACATATTCCATACCCAAATATATTAAATTCTTAATTATCTACTTAAAGAAGATTAAAATCCCTACAAATCCTAACTGATTGATTCATTATGTGCCATCAAGTCATTTTCAACTCCTAGTGACCGCATAGAAGTTCCAACAATATTGATGGAACCAAAGGGGTTTTTACAAGTGTTTCTTCTTTTGGCTTAAAGTTATTGCTGTTTATTTGTATCCTACAGAAACACATATATACAAAACTGGAGTTGGGTGGCCAATAAATTATTATTATTATTATTATTATTAATAATAATAATAATAATAATAATAATAATAATATCTGAATACCAAAGAGACCAAACTGCCCTATAAGAAAGACCAAATGAAGAACAGAAACAAACAGCAAATGCGGCCTCTGCAAAGAAGCGGAAGAAACAGTGGACCACCTAGTCAGCTGCTGCAAGAAGACCGCGCAGACCGACTACACACAACGGCCTGACAAAGTAGCAACCATGGTGCACTGGAATATCTGCAAGAAATACTGTTTGCCTGCCAGCAAGAACTGGTGGGACCACATAACAAAGTAACAGAAAATGAAGAAGCAAAAGTGCTCTGGGACTTTAGAATTCAAACAGACGAGCACCTGCCACACAACACCCCAAACGTAACCACTGTCGACAAGAAAGACAAAAAAGTCTGGATAATGGACATTGCAATACCTGAAGACAGAAGAACAGAAGAAAAAGAACTGGAGAAAATCACAAAATACAGAGACCTGCAGATATAAGTAGAATGACTATGGCAAAGAAAGCAAAGATGGTACCAATAGTTATAGCCCCAAATAATCCACATTTGTTAATGAGTTGATAGATTGCAGGAGTGGCAACGGAGCAAAGAATAATAGATGCATCCTTAACATAAGGAACTAAAGAGTTATTATCAACTCTGTTGATATCATATCAAAATAGGACAATAATAAAACGAGCAAACTTTACAGAGCAATGTACGAACGCCTGAGTTGTATAGACAAGAAAAAGATTATAACAGTTTCCCATATATTTCTATGTTTTAGCTTTGACTCCAGATGTTGAGAAGGTCATTCCTGTCCAACCCAGCCTGGGGGAGCTCTCAGTCCTTGACGTCACAAGCGATTCTGTCCGTCTCTATTGGACCGTCCCCACCGGGAGCTTTGACTCCTTCCTGGTCCAGTACAAGGATGCAGATGGCCAACCCCAAGCGTTGCCTGTGGAGGGAGACTCCCGCGAAGTCACTGTGACCAACCTGGTTCCTTCCCGCAGATACAAGTTCAACCTCTATGGAGTCTCTGGGCGCAAACGGTCCAGTCCCCTCTCCACAGATGCCACCACAGGTCAGCTTCAGGAGCAAGCATGGCTGGAGGCTTTTCAAATATTATAACTTCATCTTAACTTTCTTGGTCTTCTTAACAAGCAGCAATTTTTACTGAATGTTCCAGCTTCTGGATTGCATATCCAACAGCAAGGCTGTTGTAACTAAGCCTTTTCTTTCATTTCCCTGTTTTAGCCCGCCTTACAGACTCAGAGGAGGCAAGTCCTGTCCAACCCAGCCTGGGGGAGTTCTCAGTCCTTGACGTCACAAGTGATTCTGTCCGCCTCTATTGGACCGTCCCAACTGGGAGCTTTGACTCCTTCCTGGTCCAGTACAAGGATGCAGATGGCCAACCCCAAGCGTTGCCTGTGGAGGGAGATTCCCGCGAAGTCACTGTGACCAACCTGGTTCCTTCCCGCAGATACAAGTTCAACCTCTATGGAGTCTCCGGGCACAAACGATCCGGCCCCCTCTCCACAGATGCCACCACAGGTCAGCTTCAGGAGTCAGCATGGCTGGGGACTCTTCAGATATTATTCTTTCATATTAACATTCTTGATTTCCTTAACAAGCAGTATTTTCACTGATTATTCTATCTCCTTGGATGGCATCCCCAAAACTAAGGAAACGGTAACAAAGCCTTTTCTGTGGAGTCCTTGGGGTTCTCTGAGCTTGGTTCTTTTCCTGCAAATGTTTCATTACATGGCTAGGTAACATCTTCAGTGCTGGAATGGGATGGGGTTTGCTCTCTGTTTATATACTCTTGCATGCCCTTTGAGTGTTGGTGGGGGTGGGGGTTTTATTTTGTTCCTCTGGTAGTTCCTTGATTAGGGTATTGTTTGCTGCTTGCTTGTGTGGCCTGTGGTAACCTCTGCTTATCTTGGTGATAATTGCTGGTGAGGAGCTGTTCTGGTCTTTTGTCTCTTTTGAATAGTGTGTAGATGCTGTTTATTTCTATGTGTCTGTTAATTGCAGCCTTGTCTGAATACCAAACTTCCAAGAATTTCCTTGCATTTTTGGGTTTTGCTTGGTCTAGAATGCTGACAGCTTCCCCGTTAAAATTATGGTTATATCTGTCTCTGTGTTGTGAGATTAAGGAGTTTTCATCATTTCTTCTGACTGCTAGTTGGTGTTCGTGGATGTGCTCTGCTAGTCTTCTGCCTGTCTGTCCTACATAGTGTTTGTTGCAGTCCTTGTAGATGACTCCTGTTTTTTCTTCTTGTGCTACTGGGTCTTTTGGTTTATTTAAGTTATTTTGGAGGGCTTTCGTTGGTTTGTGTGCCACAGAGATGCCATGTGGTTGTAATAGTTTGTTGGTGGTTTCTGAGACATTTCTGATGTAGGGCAGTGTGATCCTTTTAATAGCTTGTGTTGTTTGTGTTGTAGTAGGTTGAGTGGTCAGGCACCTTTTGATAAAGTTGCTGGATATCCATTTTGTTGGAAGATGTACAGAGCTGCTTTTGTGGGAGGTTGGGCTGTTCCTTTGGTCATGGAGTACTTGATTAGCGTGGGTTGTCTTCCACTAAACTTGGGTTTCTAGTTTGCTGTTGTTTCCTCTGCTGATGAGGATATCTCGGAAGGGTAGTGTGTTATTGTTTTTGTGACGGAATGGAATGAGAGGGGTCAAGGACAGAAGCATCTCCTCAGCCCACAGTGTGAGCATGGGAAAGTGAAGAAGATGAGACTGACACCACCCTAAGGAATTCGTAGTATTTAGTTGCTGGCCTGGGGAGCTTAGAGTTAGTCTGGCAAGATTCTGTCTAGCAGGTATGAGCTAATAAAATAACTGAGCTATTCCAGAACTGTCTCATGGAGTTTCTTGGGCTTAAGCTATTGAAACTAAGCCTTTTCTTTCATTTCCCTGTTTTAGCCCACCGTACAGACTCAGAAGAAGTAATTCCTGTCCAACCCAGCCTGGGGGAGCTCTCAGTCCTTGACGTCACAAGCGATTCTGTCCGTCTCTACTGGACCGTCCCCACCGGGAGCTTTGACTCCTTCCTGGTCCAGTACAAGGATGCAGATGGCCAACCCCAAGCGTTGCCTGTGGAGGGAGACTCCCGCGAAGTCACTGTGACCAACCTGGTTCCTTCCCGCAGATATAAGTTCAACCTCTATGGAGTCTCTGGGCGCAAACGGTCCAGCCCCCTCTCCACAGATGCCACCACAGGTCAGCTTCAGGAGCGAGCATGGCTGGAGGCTTTTCAAATATTGTAACTTCATATTAACTTTTTTGGTTTTCTTAACTAGCAGCAATTTTTACTGAATGTTCCAGCTTCTGGATTGCATATCCAACAGCAAGGCTATTGTAACTAAGCTTTTTCTTTCATTTCCCGGTTTTAGCCCGCCTTACAGACTCAGAAGAGGCAACTCCTGTCCAACCCAGCCTGGGGGAGTTCTCAGTCCTTGACGTCACAAGCGATTCTGTCCGTCTCTATTGGACCGTCCCCACCGGGAGCTTTGAATCCTTCCTGGTCCAGTATAAGGATGCCGATGGCCAACCTCAAGCGTTGCCTGTGGAGGGAGACTCCCGCGAAGTCACTGTGACCAACCTGGTTCCTTCCCGCAGATATAAGTTCAACCTCTATGGACTCTCTGGGCGCAAACGGTCCAGCCCTCTCTCCACTGATGCCACCACAGGTCAGCTTCAGGATTTAGCGTGGCTGGGGCTCTTCAGATATTATTCTTCTATACTAATGTCCTTGATTTCCTTAACAAGCAGCCTTTTTACTGATTCTTCCAGCTCTTGGGTGGAATCTCCAAGACCAGGGAAATTATAACTAAACCTTTTCTTTTATTTCCCTGTTTTAGCTCCCCTTACAGACCCAGAGGAGGCAATTTCTGTCCAACCCAGCCTGGGGGAGCTCTCAGTCCTTGACGTCACAAGTGACTCTGTCCGTCTCTACTGGACCGTCCCCACCGGGAGCTTTGACTCCTTCCTGGTCCAGTACAAGGATGCCGATGGCCAACCCCAAGCGTTGCCTGTGGAGGGACCCTCCCATGAAGTGACTGTGACGAACCTGGCTCCTTCCCGCAGATACAAGTTCAACCTCTATGGAGTCTCTGGGCGCAAACGGTCCAGCCCCCTCTCCACAGATGCCACCACAGGTCAGCTTCAGGATTTAGTGTGGCTGGGGGTTTTCAGATATTATTCTTCCATACTAACATTCTTGATTTCCTTAACAAACACCATATTTCCGGAATGTTCCAAAACCTGGATGTAATCTCCAACGACAATGCAACTATAACTAAGCCTTTCCTTTCCTTTCTCTGTTTTAGCCCCCCTTACAGAAACAGCTGAGCCAATTCCTGTCCAACCCAGCCTGGGGGAGTTCTCAGTCGTTGACATCACAAGCGATTCTGTCCGTCTCTATTGGACCGTCCCCACCGGGAGCTTTGACTCCTTCCTGGTCCAGTATAAGGATGCAGATGGCCAACCCCAAGAGTTGCCCGTGGAGGGAGGCTCCCGTGAAGTGACTGTGACCAACCTGGTTCCTTCCCGCAGATATAAGTTCAACCTCTATGGACTCTCTGGGCGCAAACGGTCCAGCCCCCTCTCCACTGATGCCACCACAGGTCAGCTTCAGGATTTAGTGTGGCTGGGGGTTTTCAGATATTATTCTTCCATACTAACATTCTTGATTTCCTTAACAAGTAACTTTTTACTGGTTTTTCCAGCTCTTGGAATGAATCTCCAAGACCAAGGAAATTATAACTAAGCTTTTTCTTTCATTTCCCTGTTTTAGCCAGCCTTACAGACTCAGAGGAGGCAACTCCTGTCCAACCCAGCCTGGGGGAGCTCTCAGTCCTTGATGTCACAAGCGATTCAGTCCGTCTCTACTGGACCGTCCCCACCGGCAGCTTTGACTCCTTCCTGGTCCAGTACAAGGATGCAGATGGCCAACCCCAAGAGTTGCCCGTGGAGGGAGGCTCCAATGAAATTACTGTGACCAACCTGGCTCCTTCCCGCAGATACAAGTTCCACCTCTATGGTGTCTCCGGGCGCAAACGGTCCAGCCCCCTCTCCACTGATGCCACCACAGGTCAGCTTCAGGATTTAGTGTGGCTGGGGGTTTTCAGATATTATTCTTCCATACTAACATTCTTGATTTCCTTAACAAACACCATATTTCCGGAATGTTCCAAAACCTGGATGTAATCTCCAACGACAATGCAACTATAACTAAGCCTTTCCTTTCCTTTCTCTGTTTTAGCCCCCCTTACAGAAACAGCTGAGCCAATTCCTGTCCAACCCAGCCTGGGGGAGTTCTCAGTCCTTGACGTCACAAGCGATTCTGTCCGTCTCTATTGGACCGTCCCCACCGGGAGCTTTGACTCCTTCCTGGTCCAGTACAAGGATGCAGATGGCCAACCCCAAGAGTTGCCCGTGGAGGGAGGCTCCCGTGAAGTGACTGTGACCAACCTGGTTCCTTCCCGCAGATATAAGTTCAACCTCTATGGACTCTCTGGGCGCAAACGCTCCAACCCGCTCTCCACAGATGCCACCACAGGTCAGCTTCAGAAGTCAGGGGGGTTGTTGCAGGTTCTCTCTCTTTCTCTCTCTCTCTCTCTTTTTGAACTACCCATTACCAGACTGACCCAGTCTCAATAGACACAAAGCACTGGAAACCTGGACTGTTGGTTGACAATTGTTTTTATCTCCCTTCAGTGACTGGGGAGAGATTTTTATTTAATTATAAAAGAAAATCTTACCAAAAAGGAATAGAATGCCTTGAACCAATTCAGAAATTAATCTTAATAATAAAACTATTTTCTAGTTTAAGCATCTATTTTCCATAAGCTCTTTATTTACACTATCTCTTTAAAGTTCAATTTCATTATTATTTTCATATCTTTCTATTCTATATCTCCAATATATCTGTTTACTGGTGACTTTTATAATTCTGTTCTCTTAGTCCCTGTACAGATAGTCCATATTTACCAATGCTAATTGGGACCAGGAACTCTGTCACTAAGTGATGTGGTCATAAGGCACGACGTAACGTGACCTTGCCAATTTAAGTTGGCAGTTGCAGCAATCCCAGTAGCCGTTGTTAGGGAAATCCCATGCGATCACAGTGTCCCATGGTCATGTGATCACCATTTGTGACCTCCTGCTGCCTTCCCCACGACTCTGCTTGTCAGAAGCTGGCAGCGAAGGTCAAAAGTGGTGATCACGTGACTACACGACTCTGCGACATCATAACTGCGAGTACTTGAATTGTGATCACATGACTGCGGGGATGCTGCGATGACTGCAACTACAAGGACCCGTCACAAGTACCCCTCATTCAGCACCACTGTAACTTCAATGGTCGCTGAACGAGTGGACGTTAAGCGAGGACTACCTGTATGTCTCTATTGAGACTCACTATAGAGCTATCCTCCTTTTTGTACAGGGTTTGATTTGTCTTTTATTTTTTTTAATTTCTGTTTTCTATTCCTATTCATAACAAATCTTGGCTTTTTCTTGTCTTTTCTGTTTGTCTGTACCTGGAGCGGCTTCTTGACTCTTCTCCTCTTCTGACTCTCAGCTCCATCTGAGAGAAACGGCTTGAAGAAGTTTTCCCTCATGAGGGAAGGAAATAAATGCCTCTCTCTCCCCAGTTTTCTCAGTTGCTGCCTCCTTTCCAGTTATCTCTCCGCATCAGGGCAGTCTATCTTTTAGTTGCCTCTTTATTTCTCCTGGACTTTGGCTCTGCTTATTCAGCCCCTTCCTCATGCGGCCTGGGGCAGCAGAGCTCCCAGGCAGCCATCTTGCCTTCCCTCCCTCTCGCCTGTGCCCAAAACTGCTGTTTCATTGAAGCTGCTGTTTGACTGGCAGCTCAGTTGCCGTGACAATGGGGGAGGGCCGAGGAGGGAGGGGGAGGAAGGAGCACAGGTGCTTTTAAACTGCTGAGGCAGTCTGTCCTCCAACAGGGCTGTTCAGATATTACTATTTCATTTTAATGTCCTTGATTTCCTTAACAAGCAACGTTTTTACTGATTCTTCCAGCTCTTGGGTGGAATCTCCAAGACCGGGGAAATTATAATTGAGCCTTTTCTCTTATTTCCCTGTTTTAGCTCCCCTTACAGACCAAGAGGAGGCAATTCCTGTCCAGCCCAGCCTGGGGGAGCTCTCAGTCGTTGACGTCACAAGCGATTCTGTCCGCCTCTATTGGACCGTCCCCACCGGCAGCTTTGACTCCTTCCTGGTCCAGTACAAGGATGCCGATGGCCAACCCCAAGAGTTGCCCGTGGAGGGAGGCTCCCGCGAAGTCACTGTGACCAGCCTGGCTCCTTCCCGCAGATACAAGTTCAACCTCTTTGGAGTCTCTGGGCGCAAACGCTCCAGTCCCCTCTCCACAGATGCCACCACAGGTCAGCTTCAGGAGTCAACTTAGGTTGAGGCCTTTCAGAAATTGCAGGCTCATTGTAATATTCTTTCCCTTCAGTTAACAGTATTGGTATGAGGTGGTTGCCTTATTTTGCAATATCTTGCTTAACATTCCTGCTGTTATTTAGACCTTCTTCAAATACAGTATTTGGTGATTTCCCTTTCCTGTTTGGCTGTTGCTTTTATTTTCTCTTTTGATTTTATAGGCATGAGTTTGAGGCCAACTCACTTGATTAGCTGGTGATTAACTTCTTGGCTATGATGCACCAGACTTCCAGCCCATGAGCAAGGGGGAGATTTCTTCTCCAATCAGATTACAAAGCTCTAAATGCGCAGTTGGTGTTCATTAGACATACGTGTCCAAAAATCTTCATCCATGAATCTCTCTCTCTTTCCTGTCTGTCTGTCTGTCTGCCTGCCTGCCTGCCTGCCTACCTACCCTATCTTACTGCCCCAATGCTCAAATTGCAATCTATTTTAGCTGGGGAATATGATTCAACCTTGAGTTTATTAATGTGGGAACAATGAGTTTATTTCCTGGTAGTGTGGGAGTAAAATGCCTTTTTATTTAATCTGTGTGAGAGAGTACCAGATGGTAGTTCCATCTTCAGTTATAAAATTATCTCTGTTGATGAATACAAAAATATATACAAAATTGGGTGTCTACGGGGGAGTCAAGACAGTCAAGAAGGCAGATGTGACCATGCAATTGAAGCCCTGACTTTTTTTTTTTTTTTGCACGTGTTGCTTATGTGCCTTATGCAAAAAGGTTGGAGGGCTTTGATGGCGTCCTTTCAGTTGCCATCTTGACTTTTTAGCCCCTTGCAGATGTTCCTGCACAGAAAAGAGGCTGAGAGGCAGAACGCTAGTCACATCATTCTGTACTAAAAATGAAGTTCTGCTTGACTGCTTTTTCAAAGTTTTGTATCTGATGTTTTAATCTTTTGACAAAATCAGATGGCCTTATGGAAAGAGACGTTTTGCTAAATTCCAGACTAATAGCAGACTTAGTCTTTTGTGTGGTTGGCCTTTCAACTTTAACACTTTTTTGAAATGGGACTTTCCATTCATTAGGGTTTTGTAGGAGTAGAATGCATAACAGAAAGGGGCCGCAATTAAACCCATGCAAAACCAATCTCTCTCTCTCTCTCTCTCTCTCCATCCATCCATCCATCGGTTAAGAATGATGGAGAAATAAATAGTCCAACTTTTTTTCCTTTTCTTTATTTAAAAAGTAGACACTAATGACATATTAAAAATGCAAGTGTTAAGGAAGGATGGGTTTGCATTGGAATAAAGACACTTCACTAATTCTTTGGATGTCATTTCTTATTGAGTTATCAGCAAAAAGCCCTAAAAAGACTGGAAAACCTTCAGATTAATTAAGTAGAAATAGCTTCCCAGTCATATGATTGGCAAAGGCCTGAAAATGTGTTTCCTGACTTATTTTTTTACTTAAAAATTGACAGCCAAAAAAATGACAGCCAAAAACTACTTTCAAAATGGCAGCCAAAGTCAACTTGTCTGTCTTCTTTACCTTTCCATGCCTCGCTATCTAAATATTTTACCTGGGGAGGAGCTTATTGGTCATAAGGGGTTTTAGGTTATATTATCTTATTCAGTCCATAGGTCTGAATAATCCCCATTTTTTAAACTCTTGATAGATTTCAGGATTGTTGAGGAAGTCAAGAACAATAGATGCATTCTTAACATAAAGAAGACAAGTTCCATATTATCCAGCACCTGATGTCACCTCAAAATTTAGAATAATACAGCAAGATCAAGCTATACAGAACTATGTTCCAAACAGAGTACTGAGTTACTTTTACCAGCACAAAGTTTATAATAACCTTTTCTTTCTATTTCTCTCTTTTAGCCCCAATTCCAAATGTTGAGCAGGAAATTCCTGTCCAACCCAGCCTGGGGGACCTCTCGGTCCTTGATGTCACAAGTAATTCTGTCCGCCTCTATTGGACTGTCCCCACCGGGAGGTTTGACTCCTTCCTGGTCCAGTACAAGGATGCCGATGGCCAACCCCAAGCGTTGCCCGTGGAGGGAGGCTCCCGCGAAGTCACTGTGACCAGCCTGGTTCCTTCCCGCAGATATAAGTTCAACCTCTATGGAGTCTCTGGGCGCAAACGCTCCAGTCCTCTCTCCACCGACGCCACCACAGGTCAGCTTCAGGAGCAAGCATGGCTGGAGGCTTTTCAAATATTGTAACTTCATATTAACTTTCTTGGTTTTCTTAACAAGCAGCAATTTTTACTGAATGTTCTAGCTTCTGGATTGCATATCCAAGAGCAAGGCTATTGTAACTAAGCCTTTTCTTTCATTTCTCTGTTTTAGCCCGCCTTACGGACTCAGAGGAGGCAACTCCTGTCCAACCCAGCCTGGGGGAGTTCTCAGTCCTTGACGTCGCAAGTGATTCTGTCCGCCTCTATTGGACCGTCCCCACCGGCAGCTTTGACTCCTTCCTGGTCCAGTACAAGGATGCAGATGGCGAACCCCAAGCGTTGCCCGTGGAGGGAGGCTCCCGCGAAGTCACTGTGACCAGCCTGGTTCCTTCCCGCAGATATAAGTTCAACCTCTATGGAGTCTCTGGGCACAAACGCTCCAGCCCCCTCTCCACTGATGCCACCACAGGTCAGCTTCAGGATTCAGTGTGACTGGGGGTCTTCAGATATTATTCTTCCATACTAACATTCTTGTAGGGGAGGGGAGGTTTGGGGGGGGGAGGTTGCCTGTCTCACCATACAAGTTCAACCTGTATGGCGTTTCTGGGCGCAAACGCTCCAGACCCCTCTCCACAGATGCCACCACAGGTCAGCTTCAGGATTTAGTGTGGCTGGGGGTTTTCAGATATTATTCTTCCATACTAACATTCTTGATTTCCTTAACAAATACCATATTTCCGGAATGTTCCAAAACCTGGATGTAATCTCCAACGACATTGCAACTATAACTAAGCCTTTCCTTTCCTTTCTCTGTTTTAGCCCCCCTTACAGAAACAGCTGAGCCAATTCCTGTCCAACCCAGCCTGGGGGAGCTCTCAGTCCTTGACGTCACAAGCGATTCTGTCCGTCTCTACTGGACCGTGCACACCGGCAGCTTTGAGTCCTTCCTGGTCCAGTACAAGGATGCAGATGGCCAACCCCAAGCATTGCCTGTGGAGGGAGGCTCCCGTGAAGTGACTGTGACCAGCCTGGCTCCTTCCCGCAGATACAAGTTCAACCTGTATGGCGTTTCTGGGCGCAAACGCTCCAGACCCCTCTCCACAGATGCCACCACAGGTCAGCTTCAGGATTTAGTGTGGCTGGGGGTTTTCAGATATTATTCTTCCATACTAACATTCTTGATTTCCTTAACAAATACCATATTTCCGGAATGTTCCAAAACCTGGATGTAATCTCCAACGACATTGCAACTATAACTAAGCCTTTCCTTTCCTTTCTCTGTTTTAGCCCCCCTTACAGAAACAGCTGAGCCAATTCCTGTCCAACCCAGCCTGGGGGAGCTCTCAGTCCTTGACGTCACAAGTGATTCTGTCCGTCTCTACTGGACCGTCCCCACCGGCAGCTTTGACTCCTTCCTGGTCCAGTACAAGGATGCAGATGGCCAACCCCAAGCGTTGCCTGTGAAGGGAGACTCCCATGACGTCACTGTGACCAACCTGGCTCCTTCCCGCAGATACAAGTTCAACCTCTATGGAGTCTCTGGGCGCAAACGCTCCAGACCCCTCTCCACTGATGCTACCACAGGTCAGCTTCAGGAAGCAGTGTGGTTGTGGGGTTTTCAGCTCTTGTACACCAATATTAACACTCTTGGTTTCTTTAATAAGCACTATTCTTATGTAACTGATTGCCTAACATCAATAACTTGTTTTACAGTAGCTCCTGCTGACTGGGTCTTTTATAAATATTTTATTGAATTTGGGGGGGGGAGGTTGCCTGTCTCCTTTTATTTTTGCTTTTTTCTTCCATCTTCAACTTCTTCCATGTCCCTCAAGTGGTAACCCATTTATACACCCATTTAACTTACTTTTATATGTTCTTTTCCTGCCCCGAAGGAGCAAGTTTGCTGTCATTGACTCCCTGGACAATCTTTTCTTCAATTTATCTATCAGTATAGTTATATCATGTTTTCCCAGTGACCCTTAATTTTTTATGGGACAATGAATTCCACATTGTAGTAGCTAAACTGGCTCCTGAATGACTGCTTCAGAGGCTTGTGGGGTGGAGGAAAACCTAGAAAACCTTTTTCGTCTTCTCTTGAGATCTCTACCCCCAGTGCCACAGGCCCCAAAGACACTAACAATACCTAGCGTTTATGGGTTACATGCCATTCAAACATGGATTCTCTCTAGTTCGGCTAGCCCTGTGTTGAATCAAAGCTGGAATACAGTTGTCCTTTTAGTATATTTCTCAGTTCCGGCACAGCTAATTAGAGGTACACTTTGCCGATCAGCATGATTTCCCCAACCCTGTTAGCAAAAACACTATCTAAATTAGCAATCAGTTTCCAGAATTTGCCTTGTAGTTCCTTGATTCCAGAAAAACCTCCCAAGGCAGGAAAGATAGCAAGAGAACCAGATGTGAAAAAGGAGCAAAGAGAAGAGCAAGTGAAAGAACAGAGACTCCTACACTCTACACGCATTCCTGTACACTTCTCACAAATACCAAGAGCTCCTTTGCACTTCCTTCTTTATAACCTAAATGTCTTGACCAGCTTGTTTCCGTCAATGAATGTTAGGGAAGGATTAGAGAATTATAATGAATCAATATAAATCAGCTACATATTCCATACCCAAATATATTAAATTCTTAATTATCTACTTAAAGAAGATTAAAATCCCTACAAATCCTAACTGATTGATTCATTATGTGCCATCAAGTCATTTTCAACTCCTAGTGACCGCATAGAAGTTCCAACAATATTGATGGAACCAAAGGGGTTTTTACAAGTGTTTCTTCTTTTGGCTTAAAGTTATTGCTGTTTATTTGTATCCTACAGAAACACATATATACAAAACTGGAGTTGGGTGGCCAATAAATTATTATTATTATTATTATTATTATTATTAATAATAATAATAATAATAATAATAATATCTGAATACCAAAGAGACCAAACTGCCCTATAAGAAAGACCAAATGAAGAACAGAAACAAACAGCAAATGCGGCCTCTGCAAAGAAGCGGAAGAAACAGTGGACCACCTAGTCAGCTGCTGCAAGAAGACCGCGCAGACCGACTACACACAACGGCCTGACAAAGTAGCAACCATGGTGCACTGGAATATCTGCAAGAAATACTGTTTGCCTGCCAGCAAGAACTGGTGGGACCACATAACAAAGTAACAGAAAATGAAGAAGCAAAAGTGCTCTGGGACTTTAGAATTCAAACAGACGAGCACCTGCCACACAACACCCCAAACGTAACCACTGTCGACAAGAAAGACAAAAAAGTCTGGATAATGGACATTGCAATACCTGAAGACAGAAGAACAGAAGAAAAAGAACTGGAGAAAATCACAAAATACAGAGACCTGCAGATATAAGTAGAATGACTATGGCAAAGAAAGCAAAGATGGTACCAATAGTTATAGCCCCAAATAATCCACATTTGTTAATGAGTTGATAGATTGCAGGAGTGGCAACGGAGCAAAGAATAATAGATGCATCCTTAACATAAGGAACTAAAGAGTTATTATCAACTCTGTTGATATCATATCAAAATAGGACAATAATAAAACGAGCAAACTTTACAGAGCAATGTACGAACGCCTGAGTTGTATAGACAAGAAAAAGATTATAACAGTTTCCCATATATTTCTATGTTTTAGCTTTGACTCCAGATGTTGAGAAGGTCATTCCTGTCCAACCCAGCCTGGGGGAGCTCTCAGTCCTTGACGTCACAAGCGATTCTGTCCGTCTCTATTGGACCGTCCCCACCGGGAGCTTTGACTCCTTCCTGGTCCAGTACAAGGATGCAGATGGCCAACCCCAAGCGTTGCCTGTGGAGGGAGACTCCCGCGAAGTCACTGTGACCAACCTGGTTCCTTCCCGCAGATACAAGTTCAACCTCTATGGAGTCTCTGGGCGCAAACGGTCCAGTCCCCTCTCCACAGATGCCACCACAGGTCAGCTTCAGGAGCAAGCATGGCTGGAGGCTTTTCAAATATTGTAACTTCATAATAACTTCCTTGGTCTTCTTAACAAGCAGCAATTTTTACTGAATGTTCCAGCTTCTGGATTGCATATCCAACAGCAAGGCTGTTGTAACTAAGCCTTTTCTTTCATTTCCCTGTTTTAGCCCGCCTTACAGACTCAGAGGAGGCAACTCCTGTCCAACCCAGCCTGGGGGAGCTCTCAGTCCTTGATGTCACAAGTGATTCTGTCCGCCTCTATTGGACTGTCCCAACCGGGAGCTTTGACTCCTTCCTGGTCCAGTACAAGGATGCAGATGGCGAACCCCAAGCATTGCCCGTGGAGGGACCCTCCCGTGAAGTGACTGTGACCAACCTGGTTCCTTCCCGCAGATACAAGTTCAACCTCTATGGAGTCTCCGGGCACAAACGATCCAGCCCCCTCTCCACAGATGCCACCACAGGTCAGCTTCAGGAGTCAGCATGGCTGGGGACTCTTCAGATATTATTCTTTCATATTAACATTCTTGATTTCCTTAACAAGCAGTATTTTCACTGATTATTCTATCTCCTTGGATGGCATCCCCAAAACTCAGGGAATTGTAACAAAGCCTTTTCTGTGGAGTCCTTGGGGTTCTCTGAACTTGGTTCTTTTCCTGCAAATGTTTCATTACATGGCTAGGTAACATCTTCAGTGCTGGAATGGGATGAGGTCTCTGCGTCTCTGGGCGCAGACACTCCAGCCCCCTCTCCACAGATGCCACCACAGGTCAGCTTCAGGAAGCAGGGTGGCTGGGGGTTCTTCAGATATTATTCTTCCATGATAATGTCCTTGATTTCCTTAACAAGCAACCTTTTTACTGATTGTTCTACCTCTTCAGTGCAATCTCCAAGACCAGGGAAATTGTAGCTAAGCCTTTTTTTCATTTCTCTGTTTTAGCTCAAATTACAGACACAGAGGAGACAGTTCCTGTCCAACCCAGCCTGGGGGAGTTCTCAGTCGTTGACGTCACAAGTGATTCTGTCCGTCTCTATTGGACTGTCCCCACCGGGAGCTTTGACTCCTTCCTGGTCCAGTACAAGGATGCAGATGGCCAACCCCAAGCATTGCCCGTGGAGGGAGGTTCACACGAAGTCACTGTGACCAACCTGGTTCCCTCCCGCAGATACAAGTTCAACCTCTATGGAGTCTCTGGGCGCAAACGGTCCGGCCCCCTCTCCACAGATGCCACCACAGGTCAGGTTCAGGAGCGAGCATGGTTGGAGGCTTTTCAAATATTGTAACTTCATAATAACTTTCTTGGTTTTCTTAATAAGCAGCAATTTTTACTGAATATTCCAGCTTCTGGATTGCATATCGAACAGCAAGACTATTGTAACTAAACCTTTTCTTTCATTTTCCTGTCTTAGCCCATCTTACAGACTCAGAGGAGGCAACTCCTGTCCAACCCAGCCTTGGGGAGTTCTCAGTTGTTGACGTCACAAGAGATTCTGTCCGCCTCTATTGGACTGTCCCAACCGGGAGCTTTGACTCCTTCCTGGTCCAGTACAAGGATGCCGAAGGCCAACCCCAAGCGTTGCCTGTGGAGGGAGGCTCCCGTGACATCACTGTGACCAACCTGGCTCCTTCCCGCAGATACAAGTTCAACCTCTATGGAGTCTCCGGGCGCAAACGTTCCAGCCCCCTCTCCACTGATGCCACCACAGGTCAGCTTCACGAGTCACCTTGCCTGTGGCTTTTCAGCTCTTGTACCATCTATTAACATTCTTGGTTTCTTTAATAAGCATTGTTATTAAACATTCCAGCTGCTGGATTGTATCTCCAACAAGGAATTCTAACCAACCTTTACTTCTATATCCTTGTTTTAGCTCAAACCACAGACTCAGAGGAGGCAATTCCCGTCCAACCGAGCCTGGGGGAGCTCTCCATCCTTGATATCACAAGCAATTCTGTCCGACTCTACTGGACTGTCCCTACCGGGAGCTTTGACTCCTTCCTGGTCCAGTACAAGGATGCAAAGGGCCAGCCCCAATTATTGCCTGTGCCAGGAGGCTCTCATGAAGTGATTGTGACCAACCTGGCCCCTTCCCACCGATATAAGTTCATCCTCTATGGAGTCTCTGGGAGCAAGAAGACCAGTGTCCTCTCTGCTGATGCCGTCACAGGTCAGCCACAGGAAGAAGTTTCTTGCAAGCTTTCAGATGCTGTGCTCCATTTTTACTTTTTTAAATCTCTTCAGTCATGAATGTATGTGTTTCTTCTCCTGCTGCCAAAGTAGCCACATCACATACATTTATTGTTTTTCCAGTTTTTGGCCAAGCATTAACTTTTTAAGCTGTCTTTTTATTTATTTTTTTTCCTCTCATTGTCTATTATAGCACAGTGATACGTTTGTGATTAGTTTCTTCCTTTCGAACTATCAGTCTGAACCCATTTCATAAGGATTCTTCATTTCTCCTTAGAAATATGGAAGCAATTTCTCACAGCCCTTTGCATGAAGCCTCTGATTTACTTACCCATGCTGCTTTACTTAAATTTTCTTAGCATTGTTGAAGAGTTATACGATTTACTTATCCTGGCTTCTCTTTATCTGCATTGGCTCCATCTTCAGATCCAGAGGAAGTAGTTCCTGTCCAACCCAGCCTGGGGGAGCTCTCAGTCCTTGACGTCACAAGCGATTCTGTCCGCCTCTATTGGACCATCTCCACCGGGAGCTTTGACTCCTTCCTGGTCCAGTACAAGGATGCAGATGGCCAACCCCAAGCGTTGCCCATGGAGGGAGGCTCCCGTGACATCACTGTGACCAACCTGGCTCCTTCCCGCAGATACAAGTTCAACCTCTATGGAGTCTCTGGGCGCAAACGGTCCAACCCCCTCTCCACAGATGCCACCACAGGTCAGCTTCAGGCGTTAGCATGGCTGGGAGCTTCTCAGATCTTGAACTGTAACTTTAATTTCCTAAGGGGGAAATTCCTCCTTTTTATTTTCTTGATTTTCACTAGAGACAGCATTGGTACAAGAAGCTTTCATCTAACACATATTGATTTGTTTTTACAGTAGCTCCTGTACATGTAACTGCAACATGGACTTTTAAAATTCTTTGTCCATTTCTTGCTGATTTATGGTATTTTTTCACACACATGTACACAGAGTGATCTTAGCTTTTTCTGACATAGAGATACTGGCAGACATTGAGTTTGTGGTGATATTTGTAGCACAGACTTCACACAGCAAAAAAGTTTTTTAAAAGGGGATCTTTTCCCCTCTTACCTAAAGCTATTCCTGCTTCATTCCTTTTAATTTTATATATTGTTTAGGAATTACAAACCTAAGCCATCCCTATCAGGTACAGTGACTGTCATTTTTTAAACCTATTTGTCCCAGAAGAGGAAAGGGACCTGTCTCCTGTCTGCCCAAGCCTGGGAGCTCTTGTTCCTCAAGAAGGAGTAGAATAGGTGCTGAGTGGCACCTAGCAAAGCTCTCTCCAGATCATGATTAACTTCCTGGTCCTCTCTGTTCCAGCCCCACAGATGGAAACACCTCCTCTACCGCTCAGGCCGAGGATGCTGACAGCTAATCACGCCATGCAAAATTCTCTTGATCTCTCCTGGAATGTTGACTTTGTCATCCTGCAGTACCATGATGTGCAGGATAAATCTGAAGCCCTCCTTATACAGGTGGTCCTGACTTAACGACCACTCATTCAGTGACCATTTGAACTTACGATAGCACTGAAGGAGTGGTACTTATGATTGGTCCTCGCAGTTATGACATCGCAGGTTCCCACGGTCACACGATCACCATTTGCAAGCTTCTTTGCAGCCTTCTTACAAGCAAAGTCAGTGGGGAAGCCAGTAGGAGGTCACAAATGACGACCAGGTGATATCCTCGCTTAATGACCTGTCATGATTCGCTTAACAACAGCAACTGGAAGTGCCAGAATTTTCGTTGCTAAGCAGCATAGTCATGTGACTTTGCACTTTACAACCACATTGCTTAGCAATGGAAATTCCAGTCCCAATCACCATTGTTAAGTGAGGACTACCTGTCTATTCAAGCTTTTGCTCTCTCCATTTCCATGACTTGCCTCCCGCTCGCAGATGACCTGATCACTCTCTGTGGTGTCTCAGGGAAGAAGCATCTACAGTAGGCCCCATCTCCACTGAGACAGGTTATGAAGCCTCACTTATTCTAAGCAAACAGTATGTGTATATCGATGACGTTACGTTTTCCATTTCAAGCTGAGCTTCCAGAGAATGAGTTACTTGGCATCTACGTATCTGGCACATTTCCCCTTTCTTTAGTGTGGAGTTTATTATTGCTCTTCTGTTCCAGATAATGGTTGTCCATAAAATAACTTGCCATATTCTTAATTTTCCAGCCAGTGGCAATCAGAGCCCAGAGGTCTCATGTCACTATCATATCTAGTAATAGCCACTGAATACTTCTTTTCCATGAATTCTTCCATTCATTTGTATTCTTACCTTTCTTTGTTCCTTCTCTCTTTTTCAGCCCCATTAGCCACAACGCCACCGGTTCAGCCTAGCTTGGGAGAGCTTTCTGTTTCCAACATCACCCATAATTCGGCACTTCTCTCGTGGACTGTCCATACTGGGAACTTTGACTCTTTTGTGATCCAGTACAAGGATGTGGATGGCAAGCCCCAGGCCGTACCTGTGGAAGGGAACGCGTATGAAGTCATCCTCCCCAACCTGGTTCCTGCCCGCAGATATAAGTTTAATCTCTACGGCATCTCTGGTCGCAAGCGTTTTGGCCCAGTTTCTGTTGACGCCATCACAGGTCAGCAAGAGAGGTTCTTTTAATACCTTTCAACCCACTTTCTAAAAACGTCCACTTTGTGGGGAGTGATACTGCATTGTGATTCCTTTTTAAAAATCTAAATTATGGCTGCCCCAGAAAGCTGGCAATGCCAAGTGCATTATCAGGTGGTTACTGACAGCCCAAACCCTCTGGAGCGTTCACTCTTTCTGCTTCTGATATCCTGGTTTTCTCCTTTCGGCAAATTTTGGAGCCAGGTTGGTGTAACTGGCAAAGGAGATGGACTAGAAACAGTGAGATGGTGAGTTCTAGTCCTCCCTTAGGCTTGGAAGCTGGCAGGCCAGCCCAACCCACCTCACAGGGTTGTTGTTGTGGGAGAAAAGGAGGTGGGAGCATTGTGCACACCACCTGGAATTGTACAAAATGAAGGCAGAATATAAATCATCATTTATTTATTTTATTTATTTATCAAATTTATATGGCTGCCACCTCACACAAGGTGACTCTGGGTGGTGTTCATCATACCTCTTCTCTCTCAGGAAAGAATCATTGTGAGTTGGAAACTTCCCTTTCCCTCCCCGATCTGTTGATGATCCATTCCTCTTCTTTTTTGTCCAAAAGATTACTTTAAGTGAGGCCAACGTCCACCCAGGCACAACGCATTTGGTAGATGGTTGCGGTACACCAAGTCTATTTTCAATCAGGGTGAATAAAGGTGTCATCTAGACCAGGGTTCCTCAACCTCAGCAACTTTAAGATGGGTGGACTTCATCTCCACCCAACTTAGATGGCTGGCTGAGGAATTCTGGGAGTTGAAGTCCACCCATCTTAAAGTTGTTGAGGTTGAGGAACCCTGGTCTAGAAGGTTCCGCAGCCTAGGTTTCGCTCTGCAATTATCTTTCCCCTAACCCTCATTTTTTTCACTCTTCCTTTTTTACAGCTCCACTATCTCCAAGTCAGGACAAAGAGGAGAATGGATCTCCAGGGCCAACCCCAAATCCCAATCTCGGGGAGCTCTCTGTGTCTGATGTCACCAGCAACTCTGTCCGCCTCTCTTGGAATGTGCCTGCTGGGATCTTTGACTCCTTCCAGATCCAATACAAAGATACTGAAAACAAACCACAGTTGGTGCCTGTGGACAAGGAGACCAACACCATTGTGATCTATTATCTGGTACCTTCCCATCAATACAAGTTCGATCTGTATGGCATCTCTGGACGCAGACGTTTTGGACCCATCACTGTCAGTACCGTCACAGGTCTGTAGAAGTTTTAAACAATGGAATTCTTCTCTTCGCAACTTTTCTTTCCTTATTTCTCTTTGTACTATGTTTCTGTTCCAAATAGCCCTTCCTTAGAACTTTGATTTCAGATCTATTTTTAAGAAGGAACCAGGTGTCTCCCATCTAATGCAATTTTTGACGTGTCTGAAGAAATAAAGGCTAAATGTCCCAGTGGAGAGCCAAAATGGCCATAAATAAACCAGCTTATGAATTTCTAGCTGTTTCATTGCTGGAAAATACAGGATCCTCACAATATATCACTTTTTTCCCAAGCTTGTGCTGGTTGGGAATTCTGGGTGATGTAGTCAAACTTGTTTAGAGGACTCCAGACTTGGGAAGCTCATGATGTGAACTTGATCTCTGAAAAGAAGAATAAGGTGAATAGTATCTCAGCATCGGCCTTTCACTGTCCCACTCACTCAATCATGTTTCTTTCCTCTCTACCAACAGCAGACGATGAGAAGCTGCAAAAAGTGCCTGGAGAGGTGGACCAGGAGGTCACGGCTGGAGTGAACCCCCGTCTCGGTGTGCTCTCGGTCCCAGAGGTCACCAGTAATTCAGCCCATCTATCATGGAGTGTCCCAGTGGGAAACTTTGATTCTTTCTCAGTCCAGTACAAAGATGCTGAGGGAAGACCCCAGATGCTTCCTTTAAGAGGAGAGTCCCGTGAGGTCATCATTTCCAATCTATCACCTTCCCACAAATACAAGTTCAATCTTTATGGTATCTTTGAAAAGCAGCGTCTCGGACCAATCTCCGCCCATGCGGTGACAACAGGTTAGCAACAACCCCTGGAAAAAACAGGTGGACAGATACAATTGGTCTGACCCTGGCTACACTTGGATTCCAGCCTTCATTAGTTTTTAGGTCATTATCTGTGAAACACTCGGGAAGGCCCAGTGTGTCCCATGATTATCGTCTGTCTCTTGTTCTCTTCTGTCTTTCTTCTTTGACCATTTCTTTTAAAATAGGCAGAGTTCAGTGTGCAACACAGAGTTACAGAAATAAGGGAGAACACGCTTACAGGTACAGAATTCACCAGTGAGACACCATTGTCTTCTCAGATTATTGGCATTCGTTTTAAAAGAAACACAAGTTTCTGGTCCTTGTGAGCTGAAACTTGGTTATTTTGTTTTAACTGGTTACACATACAATACAAGTATGTGTATTGCATTTGTATCTTTTTGACACAAAAGTGGCTTTCCTTCCTTGAAAATAATGAGCTGCATTTTTAACCTGAACAATTAATTATAATGGTTATAATAATTGATAACCACATCAGTTATCTTTGGTCAGTGCTGTAATAACGAAAATAGAAACAAGTTTCTAGACCATATGGTGTGAAATATAGGGCGAGGTTGACAGATGTTATGACTGGCCAGGTCAGAAATCTAGTACCTCTTGATTGAAGTATTAATCTCCTTTCAACAAACCGCAAAATAATTGCCCTGAAAAACTACTGAAAACTGGTTCTTTTTGCTCTGGGAGTAATGCAATAAAGATGGAACTTCTTTCTTTTAACTCTGCAATTAGTACCTTGAAATAGGTTTAATCAAGATTCGACATTTATTCAGGCTTGGTTTGAATTTTTGTAATGTAGGTCCAAGGTGCCTAGGTAGAATGCCACTCAAAACAAACTTGGTTGCTAATAGCTCAGGATATTTCGAAGCCAGAAAGCTGGCTAAGATGTCCTTTGAACAGAGGGAATAGGATTTTGTTTTTAAAACTAATAACAGAATCAACCTTTATTACTGGAATCACAAGGATACTGTATGTCTGAAAGTGAAAAACAATCAGTACCTCCTGAATTTTCTGAAACCTGTGAGGATCTTCTGCTTGACTTACAAAACTGGAATAGATGAATCAAAATGCAAAATCAATTAAACAAAATAAGAGAAACGATGCATATTTCTTTTAAGTGCATAATGCATGAAAATCACAGAATCTATTTTTTCTTGGCATAGACTTTGGATTGCTTAAAGGAAACAAAATTTCATTTCACTTATGGTGGCCCATGGAGAGTCCTTCACTGAAGGAGTATCTCAGTCAAGAGATATTTGACTGATACCTGCATGTTAATAAAAGGCAAACATTTGAAATCTTACAAGAATCACCACTGCTCTGCCTTCAGGCTCAAATGTCAAATTTCTTCCTGGAAGTTATGCCTTAGGATCCTCCATCATCTTCCTCTTTTATTTTTGCAGCTGCAGAAACATCTGGACAGGTTGAAGAAAAGAAACAACCAGAGGAAACTGCAGGCAAGAGCGTTCAGCCCAGCCTTGGAGATGTCACTGTCTCTGAGGTCACCCCTGATTCTCTTCTCCTCTCCTGGAGCGTTCAAGAAGGAAGCTTTGACTCTTTCATCATTCAGTACAAGGATGCTGCAGGCAACCCCCAGACAGTACCTGTTGACGGAGCCATGCGCTCCCTCCACCTCTACAACCTCACACCTTCACAGATATATGAATTTGACCTATTTGGAGTTTCTGGCTACAGGCATCTTGGGCCTCTCTCAGTTCACACCATGACAGGTCAGTAGAGGGATTTTAAAGGTTCATGAAAGTTTATCCTTTCGGCTGGATAGACAGTATAAATCTGAAAGCAGTGCCTCCTCCCTATAACTGCAGACGGATTGATTGATTGATTGATTGATTGATTGATTGATTGATTGAACGAACCAACCAACCAACTTCTGTATTTCTAATAAGCGCACAAATGAAATTGTTTTTGGCAGGCAGATGCTTTCTCTGAGATGGCAAGAGGGACAACTCTGTAAAGCGGTGGTTTTTGAATTGTTTACCTTTTCATAAGGTGCCCCACAGACTTCCAATAATGAGGAGGCCCATAATTCAGTGAAAGAGGACATGTTTGAATGCAGGGTCCAGTCCCTAATATCTCCATGTAGGTCCAGAAGAAACTTCAGCCTGGATTCCAGCAGAGCTACTCCCGAGTAGATTAGAGACACCAATAGCTTGACTCAGAATAAAGCAACTTGCTATCATACAGTATATTCTACTGCAGAACTCCAGCAGGATTCTTGGGCACGTTCTTTCAGAAGTGTTTCTAGGCAGCATTTCCCCATGAGCACTGTTCAGTAAATATAATCATCAGATAAATATTTGTTTTCTCAATTGGGTTCCCCTTAAAGTGGTTCCCATCTATCGGGGAACATATATGGACCTCTCTACAGTGTACTTACGCAGGGCCACACGGTAAGGCTGGGCAGCCGTCGGCTTCAAATGTGCCCTGAGTCCAGGAAAAGACACCATTTCTTTGAGGAGTGCTGGTGTGATTTGTGAACAACCCCACAAAGTCCAGTTCACCTTTTCCTCTTCCAGTCCAGATTGCTGCGCGGCCTTATCGTTTTGCCCACAAGATGTATATTGAGGGCGAGGGAATCTGCAAGTTTTATATTTTAATCAAGTGAGTGAGTCCAGCCAGTCAGGCATCACTGAACAATTTTTCTGTTGGTTTCACCACTGAGGAAAGGCGTTTGGTTCCAGTAAATGCTTTTTGCAAAACAGTTCTCCTTCCTGCAACCCGGTTTAGCTCCATGGTGGCTACTGTCTGTTCACACAGGATGTACGTCAGTCCTATTGGCCCTTTAGCCCACGGTGTACGCAGCTCCATGGTGTGTCTTCCAAATTCTTTCCGCTGGTCTGTAGAAGCAGACAAGCTGTCCTCTGGGGACGCTTCTTCATTGCAACCCTTCATTGAGGACTCCAAAGATGTATCTCCTGAGCATGGACTGAAAACCACCTTTTCTGATGCAGCTTCTGGATGCGTTAAGCAAAAACTCCCATCATCCCCAGCCAACATGCCTCATTGCCACGCTGGCTGGGGATGGTGAAGGTTGCAGTCCCACCAAAGGCACCAGGTTGGGAAAATCTGTTCTAAAACCCACAGCATTTATCCCTTCAAGTCACTGCAGGTTCCCTATTTCTCAGATCCTGGAACTGTAGGATTTAATTCTGCCTCTTCTCCAGCTTTTTCTGCTCCCAGTTCTCTCTGGCAAGTTGGCCTCCTGCCCTGATGCACTCCAGTTGAGAGGCTATGACAAATCTCAACGTTTATGTAGTTTGCAGTTTGCAAGCATCTGTTTTCTTCTTTATCCTTCTCTTCTTCAACTGCAGAAGTATCTGAAAGAGAAGAGACTGTTCAGCCCCAGCTAGGAGACCTCACCGTCTCTCGGGTTACAAATGACTCAGTGGCTTTGTTCTGGACCGTGGCTGCTGGAAAGTTTGATTCTTTCTTGCTCCAGTACAAGGACGCAGAGGGCAGGCCCCAAGTGCTGCCCCTGAACGGCACCTCACGCGACATCGTCATCCCCAACCTGGCTCCCTCTCACAGATACAAGTTCAACCTTTATGGCCTGAATGGGCGCAAACGCCTTGGTCCCATTTCTACTAACGCCGTGACAGGTCAGAGGGAAACTGGGCTTTCGGGACTTTGCAACGGCATAGAGTTTGTTTATTTATTTATTTTTATTTGTTTGTTTGTTTTATGGAAATTAGAGGCCAGCCCAGTCTGTTACAATTGGGACTTCTACAATACCATAGTAAAATACTTTAAAGGACAGAAAGCATCAAAAGTCTGGGGTGGGGAGGAGAAATCATTCAAACAACCAGAACATCATACAAGGGGTTCCTCACACCCACACTAACCCAAGGATACCTGTGGGGATAAAGACAGTTCTTAAGAGCTTGTTTAAATAGGACCAGGGTGGAGGACATACGAATCTTGAGGAGAATGGGGTTCCAGAGGGTCTAAGAGAAGGAGACAGAAGTAATTCTATTATCTGCCTCTCCTCGCTTAGCCTATTAATCATGTTTTAAGTGCCTGCGTAATGGGAAAAGGGGCTCCCAAACATTTAGTTCCCACCCACGTTGGTGCCTTGCCCACAGATCCATGCCGTGGTAGGACCAGGATAAACTGAAGTGTAACAATCAGAAACTTGGATTTGTTCCTCTTGGAATAACCCAGAGGATTTCCACAAGAGGATTTTGCTCCAGTTTCAAAGCCAGATCAGAGCAGCAGAATGATTTTCAGTCCTCATTTTCAGCACGTTCATTATTTGCTGCTGGCTGATTTCAATAGATATAAATGATACGGGAGCCACTTTGGGGTAGGAGTTAAGGCAGTGTTTCTCAACCTTGGCAACTTTAAGACATGTGGGCTGGGGAACTCTGGGAGTTGAAGTCCACATGTCTTAAAGTTGCCAAGGTTGAGAAACACTGGGTTAAGGCACCAGGCTAGAGACTGGAAGATGTGACTTTGGGCCAGTCCCTCTCTCTCAGCCCTAGGAAGAAGGCCAGGGCAAACTACTTCCAAAAATCTTGCCTAAAAACTTCAGGGACTAGTCCAGGCAATCACCTCGAAGGCACTAAAAAAAAAAGAGAGATGATATAGGGCTGATATTGATAGAAAGGATATAGAAATAGAATTCAGGTTGATATAGATGATGTAGAATTACATCATTTGAAAGAGACAAACTTATGAAAGAAACTGGCTGTGTAATGCCTTCAGTTTGATAGCACTAGGAACCTCATTCTTGAAAGCAAGCAGCCTTAATCTCACTGGATGCATTTAGAATATAATATTGTTCATTTACTTCCCGTGTTAATGAAAATCCATATGTCTCACAGCCTAACTTTTTAAAAATTGAAGTTTAAAGTGCAGGCACAGCTGTTGTTTTTTTAAAGAAAATTTGCATAAATCTGCTGTCTGGGTCCCGTCACTTCACTTTTCCAGTTGTTTTATTCCTTTCTGCTATGTTTTCTGTATAAACAGATTAAAAAAAATAACAAAATTAGCACACCCAAATCCCAAACAACAGTCCTACAGTATTCCCTCGTGCAACCTTTCACAGGAAAAGTGTCACCATAATATTTTCAGTCCAGACGGTCTTCCTCCTCTCTTGCAGGCCAGGGCACCCAACCACTTAAGCTTGGAATATTGTCAGCTCATAACATCACATCGGAATCCCTTCTTCTGTCCTGGACTGTGGAATCTGGGAATTTTGACTCCTTTATTATCCAGTACCGGGACGCAGAAGGCAAATCCCATGCGTTGCCTGTAGATGGAGGTTTGCGGTTGCTCCGGTTCCACGACTTGGTCCCTTCGCACCGATACAAGTTCAACCTTTATGGGGTCTCCCATCGCAAGCGTCTTGGGCCCATATCGGTGGAGGCTGTTACAGGTCAGTTGCAGCCCAATAGCCTCCCTTGTGACTTTTTCTCTTCTTCCTATAACGCTTCTTCCTGAGACCAAGTTATCTCTCCCTCACAGTGTTTTCCATCTCAAAAGCACATTGGCTGTTTCTGGTTTCTGTTTCATATTGCTACTAGGAAAATTTGCGAGGACAGATTAAAATAACTGTTTTGTCATCCTGTAATGTAGGGGGAGTGGTACCCTTTATATGTGCATTTATATGTGGACTCTGGTGATATAGGAGTTACGTCTACAGGTAGTCCTTGTTTAGCGACTGTTCGCAGTTACAACAGTGATGAAAAAATAACTTTGTGACCAGTCCTCACATTTATGACCTTTGCAGGTCTATAAAGCAAAGGAAAGCTGAAGTAAGGTTGTAAGCACAGTCGTGGTTTCACTTAGTGACCGCTTCACTTAATGACTGAGTTGCAGGTCCCAATTGTGGTTGCTAAACGAGGACTACCTTTATTAATGTGGTGAAAACACGGGGGGAGGTAAGGGGGGAGAAATATTCTGGCTTTTTGGGGGTGGGATTTGGGGGAGTGATGCTAATGCCCTGTGTTCCCAAAACATCAGCAGTGTTGAAGAGTTTGGTGCTTATTTTAGTGACAATAATGAAAAACTGCTGTGGAAGATTAGCAGTGTCACTGCCAAGGTTCCACAGCACAATCTGGGGTGTTCTCGTGGCCAGAAAACGAGGCTGCAGCCATATCCTTCCCACGGATATTAAATATTAATATTATATGCCTTAAATATTAATTCCATATATCCTTTTAATGTTTAAACCCTTGCAACTTTGCGTCCTGCTTTTTATTTCACAAACAAGAATGATGTAATATCCCAGTTCCCTCCCAAAAGAGCCAGACTGTCCCCGTGTCTCTGAAGGATGCTTAGCCTTGGAACAGAGGACTCAGCTTAAGCCCAGCCAGTGTTACTTCTGCATCTGCTGCGTTCTGTATTCGCACGAATTGGCCATTAAAAAAAAAAAATGTGCACAAGAATTTGCAGTGATCCGCACGAACCTTTCAACTGCCGTGGAATGTCTGGGATCTTTGTTCACACAGAGGCGACCCCCCCTGTCTTTGTAGACCCACCCATAGAAAGGAAAAGAGTCGGCCCTCGCTTTCCTGGCACAGACGGGAGTTGTAAAGAAGTAGGAGAAACCAGGGCAGGCAAGAAATAAATTAGAAATAATAGTAAAATAGATAAAACAAAGATAAGAGATTAAAAGTAATATAATTACTGGTATATTTACAATGTTTGATAGTCAGAAACCACATTTTAAAAGGCTTTTTCTTTCTTTCTTTCTTTCTTTCTTTCTTTCTTTCTTTCTTTCTTTCTTTCTTTCTTTCTTTCTTTCTTCTTTTCTTCTCTTTTTTTTCCTTTCTCCTTCTTTCTTCTTTCTTTCTTCCTTTGTTATATATGTCCTTGTCAGATTTATGTTTGTAGATCTTAATTTTCTGTATTATTTGTTGTACTTAATGTAGCCTGTACATAGCATTTTATAATCAGGACCAGCTTAATTTCCAGCTGGTATCAACATGGGTCTCAACTGAGGACTGCCAGGTAGAATTGTCCTTTGATCTGATTCCAAAACTTTCTATAAGAGATTTGCTGGCCTTACCCACCGTTGGTTGTTCCCACCCTGCTGCGTCGCGTCCTCCCAACTGATTGTCCCTATTTAAAAAAATGCCCACATTTGAACCAGTTATAGGAAAGCATCATTCATGTTATATACACCTGGTTAGTTTCCTCTTTCACACAGCCATTTCCCCTAGCATTTCAGGACCGCCAACAGGCATGTCTCTTTCCAGCGTTTCTGGTTGAGGAGAGATGCCTCCTCCACACTGTTACACATTGCTCCCCTTGCTCTGCCGTGAGCGTCCTGTGATAGTTTATGGGCACTTCTGAATGAGCTTTACTGACACTGTCCATAACAGCTGAGATGGGAGGTGGTTTCAGGTTTGTGGGAATGCAGTGACCAACCGGGGTACTAGAGACAAGGCACTCCATCCTTCTGCTGCAGATTTAATTCTGGAAGGAGCTACAACAGGCTTCTCCAACTGGAACCAGACTGCTTACAGAATACTGGGAGTGGCAACCCCAGGACCTTTGGAGGGGATGAATGGGGGAACAGAGGCTCCAGAGCAGAGTTTCTCAACCTTGGCAACTTGAAGACCTGTGGACTTCAACTCCCAGAATTCCCCAGCCAGCCATGCTGGCTGGGGAATTCTGGGAATTGAAGTCCACAGGTCTTAAAGTTGCCAAGGTTAAGAAACACTGATCTAGAAGCTAAAGAATGACAACTCTTAGAATACAGGCAAATACTCCTAAAAAGCCCCCCACACACAAATTCTCCTGAGAACCAAATATTAAAAATAGAATGCATAGAGGGCAAGAGCTGTGTTAGCCTAAGGCAGTGTTTCTTAAAGTGTGGTCCAAGGACCCCCGAGGGACTCCAAGACCCTCTCAAGGGTCCCTGAAATCAAAATTATTTGCCAGACATTGAAGCTATTTGCAAAAATGTAAAACAATGTCACTCTTCTCATGATTATTTTTATTTGTTAAAAATATTTTGTTTAAGTTACTATCCAGGTTTTTAACATTATTCTTTTTACATGATTCAGTAAATAAATATTCTATGAATGCATCTGTTTTAATTTTTAATACGGTAAATACGGGGAGGTTTATGTGATCCCGTCAAGCCCCCCACTGCTGACAAACCCCCGAGTGAGAATCTGTGATGGAATGGAATTATGAAGGCCAGGCTCAGGGAGATAAGCGTTTTCTTAGTTCACCGCAAGAGCGTGGGAACTTCAAGAGGATGAGGCTGGCACCTCCCTGAGGAATTCACGGTGTTATGGCTGGCTGGCTTGGGAGATGGGGTTCAGTCTGGGGAGATTCTTGCTAGAGGTTGTAGCTAATAAACATAGCTGAACTGATTTTGCATTGTCTCTTGGAGTTCTTTGGGCTAAACCTGACAGAATCACACGGATTTCAGGAAGGCATCTTTCATGCTGGTCAGGGATGAAAACATAGTCTTGAAAACCAGAAGAGTAAATTCCTAGGATGGGCTAGGATGGTGCTGAGTCAGGGGTCCAATAGTATGGGTGGCCTGGCGCCGGGAGGGAAGGGTATGATCTGTTTGTCTATTGTTGCTTTTATCGGTGATTGTGAGCTGCCTAGGATTACTGCGTGAGATAGGTGACTGTCTAAGCTCTATAAACAAACACACACACGCTTTCTTGGCAGACTCATCCCAAGCCAGGTGAGGTAGACTCTCTTTCCTCCCCTAGCCCCTACCCCTGGGCTGGGCTGGGCTGCCTCTTCTCACATCAACTGAATGCTCTTCCTCCTGCTTCCCATGATCTCTTACAGATCATGTAAGATTTGACTTTTCTGTGTGTGTGTGTTTTTTTTTTCCCTTAGTCCCAAAACCTTCTGGGATAAAAGCTGCTCCTAAACCCAGTCTGGGGAAACTCTCAGCTTCCAACATCACTGGCACCTCTCTCCGTCTGACCTGGAAGGTCTCGACTGGAAAATTTGAATCCTTCAGCATTGAGTACAGAGACGCAGAGGGGAATCTCCAGGCACTGTCTGTAGACAGCAGTGCCCGGGACATTGTCGTTTCCAACCTCGTGCCCTCACACAGATATAAGTTCAACCTCTACGGCATCTCTCAACAGAAACGATTAGGTCCTGTCTCTACGGAAGCGGTCACAGGTCAGAGACTCAAAGGTCTTTAAGAAGAATGGAAAAAATCCCTTTCTCCCTACTTGATTATTTCCTTTGCAGATTTTTTCTGTCTGCCCTATATGTAGATATATATGTAGGACCTTATATACCTGAGATGGGCTTCTTCCCTAGAGTCAATAATGCAAGGACATCTCTTCAGAAGAGGACTAAGGGGGAAAAAGCTGTCTACAAGGGAGTAAGGGAAATTCCGCAAGGGACTACAGGTAGTCCTCACTTAACGATTGTTTAATGATGGTTCGAAATTACAACGGCCTTGGAAAGGGTGCTTTAGGACCCACAACGCATTTCGGGGCATTGCAAAACATTGCGCCGCCGCCTTGCAGTCATGTGGCCACATTTCAGGCGCTTGGCAACTAGCTCGCATTTACGACCAGTTGCCAACCGCCCCAAAATCACTTTATCAACATTTGCAATCTTCTCTCCCAACTTCCCTGTTGGATGCCGGCAGGGAAGGTTGCAAGCAGAGGGTACATGCCATTGTGAAGGAAAGGACCTCAGATCTTCAGGATTTGAGCTCTGTAACTGCCCAGAGCTGGGAGGTTTCCCCTCCTCCTTCAGCACTGGGCAGTTACGAACCTCAAATTTTCAGGTGCTCCATTCACCGCTGAGAGAGGGGAGGGGAAAGACAACGGAGCGAAAGAGCTTATCTGCTGAAGGATAGATAAGAGCTCTTTTGCTCTGTCCGCTTAACGACCCGGGAGATCACTTAACGACTGCAACTGGGAGTGCCCAGATTGCAATTGTTGAGCAAAACAGTCACGTGGGCATCTTGCTTAACAACCACTTTGCTCAACAACTGAGATTCCGGTCCCAACTGTGGTCATTAGGCAAGGACTACCTGTATGCCTTTTTTCTTTTTTTTTTGCAAAAAAGTGTTTTTCCCCCCAAATTTTGCAGAATCCGTTCAAGTCCTTGCAGAACCCTGGGTTCTATGGAACCCAATTTAGATATCCTGGCTAGATTACTTAGCACTTTGTGAAAATCATGGCCCTGTTCATAACATTTTATATTTTTATTTGTTCCAGCTCGAGGGAAGGACTCAGAGACCAAACCCAAGCTGGGTGATCTCTCCATCTCTGGAGTCACCAATGATTCTGTCCGCCTTTCATGGACTGTCTCGTCTGGGAAATTTGACTCCTTTCTTGTCCGATATCAGGACGCCCAAGAGAAGCCTCAAACCATGCCCGTTGATGTGGACTCCCGGACAGTTTTCATCTCCAACCTAATACCTTCCCACAAATACACATTCAGCCTCTATGGCCTCTCTGGGAAGAAACGGTTTGGACCAGTCTCTATCGACGCCGTCACAGCAGGTGAATCTCTTTTTTTCTGTCTGTATATCCTCCCTTCTCGATCTTCTCATAGATTTCTTCGGTCTTTCCTTTCCCTTTGCATCCTTGAGCGATTCTTAGAGGAGGGCGTGGTGCTGGCGCCTGTGTCTTTTCTTTTTTTTTTTTTTTTATATTTTTTTATTTTTACAACAAACACAAAACATACATGGACAAACAAAACCATAAAAAGGCATAAAAAAAGAGCATCTTCCATTTTATAGCGTGTGTCAACCAGTTACCAACTCGTTGGTGCCCCTTTCATAATCTTAAATTCTCATATCATCTATTCAAAATATACTTGTATACTTATCAATTAACAATTATTAATCATTCATAGCTAATCTATAAAATCATTTATTACAAGAAATTTTAACTTTCAATAGGATTAGTAATACATTTCCATCTATCGATTATATGTGTATATATATAATAATTAATATCAAATTTCTATTATAAAGTTTCCTAATCCATTACATTACTATATTTTCTCATCCAATCATTAATAAAAACAAGTTACTTATCTTCTTACTCTAATTTCAAATCTCAGTTTAACTCATCTCTGCACATTTCATAATTTTCAATAACTTCCTCCTGCATAAGTAATTTTTAATTTTTCCAATTCTTAAAAGTTACAGTTCTAACCAGTATCAGTTACAATATCAGTTACAGTTCTAGCGCCTGTGTCTTTTCTTGTTCTGCTTTTCTCGGCTTAGCACCTTGGGCAACAATCAGTGTCTTAGTCTAAGTGCCGTTTTAATTTCCCATAATGCCGCTGAAGTAGCATCATTCGGAAACACGATGGGGAATTAAAATATAGGTAGTCCTCGCTTAATGACCACAATTGAGACTGGCAACTGTTGCTAAGCGACGTGGTAGTTCAGTGAAACATCATGTGACCCTGCCCGACTTATGACGTCACTTTCCATTTGGTTGTTAAGCAACTCACCATGGTTGTTAAACAAGACATCATGTGACTACGATTTGCGATTTTACTGCAGGCTTCTCCATTGACCCTGCTTGTCAGAAGCCAGTTGCGAAGTGCCCGAATGTGAATCATGCGGGATGCTGCAACAGCCAGAAATGCGAGGACCAGTCATAAAGTTATTTTTTCAGCACTGTTGTAACTTCAAATGGTCGCTAAACAGGGCAGTTGTTAAGTGAGGACTACCTGAAGCGGTCCTTGGCCACCAGTGTTTTCACTTAGAACCAACCTTGGAGACAAGGGAGCTGATATGTGTGTAACCAGGGTCTCATGAGTCCAGCAGCTGGCCTCCATCTATTCTTCATTTTTTAATATATACCTCGCCTGCCTGTTTCACAATTTCCACCAACTGCCCTCATCAATCCCTCTGAAATCCATCCTCTTTCTTGTTCCTGGTAATCCTCAATCACTCTTGATTTGAAATAAGCCAGCGAACACCAGATTCTTCCTAAGGTTTGCTAGCCGAACAGGGTGGGGGAATATACAAGGGGGAAAACAATGAAGAAATTAGGCCAGCAGGACATTTTACAGACATAGTGCAAACGTCACCCGTTTCTGGCTGCAGAGGGAGCAGGCTTAAGGCACTTGGCTCACCATTGTTTTATTAATGAGCTGCCACCCCTGCGATCTGGTCAACTACATGCAAAAAGAAAAGAAATGTGCTGGCGTGCGCAGAAAACACTGTTCTTAAGGAACAGGGCCAGGGACCTCTTACGTCCATTTCTTTCTATCAAGGCCAACCTTCAGGCGGAGCAAAGGCAAGGGAGCAGCAGATGAGTCACGGCTGAGGGAAGCAGCCCCGATCGTTGGCTACCTCCCTGGTTTAGAGAAAGCGGCTTTTCTCGCACTCCAGAGGAGAAGTGTGGAAGGATGCCAACTCAATCAATGTTAGAATTATAGCACGGAGGGAGAAGAAACTAAGTAATCCCTCTTTTTCTAGCCACAGTATCCCCCCTAAACACCTCCCCCATTCACACAGCAAGGATGGTAAAAGGACAAATAAAACAAACCCCAAAATCTAGTCCTAGAGTCGGGGAGGCTTTCGATTATTTTAATATTCCCAAATTGTTGCATGAGAGCTCATTTGGTGTAGTGGTTAAAGGCACCGGGCTAGAAGCGGCGCGGCCCTGAGTTCTAGTCCTGCTTTAGGCACAAAGCCCACTGGGTGATTTGGGGCCAGTCCTTCTCTCTTCAGCCCCAGGAAGGAAAAGGCCAGGGCAAGCCACTTCCAGAAACAGTTGCCAAGAAAACTGCAGGGACCTGTCCATTTAGTCACAAATCTGACTCAAAGGCACTGAATCAATCAATGAATAAATTGTGGCATGGAAATGCTGTAAGATCACATTTTCTGTGGTGTGGTTTCCTGATCTGGATCAATCTTTCTGACTTCCTTTTGGAGTAAGAAAAAAAAAACACTGATAAAAAGTAATATTTAAGTAAGTTTTCCATGATCCAGTGCCTCGTTAAATCTCCCCGATGTTCAAGCTAAAACCGGGGAGTAGGATTTTGCTGTACCTAATGACTCATTAGTTCCTCCTCTAATAGAGTTGTAAGTGCGCTTACTGATCCAAGTGAGAAACACAGCAGACCTTGGCTTTCAAAATGAACAAAATTGGCTCCTGGCAACAGCTCATGTTCATCAAAGGCACAAATGCTGAAAAGTGCAGAGAGATTAATGGCACAAGTCCGGTGCTTCTTAAGCAACCGACAGCCCCATACGCATGGGTTGGAGGCAAGAAATGTGCTGGAGCCTCTCCGTCCGTGATTTTGCTTGGGGAAGGAGGAGGAAGAGAGAAGAAATGCTTGCTCTGTGCATTTCTCTTTGTCAAGCCCATCTCCAAGATGCAGCGAGAGGAAGGAGAAGCTGGAGAACGGGCCATTGCGTTCAGCTATAGGCCAGACCTAGTGCCAGAACTAAATGGTATCCTAGCATCACCCCGCTAGGTAGACCAGACCAAGAGATCAACTCCACAAGAAGGCTAAAACTACCTCTATCGAGATGGATTACAAGAACAGAATCTTGCAAGGCTGATTGTGCTGTATCTCCTCCCGCTTCTTATACTCTTGTGAATCAGGGAGGTCTCTGTCTCAGATGCTTCCAGATGTTATCTGGACGTTCTGGTCTCAAAACATGTTTTATCCCTTGTTGCCTTGGCAACGGAGCCTGCATATCTCCACCCAGGTCATCTTCCTTACTCTCTGCACCCAGCCATTTTAATCCAAGGCCTCTGCAGGCTTTTTAGAAGCAGTGCCTGCTTTGAGGAGGACAAGGTGGCCTGCCTGTGAGGGCTCTTGGCTTTCCAAGGACTGGACACACCACAGCGTAGCAGATCTGTACACTATGCTTCATTAGGGCACACACCTTTCCCACCCAGAGGCTCTGGCTCTGGGTTAACTCCACCCTTCTCGGCCTTGCAAGTTGACGTTGCCGCGGAAATACATCTTTTATGCTCAGGCCTTTGGACTCAGTCCAAACAAAAGTGTTGAAGTCTGTAAAGTGGCATACAACCTTTGCCTCCTTCCAAAAAGTCTTGCACTAGTTGGGATGAGGGGCTGCCTCGGGGTGATTGCTCCTTCTCTGGTTGCGGCCGAGCTCCAAGCTCTGCTCTTAAACCAGTGCTTCTTAACCTCGACAGCTTTAAGACGGGCGGACTTCAACTCCCAGAATTCCCCAGCCAGGGGAATTCTGGGAGTTGAAGTCCGCCCGTCTTAAAGTTGTCAAGGTTGAGAAGCACTGTCTTAAACAGTGTTGCTTTTGAGCATGCCAGCTCAGCTCCCAAGCCCAGCTCCAGGCAGCAATCCCACCAGGATATGCTGCTCAACACGGCTTCTGGCCCCAGCAGTTGAGTGACAGTCCTCTTGCCTGCCTGTAATAGCTGTCCGCCTCCAGATGTCGCCTCCCGCTTCCTCGCCTACTTGCTGTTTTCCTATCTCCTTTTCTCATACATGCCCCCACACTTTCTGTCTTAGCCTCTGCTTTTGGAAGCTAAGGTCCCGGGTGGGGTAAGGCTGCCTCCAGACGTCGGCACGTCCTTGAAAATGCCAGGGTGTGGCTCTATTAGCCAGGCCGCTGGAACACTGGTGCAGATGCTTGTAAGTAAACTTGAGGAAGGAAGGAAGGAAGGAAGGAAGGAAGGAAGGAAGGAAGGAAGGAAGGAAGGAAGGAAGGAAGGAAGGAAGGAAGGAAGGAAGGAAGGAAGGAAGGAAGGAAGGGAAGGGAAGAGGGAGGGAGGGAGGGAGGGAGGGAGGAAGGAAGGAAGGAAGGAAGGAAGGAAGGAAGGAAGGAAGGAAGGAAGGAAGGAAGGAAGGAAGGAAGGAAGGAAGGAAGGAAGGCAGGCAGGCAGGCAGGCAGGCAGGCAGGCAGGCAGGCAGGCCAGCCATCTCTCAGGTTTCTGGGGCTGTAGACTTTTATAACCCCTTGGAAAAAGGCTGTGCTGAACTTTGGGGAAGTGGGGTGGACAGCATTTCTGCCTGGCGGCAGCTGCTTTCCCCAAACACAAACAACAATCCCAGCTTCACTTCCTCACACTGCAGAGCGTGGTCAAAAAAGTTAAGATGGTGGCAGACATCCCAGAAGGCAGGGCTGACTCAAGAGAGAAATGTTTGCAGAGTAGCAAGCTGCCGGGAGGACAAGGGAGTTGTCGGTCATCCTCCTTAACATGCCCGTGGCGTGATTCAGTCGCCCAGGAGAGTTTTAGGAGGGCTTCTGTTTTTGAATAAGTGGTTGAACAAGCATGTTAACGCTTTCAGCCCTTTTATATAAAGAAGAAAAGATGAAAACTTTTAGGCAGAAGCTCTATAAGCAATATCCCGTGCTCTTTTTTGCTTGTTTGTTCCAGAAATGAGAAAGCAGTTCATGTGAACAGGAAGGGTGGAGTTTATGTCAGGATCTCAGTGGTTTTGCTTGCACAGTTCGGTGAAACACAAACCAGCCAGTTACACTTAGCCTGATAATAATAATAATAACAATAATAATAACAACAACTCCCAGCGATTCTGGCTTACTGCATGAACCCAACCTATGTGGCTTGTTTATGGTTCGATGTATTCCGAATGTCTGCAAATCCAGAAAATCGAATCGATTGAATCAATCATGGTTTAGTTAATTTGTGGGAACATTTATGAAGTGAGCACTGTCATCCCTTTTGCTTAGCTTTTCTTGCAGGAGTGAAGATGACTATTTCTTTATCATCTCCAGTCTGCGATTCACCGTTGCCCCATCTTGGCATCATCTTTTCGCTGAAATTTCTGCCTACAATCACAACTCTATTTGCAGAAGGTGGCCTCCCAAAAGGGGTCCTCTGTTTCCCACTTGGGGATTTAACGGCCAAAATGTTAAATCCTTGCAGGGGTTCAAGGCACCCATTTTCCCCCTTAGAAATTCACCCAATCCTCTAAGAACATGGGAAAGAAGGGTGAGAATTTATTCCCTGCATTCGCTTAATGTTGTGATTTCACCAGCCCCTGTGACAAAGGCCACAAAGAGGGGCCTAGGGACAAAACGATGTTGTCTATCTAAATGTGAACTCAGTGCGTGGCCCCCTCACCCCATTTGTATTCTTTCTCGCGCAGCTTTCTCAGAACACACCAGCAGTCCGGCCCCCTCGCTTGATTGTCTTGTTGTCTCTGAAGTGACATCTACGACTCTGCAGCTCACCTGGGACGTCCCCGAGGGAGAGTTTGATTCCTTCCTAATTCGATGGAAGGACTCTCTGGAAAGTGGCCCAAGGCCTGCCCTGGCCAAAGAAGTTAAAGTGCCCGGGGATGAGCGCTCCGTCACACTACAGGGACTTGCACCCAGCACTGAATACAGCCTTACAGTCTATGGCATCAAGGATGAGACGGAAGTGGCCGATATCAGCACGGGAGCAAGGACAAGCGGGCTAGGTAAAGTTGCAGTAGTGTTGCCTCACTGTCAAAAAAGCAGGAGGAAATACATTTCAATGAAAGCATTAACATAGTAAGTGGGGTGTCAGTTACAAAAAGTTAATTCAACAGATGATAGGTAGGTAGGTAGGTAGGTAGGTAGGTAGATAGATAGATAGATAGATAGATAGATAGATAGATAGATAGATAGATAGATAGATAGATAGATAGATAGATATAGATTCATTCATTCAGTCAGTCAGTCAGTCATTCATTCATTCATTCCATGGCAAAGCTGCAAATATGCCTCTTGCTTGGAAGCCTTGCCCCATAACTATTGGCTGGGCTTCTGTGATGTCACAGAAAGATTAGAATAAGAACTTTTCAAGCAGGTAAAGTAACTGCCTCAGCAATTCTTGGAAGAGAAAGGGAAGACCTGGGAAGTGGGAGTGGCGAAGGGGCAGGTTTCATGCCATAGGATGTCCCTGGCAGATGTGGAGTGAAGGGTTGGGAGAACTGGGAACTTTGAGAACCAGTGATAAAAGAGTTTAGCTTTCCCAGAAAAGACTGGGAATCTTGACCAGAAATCAGAGGAGGAAGGGAGCCATCTCTTGACTGTTTTCATCATCATTCCAGATTTCACAAGAGAGGCCTGTCAACAACAGCTGTAGTAGCCTGTGATGCTCTTCCTTGTGCCGTCCCTCTCCCCTGGCAATAAGCTGGGAAATACCCTAATACGGCCCTCTTCCATGGGACTCCTGGTAAAAATGGCTGCCAAGAAATTATTCTGTGGCTGCCAGGAAACCATGGACAGGGTCCAGTTTCCACTCATCTCCGCTCCAACCAGCCATCTCTGTCAAGTTTAGCTCTGCCCGCTATCTAACTCTACCTGCTAATCTGCGCTAGGAAGGCCACTGGGTCATCAAGGCAGAGGCCATGAGGTTTCAGAGCTCAGAGCTGATCTTGTGGGAGACCCCAAGCAACCCAGCAGCTGTCCGTTCCTGGCTTGGTTCACATCGGGCTGGGCCGGCTTCCAGCTGTGGTTTCCTTTGTAAGACCTGAGTAATTCATCTTTGGCACTTTATTGTTTCCTTTGTGGTCAGCCAGATTGGCCACCCCCAGTCCCAAAAGAGAGGGAGGGAAGACTTTAAGGGCAAGGGGTGAGCAAGCAACAGGCACGTGCCAAAACACGGGTCTCGTTTTTGTACTCTCCACTTCTCAGCAGGGCCCAGCTGCAGCCACTCCTGAGTTACAACTCGAAATGTCATTTTTCATTTTTTCCTAAAAGAAGGGGGGAAGCAAAGCCCCAATTTGGGATGAGACCTTGGGGCAAGGAGGGAGGGAGTTCAACATTTGGCTGGCTATAGCCTCCACCTGAGGCAGCTTCCCCACATAACCCCTTGCTGCATTTTAAGGAGTTCATAACATTTGCTCTTCATTTTTTGTTCTAAAAAGAAAAAAAAGCAAACAAATTGGATTGGCAGCCTGGTATGGGTAGAAGGTGGGTCAGAAGGTGGGCCAATATATCACCTCATTTGAAGACTGTCTCCCGACACCACCAGCTGCTTTTAAGGAGGAATTTTGTATTAGAGGATTGGAGACCAACAGATGTTTCCTGTTTTGACTAAAAAATTGACTCTTCCCTCAGTGATGTCTTCCCTATTTTATTATCTGCAAAAGAGACACAGATCCATCTCTCGCTTGCTCTCTTCTCTCTTCCTCCAGAGTTGGATGGTCCCCAGGACTTGCGCTTCAGTGACATTCATGAGACCTCTGTGGTAGCCAACTGGAGACCCCCATCTTCTCGCATTGATGGCTACAAAGTTTCTTTCCAGCCTTCAGATGGAGGTGAGGGTCTCTATCTACTTGTTCCCCAGGAGCGTATGTTAACATCACGCAGAACCTCTTAGTTGGGTTCACACAAGATGCCGGATGAAGCTAAAGTGGAATGGAGTTAGGTTTAGCATCTGGGGAGAAACCAACCATTATGAACCAGTCCATCCTGTTAAATCATAGTATGATTTGTTTGGGCCCAGCAGATCATGTGAGCCCAGCAATTGTGTTTTATGAAACTGGGTTTAAGGTTTATTGTGTCATATTAATCCAGGTATGCCTCCTCAATGGTCTTAAAACTTTGTAGCCATGGAACCAAGATCCAGCTCTAAATTTGTTGTTTCCATGGTGGTAATGTTGACAGCCAGTTTGGTCTAGTGCAGTGTTTTTCAATCTTGGCAACTTTAAGATATGTGGACTTCAGCTCCCAGAATTCCCCAGCCAGCACGGCTGGCTGGGGAATTCTGGGAGTTGAAGTCCACGTATCTTAAAGTTGCCAAGATTGAGAAACACTGGTCTAGTGGTTAGGGTGCTGGACTAGAAGTGGGGACACTTGAGTTCTAGTCTTGCCTTAGGCACAGAAACTAGGGGCGTGAATTTGGGTCAGTCCCTCTCTCTGTCATAAGAGGAATGTGGCAATAGGAAACCACTTCCCAAAACGTTATTATTAAGTCAGCCTGTGTCTCAGTGCAGGCTGCTTGAGCCTGGTCCTCTCCAAATGAATGGGGTTACAATTCCCATCATGCCCAGCCAAGATGTGCATTTCCCATGCTAGCTCAACAAGTTGCCTATCCTACTTGGAGAGCACCAAATCAAGAAAACAAATGATCTCAGTGCAGTACTTCATAACATCTTAGGCAAAGGTATAAGCTCTGTTTTTCTGTTTTTAGGAGAGCCTAAAAGCATTCCAGTGGATGGATCTCAACTCAGGACAATCATAGAGGGTCTGACTCCTGGGGCCAGCTATGAGGTTGCCGTGATGTCTATCCGTGGGTTTGAAGAGAGCGAGCCGTTGGTGGGTTATGTCACCACAGGTAAGCCACGGGGGCAAAAGGCTTAAATGTTATCTGGCAGCAGAATGACCTGCTCATTAATTGATTCACTTATTGATTGATTCACTTATCAATTGATTCACTTTTGACTGCAATAGAAGAGAATATCTGTAGCTCAGGGTTGAACTGTGGAGTCCTTGGTGCTCTCTGAGCTTGGTGGTTTGCTTGCAGACGTTTCATTACCCGACTCACTAGCACTGATGATGTTACCTAGTGGGGTAATGAAACTTCTGCAAGCAAACCACCAAGCTCAGAGAGCACCCAGGACTCCACACTTATTGATTCATTTAGTGCCAGCCCTTCAAGGTAAGCCAAGTCAGGAAACAGAGACTACCCAAAATACCAGAGCTCTACTTAATTGATCTAGTCTTGCCCAAAACTAGGATCCACTTCTGTGAAGCTCCTTTATACCAAGCTGTGCCTGTCCAGAGGCTCAAGTAGAAGGATGTCTTCCCCTTCCACAGTGCAGGGATCCCTTTTGGGGGAAATATTCAGGCAATCCTCTCCTTCTCTAACTCACAGTGCCAGACGGCCCTTCCAATTTGCGTGCTGTCAATGTAACCGATACCTCTGCCGTGCTGACGTGGCGTCCTGCAGTGGCTGAGATGAACAACTACATCGTCACTTACGGGCCTATCACGGGTAAGCGATAAGAGCTTGTGAAGCATGAGGACAATCAGTTGGTCATAGCTGTGCATCTCAATCCCATGTGCCATTCCAAAAAATGCTAAATATCTCATAAACATATGATGTGTGGTCACACCAGGTTCCTACCTCTCTAACTTAAATATGGTATTATCCTGAGCACACATGGTTAGTGTGCAAGCTCTTCAAAACTCCAGCTCCTTTAAGAAGGAGCCATCAGGGCAATGAAGCTACTCATGCCAGACTCCACGCTGCTATGCTGTCAAATATCTTGGAAGATATTATTATTTGCGTATGTTTCTGGTTTTATTCTATTTTTACTGTATTTTGATATTGTTTTTATTGCATTTTAATTAATATTTATTGTGCACTGCCCAGAGTCACTTTTTCATGAGATGGGTGGTATCTAAATTTGAAATATAAATAAATAAATAAAACCCTTTGAGGTAGGAGAGGTCAGAAAACAGACTCCACAAGAAATACTGGGACTCTATTGATCTAGGCTATAGTAACAGAATCTTGAAAGCAAAATGCTTCCCTCCCTCATATACCAAAGAAACTCAAGACAGGGGAGTCTTGAGTTTGTTTCTCATACCTTCTTCTTTTCCTAGGTTTAATTCATGTTTCATGTGCTTCTCCATACATGCCCACTTGAATATTGTATGTCTCTAGTTATGGGAGGTTCTGAACGTGGGACAACCCATTCTTTTATAATGTTGAAAGTGGATCTTGGGAAACACTGCCTATGGAAGAGAAGAAAAGAAAAGAATTGAAAGGAACTAAAGTGAAAGTAGAATGATTGTGGGAAGGAAAAGTACAAGTCCTGCATGAAAAAATATTAGGAGTTAGATTAATCTCCCTGGATGGAAAGTAGACATAAGGGAAATGGTTGTGGACGCTGGTTGGAACAAAATAAAAGGAATTTGTTTCAGGGTGCCACAGAAGTGTACAGAGTTAGTTCAGGGTGAGAATGCTTAGTGGAATCATGATGATGATGATGATGATGATGATGATGATGATGGCGATGATGGTGATGATGGGGATGGCGATGATGGCAATGATGATGATGGTGATGGTGATGGTGATGGTGATGGTGATGGTGATGGTGATGGTGATGGCGATGATGGTGATGGCGATGATGGTGATGGTGATGGTGATAGTGATGGCGATGATGGTGATGGCGATGATGATGATGGCGATGATGATGATGATGGTGATAGTGATGGCGATGATGGTGATGGCGATGATGATGATGGCGATGATGATGATGATGATGGTGATGGCGATGATGATGATGATGGTGATGGCGATGATGGTGATGATGGTGATAGTGATGGCGATGAAGGTGATGGCGATGATGATGATGGCGATGATGGTGATGATGGTGATGGTGATGGTGATGATGGTGATAGTGATGGCGATGATGGTGATGATGGTGATGGCGATGATGGTGATGATGGTGATGATGGTGATAGTGATGGCGACGACGGTGATAACGATTTGGATTTATATGGCTGCCCATCTCACTGTAGGGACTTTGGGTGGCTTACAACATTTAAAAACAATACAAAATCATAATACAATAATAATTTAAAACAGAACACACACATAGCAGCTGAGGAACCAAACTAGTCTAAACAAAACAATAATTAGCAGTTCCCACCCCAACCCCCATAACAACAACAATAACCCTCCTTTATTTTGCGCAACCCAACATGATAATGTAATGTTCCCACCTCCTATTTTCCCCACAACAACAACCCTGTGAGGTGGGTTGGGCTGAGAGAGAGGGACTGGCCCAAAGTCACCCAGCCGGCTTTCGTGCCTAAGGGAGGCCTAGAATTCACAAGGATACAGATGAAGAAAAATGCATGTAAGACAATGACTGCTGCAAGAAGTGAAGATCAGAGAAAGATACTGCATAATGTGCATATGGAGAAAAGGACAGTTGCAAAGCATATCATCAAAAGAGTAAGGAATGATTAAGGTTTTTTAATGTATTGGTTTATGATCAGAGTCAAACTCACACACACAAAAAAACCAATGTGAAGCTTAACTAAATTGATTATGTGCCATCAAGCTGGTGTAGACCAGTGTTGTCCAAACTTAGCCACCTTAAGATGAGTGGACTTCAACTCCCAGAATTCCCCAGCCAGCCATGCTGGGGAGTTGAAGTCCACTCATCTTAAAGTGGCCAAGTTTGGACAACACTGGTGTAGACTCTTAGTGATTGCATAGATAGATTTTCTCCAGGAGGATCTGTCCCCAGCTTGGTTCTTCAGGTCTTCCAAGGGTGCCCCCGTTGCCACTGTAACTGAGTCCATCCCCCTTGCTGCTGGTCCTCCTCTTCTTCTCTTTCCTTCCACCTTTCCCAGCACTAGAGCCTTCTCCATAGAGTGAGGTCTTCGCATCATGTGTCTGAAGTAGGATAATTTGAGCCAGGTCATTTGTACCTCAAGTGAATATATTAAAAATAGGAATCTATAAATAAAATTGTCAGGCACTATGCTCTTAAGTATCAAACAGCAATGGCAATTGTTCATAATTTGTCCACCCTTCTGGAGTTCTCAGATAACCTGCCAGCTAGAAGAAGAATATTCTTCTCTGAGCTACTAGATACTTGGGAGTTAGTAGATACATTATCAGATCACCTTGCCAAGTCATATAAAAACAGCATTGCAGAAGCATATGTGAAACGTATTGATTCCCCCAGCAGATAGGGCAGATTGACTCTCATACACCAATGCTGTTATATCTTCCTTCCAGAAAAAAGGATGGCAAAACTGAACTCTCCTGATAGTTGGGCACAGAATATTAGCAGGATATTTTTTGGCTTAGGAGAGGAGTCTTCCAGACAAAGCTGCCCCTTACAAGATGTTGTGGGAGGAGAGATGGGCCAATCTATGGAGCCCAAAATCAGGATGAGTCTGGTAGCACCTTTCAAAGCTAACGTACAAAAACTTTTGTGTGAAAGTTTTTGTACAAAAACATGTAACTTTTAAAACAAAGTGTTCGTCTAAAAGGGTGCTACCAGACTCATTCTGATTTTGGGCTCACACAAAATGGGAATTGTACCTAGGTCATACTGAATATTGTTTGTTTGTTCATTATTTTATTTATAAGGCCACCCAAACCTATAGCAATTCTGGGTAGCATGTGACGTGTCCATTGCTTCAGCTTTAACCAAGCTCTCTCAGAACTGAGCTAGGTCAAATGTTGTATTGATAAGCCATAAAAAAGAGGTACTGTAGAGAAAAAGCAGAACACATTTAATGGAAATAAAAATGTTTTGGAAAGGGATGACAAAGGCTAAGCAAGAAAACTCCAACAGAGTGACTAGAATTAAAATAGTAGTAATGAGGTGATTTGAGATGAAGACTGAGCAAATGCTGGAAGGTTTAGTAGGCCAAAGAGTGGAATGCAAACAAATGCTATGAATATTGCCATCCAGGAAAAAAATGGTGAAAGTTGCAAAAATGGCAAAAAAATGGCAAAAAAAGTACCTAGAGCAAGTAGACGAGTTTCTGTTTACTAAAAATAGGAAATGAAAGGGTTGTTGTAATTTGATTGATTATGGCCGCTCACTCCAAAATGTGCAAACGTAGTGAGCAATATGTGATCTGTTGTGAGGAATGTGACAAGGGAAGCAGAAATGGTTGTGTATATGCTTCTGTCTAACTTGTTATATGAAAGTGAAGGTTGGTTGTATCAGGAGTATAAATGTAAGTTGAATGCAGTGGAAAGGAGAAGGAGATAAAACAAAAATAAGGATCAAGAATGAATGGGTGCTGAATGAATTTAATTAGTTTTCCTGCACATTGCAGAGGGTTGGAGTAGATGATCCTCATGGTCCCTTTTCAGCTCCACAATGATATGATTCTATGAAGGTTGCTTGAATGGAAAGATGAGCATGAAAGGTGGTTTGGTCATACAGAGAGAATGAATGAGGATGAACTGAAAACTGTTATGTGAAGGAAGAATCAATGTGCGAAGAGGAAGTCTGAGAAGTTTGAATGGAGGTGATAAGAGCCTCAGAAAGAGAGATGAGAGGTTTAGAGAAGAAAAAGCAATGGATGAAGTAGTGTATGGTCATGGTGGAAGCCAGGACAATTTGCCAAGAGAGAAAGCTGTTGAGGGGCAGAATACATAGAGTTGGTGTCAACTAGTTACGTTTCCTTTTCTTACAGTCTTCTAATCTCGTGACTTTATATTCCTTGTCTTAACTGCCCTCTGTACTCTGTTACCCCCCCCAAGACAGACTCTTGATCTGATTTGGCTTAGGCTGCACTTGGAATAGATTTCTTATCTGTATTTACCTATTCTGCATTTTTCCCAGGCCTACAGGTCTCCGAATCAGTACCAGGAAATCGTGTCCAGCTGCAGCTGTCAGATCTGCATCGGGACATGGAATATTGGGCTAATGTCTATGGGGAAAAGGAAGGAAATCGTAGTTCTCCAATCAGCGCTACTTTCACTACTGGTAAGTGGATGGGCTCAATGACCGCGAGTGATGGGGGCACCATTGGAAGATCTGAAGGGCCAGGTTGGGGACAGACCCTCCTGGAGAAGTCTATCTGTGTGATCACTAAGACTTAACACTGACTTGATGGCACATGATCAGTTAATCAGTCAATCCATCAATCAGAGTGGATAGTGGAGTCAATAGAGCTATTTCTGAAGATTAGGAAGACATGTCTATTTGTTACAGGTCTCATGGGTTTACATGGAAAGCTATCTGCTTCGCTGAACCCTGAATATGCTTCACATTCCCAGCTGTCAGGAGAACATCTCATTTCATTCACTGCCATGGATGAAACTGAGTTAATAATGCCAGAGTATTAGTAATAAATATACTTTACTACTTTCCCTCACCTAGTGTGCTCTCTACATGAGTGTGACTGCCTTCTCTCATACCTCCCAGTCAGATAGGGAAGACATAATCTCTTACTCATCTAGGGGCATTTATTTGTGGAAGCCTGGGATTGATCATGATCTAAAAACAGGCATAACAGGTTTTAACAGCTATGCCTTAGACCAGAGAAGGCCACTGTCATAGTCTTAGGACCCTAATCAGGGGCTAGAAGCAACCCTTTGCCCCCCAGCCTGGCCTCTGAATATTTTTAAACACAGTTGTAAAGCTGGCATTGTTTCACTGTTTCTGAGACATCATGTTATAGGTCCCAGAGGTGTGAGTTGCGTTTAAGGTAAGAACAAGACTTTTACTGAACCTGGGAGTAAATCAGAAGACAGTGAAGAGATGTATCTTTGTAACACATCAGAGCTGATGTATTACAAAGCTGAAGCTCAAGGTAGCTGTCTACATTTTAACCTTACTGAATTTCAAGCACGGAATTCCATTTCTGCTAAAAATTGAGCCATCTTAGGCAGAAAATATACCACATGAGTGCCAAGTGCTTGAAGATGAACAAGGTGGCAGGGTTCACACAACACCCTGAGCCAAGGCAAGTGAAACCAGATTATCTTGTCTGTCATGCCCCACTTTAGAATTTCTCAGGGGATTGTTAGAAATGTTGGACAAAATGCCACTTTGGCCTGATTTTCCAGAATAATTCATAGATTTTCTCTGCTACTGTATAGGGCAATGTTTCTCAACCTCGACAACTTTAAGATGTATGGACTTCAACTCCCAGAATTCCCCAGCCAAGCATGGGATTAATTGATCATGTGCCATCAAGTCCACACATCTTAAAGTTGCCAAGGTTGAGAAACACTGGCATAGGATAAGGTAGAGTTGAACTCATAATTGTACAATCTTGTTCATTCATTCATTCATTCATTCATTCATTCATTCATTCATTCATTCATTCATTCATTCTTTCTTTCTTAAACTTGTATGCCGCCCATCTCCCCCAGCGGGTGACTCTGGGCACCTTTTTTAACTCTCACCTTCCTCCTCCTGCAGGAGCAGATGGGCCCCGGGACCTTCATGCTACAGAAATTTCAGCCCGCAGTGTGCGTCTCACCTGGTCACCCCCTCGTGCCTCATCTGAGGGATACCTGTTGAGTTATGAAACCCCTGATGGACAATCAAAGGTACCTAACTGCATGGCTACTATTATATATTCCTGCTGAACATAAAATAGTACATACAGTTAGTACTGTAATATCCTTATGCATACTATTGTTTGTTTCAATAGAAGAGACTACCTGTAGCTCAGGGTTGAACTCTGGAGTCCTTGGTGCTCTCTGAGCTTGGTGGTTTCCTTGTGGATGTTTCATTACCCAACTAGGTAACATCTTCAGCGCTAGCTCGTTAGCATCATCAGTGCTAACTGGCACTAATGATGTTCCCTAGTTGGGCAATGAAACGTCTACAAGCAAACAACCAAGCTTAGAGAACACCCAGGACTCCACCATATTGTCTGTTTGTTTTATTAGGCTTATATGCTGCTCCAGTCATGGAGAGCCAGTATGGTGAAGGTGCTGGACTAGGAGTGGGGAGTCCCAGGTTCTAGCACTACCCACCACTCTGCACAGAGGTGTCCTAGGGACTTTGGGCTACTCCTTTCCTCTAGCCCAGAGTTGATGTGGTCTAGTGGTAAAGGTGCTGGACTAGGAGTAGGAAGGTCTAGGACAGTGTTTCTCAACCTTGGCAGCTTTCAGAGGTGTGGACTTTATTCTTTGGACTTTCAGAGGTGTGGACTTCAACTCCCAGAATTCCCCAGCCAGCCTGGGGAATTCTGGGAGTTGAAGTCCACACCTCTGAAAGCTGCCAAGGTTGAGAAACACTGGTCTAGGATCTAGTATTCCATTAGGAGTGACAGCACCTAGCTGACCTTGGACCACTCACTCCCTCTCAGCTCAAATTAGTGATAGACCCTGCAACAAACCAGCTGAAGGACAACTCCCTTGTCTGTCTGTCTGTCTGTCTGTCTGTCTGTCTGTCTTGCCAATTTATACGGCCATCTATCTCAGTCAAAGAACTCTGGGTAGCCGACAAGGCATAGAGGCAAAAACATGCATGTAAAAACAAGAAAAAGAACAATAAAACAATGCCAGGTAAAAATAGCCAACTCCTCAGTCAACACAGAATAAAACACACCGACTGTGCTCTACTAACATCCTGGTCCTAAAGCCTGAGGGAAGACCCAGGTTCTTAAGGTTTTATGGCTACCAAAAAGGGTGGGGTTTCAATTGCGCCCACCCTCTTGACTTTTTTTACCTCCTCCCTGCATATATCCCCAACTGGAAGAAACTCCTTCCTAGTGCAAGCTATTCACCGGTGGAACTGGCTGGCCTGGAAAGTAAGGGCTCCCCTTTGCTGGGGGAGTCGTTAAGTTATTAAGTTATTATTAGTTATTAATGTTATTAATGTTATATTATTGTTAAATTATATAAATAAAATATTAAGTTATTGTTATTATTAAGTCGTTAAATATAAGTCGCATATCTTTCAAGAATGTTAGAAAAGCAGAGCCCTGCACTGAGTTGGGGTTGGACTAGATGTCCCACCTTGTCCCTTCCACGTTGTGATTTTATGGGAAAATATTTAATACATTGTTCCCCATCCAGCTGCATCTCGAAGCAAAGCTCTTCTACCTTGCTGGCCTAAATTGCATCACTTTTATTTTGTTCTCCGCAGGAGATCCCTCTGGATGCTTCCGTCACCTCGTATGAACTTCAAGATCTCATTCCTTCAAGCTGGTACCGGGTCCAGGTCCAGGCAGTGAGGAGAGGCGCACCAACAGCCTCCATCTCCACGTCCTTCACCACTGGTGAGCTCCTGATAAGTGTGTGTTTGAGTCAGACCACCTGTGGTCCTTTTTTGACTTCCAAAACTCCAAATAAGTGTTTGCTGCTAATAAGTAGGATAACGTGATGGAATAGAATTATGACGGCCAGGCTCAGGGAGATAAGCGTTTTCTTAGCTCACCGACAGAGCGTGGGAACTACAAGAGGATGAGGCTGGCACCTCCCTGAGGAATTCACGGTGTTGTGGCTGGCTGGCTTGGGAGCTGCGGTTTCAGTCTGGGAAGATTCTTGCTAGAGGTTGTAGCTAATAAACATAGCTGGACTGATTTTGCACTTCTTGGAGTTCTTTGGGCTAAACCTGACAGATAACCACTGAGCATCCTTCCTTTCTTGGACAGGCCACCTGACATACCCCTTCCCTCGGGACTGCTCAGAAGAAATCCAGAATGGGCCAGGACCCTCACGAGCAACAACAATTTATCTAGGGGGCAACCAGGAACATCCCTTGCAGGTGTTCTGTGACATGGAGACAGATGGAGGAGGCTGGATTGTGAGTATGAACAATATGGTTGGGTTGGTGATGGTCAGCCTACAGCTGCTTGTCAAGGAATCTTTGTGTATGTCTGGTTTCCCCTAGCCATGATTTCATGCATGCTGTTTTTTCAGCCACAGACTTTGGCAACTGGGGAATCTTAAACTGTGTGTGTGTGTATTCTGCTGAAGAGAAACAAATGCAAGTCTTTAAGGTAGCATCCTTCCCCAACTTTCTGGATATGTCAGACCATAGATCCCATCATCCATAGTCAACATGCTATTCTTGGAGAGCGGTCATGTTGAGCCAACAGATGTAGAAGGTGACAGATTGGAGAAGGACACTCTAGTGCAGTGTTCTTCCAACTTGGCAACTTTAAGTTGTGTGGACTTCAATTCCCAGAATTCCCCAGCCAGCGGAATTCTGGGAGTTGAAGTCCACACATCTTAAAGATGCCAAGTTGGAAGAACACTGCTCTAGTGTTTATACCTGCAGAAGACATTGTGAAGTTTGTGGGACAGAACCTTTTGAAGGTTTGGAAGCATGACAGCAGATCTCGGCCAACTTTCTACTGATCAAAATCGGGACCGGTGAGAAGATAGACTTCTGCAGTGGGGACAAGGGAGAGCAAGCAACCACATCACAAACACGGCAAAAACTCCACCCCTCACGTATCCGTGTGCAACGTTGTGACTCAAGTATGAACAGGGCGAGCTTGCATCCTGATGTGATGATGCATGTCTCATCATTTGACATATATAGAAGTTTCTATATATGGAGAAAAATTGCTCCCCAAATTGTGTAGAAATATATCTTGGGGTTTTATTGCTTTCTGATATCTGATTACTAACATCTTTTTTTCCTTCCTGCTCCATCCATGCAGGTATGAGAATGTCCACATGTGCACTTTGGCATATGTTTATATATACTACTAGCAAGTCAGGGTGTTATTTCATGGTACCCTACCTTTCTCTGGCCCAACCCCATAATTAACATAATCAATTATGCAAATGTGTATATGTAAGTGGATTTGCCTTGGGTGAAATACACATACCTGGTCATTTCATTGCATTTGACATCACCCAGGGGCTGCTCAGGTGCGCATCCTGTATTTGTGTAGAGAAGAAGACACAACGTGGCACCCACATTCTTCTCCTTCTCCTCCTCCTCCTCCTCCTTGTCCCCAGGTCTTTCAACGTCGGATGAACGGTGAGACGGATTTCTGGCGGGATTGGCGGGATTATGCTCTTGGCTTTGGCAACCTCACCCGGGAATTTTGGCTAGGTAAGTCGGTTACTTTGCCTACCTCTCCTCATCTCTCTGTGTAGCCAAATAGGACCGCCATTTCATCCTTCATGTCTTTTTACAAACTGGAAACTGAGGTTGAGAGCCGGCCGCAAGACAAAGCCCTTTCTCAGTTGAGCCTGGTTTTTTAGATCAGGACCTTCAACCACAAACCAGCAGAGTTCACCGATGGCTTCCTCTTTGTCCAACTGGAGTTCAGAAAACTCCTAGAGACTTTTGCAGAGTCCCCTAACAAGACTGCAGCTCCCATAATTCTCTGTCGATGTGGCCAAATACAGGCTGGGTCCTTGGGATGTATAGTCTCAATACATCCAAAAGAGGTGAGGGTCAGGTAACCCATTTCATGAAATACATCACTGCAGCAAGTTTTTTTTTTAATTATTATTTTATTTAAAAGTAAGGGCAGGACAGTGATGTGGACTTTGGTAAATCCTGTTCTTCTCTAAACTCTCCTGGAAAAAACAGACATTAGCCCTATATTGAAAAAGATAGAGCTGGCCCTGCTGACATAATCACTTTTTTATCTTTTATTATTATGGTTTTTATCTGTTATTTTATTTAATTGCTGTACACCACCCAGAGTCATTTTGTGTGAGATGGACAGCTATATAAATGCAATAAATGCAATACATAAATAAATAAATAGCTTTAAAAAGTCCTATTTCTACTACTATCTAGTGTGTTGTGCATGTTTGTGTAGGAAATGGAGATTTTTGTCAGGCGCTCCTTTTTGCAGGGAAACAAAAAAGTGTAGAATATTTGAACGTTCCCAGTATATATCAAGGCCCACCTATGAAAAATGCAGTTGGGAGTGCTCATTGCGCACTTAATTTGACCTTAAACTGACCTTTCTTGGCTGGTGCCTGCCAGATGGGTGGGCTTCAACACCCAGAATATGCTGTGAGTTAAATCTGTTCTTTTGGAGAGCGTCCCTGGTTGGAGAAGGCTATCCTACGCAACTGAGCCATCAGTACAAAGCTGGGGGTTCAAGTTTGCCTTCTGCCCTAAGTTCACCAAGTGCTTTGTAGCCTTCACTTTGGGAAGGAAGGAGAAGAAGAGATAAAACTCTTAGAAAGATGATAATAAGGCTGTGCAGTGGTATGAGAGTTTCTGGAGCACATATGTGGAGGGCTTTCATCACTTAGAAGCACTCCTTCTTTAGCCTCCTTCAGGAGATCAATTGATTGATTACATGCCATCAAGTTGTTGTTGACTCTTGGTGACCACAAAGATCGATTTTCTCCATGATGGACTGTCCCTAACCTGGTCTTCCAGTTCTTCCAACAGTGCCCCCATTGCCACTGTAATGGAGTCTGTCCTTCAGAAGACACATCCTCCTTTTCTCTTTGGCTCCAGGGAATGATGCCCTGCACCAGCTGACGTCTTCAGGGGACTACGAGCTACGTGTGGATCTCCGCGCTGGCAATGAGTCCGTCTATGCCACCTATCAGAGCTTCCGCGTGGACCCTCCAGCTGACTATTACCGCCTGCATCTGGGCAGTTATCATGGCACAGCTGGTGAGCAGAGCTGTGGGACCGTGATTGAATGAGTAGGACTATTCTGCAGGGCAGCCTTCAGCTGCCTGTCTTCTGGGCTGAAACCAGCAGGAAAAATGAAGCTGCTTAAGAAACTGCTTTCTGGATTCTGCCCAGAAGTCGCTTTCTGGATTCTGTCCAGAAGTCACTTTCCGGATTCCATCCAGAAATTGCTTTCTGGATTCTATCCTTGCGGGCCTTGATTGCAGGTTTCTTTGTTCTTTCCACCTTCCACCTATGCTGGAAAAGCAAGCACCAGCAGTGTTCCTTGTAGGTGGATCTTTGAGATGTGGCTTCCATCCATAGAACTTTCCATGATTTGTTGACTTCTCTAGAACTTAAAACTTTTGAACTTGTCCACCCCATCAGTTTATGCAGCAGACTCCCAGGGCCGCTGGACATTGTTAGCCTGTGAAGTGTTTCACTGGTTTCTTTTTTGTACATGTATGCCTTTGAGACAGTGTGGACTCCTGGCGACTGCCTGGACAAGTCCCTGAAGTTTTCTGGGCAAGATTTTCAGAAGGAGTTTGCCCTGGCCTTCTCCTTCTTAATGCAGAGAGACAGGGACTGCCCAAAGTCACCCAGTTGGCTTGTGCCTAAGGCAGGACTAGAACTCAGTATAATCAGGTGCCATTAACCAGTCACCAAACTGGCTCTCCTGACTGGTCCACCAGTGGGGGAAAAAAACACCTAGTCCAGCATTGGACTGGTCTATCCGTTCAAAGGGAACTCACATTATGCATATGGCTGTTTCTTAACAGAAGTATAGTAGAAACTAGTAGAGTTTTACTTTTTCCTGTCACTTTTTCTAGAAGGGGAAATTGGTAGACTTGTGTTTATTTCACTCCCTCTCTCAAATGTCTCTAACTCAGTGTTTCTCAAGCTTGGCAACTTGAAGACATGTGGACTTCAACTCCCAGGATTCCCCACCCATGGCTGGCTGGGGAATCCTGGGAGTTGAAGTCCACTCGTCTTCAAGTTGCCAAGCTTGAGAAACACTGCTTTAAGATGAGAGTAAAAATCCCATCCATCTTATGTATGACAAAATCCTACACTGTAAAAAATGAAGACCTGTCACCACATTCCCTAGAACTTTGCTGAATGTAGAAGAAGGGTTTCATGTACGTGGGGGAAGAAGATACCTTGAGACCTGTTTGTGGGCAGCCAAGAATTCAGGAGGGAGAACTGTGGTTCATTTTCACTTTCACTCTCCCACCTTCCTCTTACCAAGGTGATGCCTTCAGCTACCACTCAGGGAGCGTTTTCTCCACTCGGGACCGGGACCCAAATCGGGTCCTCATCCCCTGTGCCATCTCTTACCGTGGGGCATGGTGGTATCGCAACTGCCACTACACCAACCTCAATGGGCTCTACTTTAACAACCGCGATCACCAGGTAATCCCCAGGGGGGAGGGAGCAAAAGTACTTTTTCTGGAATGGTTGAGTGACCAGGAGGACCAACGGGGAAGTTTTCACCAAGGAGAAACACAACGCATCCTTGACTCAACCTTGGGCAGCTAGTTTCGGGAAGGTGCAGGACAAGCCACGGGCTACACACAGCCTCCATCCTGCAATAAAGGGGGTTGGCCGTGGGGAGTTCAAGAGAAGGGTCAAATGGCCTGTCCACTGACCACCTACCCCAATGCCCGTTAGGCAAAGTGGCTGCCTCCCTCTTGCTAAAAGAGTGGAATGGCCTTGGGGGAGAGAGAAATCTTTCAGAGAGCCGGTCCTGTGCCACTAAAACAATAATCACAGCCAATTACTGCCCCATCTACACAAGCTGACCTCTGGGTCATCAGCTTTATTTGGGAGGGAGGGTTTATCGATGTGTAGATATCAGCCTTCTGCTGCTGCTGACCCAGGATGATCATGCAGTGGGGGGGGAAAGGTCCTGGCTTTGATAGAAGAGGGTGCCACAGCAGCCCAAATCTCAGGGCTGAAAGTGAGGTCAATGGCCTCCTAGGGGTATCCACAGCATGGGGTCAAAAAGGTCAAGAAGGCCCCCACAATGGCATAATCCGAGCTCCGCCCATTTTTAATACATGGAGTTTCAACTGCACCAAGGGGCCTCCATCTTAACTTTTTTGCCCACAGCCTGCAGACACCCCCCCCCACCGCCCACTCTCTTTTAAGTGGACTTCTTGTCAGGTGGACATCTCTGGCCTTCCTGGATCACTTTCATCTCCATTGCTCTCTCTGTTTTCATTGATCTTCCGTTTTGGGGGGGAGTCTAGATTTTACATATTTGCCTTCATGTTTCTCACGTGTTGCCTCTCTCTCCTCCACTCAAGGGCGTCAACTGGTTTAACTGGAAAGGATTTGAGTTTGCCATTCCTTTCACTGAGATGAAACTGCGGCCCAGCACCTTCCACCCTCTGCAGCAGTCATGAGTGGGGGGACGCGGGTGCTGACGCAGGACGGACTAAGGGAGAGAGCAATGGAGGAAAAGCAGCAACCACAGCAACAGGAAACCCCACCACGACCCCTTTGCAACAGGATACCTCACACCCAGACTTCATTCTGCTTTTCTGGCCCACCCTGAGAAGAAGAAGAATGGACCGAAACCAAGAAAAATAGTTGGTGTTATAATCTCATTCTCTGGTTGTCGAGACTTGAGACATCCACCTAAGTCAAAAGGAAGAGAGAGCTCAGAGTTTAAGAGGGTGGGAGCAACTGATGAATTTGAATGATAGGAGAGGCGATTTTGGGGGAGAGCTTTCAAGAGAGCGAAGAGGGCAGGTTGGCGAGCAGAGCTTTGGCTACAGAGACCAGGTTCCCTTCCCTTCACTTCGTTCTGGGTCTGGGAATCAATTAGTTTGCAGCATCGCAAGGCCCAGTTCTGACCCAGAGTCTCTACTTCCTGACCCCATTTGCTCCTCATCTGCTCACCAACTAAAGATTTTCCCCTTCCCTCTTCAGCCTTACTCTGAATCCAGGCTTCTTTTTCTTCCTCCCAGAAATACTATTCAAAATGGAGTTAAAGTCATAGGTAGTTAGTGAATGCAGCTTAACATAAAAGCACTTTTAATGTTTCTTTTTTAAATTCCTTTGGGGCCTTATGGAAGCCTTGTGAACTCAAGCCACAGACTGTCCACCCCACCGTAAGCTTTTTGCCTCCTGTCTCCCAGGCTTTCCCATCTAAAGGTAATCTAAGAGAGATGACTGAAACACAGAGGTAGGGGACAGAGTGGAAAAAGAATTGAAGAAAATTGGAAAGACCTCAGATTCATTCTTGTCCTTACAATAATAATACCCTCAACAGTCAGTCGAGGGTACAACAATTATCTTTCCATTTATAGCAAGATAGGCCAGTTCCTATGTTCCATGCAGTCCCTCTCTTTTCCTTACACCAGGTTTTGGGGACCACGTGAGGATTCATTCTCACTTAAATGCAACATTTTCAGGAAATTCCTGCACCTAGAAACCTAGCATTTTATGGATGGCTAGGCTAAATTCTTTCTTCCTTGCTCTCCAGTTTTTCTAAGCGTAGAGGATTTGTTGGAAGGGTATGGACCAAATCTATGTTGACTGTTTCCAAAAAAAGAGCATTTTCCTGCCTCTTAGCCATACATAAAGACTTGCGGTTGGGCACTTTATAGGGAATAATTGTATTGTGAGCGTTATCATTGTAAGGCATTTGCTATTCCAGTGGTTCTTAAAAAGTGGGGACAGTTACCCCCAAGGAGGTGATTTGGGTAAATCCTGGGGGTAGTGGGCAATTTGTAATTGCTGTTTGTAAGTTGAGGATCCCGTTTGGAATGCTACTGCCGAGACACTTGTGTAAAATAACATAGTCAGATTTTTTTGTGGGGATGATGGCATTCTTCGAGACCGGGAAAAGGTCACCAGAAGGAACAGGGTCAGGCAGTTTAAGAATCACTCTGCTATCCTATTCCTTCTGGTGCCCTTGTGGGCTGGACTAAGTCCACCCAGGTTTGTGGGAAATACAGCTGATAGACTGGAGTTGGAGAAAGGCTGGGGTGGATGTCAGAATTAGCCAGAGAGTTCATACAAAATCAGAGAGAGGGAAATGCAATCCAAATGCGGGAACGGCTTCCCAGTCAACCTGCTTTCCAAGTCAAAGTGGGACCAAACATTCTTGGTCCCTTTTTTGAACCCATCTCTTTAGTGGACCAGACGGACTTCCTTTGAAAGATCCAAAGAGATCAAAATGTTGTATTATGATCCTACTTTTTAACGATCGGTTTACTAATACATTAGTACAAACAACCGACTGAATGAAAGGTAGCATTCTCAGATTTGTTTAAAACAGTCCTGATTGTAACCAGACAGTGCTAGGAGTATAAATTGTAAAGTGGGACAGGGAGAGATGCTTAATAAAATCCTACCCTTGATTTTCCCTTTTTCAAATGGTTTTTGCTAATTATACTTCCCTACAGTCTTCTCAAACTAGTAATTACATCACCGGGCATTCTTTTTCTTTGCTGGAAATGTAGAATGTGGAAATAATAATACCACTGTAATCTGATCATGAAGCACAATTGAAGATGAGATTGAAGGGGCCCATCTCCAAGACAGAAATTCAAGGCTGGCCCCAGGGCAGAAAACTTGGAGAGGAAACCGAGATCTGAAGAGGAGGGACACAGAGGAGACTTTGACCAGTGACCCCAGCGAGATCTTAAATCTGTCCATCATTTTCCACAAGCACAACTTCACGTGGCTCACCCAGCACCTTTCTGGGCTAACATTTGTGACTTGGGCAAATGCTCTTGTTTGAACTGGATAAAGATGAGGCAAACAGAATTGCATATTTGGCTCAACACAATATGGGAACAAAGCTGTGCCTCTTTGGGACTTCCATGGCCTTTGATTGCTGCATCTCTCTTCAGCCACTTGATATTTGAAGCAGGAGGTGGAAGAGTTCACAAGAAGGGGGGTTTTTTCCCCTTCTTCTTAGGGGGCATCAGGGGCACATTGCACCCAGAAGGTTTCTTTACGACTTGAGGCAGGGCAGGATATTTGCACGAACTGGGTGGGAGGGAAAGGCAAGCTGTAAAGAATTGTTTCTTTATAAGGGGGTGGAATAAAACTCTTCTATAAGAAGTGCTTGGGGGAAAAAGTTATTTTTAGATCATGGTGAAAAAAATGTTTAAAATAAAAATAAAATATTTTAAAAAATAGAGAGGACTAGTGACATTCTTCTAGTTTTGTTTGCTTTTTTAACAGCCACTTCATCTGGTGGAAAACAAGTTGGAATTGGTTTAAGTCAGATACAGTAGGACGTTTAGAGCTGAATAAGAGCGTTCGCTCTTGATATTCATTGGAGGTGGGAGTAGAATTGTCTCTAACTCAGTGTTCCTCAAGCTTGGCCACTTTAAGACAAGTAGACTTCAACTCCCAGAATTCCCCAGCCAGCATGGCTGGCTGGGGAATTCTGGGAGTTGAAGTCTACTTGTCTTAAAGTGGCCAAGCTTGAGGAACACTGCTCTGACCCAAACAGGAATTGGTGGGACCTACCCTAGAAAGGGTAGAGGCGTGTCACCTAGCAAAACACCCTAGAGCTAGTTGCTTTGGAGTCATCTCTAATTAGTGTCAGTAGCAAAAGAGTCTGTCGACTCCAAAGTAGCTAAGATTCTGGGCATTTCCCAATCTGATCAGCCCGCCGCAACTTTGTGCTGACTCTAATGTGTTGTTCCCCTTGTTCATCCCTCTTTTCTGTGGGCCTTTCCCCACTTCTGAGTTAAAAGGTTGCTCATGATCTCTTTTTGCTTGAGATCATGAGCAACCCTCGCGCCGCTCCTTGAGTCAGCAGAAACTATCTTGGCATAAAATAGCCTGTCTCCACTGCTGATCCCTCTTCTGCATTTATTGCATCTGTTCGGGTGGCAGATGTTGGATCGTGGTGTCCTGGTTTCCCACGTACAGGCTGTATTAAGCCAAGCAGTTGGTTAAACCTCTGGATTTGCTGCCCTTCCCCCTTCTGACCATCAGTGCAAAACCACCACCCCATTGCACCAGGGCAACAGGAATGGAGCAGAAGTCGATGCAGGATCCTACTTTCGGGAGAGCACACCTTTCAAAACTGCAGCCCTCCGCTAGTGTGCTGGGTGGATTTGCAGAGATATGAAGTAGGGAAATATCACTAATTCCACCTACCTTCTCTTGTTAATGTCCAGATAATGGATCGGAGGGGTCCACAGGATCGGAGACTTTTGTCAAAATGGCCATAGCAGCATCACCACCATCACCACACAAACTCTGCCCCTTTCATTCATGCCTGCAGTGACTCAACCCAGGTATTAAAGGGCAGAGCTTGTCGTGCAACCGTGCAAACCTGAATATTCATCCTTCCATAGCCCCCCATGGTGCCACAACTCCCAAAGAGGCCTAGACAACACCCAGATTTACAGGAATAGAAATCTTGCTTGTTCTTTTATTGGCACACACACCAACACAATGAAGGGGCATCTGAGTAACACTGGAGATTAGCACCAGGACTTTGCACCATGACTAGCAGTGGGCATGAAGAAGCATCAAGAGGGCATCAAGCGGGCATTAAGAACCATTTCCTCCTCCTCGAATCATTTTATTTATTTATTTTATTTAGAGGCCACCCAACTCCCAAAAATTCTGGGTAACTTTAAGAAAAAAATACAAAAAGCAGAAAGAGATCATGAGCAGCCCAAAGTCAAACATATCAAACAACAACAAATCCAGTAGAAGCTTTGTGACATGACGCTGTTATAAAGCCTGGGAGAATAGCCAGATCTTTAGTAGCTTCCTGAATATCATCAGGCTGGGAGCCATCCAGATCGCTTTTCCCTCACCGTTATAACTGCGAATGGTTGCTAAATGAGGCAGTCGCTAAATGAGGACTATCTGTAGTTTAAGCCTATCCTAAAACTCCATGCGTGACTAGTTACACAGGTGAAACTTGAGGGCTGCCAAGGGAATTAAGGGAGGGGGAGTGAGGATCCAAGCAGATAGAGTGATTTCTGCTTCCTGGCCACGCAAAGACCTCATTTTGCAGGTTCTGTGGCCCCCACCCGGGGCACCAGCCGCACCAGGAAGGGCTTACAATGCACAAGAAATCGAAAGGATCCTTTGAGGTCAGGAAGGCATCCAGCTGATGAGGGCAAGAGTTGGAAATCTCGCAGGATGTAAGCAAGGAAGAGGAACGACTCCATGCGGGCTAAGGCTTCCCCCAGGCACACCCGTGCCCCACAGCTGAATGGCACCAGATGCCGTCGGGCATCAGCAGAGGCTTCACCCTCCAGGAATCTCTCTGGGCAGAAGGAAGAGACCAGTAGGATTAGCAAGGAAAGAAAGAAATCCTTTCCACACATCTTAAAGTTGCCAAGGTTGGGAAACACTGGGTTAGAGGCTTGGATGGGGCAAAATAAATTAAAAAAAAAAACCAGGAATAAGCCATGTATTCCCTTTCACACCTCACACTAAAGCTTAGCTGAAATCAATAGATGAATATCAAATCATAGCTTCAAGCCACTTGGAATGTTATTCCCATAACCTTGTTAAGTTAAAAACAAATCACATTATGGCTTAGCATGACGTGCAAACCCAGCTTTTCTCTCTCTTCCGTCTGACTCTCACTCACATACTTGTACATCTAAAACATGACATAAAATTCACACAGATTTCCTCCCCAGTCTGTGTCTCTTTCTCTATAGCCAGGTTTATACATTGTGCTAAGCTATGGTTTCCTTAAGGGTACTTCACTGAACAACGCACAATCGGGTTCACACAACACACTAAGCCAAGAAAACTTCATTATGGGTTAGTGTGATGTATGAACTCAGTCTCTCTCTCACACACACACACACGCACATGGACGCACACACACACACACACACTTGCACGTGGGAATACCTGGCCTAAACTCCAGCGGTCGGTGCCACTTGGTCTCATCATGGTGGGCCCCATAGAGGTTGGGAATGACCGTTGTGCCCTTAGGGATGGGAAACCCAGACAGACTTGGCAAAGGGTATCAGAGGGAGAGGAAAAAAGAGACAAAATTATATCAGCTTATGCTACATCATAAGAAGGTGGCCCAACCTCCCTTCTTTGCTTCCATCGAATTGTATTATCTACTGTTAAGGAGTCTCATTCCTCACATCATATGAAAAGAGCTCAGGGTAGGAAAATCCCTAAAAAAATAAAACAGTTTAAGGGGGTCTGAAAGACACCAGTTTGGAGAAGTCTGACCTAAGCAAATGAACAGAGGGGGCATTTTAAAATGTGGGATCTATACTATGTATATCTGACCTGAAGTGATATGGCTGAAAAATATCTAGTCTATATGGCTTTGCAGTGGGGTTTCAGATGGGAGAGGAAACAAAAGCCCTGTTTGGGCCGTCTCTACACATAAAACCAACAGAAAGAGAAAAATGAGGCCTATCCCATAGAGGGATGAGGATACGGTGTCATGAAGTCACCATTCAAATGAGACAACTTATAGGCTTGTGTTGGAGATCATGACGCAAGTCTGCATTTGGCTCATCAGAGTGATGACAATCTGGCACATCCTCGTCATTCTGACATAACTGTAGCTTTTTAGGGGTGCCAAAGTATCTTGGAAGAGATTTTTCACCGTCCTGGTTGCATCACCTGGACAGCCACCCATTGCTGGGATCACAGGCACCCGATAGAAGCCACAATGATGTCAGAATGACAGGGCATATATCATGAGGTCATCATGGACAGAGTGTTACTTGTTCTCCCTGGACCCCACTGCTGTTGCCCACGGGAGAGACGTCTGCCCACACACACTCCAAGACATCTGCAAAAAAGCACATCTGCAGCTGATTGAGAAGAATTCTCAGCTCCCCATCTTTCACCACGAGCACCAACCGGCCTTGCTAAACTATAACCCTAAAACAAGCCAACAATGGAATAACCAGATACAAATGTTTCCTTTGGAAGTCTCTGAGCTGTGCCCATGTTCTTTCCCCATGTTCTGGCTAATGGCACTCAAGGTTTTTAAGCAAAAAAAAAAAAACTTGATGCCACAAGCTTGATGTCTTTGACTGTTGGCCAACCAGGGTCATGGATATCCAGAGGGCAGGGAGGCGGGTAGAAAGAGCACCTGGCAGAACGCAGAAGGAGGGGAACCAGGATCCCCTTCCTCAAGCACAGATGCATGAGGGGGCTTCTCGAAACCTGTTACCTGGTGTTGCGGATGGTCATGTGGGGCAAAGCCAGGGGTGCTGAGGGGCGCAGGCGTAAGGTCTCCCAGATGGTGGCCCGGAGATAAGGTAACTGCTCCTGATCACTATAGGTTGGATCACGATGGAATCCGATGACTGTGGTTAACTCTTGGTGGATCTGCTCCTGAATCTGGAGTGGCAGAGAAAGAAGAACCATGGTGGGAAGAAAGAAGAGAATGCAGGTAGTCCTCATTAAACGACCATTCGTTCAGTGACCACTCAAAGTTCTGATGCCCGCATTTATAACCGCAGCGGCGCTTGAACTCCCCCCACCTGCCTATCTCCTCCCCGCCATCTCTGCCCTTCGGGCCGCCCTGCACTCTGCCGTCCCTGCCTCCCCCAACTGACCTTCTCCGTCTTCTCCCTCCCACTGCTGACAAGACGTGCCCGGGCCAAAGCCTCCCAAGGCCACAGCTGCCTTGGGAAGGGCCAGGCTGGGCACGCCTCATCAGCAGCGGGAGGAAGAAGACGGCGAAGATCAGCTGGGGGCGGCTGGGGCTTTGTGGTGCGGGGCTTGAGATGACATTGCTTGGTGGGGATGGCAGTGCCCGCAGCACCGGGGCTGAAGTAGAGGCCTGGGTGATGGAACGGTGATTTTTAGGACTAATTTGAAGAAGGCAGCAGAAACATTATGCATGGCCCAGAACTACCTTCACTAGCTGCTGGGAACAGAGCAGATCAAGTTACAAGCCCGTCCAAATCCTTTCTCTTTGAATACAGCATTTCTTATCAGTTAGAGCTGATAAATAATGGTCTTGCTTGGTAGCTAAAAAATCAAAAGGAGTCTGGTAACACCTTTTCCAACTAACCAATTTTATTAAAAATAAGGTGCTACCAGATTTCTAATCTTTAGCTACCATAGAGGAACATTGCTCAGTAGCTGTCCTTCTACCTAAACTTTACAGTTCTATATTTTTTTAGGGCGAAAACAGTGGGCCATTAGCAACTGAAGAAAAAAGATATAAAGAACAGAACAGCTAATTAGTTTTATTAATTTATTATTATTGATGTTATTAATACATTCATTTTTATTAATCATTTATTTGTGTAAATCAATATAATGTTAATAAATTATATTAACAATATATTGATTTACACAAGTAAAACCAGTTAAATAACTGACCCTCCTAATAGTCAAAAAGACTCGTAAATCCAGGAAGTTCCATTAGAGATTTGGAGAGAAACAATTCATAGGTTCGTTTGCCACCAGAGAGTTAATGTTTTGTCTCATAACAGGGATTTTTTCCCCTCTGAATCCAGTGAGAGTGAAATCATCTGAGGAATTTAGCTCTAATATTAGTCATGAGACCCATTATGCTGAGGACATGAGGACACAAATACCAATTGTGGTGTTTGGTTTTCAAATTCAGACGATTGGAAACCTGAACTTTTCAGCAATCTCCCTAAGAGATTGTGTTGGCATCAGTCTGTTAATGGCCCTAACAGTTAATGAAATGTCAAGCTAAGAGTCAATAAAGGATATCAAACAATCAATCAATCAATCAACAGCTGTCTTGATACGGGGCACCAATCAGCCAAGAAACTGAATAGCTAATGACACCATTGGAAGGAGACCATCAGAAACCGATCAGCAGAAGAGTTAAGATGGATGAAGAACACAGCAGTAGCAGAACAAGTGTGGAGAAGAAAGGAGGAGAAGTCACAGCCTGTATCAGGCCAGTGGGAAGATGGGTGTCCACAGGGGAGGCAAGTCACATCACGTTTATATCATTCATGTGATGACATCATAACACACATGACATCATTGTGACTTGCAACAAATCCTTATGAGTAGGAAGCAGGGTAAAGTTCGGGAACAGGAGAAATCCCACCACAGGAAGCTGGAGCAGAGTGCTTGGGAAACAATGTAAGTAGTGTTTCTCAGCCTTGCCAACTTTAAGATATGTGGACTTCAACTCCCAGGATTCCCCAGCCAGCCATGGCAGGTGGTGAGGAATAATGAGAGATGTAGCCCAACAACTGGAAGATCACAGCTTCCCCAGGACTAGCACAGACCTTTGACTCTCTTCCATGACCTCTGCATGGAGAAAGAAAGAGAGATTTGAAGCAGGAGGAGATCTTTGACAGAAAGCCAGACTTGGCCCAAAGAGAGAGAACCTACTTTGATTTAGGGGACCATGCCCCCCAGCAAACTGTTCATCCTACCTCAGGATGGTGCAGCAGGAAGGCGATAGCCCAGGTGAGCAAGGTTGCTGTGGTCTCAGTGCCTCCAATGAGCAGGTCAACAATGGCCATGTGGACATGATCCAGCAGGAGGCCAGTCTCCCCCCATTTTCCAGTGCCATGGTCACGCAGAAACTGCAGCATGTCATCCAACATGTCCTGGACCTCTGAAGGGCTATGTGACTCCTAAGAAAGGGAGGAGGACGTGCAGCAAGACAGAGCTGATTTCATCCATCTATTCATCCAGTCGATGAGCAATCAACCAGTGCTCAAGGCCCAGTCCCAATAATTCCTTGCCTCTGACCCTGTTGATAGGAATTGCTCTCCAGCAGCCTCTGAAGAAACATGCCTTCTCCATCCCTGCAGGAAACCCTGACCCATTTTAGCATGGTTGTAGAACTGGAAGGTCTTCTCATCACTCCTGCTCTTCAATGAGTAAATCCCTCCGCTCATATCATCCTCTTGTCTATGGGCTTCCATGAGATATAACCTTAACCTAGCCAATCTCACCTGGTGTTTCTTCATCTGGCCTTGGATCAAGGCATCCCGGCTTTTGACACAAGACAGCAGGTGCCGCAAAGTAGGGTTGGGGAAGACCTGGGGCACAACAGAGGATCCGAATGAAGTTGGTTTCAGCATAAACACTCAGAACTCTTACCTCTCTACTACATTTCTTCCTGCCTTCCCTTTTTTGGATGTGCCAGACACCTTGACCATCCTCCTTTCACATTTTAGGAATATTGCTCCTTCTTCACCAAATTTTCTTTCTGTGTCCAGAGAACTGTGCTGTTTTCCAACGTTCAGTGGTTGATCATTCTCCTTCAATAGTCGGAATGTGCATGAATATTCCGTGACATTATAGTAAGCCACACAACATGTCAGGATCCGAACTACAATCTAAGATAGCTTTCCCAATCTGGTTTCCTCCATATGGGATGGCATTTAACTTCCACGTTTGCTGGACATGTTTGCTAAGGATTATGGAAGTTAATGGTATCAAAAAGTGGAAAGTTTATCTAAATCCTCTTGAAGAAAACCCCTATTCATTCCTGCATGCACACGTTCATTTATACAGACACAGAGACAGAGACAAAAACAGACTGAGCTGATATCTGCCCCTGATTTTGCTTCAGAAAACTAAGGAGGCAAAGCCTTGATAAATATGAGGCAATTCAACATGTGTTGAGTATCCTGGCACATAGAGTTGAATGCAAATCTGTCCAAGATCAGCCTGACATACTGACCACCATTATACCAAGTTCGTACATTTCATTCTGAAAACTCCAGCAATATGATGCATGGATATTTTTATTTTTAACAAAATAGAAGACCTGGATTATTACTTCCAAATATGAAAAAAACAAAACAAAGCTGTGATCTTCCTATCTGTCTCTGTCAATCACAGCATCCATGGGAAGGTCAAAAAGGTCAAGACAGTGGTTGTGACTGCATGTTGAAACCCTGCCCCTTTTTATGTGTGGATGTAAAAGGGGTAGGCCTTCCATCATGCGTTTGCAGATGCCATCTTGACTTTTTTGACTCCTCCCTGACAGATGCCCCTGGCTCAGATCTAAATTGTTGCAAACCAGCCTTAGATCTGCACCCTCTAAATTGTTTGGATATAGTCAGTTAAAGGCCAAATTAATCATGCCCATTGCTTTGGACCAGTGTTTCTCAACCTCAGCAACTTTAAGATCTTAAAGTTGCCAAGGTTGAGAAACACTAGTATATAAATATATTAAATATTGTAATAGTATAGTTGTATATTAAATATAGTTAAATGTATTGTCATTCATTCAGAGAGCATTTGAGCTTTGCAGAAAGAGAGAGGGGGAGGGAGGGAGGTAAATCCCTCAATTTCCATTCCGCTACAGTCCCCTTCTTCAGTTTAAAAATAAACTGGTACCATCACCCAATTAATTTCCATAGGTGAGGAAGGACTAGCAGTGTTTCTCAACCCTGGGGACTTGAAGATGTGTGGACTTCAACTCCCAGAATTCCCCAGCCAGCAACTGAGGTAGACCTTCTCTCCCAGCCCCCAGGAAGGAAAAGGCCAAGGCAAACCCCTTCCAAAAAAACCTTGCCAAGAAAACTGCAGGGACTGGTCACCAGGAGCCAACACTGCCTTGGCAGCACCCAAAAAACCTCCAACCAGCCCTTACCTTGAAGATGGGAAGGAAATCAAGAATTTGGATGGAAGCAGCGCTCCACTTTTCAACCAGCTTGATCATGCAGTGATGCATTCCTTCTACGGTGGAAATGTCCTATGATGGATGGAGAGACAGAGCTAGCTCAGAGCAGCCAAGCCACTGGAAACGCTGCTGGTGCGTCAGCAGAGGACTTAGTGCAGCAGGTCGGAGGACTCACCACAGCCCCAAATATCAGGGTAGAGACGACCGAACAGGCATGCAGGGAAAAATCGTCTGCCACATCCACAGGTTGTCCATTGTAACTACGGAAAACCTGTCAAGGAGCCACAAGAGAGAAATATGCCTTATATCACACAGACACAGACCCACACACATATCACTGTAAATAGCATCCAGCAGGCCCCCACCCTTTCCAGAAAACCATAAACATCTGGATCTTCTCCCATGTGCTGGGCAAGATGAAGATGGAGTCAGAAGATAATGCTGTTGGCTGCATCAAGGGAGATTGCTTGCTTTATTCTGCTTTTATTGTGTGTTGCTTCTATCTATCTATCTATCTATCTATCTATCTATCTATCTATCTATCTATCTATCCATCCATCCATCCATCCATCCATCCATCCATCCATCCATCCATCTTTTATCCTATGAAGAACGGCAAAAGGAACTAGGTCTGTTTAACTTAACAAAGAGAAGACTGAGAGGAGACATGATAGCAGTCTTCCAATCCCTGAAGGGCTGCCCCAGGGAAGAAGGCATCGATTTCTTCTCCATAGCACCAGAGGGTAGAACAAGAAGCAGTGGGTGGAAGCTGGTTAGAGGGAGACCCAACCTGGAAATAAGGAGGAATTTTCTGACAGTGAGAACTACTAAGCAGTGGAACAGCTGGCCTCCTGGAGTTGTGGGTGCTCCATCGCTGGAGATTTTCAAGAAAAGATTGGGCAACCATTTCTCTGAGATGGTATGAGGACTCCTTCCTTGGGCAGAGGGTTGGACTAGAAGACCTCCATGGTTCCTTCCAACCCAAGGATTCTGTGATTCTATGATCTTTTGTGCCCAAAACTGCTTAAAACTTCCTTTAAGCTTTTGGTGACGACTTAGTTGTCACCATTTTCAAATTTCAGCATAACGGTTAGGTTCCCATTTTATCTTGTATCTGTGTTGTATATTCATTCATCTGTATTTATTTACTTATTTAATTTCTATAGCCGCCCATCTCAACCAAGTGACTTTGGGTGGCGAACAATGCTAAAACAATAAAAACAACTAAAAATGATACAAAAAATAATATATACAGTATAGTCTAGCCACCTTTGGCAACTGCTTTTATGCTTACTTGTTTTATGTATTTATATTTACTTGCTTTCTGTGCTACTTTTTATATATATAAATTCACATTCTCTGAATTGCCTTTTTTGGAATCTGAGTTTTTTTCTGACGACAGTGGTGGAAAATCCCTCATTTTAAGAAGGAATACGAGCTTGCTATAAACCACTGTGAGTCTTCCTTGCTTCAGCAGGATGCAAAGAGAATACCAGGAAGGAAATAAAGTGAAGAGACCCATCTTTAAGGTTATATATATTCTTGTATATATTTTTGCATACGTACGTATGAATTTTTGCATATCTATATATGAATTTTTTTTTGTATGTATTTTTGGTAAAAATACACATTTCTACCATATTTTAATACTATTCTTATGTAGGATCGGATTCCCTATGATGGGTCCTGTGTGTCTGTGTCCCCCACATTGTTTCTTCCTTTGCTTTTTATATTATAATTTTATACTTCTATACCCTTTTCATCTTGTATTGTTTTTGCTGGTCTTTGGCCATAACAAAGGTTTTCTGTTTGTGTTAAAGTCTTCACAACTGATGCTAATGATGCCTTCTGCAGACGTTTTAATCCGTTTTATGTTTTTACGGGCTTGCTATAAACCACTGTGAGTCTTCCTTGCTTCAGCACGATGCAAAGAGAATACCAGGAAGGAAATAAAGTCAAGAGACCCATCTTTAAGGTCACCTTGGAGAGGTGTCGAGCCTGGTCCTGCACGATCTGCTCCATGTCTCCCCGCAGGCGACGCTGGAAGGCAATGTGGGCGAGTTTGCGTTGCAAGCGCCACGTCGGCGTGTAGTTGCCCAGGGAGAGGTCTTTGCCCCCCTTTGAAATCAAGTGCGCTGCAGAAAAGATGTAGAAGGAGAGGTTAGAACAGTGTTCCTCAACCTCAGCAACTTTAAGATGCTTGGACTTCAACTCCCAGAATTCCCCAGCCAGCCATGCTGGCTGGGGAATTCTGGGAGTTGAAGTCCATGCATCTTAAAGTTGCTGAGGTTGAGAAATAGTGGTTTATGGCTCGGATGAACCCAGCAAAGTGCAGTTTCTTCCACAATCACAGCCAAACAAATCCTATTTCTGTGCAACGTGCGAACCTCCATCTCACAGGGGTTGGCAAACAAAGCGTCTCTCAAGCCACGATTTGATCTCAGTTTATAACCAGAGTTACAAACAATTTGGGCAACCGTTACCCAGAAAGCTTTGAGGGCGTCCAGCGAAGTCAGACCATTTCCGCATCAAAGCCTCCCGAATTAATTCGGAGCTGTTCAGCACCACCACGACTGAGCAGGGACATCCGAGGGAAAGATAGAAAAAGGAGAAGAAAGACAGATTAAAAAACGTCTCTTTCTCAAAGCCAGTCCCCAAAGCCCCCAAACATTCCTTGTTTGTTTGTTTGGAAAATTTATATTCCTCAGCTCAGTCTTAGGAGAGACTTTTTTCATTAGTATTTTTAAAGAGAGAACTGAAAGCCTTTAGAAAGAAGGATCTGGGCTTGGGCTATGGAGATTTAATTTCCACGTGCCTTGGCTAAATGTGAAAGTGTGACTTGCGTGTGTTTTTAAACTACCAATGCCTAATTTTGCTTTTTTAAGTCAGGCTCACGACCAGCCGAAGACACTGGGTTGTCTTGATGAAACGAAGCCGCCGATGTGAGCGAGACCCCAGTTGCCCCTCAACATCCATGGATGGAGAGTACTGTGGAGGACACCCAAGGAAAGCAAGCTACTTTAGGGTCTGGGTGCCCAACCCACCATTCGTGGGCACCAGTGCTCCCATATGGGTCTCTTGTGGCACTCACCATGCCCTGTGCCCCACCTGATTGGTTGGTTTTTGCAAAAATCAGTTTACTTTTTTAAAAAATGGGAAGTTAACATATTGCAAAGCCAAGGTGTCTATCTTCCCTCCCTCCCTCCCTCCCTTCTTTCTTTCTAAATCATGGCCCCCACGGTGCCAGCCATTTGGTGAGAGCACCTCCATATGCTCTCAAGAGTACAAGGGTGGTGACAAGGCCCAAGGACTTGAAGACCCCCTAAGCTCCAGGGCTTCGGGCTGCCTCCTGCTCCTGATCTGCTCTCTGGGGAGGCTGCCTCGTACTGTCCAAGATTAGGGCCAGCCCTGTAAAGCTGCCATATTCACTGAGTGAAGTGAGGGCAGCAAACGTGTGGCCCTTCGGGAACTTTAAGGTATGTGGACTTCATTTCCCAGAATTCCCCAGCCAGTAGGGCCATTGCAAAGCATTCTGGGAGTTGAAGTCCGCCCATCTCAAAGTTGCCAAGGTGCAAAAACCCTGCTCTAAGGGTTACTGGATAGCATCTCCCATGCTGGCTGAGGATAATGGGGAATGGAGTCCAAGGGCATCCTTAGTACAAAAGCAGTGTTACCGTTTCCACTGTGTTCCTCCCAGTGAGGATGCTAAAACCTGTCCTCGCCTGCATCATATGAGACTGGGAGACAGGCTGACATGATCAAATGTCCCCCCGTGTCAAAAATAGAAACACATCCCTAAAGATCCATAAACCTGGGACTGCCCTCCCACCAGAATGGAGGCAGTGCCAGATGGGAAAGAAACGGGCAGCTGGCGTGAGACCTTTAGCTGCCTCCTTCAGTGACCGAGCGAGGAGTCGGGCCGTTCTCCAGCCTGGCCTCCCTCCAAGGTCCTCGAGGCCGCAGAAGGACAGGCAGGCCGGGGAGGACAGGGCCAGAGAGCTTTCGGCCACCCTGCCCTGAGCAGCTGCTGAGGCCATCGTAGGCTGTGTTCCCAAAAAGGAGCCTCTGTGTCGTAACACCGCTGGGAGAAACCTCCAGGAGATAAGAGCTGCTGAACAGGAGAACGGGCCAGCTCAGGCCATGGACTCTGCCTAGCTCCAATGAAGGAGCTTCCTTTTTTTTTAGATTTTTTTCATCCCACCTTTCTTATTTTTATAACTCAAGGTGGCGAACATACCTAATCCTCCTCCTTCCTCCTATTTTCCCCACCACAACAACCCTGTGAGGTAGGCTGGGTGAGAAAGAGGGACTGGCCCAAGGTCACCCAGCTGGCTTTCGTGCCTAAGGCAGGACTAGAACTCACTGCCTGCTCCTTCTAGCCCGGAGCCTTCACCACTAGACCAAACTGGCTCTATTGAGCCATTGCTCCAGTTTTTAGGAAGTTTCCCTTCATGTTTAGGTGAAATCTCCTTCCCCACAATTCCCCCCCAATTGCCCCCTTTCATATACCCCCAAACAGCCACCGTGGGTCACCCTCTTCTCTCCTAAGGACCCCAAGCGATTCGGATCGCAGCTCAGTCCTCCAGATCCTTCTCCATCCAGAGCGCCCGTTTTGCTGGAAAACGCTTATTTATTTAACCCCTCTAAGCCACCCAAAAGGGAGAAAAGTCTGGAAACCCTCTTGTTTTTCCCAGCAAAGGCACTGTTCCAAAAGAGCACCCTGAAAAGGCTTTAAAAGCACCAAGAGGAAAACGTGGGAAAGAAGCAGGAAAGTTTTGAAAACACACCTGGAAGCCAAACGGCAGCGAAAGAAAACCAAGCAGCCTCTGGGATATGATACAATTCGTTTTTGAAAATTAAAAACCTCCCCAAACATATAGGCTTTAACTGGACACACATACCCCCAGTTTATCCCCAACGCCCCCCCATCCCAGTCCAGCCCCCTCTGAACACGCTCAGGAAGTTCACCTTTCTTCCCGCATCGGAGGCGGTAGATGGGCCCATAGCGCTGGGCCAACTGGAGGAAGTGGACGGGCAGGTCAGCGTGGAACAGGTGGTGCAGGTTGCCAACCAGGGGCAAGACCGGGGGGCCTGGGAGCTCCCACGGTTCCCTTCTCCAGCCCAGCCCCCCATGGCGCCGACTCAGGAGGGCTACAGCCAGCAAGAGGAAGACCAACAGCCCAGCCAAGAGCATTGCTAAATCAGCTGGGTGAGGCCCCTCCCGGGCCTATAAATGCAAGCATATTCAGAGTGGGGCTGGGGAGGAGGAGGAGGAGGAGGAGGAGGAGAGACCCTGCCCCTCTCCAAAGCAAGGGGGCCACCCACCAGCCTTCCCTATTCCACCTCCCCAAAGTTGCCAGTGCCTCCCCACCCCCATATCTCTCCAGGCAAAAATAGCTTTTTCCCCCTGACCGCAAGAATCGGTCACCCTGGAGGCCAGCGCGGGCCCCATCCTTGAGACGGTGACAGATTTATCTTTGGAGAGCGACGCTTTTCTCCTTGACTCCGTCCCGAGGAAAGAGAGCAATTTTTTCCGACCCTCCCAAGGACAAGATCCATGTCAGAAAGGTATATTGGGTGTTCTTTTTTCCTTTTTCCTTCTTTTTTGGGCTCCCCCCCTCCGCCAAATAAACATGGGCACTGAAAACAACGCTGTGCGAGGAACGTGTCTTCCTATTGCAAGGATAGAAATCCATTGTAAGACGTTCGTTGTTAAAATTCAACCAACGCATCGCTCTCCCTGGGGCATACTGGCTGGGGCAGCCGGCAGATGGTCGTGCAACACATCTGGAAAGCAGCAGGTTGCTTGCACCTGTTATAAAGGCTGCAAGTTGAGGCACAAGGCTGCCCCCCACCCACCCCCCGGTGCCTTCTGCAGCGAGGGAGCAGAAGCCTTGAACTGGAAGTCCTGCCCTTGGATGGAGTTTGTGGGATTGGAACGGCCGCTTGATTATCTTCTGATTCAATAACTAAATGAAATCTGATTTTATCTAGAATATAGTTGTACGTTTGTATTTGCATCTAATACAAAGACATGTGTATGGATTATGTGTATGTGTATATGGATTATTATGCATTTGTAAATATTGTATATACCCCTTTTTCAGGTTTGCCCTTTATTTTTTCCAAGAAAATAAATGGTCGCCAAAGGTATGAAGCAACTTTCAAAGTTTTGCATTTTGTATGCTTCCTCATATTACTGGGGTTTGTAGTCAGAACTCCCCTGCCTCTTTTTTGGAGTGACTCTTATAGGTACCTCAAAATTCAGCTGCCCCGTTTCTCATTTCACTTTTCCCTGCAAGTAGTAAAGTAGGTAGGCAGAGCTATGGGTGGAGAGCAAAAAAATCTGCTTTTCTGCTGATGGCGGTGTCAGAAAATAAGCTCACGAACATGCGTGCAACGTGCATGGAAACTGAGCGCCCCCATGCATGATCTTGCCACGTTAATAGAGGAGCGCTTAAGGAAATCCTGATGCACCAGATGTGCACAGATGTGCAAAGCAGTTTGTTTCTCAATCTCAAATGAAAGTCGTTTGAAAGCATCCAACGAAGCAGTGAGAAAACTTAAATTGAATCCGAGCATGTAACAAACCCCCCAAAAATAGGAGAAAACCCTATTTGCAACAGGGGGGCGGGAGTTGAACCATCAAGTTACAGCTAGCATTTCCAGGAATGGTGTGAGCAGGCCTCATTGGGAAAGGGAACAAGTGAAAACAAAAAAGATGTTAGAATGCAGGGAGGAAGCGTCAGGCACGAAGAATTGGGAACCATTTGAACGAACAAAGGGAAGGAGCTGAGAAAGATGTTGGACGCAAGCTTCAGGAAGATTGAGCGACAGCCGATGGTGCAAAACATGGGAAAAGAGAGAGATGGAAGATGCGGGTGGGCTTCTGGAGCGATGAGAAGATGGGGAGCTATTCCGGTTTGAGTGCGAGAGAAGTTGGATTTGCTTCTTCTGAAGAAAGAAAGTGGGAAGAAAAAGAAACAGGGTTGTGTATCCAGTGAGGAGGAAGTAGGAACATCCTTTCGGGAGGGAAGGAATTCTCTCTTCTAGAAGCCGTCCCCTAATAAGAACTCTTTCAGTTCTGTCTTGGACTTCTAGTAATTAAAATGAAACACCTCTGCAACAGCTGGCCTGTTAAATGTTGGAGATCTTTTATACCTGGGTGGAAAAATGATTCCCCAAGTCTTTACAATTCATGAGAGTCTTGTAAGGCCCCCTCTGCCCTGTCTTGAAGATGGAGCATTTGGAAGTCCTTGCTTCAGAAAGGCTGGTTTTTAAATATACCCATTTTTGAAGTGGTCGGGCAGAAAGAAGGAAAGAGGAAAAACACTTTTCCTTCTGGGTTGAGGGCAGGGAGGGAATAAAGGAGATTCTTTAGCATACAGACGTGGTGCAACAGACTCAATTTCAGCTGAGATGCAGGATTTCTCTGTGATTATCCTAAATAAAAGGTTTCCCGGGAGGCCAAATGGGGTGATGTAAGGAGCTTCGACTTTGGAAAACAGATTTTTTTTTCTCTATCTGGCTCCCAGACGCAGCCTAAAATTGCTTAGGTGGCAGCGAGGAGTGTTGGAAGTATTAAAACAGTGTTTCTCAACCTCGGCAACTTTAAGATGACTGGACTTCAACTCCCAGAATTCCCCAGCCAGCATGGCTGGCTGGGGAATTCTGGGAGTTGAAGTCCAGCTATCTTAAAGTTGCCGAGGTTGAGAAACACTGTATTAAAATAAGAAACAGAGCTCACTGAAACCACTTATAAAAACTCATGCAGCATCATTCATCCTGCTTGGAACCTGTGTGCTTAAATACTTGACCATGGAGAGCCTCTCCTTCCAACTGCAGTCTACCTTTAGCAAAATAGAACCAATTCATGGCAGGACCTCATGAACTAGGGACTTTACTCCTAACACTGTACTATCTGTCAGGAGGCTGCAACTGAGGTCTCTGTGTTGTGTTTTACATCCTCATCCTCATCCTGTGTTTCAATCCAACGGTCAGCGCTCTTGCACGTTCTTCTATCATCATGGAGACAAAATGCAGTAAAGGTCCGAGCCGCATATTTTCCTAACTCTTTTGCTCTCTGTAGTCATTGCTATGGAGAAGAAAGAAGAAACATGAGAAAGGAGAGAGAAAGAGAAGATCAGGAGACAGAACAGAGAAGATCACACAAGGAAAGAAACTTTCATCCTCTGCATTCTCCTAACTGCTGTGCGAAAAGAAAAGAGCAGTTGCACTCTGGCCCAAAGCCAGCTTTAACAGCACTAATGAAGGAAAGAGAGCTGACTTGCTTTTTTTCCCCTGCAAGGCCATCTTGATTCCTGCCAACTAAATGGACAAGGCCGTGCAGTCTTCTAGGTCAGTGTTTCTCAACCTTAGCAACTTTAAGATGGGTGGACTTCAACTCCCAGAACTCCCCAGCCAACAAAGAACTGGGAGCTGAAGTCTGGAATTCTGGGAGTTGAAGTCTGGAACTCTGGGAGTTGAGGTCTGGGAATTCTGGGAGTTGAAGTCCACCCATCTTAAAGTTGCTGAGGCTGAGAAACACCGTTCTAGGTGACATCTGCAGAAGTGGCTTGCCCTTGCCTCCTTCTTCCTAGGGCTGCGAGAGAGGGGCCGGCCCCAAATCCCTCACCTGGCTTCCATGCCTAAAGCAGGACCAGAACTCAGATTTCCCTGCCCCAAGTCCAGAACTTTAAGCCCCAGACCAAACTGGCTCACTTTTACTTGAATAAGTAGCCATCATTAACAGGGGTGTCCACAGAGTGTGGTCCAAAAAATCAAGATAGCAGCTGCCATACTGAACTCAAAGTTTTAGGTGCAACAAACACTTTTAAAAAAGGGGTGGAGCTGGGATCCCACCATCGGGGCCACCATCTTGACTTTTTTGACCACACTCTGCAGATGTCCCCAAAAACTGAGGATTCAGAAACTGCAGGAAGTTGTGATTTAAATGCCTCCTATCCCACCCTATCCAACAGGGCTGTCTTCTTCTGCTATCATACAATAATATTATGCCCTGTTCGTATTACAGTAGTGAATTCCTTAGCAAGCGAGTGACTGTTGATAAGTATAAAATATAAAGTAGGTTTTTTCCTTTTCTTTCCTTAGTTGAGTTTTTTTTTTAATTCTTTAAGATTAAAGATTGTTTTGTTAATTGTGTATGCATAAATAAATATTTTTTAAAAACGGACTGCCCTCTTGGTTTAAATCTAAAAAAAAGTGATATGTAAATGCTGCGGAGAAAAGCTATTACGACATTCACAGTTATGAACTTCCTCCATCTTTCTCCCTCAGCCGAAAAGGCCGGGTGGAGGCAATGCACTGGTTCTGCCTGCTTTTGCATCTTCTTCCACTTTTGGGGTTTGATCACAGAGGAAAAGAAAATCAATTTATTCATTTATTTTGATGTGTCGCATTTATATGGCCGGCCACCTTGCACAAAGCAACCCTGGGCGGCCACCAATAAAACCAACAATTAAAACGGTCTACAAAGCCAGATTAAAAACAATGAAACGCCAATAAAAACAAGATGGTGAGAGGGAATCCCTCAAGATGTGGCCCGTGATGCAGCCAGCGCGCGGGCTCCCTGTTGCCAGGGGATCCCCAGGCCAGTTGACAAACCCACATTTTGAAGGCTTTCTGGAAGGTCACCAGGACTGGGGGCTAACCTCACCTGGGGAGGGGATGATGTTCCCGGGCTGGTCCTCGTGACTTTCACCGGATGAAAGGAGCAAGGAAGCTAAAGAGAAGCAGCTGGAATTCACACTGAATTTGGGGAGGTTGCATGACGAGGATCCACACCTGGCAGGTTCCTTGACTTTGCAGCTTTGCAGCCGTCTGATTCCCATGGCCTCTCGAGAGAAGTAACCCCAAACCCTCACATGAGTGGTGGCGTTAGTATAAGGGTCATGTTTGAGGAAACATCATTTGCCATCACCTCCCCAGCCTTTAGGGCTAACAAGATGTTTAGCCATTGCTTCTGGAAACAGAAACGGCTCTTTGGGAGGGAATAAAGAGCAATTGGCGTTCCCGTGGCTCTACACACCTAGGCGTCCATTTGAATCGCAATGCCCTAGTCCAGTGTTGTCCAAACTTGGCCTCTTTAAGATGAATGGACTTCAACTCCCAGAATTACCCAGGCTGGGGAATTCTGGGAGTTGAAGTCCATTCATCTTAAAGTGGCCAAGTTTGGACAACACTGCCCTAGTCCCTGGCCTTCAGGAGTCAATCCAGCACAAAGTAAACCAGGACAGCGAAGCTCCAGGCTTCAAAACTGTAGCCCTCTGGATGTCTGGAAGTCCTCCTATTTCTCTTTCGCCTCTTAGTAGAAGGGCTAAGACCCGTCAGTGAGAAACATGCATTGCGATCGGGATTCTTGGCCGGATCATCGACTTCTGCATCTCGTGCGGTTTTGTTTTTTGATTCTTTTCACTTTGTTTCCTATTTTATTGGATTGCTTTGGCGGGTGTAATTCTAATTCTCCTGGCGGCTTATCAGAAGCGACGCCGTGTCTCCGCATTGCAATCTGTTGTTTTGCAGACCTTCTCCGGTTTTGGCATCGGGGCGGTGAGGGGCTGATGTCCAAGGTCCTCCTCCTCTGCCCTGCTTAACTCTGTCCTTTCGGAGCCTTTCTTGGCAGCGCAAATTACGCGGCCCTTTCCCTAAACGATTCACTGGGAAAGAGATGGACGGATGGATTGGTCGATCAAATGCATTTTTATCCTGCCGCAGTTCAAGACAGTCTCTTGGCAGCTTGCCTCAAATAAATAATACAGTTAAAACGTCCATGGTACTATCTCAAAAGCTGACCCTCCTAATGAACAACAATTACAATAAGCAACGTAAGTGCAAACCACAAAAATACCATAAAAGTGTAAAATTTAAAAAAAGAGAGCAACACCAGATCATTGAAACAGCCCCGTTTTCGGCAGTGTTCAAAAGTTTTGATTCCTTTTACCGCAACGCAAAGTCTAAGAAAGAGGAACTCCAGGAACCATCTTCCAGTGGCAAGGAGTTCCTTGAGTGAGGATGACATGACTTACCTTCATTTCTTTTTTTCCTACAGTTCTCGGGAAGCAACATCAGATCTCCCACGCTTGCTTTGGTGCAGGTTTGAAAAGGAAAAAGTCAGGGGTATCAGGGTAGTCCCCAAATGCAGGCTGGAGAAGATTTTGTGCCTGAAAATACTTCAGGCTGCTGTTTTGGCAACCAAACAAGGTTACATTCCAAATAAATCAGTTTTAGACTGGTTCTCTTCGCTGCTGGGAACTCTTGTTTTCAGAGTTCCTCCGAGAGAAAAACACTCGCCGAGTCGTTGGGAGTCATGTCGCACAAGTTTCATTTATTATTTTTATTATTATTTAGATTTTTTAAAAAAGAGCATGGGTTGTTAATAAGTAAAGGTAAACAAGCCCATTTGATCACCTACTAATAAATGTGATCTGCTGATCTTCCGTGCCAATTTCTTCTCTTAAGTATGAGAGATCCTTATGACTTGACCACTATACAATTTAAGCAACATTTATTACCACTGTTAATTTTATAATTCAAGGTAGGTATCCCTTTTTCTCCAGGAGTTTAAGTCAGCCTTCATGGGGCTCTTTCTTCATTTTATCCCCACCATTCTGATCCTTGTTTGGAGACATGGTTTATATTCATGATCCTTCTTTAGTATATGCTTTGGATTGAAAGTGCAAATGTTGGCTTGTTTGGGCAGGAAGAATTGTGCCAGGCTGCAGGATCTTGTGGGTGCGTGGGAGCGATGAATGATCAGAGGATACCTATCACCCATAATTAAGGAGCGGCAAACAGAATAAATTCAGTCAGCACATACCAGGATAAAAGGATAAATTCAGATAGTACGTCACAATCATAATCACAATTACCAAAAAAAAGGGCCTAATGACCCTTCCAAGCATGCTCAACAGCATATAATCCCTCATATTATTTATACATCGACTGGATATTTCATAGTTACTGAAAAAATTTTTCGCCCATCCCACGCAATTCCTTCCTAGCACTTATGAGGACCTGTAAATTCTCTTTTCTACCCAGTAGGATGCAGCTGATTGCATTTCCTATTCTATTCCTGATGCTCTCCCCAAATATTGGTAATTTTCCCTAAGGATTATGGGATTTGTCTGGCCGTTGTCAATTTTTAGAGATCCTAATAGATTTTTAAGTGAAGGCCACTGTAGTAAATGTAATTGCTTGTGCTGGATAGGGTTTAATGATTTATTTAAAAATTCAGCTAAATAGTTTTTTTAATGTAATCTATGTTTTGGGGATCTGATTTTTCTGTCGTTTTTCTTGTTCTTTCTTTTCCGCATCCAGTAAAGCTTCTATTTAATAGACGAATGTAGGAGAACTGTCTGTTATTCACAAATGCCTATTAAATAGGAAAGCATGCCCTTACTGAGTTTATGTCATCAGTATAAAAACGTCATTACACAAAGGATGACAACTATCCATTCATATCCATTTCCATCATTTGTATTCACAAATCACATACATCGAAGTAAATAATGCTATGCCCCAAATGGATGAGATCATTTCATCAATTACATAAATCATTACAGAACATTGGTCCGTTGCATGCACAGTCCCTTGCATCAAGGCCCGTTAAATCCAAATTTCATTGTAATAATTTTTAAAAAACCACATGCATTTGTTTTGTAGAAAAATGTATTTGCCTCCACTGGATCTAATGAGTGAATGAGTGGATTTCCTTAAAGTTCCAGTTTAGATTCACACCTACACTGTAGTACTAAATTAACTCATTTCCTGGGGTAAACTGAACCATAAGTTAACCAAACAGACTGGGTTCACACATATTAAGTCACACAAAAACTAGCCAAGCTCAGGCTAAGCATGAGTGTAAATGCAAGTGCAGTGCCTTTTGTTGACCAGGTTAAGGTTGTTGTGGGAACAAAGCCATCAAGTCTGTTGTAAAGCCTCCAACAAGTGTTGTGTCCTTGCTTCAAGACCAACACCTCCCCCAATCCGTCAAGTTTGCACATACCGTAACGTCCTGCCTAAACATTATTCAGGGGTTGTTAACTGTTGCTGCTAGCTACAAATATTCTGCCTGACAAGATACACAAGAATTGCTTTTAAAAAAATCATTTTTGTACTGAAGTTGACACAGGGCTCTCCAGAACATTTTGAGTCTCTAAAAAGAGCCACCTTAAACTGCTGTTCTGAGCCATTCTTCTACAATAATGTTTTGCATATTCATTACACTGATTTCTGGCTCTAAGGGCCTTTCCTCGCTAAGGTGCAAACAAGCCTTGCCAGCAAAGGCAGGATCTGATGTTTTTGTAAACATGTGTGCAACATCATGGTATGCATACCAGTGGGGTGGATTTGCACTGCAATAGTGTAACACTGCTTTAATCACTTGACACCTCCTCCACCCCACTCCGGAGGTCTCTGCCTGGGAAACCTTTTCCTTGCCGTGATGTCAGCCCTCCAAGGTAGACCAGACTAGGAAACCAAAGTCATGTAGGCCAATGCTACTTTTATGGTAAAGTTATAGTAACAGAATCTTGCAGATCTAAACACACCTCTTATCTTCATGTGTACTAGGGAGGAGCTTGTCTGAGAGGTCTATGTAGGTTACATTCCTGCCCCAGACTCAGGTTTCTTTTATCTGATTGTTGCCTTGGCCATGACTCTTCCTCCTGTCCCTCAAGGCCATTCCCTCTGCCCTCCACATCTGGTCCCATGAGGTTGCCTTCATCTCATCCTTGCCCAATGAGGAAGAGAGAGGCTTAAGTGATTCTCAGCCGTGTGGATATTGGTCCTCCTTCTGTATCAGTCCGAGGGCAACTTAAAAACTCTTCGGCTTTGAAGCCCATTATCTTGGAAGGGACAACTGGGAAAAATCACAAAAGAAGCAGGGGAAGGACTGGCAACTAGGCAGCAAATGTCACGCTCGTATACTTTCCCACCAACTCAAAGATGGTGAAAAGCACTTCAGCTTGGCCATGGAGAACGTCCTTGAGAGTGCAGCCCAAGAGCCCAAATGCTGTTTTGGCTGGGCTAAATCAGTCCTATCATTTGAAGAATAAACTTGTTCTGACCAACCAAGGAATTAGAATACTGTGAGATTAGATTTGGTCCACCACAGATTTTGGGCAAGACCAGACTACTTCATTGATCCCTTGGAGCATCACCATCACCCCAGGTCTTCTGTTGCTTGCTCAATAACAGGAGCTAGAGGTTAAATATCTGGAGTTCCCGCCGTGCTGAGTGAATGGGGGTCAGGAGGGTGGCATCTGCAGATGCCCTGTCTCTACTGTATGGCTCGGGATTCTGCAACCTCCTCCCTTGAAGACCAAGTTGTGTTTCCATCCCTAAATGCTATTTGGCATTAGCCAGTTTGTAGATCTGGTAGATTTCAGTTGGTCTGCTAAACTCCATTTAGGACATGGAAAACTTGAAATATTGGTCTTCTGGGACTATCTGGGTCAAATAAGAGACTACTGAGGCACGTCTACTCCACTCATATTCTCCACCAATCTCTTTCAAGCTATTCTCTTCCATACTTGCAGACATGCATGTAACCTGAACACCCTTTTAGGATCTTGTGATGACGCCCTAGGCGGAGGGGCACAAGGAAAACTGGCACATCAAAGACCACAGATAAGGTTCTGAAAAATAGTGGTTTATCATCAAACAAGCAAGTTAAAACCAGACATCAGGGGAATTAGTTATACATTAAACTGAGGATGCTAATAGATCAATGGCATTAGAATTGGGCCATAATGCAGCAAAATCCAGGGAAAATAATGTTTGCCTTTGGGGGAGTTGGACAAGGCTCAATAACATTTCTAACAAAAGAGTGTACATGACTGCGGGGGGGGGGGGTGAAGGAAAATATTTTAGAACGGTGTTTGTCCAAAATGAAGGAAAGAAATGAAAGGGAAAAAGGGCAGCCAGGAAGAAAATCAAGGATTGTCCAACTCTTGCAAGAAACAGTGCAGAAAACTGAACCAGGAGCAACTAAAAAACAGAACTGGGGACTGTTTTAACTGAAGGAAGGAGCTGAAGAAAGACACTCGGGTGCAAACATGAGAGTCTGCAAATGTCAGAGTTGTGGTGGAAAATAAAGAGAAAAAAAAGGAGTAATGTGTGGATTACATCTAGTACCCGGTTAATCAGTACTGGTGCCCCTCAGGGATGTGTGCTTTCCCCGCTGCTTTTCTCCCTTTATACCAATGACTGCATTTCAAAAGACTCTTCTGTTAAAACCTTGAAATATGCGGATGATACAACTGTCATTGGTCTAATTCGAAATGGAAATGAGTCAGCATATAGACGGGAGGTTCAACAACTGGTCTTGTGGTGTGGTTGTAATAACTTGGAATTGAATACATTTAAAACCGTGGAGATGATTGTGGACTTTAGGAAGAATCCTTCTAATACTCCTCCCCTTAACATACTCAACAGCCTCGTATCAGTGGGAGAGTCCTTCAGGTTCCTGGGTTCTATACTTTCCCAAGACCTGAAATGGACGTTTAACATCACAGCCATCATTAAAAAGGCACAGCAAAGGATGTTTTTCCTGCGGCAACTTAGGAAGTTTGAATTATCCCAGGAGCTCTTGGTACAGTTTTACAGGGGAATCATTGAGTCTGTTATCTGCTCCTCTATAACTGTCTGGTTTGATTCCACAACCAAACAGGACAGACTCAGACTCCAACGGATAGTTAAGTCTGCAGAAAGGATCATTGCTACCCGCCTGCCTTCTATAGAAGAACTATATACTGTGAGGGTCAAAAGGAGGGCAGAGAGGATATCTGCAGACTCTTTTCATCCTGGATATAATCTGTTCCAACTTCTTCCTTCAGGACCGCACTATAGAGCTCCATATGTTAAAACATCTAGACATTGGAATAGTTTTTTCCCTTGTGCCACTGCTCTGTTAAATACTATATGATTTGATATGTACTGGACAGTGGCTTCTTCTTTTGGAAAAGTTATTTTACTGGGCAGTGTTATTGTTACTGTTTATTAATTTTCTGTTGTTATCCAAACGCACCGTCGATCTTGCTGTTCGTCACCGAAGACAAATTCCTTGTGTATATTTTATACTTGGTCATTAAAGTATTTGTATTGTATTGTATTTGTATTAAAAGATAAGGGAATTAATTCAGAAGCATTTCTGTTTGGCTGCTGCTTTGCGTACGGTAGAAATTGGACTAGATTCTTTTGTAGAAAAAAATGTGGATAGAATAAGAAAAGAGGAAGGGAGCTGATCCATTCAGCCACAAATTGGAAAACTCTTTCTGGATGGAAGGAATGTGTCTTCCACAATCCTAGCATTGATAACTTTTATATTCTTTAGGGACCAAGCCATTAAGCCCAAATTCTAACTTCAAGCTGGCCAATCAGCTTTTGACGCGCATCTTTAAGGCGTCATTCAGAAAAAAAGATTTTTTTTTGGCCTTCCTCAGCTATAGGAAGGGGGACAATTAGAAGAGTTACTTTAGCTTACAAATGTGATGCAACTTATTTAATTACAAGAGATACACATATCTTTATATATTATATTTATATAATAGTATATAAATATAGCTTTGTGATTATCTTAAGCAAAAGGCTTCACTCACCTGACCAGATTCCTGTTGCAGACATTGCTGGAGGAGAGCTGCATTCGTTTATGGTGGCAAAAGAATCGGGAGTCTGGTAACATCTTTTTATTAAAAAGCAGAAGCTTTGTGAAGTGTTGCTCACTTCATCAGAGGCAACAGCGTGAAAACTTCTGCTTTTTAATAAAATCTGTGAGTTGGAAAAGGTACTGCCAGACTCCTCCTGATTTTCTGACCATATTCAGTGACATCAGCAGGATGTGATGAACTTAAAAACTTGGAATAAATTTTCCTAAAATCCCATGCCTATTTCCTTTCCAATTCAATTTTTACAAAGAAAATTCTAACAGTTGTCCTGATAGAAAGGCAGGTACGCACTCACAGATAATAGAACAAAACTTTTGACCTATCCTCCTCTTTTGGATTAAACAAAATAAAAACCAGCCTATTATTTAGCAACTAATCCTATGGCTCTAGCCCTCAGACAGAGTCTACAATTTTATAAGTCATACAGTGGTGAAGTCCAAGTATGAAAATAAGACAATATAGTCCACTGAAGAAACTTGTATATAAATACAATATACAGGTAGTCGACTTATGACCGTAATAGGGACCAGAAATTTCATCAAGCAGTGTGGTCATTAAGTGAGGCATCACGTGACCACACCCAATTTTACATTTTTCGTGGTGGTCATTAAGCAAATCGCTGTGGCTGTTAAGTGAATGACATGGTTCTCCATTGATTTTGCTTGTTGGAAGCCAGCTGGGAAGATCACAAATGATGATCATGTGATCCCAGGATGCTGCAACCATCATAAATGCATGCCAATTGCCAAGCACCCAAATTTTGATCAAGTGACCACAGGGATGCTATGACAGTCGTGTGAGGACTGGTTGTAAGTCACTTTTTTCAGCACCGTCGTAACTTCAAATGGTCCCTAAGCAAACGGTTGTAAGTTGAAGACTACCTGTAGCTCTTCCTGGAGACATTTCATTACCAGGCTAGGTTGCATCATCAACGTAGGGGGGAGTTCAGTTTGTGATATAAACAGCCAGGAAGAGAGCTCACGAACACCACAAACCCAACAATACCCTTAACTATGGAGGTTCCATTGAGCTAAGGTGCCTCTCAGTCTTACCAGATAGACCAGACAGGAAACACATCCAGATGAGCTAATTCTACTTTATTGCAATGCTACATTGACAGAATCTCGCAAGTCTAAAAGTACAAATCTCCCCCATCTCCTTTACTGCCTGAGAAATTAGGGAAGGTCCCTTCTAAGCCTCTTGCCCTGCCCATTATCCATCTGCGGGCTATGCCATCTCTCCTCTGACCATTCCCTAGGCAACGCCTCTGGGCCCCGTCTCCCAAGGTCTTTCCCACAGGCCATTACAATAACCCTCATGGGCCATCAGCAAAGACAGAAGACGTGCAAATATTCAAAACTGTTTTATTTGATGTAAAACACATGGCATTTAAAAACAGACTGGACACATTCCCAGTTAATGCGTTTCAAGTCTGTCTCCTCTCCACAGCTCAGCAGCCCCTTTTCACATCAGAGCTGGTAGCAGGTTTTGTGAGCTGTTTGAAAGGAGCACTGAATTGTTGTTTGCCAGATCTGGCTAGGAATCTCAGCTCAGAGTTTGTAGAGGGGATCACCCAGAGATCGTTCTTCGGTCGCTCTGAGTTGGAGAGGTTCTCTTGGCCTCTTATTTCGGACAGCAGGGAAGGGAACAAAACACCAGGAGAAGAACAGCAGCAGAGCAAAGGACAAAAGCAAGAGAATGGTTGTCTTTCGCAGCTGCCCTTCTCCAGCCTGGGGACCTCTGGAAGTAAATACGGCAAAGCCCATAATCCCCAGCCAGCAGGGAATCATGGGAATTGAAGTGGGGCACCCCTGGAAGGGGTCAGATGGGCATCAAATAATGGGCTGGGGAAGGGAAGGGGATTACGAGTGAGCAGAATATTCAAGAACAATTAATGTACAAGATTTCATTTTAAACATATTTAAAACTCGGAAGCGTAAAAACACAGGCCACACTTTAAAAAAGGAAGCAATTTTTCAGTCCCTGTCCTTTGCACGTGACAGACTCGAAGTGGAGGTGGTAGGAGCTCCCCTACCGAAAGGCTACAGGGTTTAAAAATGGGCAACTGGGAGGGAGGCTGAAATGTGACTCTTCTCTTTCCTGGCACTTACTCCATTCATTTTTTCTCACGTCTTTTAGACCCATCACTGCGCCCCTTCTGAGCGGGGCGATGGGAAGAGGGAAGAAGAGGGCCAACCAATTAGATTCTTCGGATGTTGCAGCAAGAGGAAGGGGCTGGCTTATGTCCTCCCAATCCCTGGAAGTTTTTTGGGCCTCCTCCTCCTCCTTCTCCGAAGCAGTCCCGGGGTGTTCTCCTGCAGCTTTGTGGCCCCAGAAGGTACCTCCTCAGCCCAGAAAGCCAGGGAAGGGAGCTAACCCAAACCCTGCTGGATGCCACGGATCCGCCGAGCTAACTGGATGTCCTTGGGATAGAGGGTGACCCGCCTGGCATGGATGGTGCACAGGTAGGCGTCTTCCAGGAGATGCACCAGAAAAGCTTCAGCTGCCTTGAGAGACGAGAGTGAGCGAGCGAGAGAAAGCACATACAGGGTTAATTTGGGAGCATTTTTCCCCTCCTGGCAGGGTGCAATTTGTGCCCTCTCTTGAGTTGGCAGAAAGCCATCCTAGCCTCACATTTGCCTCCTCCATTACCAATCTGCCTCCTGCCCCTGTTTCAAGTCCCTGCAGTCCTCTGATGTCCCTCCAAGGCAATGGGTACGCTCGTGCAAAGCCCTCCCCACCCAAACTGTCCTGTGCAGAGAATGGCCGACTTGAGTGGTTTGTGCCCACAATGTAGACCCAGAGGCAGTTGTTCTGGGCAGAGGTGTTTTGGGGAAGGAGAGGAGAGAAAGAAAAAGTCAAGGACAGAGTTGTTGAGGGAAAATGGGAGGAGGATTGAATAAGACTTATATTAGATAAATAAATAGATTAGATTGGAGATTATGGAATAGAATAGAATAGAATAGAATAGAATAGAATAGAATAGAATAGAATAGAATAGAATAGAATAGGTTCTGTGAGAATGTCCTTGAGAAACAGGAGGAAGAGGAAGAGCTGCAGACTAGGCAATGGTTAGATAAGAGGCAGCTTAGCCCACAGAAGCAATGGAGAGCATGACAAGCGTCTTAGAAGGAACCCTCCCTGGTTCCCTGGAAAGTAAAGGCGAGGGGGGAGAGATGTTCTTTCAGACTTGCAAAATTTTGTTACTGTAACCTTATAATAAAGGTAGTGTTAGTACTCATAGTTGGTGCTTCTTGTCTGGACTACCTCGAAGGGCTGACATCAATTTTGCAAGTCTGAAAGTACATCTCTCCCCTTTTGCCTTTACAGTCCAAGAAACTAGGGAGAGTCTGAGACATTTGCCATCTTCCCATTGCTTCTGTGGGCTAAGCTGCCTCTTATCCATCCGTTGCCTAGTTTGCAGCTCCTCCTCCTCCTGTTGCTCTAGGACAATCTCACAGACCAATACAAGAATAGAATACTTATATAAAATGGATGGCAAGATATGGGAAAAGCTGACCTAAATGGCAAAAAATAGAAATGTGGGTATGTCACCCAGCGCTGTTCCCCAGATCAGCCCTGTTCTCCACTCAGCCCTGCCTGAGCACTTACTTCCTGCAAGGCAAGCAATGCCATAGACTGCCACATCATGTCAACCCCTCGGGTGTATTCCAGGCAGATCTCCCGAACCTGTGTGGAGTAGGAAAGAAACAAGAGAGATAACAGGAAGTACTCTCAGAAGGGCCTCCTTTTTCCAAGTTGCTATGAGTGGCCCTGCTAAATTCAGTAGCCCTCTAGAAATTTATTCCCAAATAAATATGAGTAGTCATTTTCCTCAACCAGATAACTTCTCAATGTGGTGGGCTGCAACTTCCATCATCCTTAGCCAACATGGGACCCTGTTGAGCTTGATTCCTGGCAGAAGGATGGAAGTGACTTGCCATTACCTTCTCCTGAATTTATTTATTTTTTTTAATTTCACAGTGTAGTTTACACCTTCAGGACTTCCTGAAGCCTTCCCGTTGAAATAATAACATGGTCCGACTCTATTTCAGTCTTGTTTTTCATCAGCCGAGGTTGGTAAGTGCTGCCATCTGCTGTGATCGGGTGTGTGTGTGTGTGGATTTTAAACCAAAATGTATAAAATCTTCAGCTGGGAACCACTGAAGGGTTTAAGAACATCAGATGCTAGTTTAGCTTTACTGAATTTAAGCAAATGGACCTATTACACACACACACACACACACACACACACAAATAAAAATAAAAATCTTCAACTGGGACTAGTGAATGGTTGAAGAGACCAGAAGCTATTTAAAAAAAATAGTTATTGAAATTAAGCAAACATGGACTTCCCCCCACCCCTTGCCAGACAAAAAGGAACAGCTTTCTGTTCTTTCTTTCTCTTTTTTTTTAAGCAACAAGATCTATAATCTCTGGCTGGGGCTTTTTACTGCAGTTTTGCTCTTGATCTCAAAGCTTATCTCAGTACAAAAACCAGGCATTCAATTCAGGGTGACAGGGCAATAAGGCAGCTGAGTGCTGCGCAGTAAGCAGAAGGAAAAAAAAAAAAGTTTTACGCAGTAAAGAAAAAAATACCTCTGTAAGGGTTCACTAAAAATTCAGCAGTTTATACCACCCCTGGGTGGAGAGCTAACATTATAATTAGCTTTAAGCACGAGCACCCAAGGAAATGATCTGGACGTAGCTTGTATTTTCTGTTTTAGTAACGAGTGCATAGCAGGGCGGTGTGCAAAAGCATGAGCAAGGATCAGGGAGAAAATGGCGGAAGGCGACTGAAAGTGATAAGGAGGACATGTGCAGGTGTCTCTTTGGCATCCGTAAAAAGCATAGGTATAGAGGGCAATGCCAGCGAAACCACGGACCGAGAATTCCACACTCTGCGTAGCTTATCGTCTCTGGCTGAAGGACGTACAATTTATGACTTTGCATCTTGTTGCAAGAATGTATAAAAACTCTGCTAACTTGAGAGCACGTGTGCACGCTTTGGAAAATATTCCCTTGCATCGTCTTTGTTCTGCGCAGAATAAATATTTTATTTATTTTATCTCTATCCTGGGCAAAATCACATGCCAGGCTAGAACCGCCCCCCCCAAGTTCCCGGGACAACAATGGTGGATCGTCAATATTACTCTTAAGCTCCTTGAAAGCACAAGCCTATTTTTGGCCCATGAATCAATTTCAAATTAGGTTCTTATTTGGCTCCATCTAGGGCAGTGTTTCTCCCCTTCCATTCATTCATTCATTCATTCATTCATTCATATTTCAAATTTAGATACCGCCCATCTCACAAAAAAGTGACTCTGGGCAGTTCACAATAAAACAGCAATAAATATTAATCAAAATACAATAAAAACAATATAAAATACAATAAAAATAGAATAAAAACCAAACACATATGCAAATAATATCTTCCAAGATGTTGATGATCAGTATGATGGGAGCATCTTCAAGGTGCTAGCCACCCCCAGGGTGGGTTGCCCCTTTTTTCGCCCCATGCCAGTTGGCAGAGCCAGGTCTTGACTGCTTTCCGGAAGGAAAAGAGAGTTTTTGTTTTCCAACTTGGCACTCCCCAGATGCATTTGAATTGGAAATTCCAGAAATCCTAGCTATGCTGCTGGCTTAAAGTTTGGGGTCCTGTAACCCCAAGACCTCTGTCTTATTTTAATGCTTTGCAGGGAGTACCTTCAAGTCAGTTTTGACTCCTAGCAATTGCCTGGACAGGTCCCTGAAGTTTTCTTGGCAAGATTTCAGAAGTGATTTGCCATTGCCTGCTTCCTATGGCTGAGAGAGAGGGACTGGCCCAAGGTCACCCAGCTGGCTTTGTGCCCAAGGCAGGACTAGAACTCAGGATCTTCCGGTTTCTAGCCTGGTGCCTTAACCATTGCACCAAACTGGTTGTAAACAATTTATTATTATGTATTTATCCTTATGTATCACGGAATGATGGCTCTCACTCACCTTGTTTGGCTTGAAGACACTGGGAGAAGACTGCCCAAAAATGTTTTAGATAAATAAAGGTCTCATTTTAGACACTGCAGGATCCAAGGAAACCACACGCAGAAGAAAAAATAAAAAAACCAGGGTGCATGATCAACTCACCACGCGGGCAAAGGGGAGCTTGGAAATGAGAAGATTGGTGCTCTTTTGATACTTTCGGATCTCCTGCATGGCCCGCCGGCCAGGCCGGTACTTCCGTCTTCTCCGACGGCCTGCAAGAGAGGAGCGAAGGGAGTTAACACAAGCAGGGATAGTCCCCAGGAGGAAAAGAGATTCCAGTGCAGTAGTTCCCAACCTTGGGGACTTTAAGATGTGTGGACTTCAACTCCTAGAATTCCCCAACCAGCCTGGGGAAAAAAACAATCATTATAAAAAGATAAAAATTATTAAAATGAAAATAATCAAAAATTTTAAAACATACAAACCCTACGGAGAGAGCAGAATATCAATCACAGTGGAGCCATCTAAGAATTTAATTCTTTAATTTCAACATGCAAAGCTGAACTGTCATCATCTTCCTAGTCCTCTTTTTTAACCAGCACTAGGATCTGTACTAGGAACCCGTTGAAATGTCCTGAAACATTTTCAAGGGCAGACCTTTAGAGAGACAAGCCCTGGAGCCGCCAAGCCTGGTGCTGGCAAAGCAAAGATAAGGGTGGTTGGAAGAAATAAGTTATATTCTGTGGGTTTTCCAAAGGGCAATTCACAGAAGGGAGAATGCCTGGGATCAGTTGCTCTCTTTCAAGGAATGATTAATTTTGCTTTGAGGGGTCCCTGATTGTATGGTTTGAGATAGAGGTGAAAGATGGTCCTAATTTTTCAGCAGAAGAAGGTTCCAGGGTATAAGGCTGCTCTATAAATCAAGCTCATAAAAGAGAGAAGCTTGGACAAAGGGTTACTAGGTATTGTTTGGCAAGGAAATACAGATCACTCCTTGTGTCTTATAGAACATCTGGCCATACCTCCCCTAGGGAGGGGAATGGATTAAATAACCCAATTTTCCTTCATCAACTCGCTTGCTTGCCTGCACACACTTCCTGAGCACTGTATAAAGTTCTAGGTTCAATTTCTGTAGGATCTACTGCTAAAGGATCTCAAATCAAAAGCCCTCATCTTTTAAGCGCCACAAAAAGTTCATGCCAGAAAAAAGTAATTTGCTCCAGAGTAGCTGCACCATTGTGGCCAAAATGATTCAGCTATAATTCCCAAATGTACATATTTTGGAATTTAACCTCTTTTAAAAAGTCACAGACCCCCCCCAAAAAACCAATAAAATAGAGTAAAAAGACATAAGAACAGCACAACCCATCTAACAGCCTACTTAATATAAACAGCAATTAATCCTAAACTAATTTCATGTTCACAAAGCACACGTTCTATAAACTACAAATGCAAATGGAGCAATATGGTTCTGGGGAATTTCCCAATCAGAGCTTTGTACAGAATTGCTCTGATCATCCAGACCAGTGTTTCTCAACCTCGGCAGCTTGAAGATGTGTGGACTTCAACTCCCAGGACTCCCCAGCCAGCTAGCTAGGCTGGCTGGGGAATCCTGGGAGTTGAGGTCCACACATCTTCAAGCTGCCAAGGTTGAGAAACACTGATCCAGACAGTGGTTTAATAAGCAATCCACCATATCAAGAAGCTTGTCAGGTATGTCATCATGATGACCTTCAACCAATTTTCCCTAAATGCAATGACAGTAAAACATGACAAGTCTGGCTGCCAACAACATCCAACTCCTTCATCAAGGTCTGTCAAATATATCAATGTTCACAAGCTGGTGGTTCCCTCAAAAGTCAACCTTTTTATTTGCAGATTCACAAAATGTTAGAAGATAAGCCTTGGTTGACTTTCATGAGTTTAAACTGCCCCCTGTTTCTGCCCCACCGGGAACTTTTTTTTAAAAAGGGCAGAATTCTGCCAATCATCACTTAAGAAGAACAGAGGGGAGGGACTGTTACTTGGAACATGTATCACGCAAAGTGAGACTTTTTTCAATTTCTTTTTGCTCCAGTCATGTTTCTTACCAGCTGCTTCTTCGGGGGGGTGCCTCCGTGCAGAACGACGGGGAGGGGATTGCAGGGGTGCCCTCCTGCGTGGAGAACCTCCAGGTCGGCCACGGCGGGAAAGAGGGGTCGAGGGGGTTCTTCTGGAACTGGGTCCAGCTGGCGGGGAACGCCACATAGCGCCTGGCAAAGCAAATAACAATTCTCAATCATGGCAAATTCCAGATGCCTCAACCAACTCCCAGGATTATCAGCCATGCCTATGGTGGCTGGGAATTCTGGGAACTGAAGTCCACACATCAGGAAGTTATTAGGTTTGGGGAACTCTGCACAAGCCCGCAGAGCCTAGTGGACAGCTTTGGGACAGCCACTTTTTCTCAGCCCAGCCCACCTTGCAGGATTGTTGTTGAAAGAATAAGGGGCAAGAATCCTTATGCCCCAATCTTCCTGGGGAACGGGAAGAGTATTTTCAGGTTTATATGGGCAAGAAACCACACCTCTGGCAATGATTTTGTGACCACATAATTTATCCCTAGTAATTTGGATTGGTGGATTCCAACATTAGCATCGGTATTTACAAACATTGATCAAAATGTTGAGCCATAATCCCAATTTATAAAAAAAGGTAAAAGGCATATTTCTGCTAATGATCAGCCTATCAGTCTGCTGAATATAATTAGTAAACCATACTGGAACATGAGTTGTGGGAATAAAACTAGGGAAGCCCAATGGAATATCTCCAAGAGGTCCCAGAAGAAAGATAAGGCATCAATGCAATTAATTAATCAATGCAATTAATTTGTTCATGCGGAAAGGCCAGATAGCAAACGCAGATACAGCCAATGGCAGTTGCCTTGGTACGCTGCGAGCACCAAGCTGGTTTTTTTACGGGAGTGATCCAAATTCAGACCTCAGCTGGCCAAGAATGCCAAATACAGATTTCGGCCAGAGATGAGCTGCTATTCCCGAAAATACTCCACAGCATGCAGAAGGTTGGGGTGGAAGCTGTGATGTCACCGCGCACAAAAGTAACTCAGTCCCTCTCCATGACGTCACAATGGTAGGGAGCAATAGCGATCAATGGGAGAAAAGTCGCTCGCGCTTAACTAGAACAGTCCGTCCTGGCATTCCTGGCTATGACATCACAATACCCAGAAACTCCAAATCGCATTCTCACCTGGGGGGGCAGCGGCAGCGGATCCAAGAACAGCCCCCTCCTCTTTCCCTCTCGCTACATTCGCACCGCGCGCCACATTTCGAACTCCGCCCCTCGTTTGAGACCGTAGCCAATCCACTCCTTGAAAAGGTTTTCGAATCTTCACGCGGTAAACCGGAGGAGGCGGGCAGTACTGACCAAATCTCCAATGAAGAGGCAGGGCTGGGGCCTGGGCGGGGAAAAGGATGAGGGATAGTATATCATTTCGCCTCATTCTTGGAGGCGATTGATTGACGCTGTGTGTGTGAGAGAAGGACAACTTCTCAAGCCAAGCCTGGGCGGGACAAAATATCTTCTCCTCTCCCCGCGCAAGAACGCTGACCCTGCCTTCGAATTCCTCGTTTTCAATTGGGCCGCTTGAAAGTCGCTGTTATCCAATCGGGCGGCGAGAAGGGGGAAGAGCGCGCCAGTTAGGTCTGTGAGTGCGGCGCTGTCGGTGTCCCCTTGGTCCTTTCCCAAGCTGGCGCCCTCCAGGCACTTTGGAGGGCAACTCCCATCACTTTAGCTAGTGGCTGCGGACAAGGGGTGCAGTAGTACAACACAACTCACGGGTTCCTCTTTAAACGACTGTACCCCAGAAGAGCAGAACTGTGGCTGTCCAGAGGCAAATGTCTTGCCTCTGCCACCAGCCTGAACCCTTATAGCCAGTGATGAGCGTGATAATTTAGTAATTTGGGGCTGATCCCCCTTCCAGCTTACCTCACAGGGTTGTTGTTAAGATAAAATGGGGAAGAACCCTGTAAGTGCCTTTGAATCAAGGATGGGATTAACACCCCCCCACACACACACACAGGTAACCATTTCCCCCAGTGATGGTCCCCACTGGAGATGGAAAATACAAGATTCAGTCCTCTGGGAAGAACTGAACAAGACACAGCAGTGCAAAGCTGTTGATTCTCAGCATTCACCAAAGACTGGGGCGGAAATGGCTGCAGCAATGCTTATCTTTAAAAACTTTTGAACTAGGGTCTGCCTTCTGCATTGTTTTTTTTACTCACCATGGTTCACTCGGAATGCAGTGAGAAGCAAGAACTGCATTTTCTCCTGCTGACCCAGCTTCAAATCCCCACTCTGAGAGGTCACTTCAACTCAGTGTTTCTCAACTGCAGCCACTTGAAGATGTGTGGACTTCAACTCCCAGAATTGCTGGCTGGGGAATTCTGGGAGTTGAAGTCCACACATCTTCAAGTGGCTGAGGTTGAGAAACACTGCCTTAAGCTATTGCTCAGAGTGATAGCTGTCATGCCTTTCACAGAAAAGAACTTTTTAAAACAAAATACATTCATAATTGGGAATTAGTAGAAGGTAACCATTTGTAATCCTTCCATTTCTTTGTTGAAAAGTAAGATAAAATTAAGCCCCTTCCCCCCACCCCTCTCCTATTCCATTCTTCAACAAGCAAGACAAAATCATTTTCAGATCATTTTAACACAAAACCTTCTGTTTACTCATAAGTGTAAGCTAAAAAGGCAACGTTTATGAATTTGCACATTTATTTTCTAGTTCCTTTGGTGCTGGTTGAAAACAGATGGTATAGAATAATAGATTTACACAAATGTCTAACTAAAACACAACAGAGTGGATTTTCCTCCCCCAGAGGTTTCATTGATTCATAAACAGAGCTGGGGAAAAATTGCTTCAAGCTCCTCAATGCCACTTTGACTTTTTAAAGTCTAACTTTTAAAGACACCAACTCTGCAACCTTTTTATTTTGTCTGCATACAAATATCAATCTCCATTTAAGTCTTCCCATCAACTCACATTATGAAAGCTTCTGTTTTGACATCTCTCAGTTCTTTGGGCTCAAGGTAATTTGGACTCCTTTCCATGGAGGGAAGATGATTCTTTTTGAACAACGTAACTTCCTTTTGTTATTCTTGTCTGAAAATAAACTAATTACACTATAAAAAAAAGCTCTGGATGTACAAAATAAATATTTCAAAACCCTTATTTTGAAGGGTTATATCACTCTTTGCTACTTTGCCTTGTAGGTATTCCTCTTGCGGCTGATGGAAGGAGCTAGATTCAAAGTTCCCTTACTCTAGTGTTCTTCTGGGAAGCAGAAATACAACCTCCTAACAGAAATATTTCTGATTAATATTTAAAAACTACAGAGTGCCCTTCCTCTCATTCTTGTGGTCCCATCAATGACTGCCCACTGGTGATGCAATTCCTCAATGTGTAATTCCTATAACTACAAACCCAGTTTTCTTAATTGTACTGGGTTCTTGGAGACTAGTAAATTGGGAATTGTCACAATCGGGTTGGGGCCCAGTCAGGTTCCCTGCAATTATTTACAGATGAACTTTTCAATCAGTGAGCAAGCTTACAGGCCACATTTGCACACTATGTCCTTCTGAAGAATTCCGGTTTTCCAAGAATGAACTCTCTCTTCCCCTCCCATTTGACTCCTCTTGCCGCCAAAAGTGGCTAAACAACCTGCATTTGTACATAAAGTTACACTAGAGTTTATTTCTAATCACAATTTGTTGAACAAACTATAGGACCTCAGTCTGTACTGAGCCAATTTTTAAAGAAAAACTTTATAGTTAAGAGTTATTCACAAACCACACCATGGAAGTTCTTTCTCTGGTTTGTTTAGGGTGGTGTATAAACTGGCAACTCTGCACTGTTTCCTCCAAACCAGAGTTGGGAGCTCCGTTTTCCAACCTTGACTTAAGAAAACAATGAGCCAGAGATCACAGTTTAAACATCATGGTTAATGAAGCACAGAATGAATTAGCACCTGTTATGTAGCATAAAGTTCAGCAACATCTGCCTGCAGATGTCCAGCTCTCTTCCCAAGTGGCACTTGCTATCTCCCCAACAAAATCATTTTAACCACCTTAAAATGCCTTCACTTTGCACAAGATCTCACCAGATTCCAGCACTCCTGCAGATTCTTGTGATATCTCAGCATGAGAGCTTCATGAGGTCTAGCAATCTCAATTCATTGCAGACTTTGGGGTGGTGGAGGGGAGAGATACTTCTGGTTTAGCTTCTCCCACTAGCAGATGAACCCAAGTGAGGAGAAACAAGGTCATTTCCAGCAAACCAGATCTTTACAGGATTCTGGTTTCGCAGCTGGGCAGACACAACTCTGTTCCCTTCTTTCTGTGTTCTTCCTTGATCTACACCACACTATCTAGCTATTCCAGGGGTAATCATACTGTCTTTTGTCTAAAACACCCATTATGATTTCTCCCTTGCATGGATTTTCTGATGCCTAGACAGGTTAGAGGAGCTGGAGAACATTTTCTCACACTCGGGGCACTTGTACGGCTTTTCGCCCGTGTGAATACGTATGTGCTTCTTGAGCCCTTGGCTCCACCGGAAGCTTTGCCCACACTCGGAGCAGATGTAGGGCTTCTCTCCTGTGTGGGACCTCTCATGTTTGGCAAGCTGCGATCGCTGAATGAAACTGTTCCCACAGTAGGTACACTGGTACGGCTTCTCACCAGTATGCGTCCTTTTATGGGCAGTGAAGTGAGAACTAGAAATGAAACACTTCCCACAGTCCGGACACTGGTAAGGTTTCTCACCTGTGTGTGTGCGCTTGTGCGTGGTGAGGTGAGAACTGTAGGTGAAGCACTTCCCGCACTCTGTGCACTGGTACGGTTTCTCTCCGGTGTGGATTCGCTCGTGCTTCCTGAGCTGACAACTAGAGATGAAGCTCTTCCCGCAATTGGCACAGATGTACGGCTTTTCCCCAGTGTGGGTCCTGGTGTGAGTAATGAGGTCCGACTTTTGATTGAAACTTTTGCCGCAGACAGCGCATTCATGGGGTCTTTCCCCGGTGTGAGTCCACTTATGTATCACCAGATGCCGTGTCTGACTGAAAGTTTCTCCGCAGTCTGCACATTTATAAGGCTTTTCCCCCTTGTGCGTCCCCTCGTGAATCACTAACTGCGGTCTGTACCGGAAACTCTGTCCACAGTCAGAACAACAATACGGTTTCTCACCCGTGTGGACCCTCCGGTGCCTCAGGAGGTTGCAGCGAGTCCCAAAGCTCTTCCCACACTCGGAGCATTTGTACGGCTTCTCCCCAGTGTGAGTTCTCTCGTGGATGAGCCGCCCAATTTTATCACTGAAGGTTTTGCCACACACAGAGCATTTATATGGCTTCTCCCCCGTATGGAACCTTTCGTGGATAATCAGAGATTCCTTCCGGGTGAAGCTTTTCCCACAAGCTGAGCATTTGTGGGGTTTCTCTCCCGTGTGGGTTCGCTCATGGATAATCAGGTGGGCGCGGCAGTCAGAGAGCTTCCCACAATATTGGCACTTGTGCAGTTTTTCCTTCAGCGGGACTTTCTGGCTCTTTGGAGGGGAATCAAAACTCGCCTTCTTCTTCCTGCTGCTGTACACCCGCTGGGGCAGGTCCGCTGCTTCTCCGAGGAAGTACTGTTGATGGTCGGGGCCTCCTGGAAGAACAAGCAAGTTAGAAGGACATCAATTATACTGCACAAAAAGTCAGCCCAAGTCTCTTTTGAAAGACCCTCAATGCCTGGGGATTTCATGGCTACACTACTACAAGTTTCTCAACAGCAACATGGAAACTATTTGTCATTTTCTTCTTCAGGGTGTTCTTTTCACCCCCCTGCACAGTCTAGCTTTCAGCCCTAGTTGTCCCGCATCCATGGACTCTCCAGGCTGATCCCTGCTTAGCTTCCCAGCCCAACAAGGGTACCCGAGTGCTGCCACGTGCTGAGGATGCTTATGAAAGGGGAGAAGTGCATCTGCATCAGAGATATGAGGCAAACTCTGACTTCCACCCTAATTCCACGTGGCTCTTGCTGTCGTCTCAAAAGTCTCAGTGAGAGCAACCTGATTACTCCCTGGCAGTCAATGGGAAGGAAGGGAGAGAAAAGGGAGATGCATAAAAGAAGAGGGATAGAGAATGTTAAATAAAAAAGCCAAATAATTGCATAAAGTTATCAAATCATGTTGAAGATGCAACATAAATTTATTAAGCATGCAACAACAACGTGTACACCAGGCTCCCAACAAAGCATTGGCAGCTTGCTGAGCAGCCCTGAAAAAAAGCAGAACCGCAGCTTATATACTGTTGGCCCACTACATTACCATGATAAAGAAACAGGCAGACACCATGTAGCTTACAGTGTGATGTTGGAATTTTTTAACAACCCATCTGGGTGACCTTATTATTATTTATCCCTTCCTACCAGGTCAGCATGGCAACTATACTATCTCTGAGATATGATCAGTGGATAGAAACACTTTGGTTTACTGGACCACTGGTCCCTTTGTGAGTCTTCCCCCTGCTGCCACTCAGGGCCAATTCAGCTTGCTGTGAATGTTTTCTTACAAGGGCCCTTTAAGCAGTTCACATGTATTGGGGGGGCATCTCATAGGCTTGGTAGTGAACGCAGCTCACAAGTGTGTGTGGAGGGGTAGCTTTTACCACCACCACTACAAGAAGGAAACAACCCTCCTTTGTGATGGGGTCTGCCCATTGCCTTCCTTCTTGCCCACATCAATCACCCAAGGTGATGTAGTCTCAGGGGGAAAGTAGTTCTATGTATCAAACATAAACGCAGAGTTACAGAATAGGCTCAGACTACTAAGACAGGGACTAGAAAACCCTGGCTTCAAATACCTCTTTCTCTCTGAAGTTTACTGGACAACTAACTAGTCAATCCTTGTTTCCTAGAGCAAGGAATTCCTTGAACTCCTAGAGCAGAGGAGTTCCTTGAACTCCCAGCAAGAGCGGGTAAAACCAACCAACCTATTTTACCACTACATTCTTTTTATATGTCTTCTTTCTTCCATGGTTTATATTCCTTTTAAAAATGTTTAAGGAAAGAAAACAGGGGAGGGGAAGGGAAGGGAGGGGAGGGGGGAGGAAGGGAGGAAGGGAGGAAGGGAGGAAGGGAGGAAGGGAGGAAGGGAGGAAGGGAGGAAGGAAGGAAGGAAGGAAGGAAGGAAGGAAGGAAGGAAGGAAGGAAGGAAGGAAGGAAGGAAGGAAGGACAGACCAATGCACCTTCCATACAGGTAGACCTTGGATTTATGAGCACTTGTTCAGTGACTACTCAAAGGTATGATGGTGCTGAACGAGGGGGACTATGACTGGTCTGTGAAGCTGTGGCCATCCCAGCATCCCCATGGTCATGTGATTGTGATTCAGGCACTTGGCAACTGGCTCGCAATTACACCATCTCGTTACAGCATCTCACATCATGAGATGTGAGATGCTGTAACGCATTTACAGCATCTCGTTACAGATGGTTACAGCATCTCACATCATGAGATCACTATCTGCAACCTTCCCTGATGGTTGCCCACAAGCAAAGTCAATGGGGAAGCCGGCCGGAGGTTGCAAGTCACTCCTGCTCCTGCCGCTTTTTCACCCACCTGCCTGCATGCCCATGGCACCCACCCACTTGCCTGTAGCTCTCACCTGGAGTTCTCACCCACTGGCCTGCTTGCCTTCCCATGTCACAGTCACGTCAGGTCCTCGCTTAACAACCCACGTATTCCTGGGGTTATGACAGCAACTGGGACTGCCATCGTTAAGCAAAGTGGTCACATGATATAGGGCTTTATACCGCATCACTTAGTGATGGAAGTTCCGGTCCCAACTGTAGTCATAAGTTGAGGACTACCTGTAATCAGAAGAGGCTCAGATAGACACCTCCCTAAGTCACAGGAGTATAAGAAAGGGGGAGGAGGTACAACACAATCAGACTTGCAAGATTCTCTTATTACATCCAGTCTCAATAAAAAAAGTTTTAGTCTTCCTGTGGAATTAATTTCTTAGTCTGGTCTACCAAGCGGGGCTGACACCCAGGGACCTTCCATGGCTAAGATGTGACTGGAACTTGGGTATCCCCAGTCCTAGGCCAGTATTTCACCACTACAACACAACACCTCTGTCTAACAGGAAGGCAATCCAAAGAATGGCCCCATAGCAGAAGAGGCCCCCTACTCTACATTGGTTTCATCCCTTTCAATTGCAGGAAGAATAAGGCTGCAGGGAGATGATGAATGAACAGGTAGTCCTCGATTAGTGACCACAATTGGGACTGGCAACTCTGTTGCTAAGAGCCACAGTCACTAAGCGGAAAATCATGTGACCACAACAGGCTTATGACCTCACTTCCCCTTTGGTCATTAAGCAAATCACTGTGGTTGTTAAGTGAGACATCACATGACCATAACTTATGATTTTATTTCCATCTTCTCCATTAACTCTGCTTGTCACAAGCTGGTTGGGAAGCATGCAAATGGCAATCACGTGACCACAGGACTCTGCGATGGTCATAAATGCGAGGATTGGTCGCAAGGCTTTTTTTTTTTTGGTAGCATTGTTGTAACTTCAAAAGAAAGTTGCATGCTGGTCCCAAGCCCAGATAAATGGGGAGGGTTGAGGTAAGACCTGGCAACCTACCTTGTAAAAACCTTGCCAAGAAAATTTTATGGAAAGGTTCTCAAATGAATCAGATATGGTGCCCAATGGTAGGACCCCCAGACCAGAAGGTACCCAAGAAGCTACTGAGGAAGAGCAAGGACCTGAAGTGAGTAGTCAAGGCATTAATGATGTGCCTGGGGCAAATCCAGCAGGAATCCCAGCTGCTGATGCAGCCATTGGTGAAAGCAAGGGTCTGCGCTGCACGAAGACACATCAGATAGCAACATGGAATGGCCGAGGAATGAGCCCAGGTAAATTGGATATCATCAAACAGGAGATGGCCAGGTTGAAAATCAACCTCCTTGGTGTAAGCAAGCTATACTGGGTGGACAACTGCTATTTCCAGTCTGAGGAATTCACTATTACTCAGGACATGACACCAGGAAAATGAATGGAGTGGCATTTATCACAATCAAGAAACTCGCCCAAGGAGTGGAAAGCTTCTCAACAGTTCATGATTGCATTATGACCATCTGAATCTGTTCCAAGCCCCTCAAAATCACAGTCCAAGTCTACGCCCCAATGACTGATGCAAGAGCTCAAAATAGAGGATTTCTATGCTAGTATCGAAAGAACTCGGAAGCCAGTGCCTAAAAAAGGCATGGTTTACATACTGGGTGATTTCAATGCAAAAGTTGGCAGCCAACAGGAAACAGGCATCACTGGCAGCTTTAGACGTGGGGAGGAGAATGACGCAGGCGATCGTCTGGTTCAATTTTGCAAAGAAAATCGATTTTGAATCATGAACACCTGGTTCAAACCACACAAGTGTCGCTTATACGTTTGGACCTCACCCAATAAACTGCACCGTAATCAGGTCAACTATGTCCTATGCAGCCATCGATGGACCAGTTCAGTCCTCGATGTCAAGATATATCTGGGTGCCAACTGCGATTCAGATCATGAATTGATGGTGGCTAAGATCAGGGTCAAGTTATGCAAGATCAAAATGACCGCACCACCAAAGAAGTCTGACATCCCTTCCACGTGCATAATGGAGGTGAAAAACAAGTTTGAACTGCTGGACACTGCTGAGACGAACTGTGGCAAGAAATTCAACTGACCATCACTGAAACAGCAGTTGAACACATACCACACAACAAGCCACAGAAAAAGTACAAGCGGCTCTCCGATGAAACCATCAGAATAGCCGAGCACAGAACAGCAGGCAAGGCAGCAGGCAAACGGGAGGGAGCACAGAGACTGAATGTGGATTTCCGAAGAGCAGCAAGAAAGACAACGAAGTTCACTGGGACCAGCATCGCATTGGACTCATGACCATATTGCAAATCTATGCTGGATCATGGAAAAATCTCAAGGATATCAAAAGAACATCTACATTTGCTTTGTAGACTACAAGAAAGCCTTTGACTGTGTTGATCATGACAAGCTGTGGAGAGCCGTAGAAGACCTGGGGGTGCCAACACACCTGGTCAAGTTGGTGCAGTCACTGTACACAAATCAGGAAACCACTGGGAGAACACCGTATGGAGACACTGACTGGTTCAAGAAAGAGAAAGGAGTAAAGCAAGATTGCATTCTTTCACCTTTCTTATTCTACCTGTATGCTGAAGTGATTGCAAGGAAGCTGGAACTTAAAGAATCAAAAATCAGAGTAAAGACTGGAGGAAGAAACATAAACAATCTTCGATATGCTGATGACACAACTCTCATCTCAGAAACCAAAGAAGGCCTGAAACATCTGATTAAAAGGATTAAAGAAAGCGAGAAGTTTGGCCTCTTCCTGAACATCAAAAAGACCAAGCTCATGACTGCGAGGAATGGAAATGTCAAAATAGCAGTTGATGGTGAAGAGATTGAATGCGTGCAAGAATTCACTTTCCTAGGATCGCAGATTGAACCAAGCAGTGAATGCAGTCCAGAAATAAAGTGTCAAATCGCACTGGGTCGCACAGCAATGGTGAGCATGAATTGAGTATGGAAAAGCGAGGACATCAGCCTGACAGCTAAATGCACATTAGTCCACACTATAGTGTTTCCCATAGCTACCTATGGTTGCGAAAGTTGGATCATGAAAAAAATAGACAGGAGAAAAACCAACTCATTCAAGCTGTGGTGTTGGAGTTGCTCCTGCGCATTCCTTGGACAGCAAATGTGACAAACAAGCAAGTTCTGGAGCGTATAAAACCAGATATATCACTGGAGGGCAAAATCACAAAATTCTGCCTTAGTTATTTCGGCCATATCATGTGATCAAACTCATTGGAAAAGGCAGTTATGCTCAGAATGGCCAGCAATAAAAGGAAATGAGGCTGCCAAAAACCACAGTGGCTAGATGCCATCAGAGCCGACACCAGCCAGAGCATAAAACAACTAAAAGAAGCCGTACAAGATCAGAAAATGTGGAGAGAGCTGGTCCATAGAATTGCCAGGAATCGGATATGACTGAACGGATAGCATCATCATCATCAACTTCAAAGGGTTACTAAACAAGGCAGTTGGTAAGCGAGGACTGCATTACCCCCAGAAAAAAAACATTTGTAGTGGATAGCATTTTCGGGAAGCATCATGGGGAGGAAACAATTGTTGTCATGCCCAGCTGGTGGCTTACCCAGAAAGATGTGAAGGATCATGGTGACAGAAAACATTTCTGCTCTGGGAGGTCCCATTCCTCTGGGGTTGATGGACACATTTGGAATTCTAAGAGCACACAATGGGTTCTCTCACAAATGGATGTCTTGGTGAGCTCAGCTCTTCCCAAGAAGCTGCCAGGGGGGCACAGCCACTCCTTAAAAGCCCCTTACCATAAGCAAATTGATGGGGCTGCTCCCTCCCTATTTTCTAAGCCACCACTGAGTTACAGCTGTCCACCATTTTTATTTCTCCAGAAGCTTTCTTGGAAACAAAAACAGAAGCTTGCTAACTTCCCAAATGATTTCACTAAAGCAAACTTTTTAGAAAGGGAATAAAATCAGGGGGCACGAAGCCTAGAAGAACCAAGAGAGTGTCACAGGCACCTTCAAATATCCCTCAGTGCCACGTTCAGGACCATCTTTCAGTTTGATCAGCCAAGTTCTTATGGCTAAAGGAATTCATCCCTAGGTTTTTCAAAGCATTTTGGTCTACTCACTGTCACCATCCATGGGGACCTCAACCTTCACAATGTCCGCTGGATCCAGTTCAGAACTGGGAGAATCATCAGGCAAGTCAGCCAGATCCTCCTGTATCTGAAACATGAAGATGTCTAAGAATATGATTGGGACGCATCTTTTCAATACCAGCCAACAGCTAGCACACAAACCAGGATCAACTGGACATTCGCATTTCAGTACTTCTCTGACTCTGGCAAAATAATTTGAAAAGGCTGCAAAACCACTGGAATCCATGGAGCAATGAGGTGGCACAACCGAAGGCAGTTTTAGAGGTTTGTAAAGTGACAAGGAAAGGCCACAGTCTAGTTGTACAGAACAAGTGTGACATGTCTTAATTTTAATCTCTTAGACTGGCAATGATGGAGAAGACCATCCCGAAATCTGAGAAGAATGCCAGCCAAAACAGATCCAGTTTAGCCATTCCTATTTCTTAACTGGGTGTAAGGAACTGTCATACTTCCACAGAATTTAGCACTGAGGGTGGATATAAATGCAGCAAATAAATTAAAAGGCAGAAGCTTCTGTGAACTGCAGCTCACTTCATCGGAGGCATAGAGTGGCTGGGCCGATGTAGGATTTAAACTGAAAATTTAAATTCAAAATGAGGACGGAGGGGAACCTGGTGGAAGACAGATTGGTTATGCAGCTGCAAGACACCCGAGACACAGATCACAAGTATCTTAACAATTGTAATGTGTCAGAAACCGACTGTATGTATTGTGATCTCTCTTTAACGGCACCACCGAGGGAGAGTTTGCTGAACTCACACACATTGAGAGGTTCCAGGCCATCTCAGAAGGTCTCAGCGCACCCACTGGGTTTAGGACACTTTGCTATTCGGTAAGGTACTTCTAACCTGTTTCTCATGTCACCAGCATCTGCATCACCCACCTATCTTTCTCTCCTTTACCCCGTCTCACCCCAATTTAAATCTAGCCACACCGTGCACCTGATTATGAGCTCCAGCTCACGAAAGCTTATGTCTTTTCATAAAATGTTCTAGTTGGAAAAAGGTGCCACCAGACTCCTCCTGATTTTAGGCTGCTTATTCAACATTAAAAACACTCCCATAGTGGGTTAGTTGGAAGGCCCCTCCCCAGCATCTTCCAACTCTCAGATTCTACAAGGGTGTAGAATGGTGTTTCTCAACCTTGACAACTTTAAGATCCATGGACTTCAACTCCCAGAATTGGCTGGCTGGGGAATTCTGGGAGTTGAAGTCCACGGATCTTAAAGTTGTCAAGGTTGAGAAACACTGGTGTAGAACATGAAAAGGAGCCATGCTCACCTTCTGCTCACCACCTTGCGGCCTCCAAAGAAAGTCCTCGGCCAAAGCCACTGCCTGGCTTCCTGTCTCCGGACCCTGTTCCCGGACCCAGCCCTGCATTTCTGGCGGCAGGATCATCAGGAACTGCTCCAGGATCACCAGCTCCAGGATCTGCTCCTTGGAGTGACGCTCTGGTTTCAGCCATTGGCAGCAGAGTTCCCAGAGTTGACAAAACACTTTCTGGGGCCCCTCAGCTTCCTCGTAGCAAAACTGCCGGAAGCGTTGACATCGCAGCTCCGAGTTGAGTTTGCCTTCCTCCACCCACTCTTCCTTCACTTCCGGTGGGGAATCCAGGCCTTCAAAGAATTCAGGGACTTCCTTGCAGCCCAGGTCTGGTAGGGTTTGACCTGCAGCTTTTTCTCTGAAGCACCATGGATGGGGATCAGCCTTTCTGCTAAATGGAGGTCTAATATTCTCCTCTGGTGGGGATGGAGAAAATGGAGAGTTTCTCCCATCTAAATATGGAGCCTTCAGAACTTCTCTTCTCTGGACCTCACAGAATTGCTCCGGCCCCTCATCTGGTTCTTGCTTAATCTGAGATGTAGTTAAGCCCTTCAGACGTTCCCCCGTTGTCTCAGTTTGAACACCTGCCCTCGCTGGCCCTCTCTTTCCTGCCAAGGATCCCGCCAAATCCTGTTCCTCCATCTTTCTCCCTGGCAGGAAGAGAAATTCAAATGATTACTTTTGCACAAAAGGCAAGCCGAGGATCGATAAAGGTCTGTTTCCCCCAGTGCTTCTTGCTGATCTGGATCTGGCTTGGGGATCCTTAATGTAGTGTTTCCTCTTATATAAGAATGCCCACTTATTAAGTTGGCTCCAAATCAACTATTGATTCCACCCTTATATGAGATCAGAAGGGCAGATAATCAATACCCAGCTGTTTTACTGGATGGGAATACTCTCTCTGCAGAAATCCATTAAAATTGCTGTGAATACCCTATGGGTGCAAAAGAGGAATGTAAACCAAACTAATAAAGAAATAATTTTAAGGCAATTGCTGAAAAGTTTGAAAAAAGAAAAAACATTTTCAGCTTTTACTAGCTCAAACAGCAGATTTTCGCCTCTGCATGCTGAAAGTCCTCATCCAATTCTGAGGCCTCCCTCTTGAAGCTGCCCTGTCTGATGTGATACAAGGCACCGTTTATTTGACAGCTGGTTTTCAACCCCGTCTTTAATGGTTTTCTGCAAAAGTCTGGATGGTGCATTATTGTATTTTCTTGTAACCGTTTAAACAGTGATAGCCTTCTAAGTGCATAATGACTTTTTAAAAAAATTGAGTTCACCTTTCCCATTAAAAAAAAATGGTCAGCACCTTAGGTGGCATTAGGAGATTAAGCAGAGTTGCACAAGTTTATATTTAAATGGAAGATTGCTAGGAAATCTTGGAGCTGCGTGCTAAAATATGAAGTCAAACAAATCTCAGAAGAGGACAATCACAAGAAAGCAACCCAGAAGCCCTTTGGAGCGAAACCAAAAATCCTTTGTTTCTAAAGCTGTCAGAAAGTTCTCATTATTTTAGCAGTTGTAAAAATGGCGGGAAGCTTCTTCTCCAGGGAAAATTATATACCCACAAAAGAACTAAAAATAAAATTGAAAACCTCCACCTGTGGTGCTGTTCAGTTAGGTGGGCCGACATAAACAAGGATGCGAGATGGTCAGCCCACAGCAGTCCACTGGGAAGGTTATCTGGACAGGTAAGAGAGGCAGAGCCAGGTGCTGCATCTCAAAACCAGCCCACCTGGACAGTGCTGCCCCTTGGCTGACCCAGGATATCTCTTAGGTCTCTGTCACCAGGCCTCCAGACGCCACTGGCCTCCTCTTCGCACGGTTCATGCCCACGGAGGGTAGCACCTCTAGCCTCCAGGTTGGGAACTACATTCCCTCTGGAAGCATCCTCCGCTTCTTACCCTCCAGACCTTTGGGACCGGATCATCCCCAGCAGCGACAAAAGAACGTGGGAATGGTAGTCCCCAACCTCCCGGAAAACACCACGCTGGGAGCTGGGTTGCACCAAGATTTTGGAGCGAAAGGAAGGAGGGGGACTTGGAGGAAGCCTTTTACGGAGATCAGAGAGCCGTTTGGAGAAGCAGCAACCACGGAGGACAAGCGGCGACGCAGCGGCTTGCACGGAGCAGAAAACCTCGCAAGCAAAGGCTGGGAATCAGAAGGCGAGCGGGGAAAAGCCCGTCTCCTCCTCCCCCCGCCCGGAAGGAGTCCCCCTTCCCCCCTTGCACCTGGGGACTCCCCTCTCCTCTTCCTGATTGCGCTCCCCCCCGCCCTGGATTCAATCGCCCTCTTGCAACGTAGTCGCCCACCTGGCGCCGCTCGTGCGCCCCTCCCCGCGCGGGGAATTCTGCAGCCCCGGCACGCGCAGGCGGCTGGAGAGCAGGAAGGGGCGCGGGTGGGGCAGGAAACGGGGGCTCGAGCCCTCTTTCCTCCCTTTCCCTGTTCCTCCCTCCGTCCCTCGCTCGCTCGCCCTGCGTCTCGGCTCCCTCCTCTCTAGGCGTCAAGGAAGAGCTCTCTGCATTTAACCCCTTCGCTGAAGCCGGACGGGGAGGGGGCGGCGGCGGCGCTGAGCAAGGCTAAAGTCACCCGGCCGGGCCCCGCCGGAGCGGATCCCCCACGCCCCGCACGGGAAAGGCAAAGGTTCAGACACAAGCCCCGCGATTGAAAGCGGAAGCGGCACGCGCTGATCTGCCCCCGTAGCTGCAGTTGAGCAATTCGTTGCTGCTGAGGATGGGCGGGAGAGTCCTGCAGATGTCGCTGGGCTGCAACGCCCACCGTCCTTCACCCCGGCATCGCTGGCTGCAGAGGCTGGGACTTCCTCCGCAACTAACCCTCTGCAGTACGTCAGGAGCAGTGCGCTAGTACCTTTTCTCTCTAACAACTGGTATTCAAATGCCCAGCTCAGATTGGGCAGTCTGAAAAGGTGCCTCTCGGTGCCTTCTGACTGCTGGCGACCATCGACTGGCAGGGCTCTCCTCCTAAAGAAGCGGCGAGTCCCTTCTCCTGGGTACGATGGTGGATTTCCCGCCTTTCTTCTCTTGCTTTAAGGCAGGGGTGTCAAACTCAATTGCACAGGGGGCCAAAATCCAAAACACACTTTAGGTCGCGGGCCGAACAGGATAAACATTTATTGAACACACTAAAACTAAACTTTTAAAACTTTTAAACTTTTAAAACTTAACTTTTTTGAACATAAATATGAATAAAAACAGACAGGAATATTATTCCGGAATAAATCAACTCAAACCTTAAATAACTTATGATATTTTGCTCTCCAAAATATATCCTGTCTAAATTATACAAGTTAGAAATAAAGTAAACGTTAAAAGAACAAACATTCAAATTTCTTTACTTATGTCATTTTATATAAAAAATAAACTTAAATTTTAAATATCCCAAAAGATTTTGCTCTCCATAAAAATATGTCCTGTTAAAATTATACAAATTCAAAATATGAACATGCTGCATAACAAAACCTGGAAATATAAATAAAATTTGTGCTTTTCAGCAATAACAAATCAAATCATTCAGTTGTCTTTGCTCTTATGTCATTTTATCAGAGCTGGACGCCTGGCATCTTTTTTTGGCAACAAGTTCGTTTATATTTGGTGTGAGGTTCTGTGTTGTGGAGATTCTCAGGATGGACTGCAGGTGCTCATCAGTGAGATGACTCCTGTGTGCTGTTTTGTTAGTCTTCATCACTGAGAAGAGCTTCTCACACAGATATGTGCTACCAAACATGCACAAGGTTCGAGCCGCATGTAGACGGAGCTGGGGCATTTCTGCGGGAATGGAGTGAATAAACTCTGCGGGCCATGCAGTGTCGTACTTTGCCTTCAGTGTACCATTACATTGCAGCTCAATCAGCTCCATCTGAATCTGCACAGGTGCGGTTTCCACATCGACGGCAAATGGGTTGCGAAACAACTCAAAATTCTTTTTTTGTTCTTCAAAGTCACCAAAGCGCCGTGCGAACTCAGTGTGCAGTGCACTCAGTTTATCAGCAAAGTGCGTATTTGGGAACACCGTTGTGCCGACTTGGTTCAACATTACTTGGCAACAGGGAAAGTGGAGCAAGTTGCACTGGTGCATTTGTGTCTCCCATAAAAGCAGCTTCACTTGAAATGTCTTCACTGCATCATACATGTCAGTGATCATGCGGTCACGTCCCTGGAGCTGGAGGTTTAAGGCGCTGAGATGAGCTGTTATGTCAACCAGAAATGCCAACTCCCATTTCCACTTTTCATCCCTAAAATTAGTGGAGTCTTTTCCTTTACTGTCCATGAACTGACAGATTTCGTTGCTGAGCTCAAAAACTCTGTTGAGAACTTTTCCCCGACTTAGCCAACACACCTCTGTATGATAAGGAATGTCAGCAAACTCTGAATCTATCTCCCGCATAAAGGACTGAAATTGCCGGTGATTTAAACCTTTAGCTTGGATAAAGTTTACGGTTTGTGTTACAGTGCTCATTACATTGTCCATCTTCAGGACTTTGCCACATAGTGCTTCCTGGTGTATGATGCAGTGATATGCCGTTAACTCACCAGTACAGTTCTCCTCCTGCATCTTTACTCACATCCTTCCCACTAGTCCACTTTTTTCACCACACATAGATGGTGCTCCATCAGTTGTAAGTGCAATAAGTTTGTCCCAGGGCAGTTTCATGTTGGTTATACTTTGACATAGATTTTCAAAAATGTCTTTTCCAGTCGTCCCGTGCATCGATTTAATGTCCATTATTTCCTCTGTAACGCGCAAATTGGAGTCCACTCCACGGATGAAGATGGCCAGCTGTGCAGTATCAGTCATGTCAGTACTTTCATCCACAGCAAGAGAGTATGCAATAAAGTCTTTGCTTCTTTCACTCAACTGTGTTCTTAAATCAGTGGCCATCTCACAAACTCGATCAGCAATCGTATTTCTACTCAGGCTTACATTTGCCAGCGTCTGCTTTTTGTCTGGACATAAGACGTCAAACACCTTGATCATGCAGCTCTTCAGAAATTCTCCCTCAGTAAATGGCCTGGCTGATTTGGCGATCTCCTCTGCCACAATAAAACTTGCTTTCACAGCAGCTTCACTTTGTGATTTTGCACGGGTAAAAAACGTCTGCTGAAGTGTCAGATTCTTCTTTAACTCTTCTGCTTTCTGTATCTTCTGCTCTGCATTCAGGTCTTTCAGGTTATCCTGATGTTTTGTCTCATAGTGCCGTCTTAGATTAAATTCTTTAATTACAGCCACATTAGCTCCACAAATGAGACACACGGGTTTACCAGCAATGTCAGTAAACATATACTCAGCCTCCCATCGGTTTTTAAAGGCTCTGTTTTCAGAATCAACTTTTCTCTTCGGCATCATGAGGGCTAGCTTCGCAATAACTTGCAGCATCATAAGTTAGACTTGATTAACGTGGGAAGCATTCGGCAAGGCAGCTGAAGCGCTGCATTATGGGATCTGTAGTTTATTGTGTTACCAGCACTTCATATCGCCGGGCCATTAATAACAATAATATATAAAATGATCTCATGGGCCAGATATAATTACACGCCGGGCCGGATGTGGCCCGCGGGCCTTGAGTTTGACACATATGCTTTAAGGGGTTTCACCTTTAAAATGAAGCTGCGCCCGAAAAGCAGGCAGATTCCCCTTGTCCGGCAGCAGAATTAAGCGTCCGCAAGGATGAAGCGAAAGCAGGCACAGGCACCGGAGGACTCCACGGCAGGGCCCCATGTCCCATCGCCCAGGTTTGCAAGAGCCCTTGCCCCTTTCATCTCCGCACCCATGGGCACTCCCGTCTGGTCGCTAACCGAGCCTGCCTAGAGCTCTCTCCCGTTTACGCGTGGGAGAGTCACGAATCCGAGCCCTGGAGAAGCCCTCGAGACGGGTGGGGAAGGTGAAAGCTCGCTCACAGCTTTGGAACTCTCCCCTCGCAAAATGGGGCTTCAGAGTGAAGGGCATTATTTTGATACACAATTTTATATTCTATATATACACAATTTTATATTTTATATATATACAGTATATATGCTTCACATAATGTTTAACCATACCTGTAACAGTGCACTCTATTTTATTTCTAAAGGGTTAACTTGCTTTTGCTTTGTAAAGAGCACTGGTTTCTTCTTCCCCCCCCTTATCTCTTTGCTGAATGCCCGATTGTCTTCGAATAAGCAATTAGCTGAGTACAAGTTGTTTGTTTTACCAAGCTTTTGCAACAGTTGTGGGGCCCTGCATTCCAGAGAAAAGATAAGAAAAATCTTGTATGCCATTCTCTTGGTAACCAGAAGAAAAAGTTACATTTAAGTTTACCTTCCTAAGAACCACCTTTCACTTGCTCAGACCGTCCCAAAAATCCCTTGTATGGGTATGAGGGGTTGTACTATCTGATTACAGATTTACATGTCTATAAAGCCTTTGATGTTGTTTTGTGAGGTGTGATTTCATCAACATCTCTTCTGAATGTGTTGATTGGGGTCACCCAGCTGTGTCTTGATCAAAATACATCTGTTATCTTAAAGAAGCCTCGTCTCAAGTCTTTTTATTTGGCTTTATTGAGACTTGGAAAATAAAAGGTGCCATACAGGAGGAAAAACAGCAGAAAGAGAGGGGAAAAGGTGGACCAGCTCCTTCACAAAGAAATAGGAAACAGCCCACTAAAGAAGCTTGTTTGTTTAATCGCACGATGGGAACACAGCATAGAAGGCAGAGTATATTTTGAATAGAATTGTTAGATACTCAGTTAACAGTACAAATATGGCAAGAAATTCAAGAATGGGATGAGAGCAAGACACTGGCGGTCCCCACCAGGGTTCCTATATTTGTATCTTTTAACAGAAAAGTCATGACTGCAGGATGGAGCTTGATATAAATAAAATGACACCATCCATATCCAAGGGGACAGACCACTACAGCAGGCAATACCCAAGAAACAGCAAACGTACAAAATAAATCCTGGGGGAAAGAACTAAGGGCGGGGGGGGGGGAGAGAAACATTCCATGGCAACTTACTAGACACAGGAACCAAGGAATGTTGAGTGTCTGTCAAGCAAAAACAAAAGGGAAAAGCAGAATATCCTGCAAAAGGATACAGCCGATTGATCGGCAGGCTAACCTCTGCAGAGGGGCCCCCTACACTGCCATTTTCGATGCAGAGCAAATGTGGTGTGGATGGTGCTGGTGGCCCAAGTAGAGTTAGAAGAGGCCATTTCAGCTCAGTTCCATGGAGGAATCTGAATTCAAATAACCCCAAGATATCTTTTCTTTATTCCCTTTTCATTCAGGAACCCAAGAGGACATAGAAAGCACTTGCTGTGCAGCTCCCTGGCTGAGAAAGAGGCCCCTTTGCTCATTTTAATCCCCACTGCCTACCTACACCCACTGTCTTTTTTTGGCTCTCAATTGACACCTCAATATTCCACAGCTCCTGGAAGCTGCCTTCATGCCTCACCCACCGCTGAACTAGAACTCGTGGCTTTCTGTCCAGTGCCCTTGTCCCTTACAGCAGATATTTGTTTTTGTTTTTGTTGATACTTTTATTAAGAATTTTAAACAGAATATAAAAAGTAACAAGAACTAATTCATAGTAAAAAAAAAAGAAAGAAAAAAGTCAAAAGTATAAAAAGAAAAAATAGAAATAGAAGTTACTCCCATTTCCCTTTACAGGAAGTATAATTACAAACACAAAATTACCTCTTACTCTATGGTTACAAAAACAAACACTCTTTTTTCTATTATCTATTTGTTTCTAATCAAAACGAAAAGTCATAAGTTCACACAAAAAGTCTCTAAGGGGTTCCAGTCAGCAATGAATGTAGATAATGCCTTAAGGAAGTCCACTTAGCTGTCTCTGTAATTTCATCTTCTTCACCAACCATTCCTCCCTTGTGGGTAATCTCAAGTCTTGCCTGCATCCTAGGGCTGAGAGAGAGGACTGGCCCAAGGTCACCCAGCTGGCTTCGTGCCTTTTCCCAGATATAAGCCAGATGCTTTAAGCACTACACCAAACTGCCTCTTTTTACACCTGACATTCCCCACAAAATCTTCCCATTCAGCTGTTCTTGCTGCTTCAACAGCAAATTCAAAGCTGCACCTTTTAAGATCTAGTCCAACATCTTTGCAATTGACTCCCCCTTAACTCTTCAGGGAAGAAGTCTTTTTCATCTTTAAATCTGAGCTTAAAACTTTTATTCTCAGGAAATGCCGTCTTTCTCTGACTGGGGACTTGTGGCTTCTGGCCTGGCCCTGGGGACCAGCTCCTCTGGTTTTTATATTGTCTGTTGCTGATGTTTCCTTGATTTTATTAGTTATACATTGTTAGTAGGTTTAATTTATCTATTCTTATTGCAAGATCAAATTGCCAACATCTGCTGAATCATGGAGAAAGCATGAGAGTTCCAGAAAAACATCTACTTCTGCTTCATTGACTATGGAAAAGTCTTTGATTGTGTGGATCACAACAAACTGTGGCAAATTCTTAAAGAGATGGGGGGTACCAGACCTTACCTGCCTCCTGAGAAATCTGTATGTGGGCCAAGAAACAGCAGTTAGAACCGGTCATGGAACAACCGATTGGTTCAAAATAGGGAAAGGAGTACAACAAGGCTGTATGCTGTCACCCTGCTTATTTAACCTATATGCAGAGTACATCATGAGAAACACCGGACTGGAAGAATCACAAGCCGGAATTAAGATTGCAGGGAGAAATATCAACAGATATGCAGACGATACCACCTTAATGGCAGAAAGTGAAGAAGAACTAAAGAGCCTCTTGATGAGGGTGAAAGAGGAGAGTGCAAAAGCTAGCTTGAAACTCAACATTAAAAAAAACTAAGATCATGGCATGTGAACCCTTCAATTCCTGGCAAATGGAAGGGGTAGAAATGGAAGCAATAACAGACTTCATTTATTTGGGCTCCAAGATCACCGCAGACAGAGACTGCAGCTATGAAATTAAAAGACCTTGCTCCTTGGGAGGAAAGCTGTGGCAAACCTAGACAGCATATTAAAAAGCAGAGACATCACCTTGCCGACAAAGATCCGCATAGTCAAAGCTATGGTTTTTCCAGTAGTAATGTATGGCTGTGAGAGCTGGACCATAAAGAAGGCTGAGCTCCGAAGAACTGATGTCTTTGAACTGTGGTGCTGGAGAAGACTCTTAAGAGTCCCTTGGACTGCTAAAAGGTCAAACCAGTCAATCCTAAAGGAAATCAACCCTGACTGCTCATTGGAAGGATCGATACTGAAGCTCAAGCTCAGCTATTTTGGCCACCGAATGTGAAGAAAGGACTCTTTGGAAAAGACCCTGATGCTGGGAAAGATTGAAGGAAAAAGGAGAAGGGGACGGCAGAGGATGAGATGGCTAGAGCATCACTGAAGCAATTAACATGAAGTTGAACAGACTCTGAGAGGCAGTGAAGGACAGGAAGGCCTGGCATGATATGGTTCATGGGGTCATGAAGAGTTGGACACAACTTAACAATTGAACAACAACAACAAATACTAGTTGGGTACTCCATTATTGCCTTAGTGTCAGTTTTAATGTGTCTACTTTGTATTTTTGCAAATTCAAATTTGATTAATGTTCCTTTATTTCTCTTCTGCACTTAATTCTTAAGCAAGACATACATTCTTGTTATTAGTATCCTCAGACTCACATCCACTGCCCCACTTTCTTACCTTCTGTGGGTTTGGTTGTACACATGGGACATCTCCCAAAAGGGGAAAAAAATGAAGTCTTCACAGAAAGGTATTCAAAAGAAACACACTACCTGCAATAAACAATTGCAGTAGCCAGCCAGCAATGACCTCTTCCAAGTTATTCATTCCATTCCCTCTCTCCCAATTTCCATTTTATTCCCCAAAGACATCACTATTCTGTAGACACAAAGTATAATTTGACCTCACTGGGGTGAGCTCTAAACACTGTTTTAGAATGCAAGGCTTTCCATAATGGTCTGGCCCTCTCAAAGATCCAGAGGCTGTTCAACCATTTCAAGTGTTTGCAGCTCCTAACCATAATAAAATGTGACATGAAAAGAGGTGTGCACAAAAACCTGGCACCAAAAAAGAGCGAGAGAGAGAAAGGAAGAGAGAATTAAATAGAATTTGAATAGTTTACAGTTTAAAAGCTTTGCAAATGTTTAAATCTGAACCTATTTGGAGATTGGTTTCTCCTCACCCTTGGTGTGATACTGGTTGTTGGATGTCCTTCTGCAAAGTGATCATATGCAATGTGATCTACTAGGAAAAAAAAGTATTATCACCTGATCTCTGAATTGTGTTACTGAAATGAACAAACCTTGAATTCTTTGGTGTCCTCTAAACTCAGTAAAATCAGGATCATTCATCTGGATAGGTAAAATGCCACTTTGCTGCTCCAAATAATTTTCCTCCCTTTACTTGAAGGGATTTTTTGGAAACAGTTCAAAAGAATCCCTGAGATAGGAGTGAAAGAAATGGAAATGTCTCCCATGTGTTGGGGATAGAGCTGTAATTATCTTGCCCCCACATTCACAGCAACCCTGACACTGCCCATTTTTTTCCTTGTCAGAAGCTATTAATGGGTCTTACGCAATGCATTTGTAGACATGAAATTTTCTCCATTGTACAATTCTTGTCTCCACCACCAAGGGGGATGCCACAAAAATCTCAGCATCTCAGCGCTGATGTCAACCACCAGCCATCAAAGGCTAACAAGCAGACACCTTCAAGCAAACAATATCACAGCAGACTCTCCTCAACTCAATATTCTTATCTACAGCTCTTATCCATCATGTTCATTTGCAATTCAGAGCAGCCTTTATATCTGAAATTTTACAGTGCTTTGTCACTGCCACAAACGTCCTTAATATATTCTCCATTTTAATAGTTTCTTTGATATTTCTGATTCATCCTAGCCACAATCTGATACTCCTTGCACTGAATTTCTGAAGGCGTTAGGAAAAGATGAACTTTGAACCCTGTTAACCTCTCCTCTCATATCAATTTCTTCCTACTGGAGCCTTTTTGCATCAATTGCACTATTTCTGCAAAACTAAATATCCAGTAAGTTCTACTGATAGCCAGACGTGTGTTTGCCATTTATACCTCTCTTCCCTCATGTCCAGTACTGAGATATGCTTGACTAAAGAAAATCAGGCCAGAAATTAGTTAATTTCTCAACTGGATTTCCAATGGGGGACCAGAAATGAAATTCAAGCCTTCTCTACACTCATCGCCTTCTGCCTCATGTGAATCTTCTTGTGTGAGACCAGGGAGGAATTTTGATTGAAGCACCGTTCGCAGTCTGGACATTTGAATGGTTTCTCCCCAGTGTGTAAACCTACATGATTAATAAGGGTAGACCTACTAATGAAATCTTTCCCACAGTCTGGACACTCATATGGTTTCTCCCCAGTGTGAGTCCTCTGGTGTATCACCAGGTCGGAATTCCGACTGAAACCTTTCCCACAATCCAGACACTCATATGGTTTCTCTCCTGTGTGAGTCCTCTGGTGTTTCACCAGGTCAGAATTCTGACTGAAACTTTTCCCACAATCCAAACATTCATATGGTTTCTCCCCGGTGTGAGTCCTCTGGTGTATCACCAGGTGGTAATTCTGACTGAAACTTTTCCCACAATTTTGACACTCATAAGGTTTCTCCCCAGTGTGAGTCCTCTGGTGTATCACCAATCTAGAATTCTGACTGAAACTTTTCCCACAATCCGGACACTCATACGGTTTCTCCCCAGTGTGAGTCCTCTGGTGTATCACCAGGTGATAATTCTGACTGAACCTTTTCCCACAATCTGGACATTCATAAGGTTTCTCGCCAGTATGAGTCCTCTGGTGTATTCCCAGGATGGAATTCCGACTGAAACCTCTCCCACAAACCAGACACTCATACGGTTTCTCTCCTGTGTGAGTCCTCTGGTGTATCACAAGGTGGCAATTCCGACTGAAACTTTTCCCACAATCCGGACACTCATACGGTTTCTCTCCTGTGTGAGTCCTCTGGTGTTTCACCAGGTTGCAATTCTGACTGAAACTCTTTCCACAGTCCGGACACTCATACGGTTTCTCTCCTTTGTGCAACTTCATATGGCTGGTAAAATTTGAATTAGTATTGAAGCTTTTCCCACACTCAGGACATTCAAACAGTTTCTCCTCAGTGTGAGTCCTCTTGTGGCTCATCAGGGTGGCATGTTACCCACATTGCAAACCACACTACAAGCATTGGTAGGGCTTCTTTCCAATGTGGGTCCTTTTATGCTCAAAAAGTTGGGAGCTGTAGCAAAAGACCTTCTTACACTTGGAGCATCCATACAGCTTTTTTCCACTGTGGATCCTCTCATGTGTAATCTGCTGTGATCTGCAGTCTGTGCTTTTTCCACAATATGATCTGTGGAGCTTTTCCACCGCTTATATTCTTGGATTCTCAAGGAGGTCAAAAATATTTCTGATCCCTTGTTGGATGATGCTTTGATTCAAGCCACTGTTTCCTTCCTCATAGGGTGAGGCTTGCATTACTCTCTGCCCTACAGGGCTATCAATGTGACCTCTTTGTCCCCACTGACATCCAGGAATTTCCTTCTTTTTATGAATTTGGAAATTATCCCCCTTGACCTTTTCATGTAATGTTTCCTTGAGTTCCACATACTCAATTTTTTCCAGCTCAAAACTCTCTTCCTGTTTTTCTCTCCCTTGTCTGTCACCTGCTGGGGAAGGAAATGAGTTTTCTTGTTCTCTGGGAAGTGGAAAAGATTTTGATTGCTGGCTTGATTTGCTTTCCTTTTTAATGCTTCTTGTAATTCTCAGTTGTGCAGAATGTTCTTATTGGCCTCCTCTTGTCTATAAGATAAAAATGTTAGTTTAATTATTGTTTAAAAAATGGCTGCACGACATGTGAAAACAAGGGGAAAAAAGCATACATTACAAAGAAAAAGCAAATATACCAAATGGTGTCCAAAGCCTCTGCAAGATTTAAAGCACAGGTTTTGCCCATTAAACTCCTCAGCTCCAAATAAGAAAAAGGCAGAAAATACTGTCCACAATCACTCTGGTCACATCACAATACAGGTAGTCCTCACTTACTGACCTCAATTGGGGCTGGTGCCACGATCATTACACACATCACATGACTACACTGACTTACAAAAACAGCTCAGGCTGGAGTCGTTAAGCAAATCTCTGAGGGTCATTTAGCCTAATGCCACATGACCAGGACATAAAACTTCCTGCCAGGTTCCGAGCTGATTTTGCTTCTTGGAAGATGGTTGTGAAAGTTGCAAATGGCAATTACGTGACTGCAGAATATTCCGACCCTCATAAATATGCACCAGTTACCACCACCGGAATTGCTGCAATGTCCACAACTTCAAGGACCAGTTGTAAGTCTCCTTTTTCAGCGTTGTTCAAGTTCAAGTGGTCACTGAACAACTGATAAGTAAGAACTACCTATGCAACTGAAGATCCCAAATGGTCCACAATGGCTACTAAAAATAACAAGTGCTGGATTAATCAAAGTTGAACCGGGTCAATACATGGATGGGAGACTACAAGGAAATCCCATGTTTGTTTCCTCGAGTTGGAAGTAAAAAAAAAAAAATCCAAGAAGACAGCAGTGGCAGATCAGTCCCATATTGTTGCCAAGCAAACATGACAAGGAGTCAACCCTAATGTGAAAGAGACTCTTTAAATCTCCCAACCACCAGAAAATTCCTTGCACCAGTTTTAAAGCCTGCAGCACCCGAGGAATAAAATTTGGGGAGGGAAGGAAAATGGAGCAGCCAACATTTTTCAGCATAGTTGCTCATCAGATTCGGCACCATGGAGGAGACAATGCAGCCCTGCTTGCTCCCGGCCTCTCCTCCGAGCTCTCCTTCACTCACCTGCCAGCTGCTGCTTCAACCCTGGGAAGAGCAAGGGAGAGACACGCACCCCACTACCCTCCCATGGGGAAGCTGGAAGAAGTTCCTCTGCCCTTCTCCTCTCCTCCCACGTCCCCTCTAGCAATCCAATCCTTTATTCCTTTAACTCCCTTCAGCTCGGCCGCTCCTCTCCCATTGGATGTCAGGACTCAGCGGCCGCTGCTGTATCAACAGCTTTGTAGGGGCCAGCTGTGCTTCTGTATACAACGCCACCTAGCGACATAGGGCTGCTAAACACACTCATCCGATCTCTACCCTAAGGCACTTGCAAGATGTTTTGATTATGTACCATCAAGTTGTGTTCGACTCCTAGTGATGACATCGATCCATTGATTTCCTCCATGACGACCTATCCCTATCCTGTTCTTTCATGTGTCCCAAGGGTGCTCTCATCCCCACTGCAAATGAGGAAGGAGCTTCGTTTGGCAGAAGTGAGAACCAAACCAAGGGAGCATCCTTGGGGGGCAAACGGTGTGCAGATATAAAGTCGGTGGAGCCTGTTCCAGCCAGCGATTCGTCATGGGGGTGCAGGATAATGCCTCAAAATGTTCCTCTGCAACTGAGCGAAGCCTGAAGAGTGAATCTTGACCCTGCTAAGCTTTTCAAGACTAGCCAGGTGCTGGACCCTAAAAGTTCACAAAGTACTTGTTGGTGTGCGCACTCCCTAAATGATTGCCAGCGTCCTCCTGTTAATAGAAGAATGAACCACGTGACCAAACCTGGAAGCGCCCATCAGTATTGCTGCCAAACCAAATCTGGATAGGAGGAATTGTCTTCCTATCCGTATCATTGCGGAGCCGAAATCTCTGTAGAGGGCAGAATTGCTATGGGCAGCCTTCCCAATTCTCAGAAGATTTCAGCTGTGATCATTCCCAGGCAGCCTGGGCAAAACACTTGGAGGGCCCTAGTTTGCAGATCAAAAGCTGATCTAAGGATTCCTGCGCTTTCGCAGGGGTTGGCTCTCAGTGGAGACCAAAATCTCTCTCCATCCTAAAACTTTATTCCTGATTTCCAAGGATTTAGGACCTGGGAGCACCAACATGCCAGACACTCCAGGAGAACCAGCTTCACTCATCCTGGCCAGGGCTGCTTCAAAGCTGGTCTTCCCAGCAAGTCAGCTTTTTCCTGAGGGAGGAAATTTTAGATCTCCTAAAGGCTCAATGCCACGTGCTTCTGTAAATTTGCTTGCAGAGAAGTCCCCATTAGGTCAAAGCAAGAGACACACATACGCAGCAGGGCCTAGAAAAAGGGGGCTTAGAAAGAGGGGGTGACTCTCTACATATGGTAAAAGAAACTGATAAAGTTTCCAAAGAAACGTTTCAAAGGGTTGCAAAAAGGGTAGTACTATGCATGTGCATGCAAGTGTATAAAAAGTCACGATACACTTCTGAGTGACACACATTCCTTTTTGTAATTAGAAATGTTTAATGAATTATATATACAAAACAAACAAAAACAAAGTTATAAATAGAAAATAAGAGATAGAGAAACAAGAAAGAAATTGAAAAAAACCCCACAATTTGCCTTCCGCCCTTCTTTCTATCAAGGAATTGTCATCAGACATTCCTATTTGGGAATTGCGTCGGCTCGGCCAACAGA